>NC_060149.1:389552076-390752076 GCF_021461385.2 Schistocerca piceifrons | reverse complement strand
TTTGCAAGGCCAGCTTTTGAAGGTCGGTGTCATGGATACCCATTCAATGTTCCACAGCCTCTGGTACTTTTTGTTGAGTCCAGCAATGTATTACCTTCATCTTATCATGTTTTGATCTATCATTAAGAACATACTTTTGCAAGCAATACAGCTGTTCCACTGACATAACTTTGTGATATTTATGTTGTATGGATGAAAGTGACCATTTTCCCTTCTTTCCATTTTTCCAGAATTCAACTGCAGATTTCTTATATTCAAAATTTAACCCTCAACTAATAAGATGTCTTTTCTGTTGTGTATACAATGAGGTGGGGTCTCAAGGACCCATAGGTTTAACTTGAGATTTAAGGTGAAATTCATCTGAAATTTTTAAGTTGCATAACAATTATTTTTAAAATTATTAAAGTATAGTTTAAATAATCATTATTGATTTCATTGCACTAAATAAATATGTTGCTTTTTTCACAGAAGATCACCTCTCTTGTGTTTTTTTAAACAGTGCGCATAAATGAATTGTTAGAGAACTGAATTTTGCATTCTGAAAAATTGTGGTATCTCTGTAGCAAGTAAATGTTCACATAAAACTTAATTCTATGGTTTAAACTTGCACATAAAAAATTGTGCTTGACAGGTACAAAAATAAAGCATGTAAAATTGACATTCAGCAATGGGATCTAGATATTTCTATATCACCTTCCAGAACACATTTGATTCTGACTAACACTTTAGGTATTGGAGAAACAGAGATGTCTACATCAGAATTCTCCTTTTCTTCCTCTGAATGATCATCTTGTTTGCTAGAAGAACTGTGGACACTAGCTGCTGTAGAATCATCATCTTTTAGATCTATTTCTTGATCTATACCACTGACATCTTCTTCCATTTATGAATTAACAATTTCATCTAACTTAGGATTGTTAAAACTGGCTTGTTCCTGTGAACACATCTTATGCTATACTGTAGAAAACAAGCATATAGGTCAAAAGGTGCAGTCTAGGAGACTCCAGAGTGTGTCAATAACAAATGTCAACAACAAACAATGGAGGCGATAATGCATCCAAGAGCAAAAACTTACAGTGTTAGAGATTTAATGAGCATAGGGGCCATATAGAAGCATTCCACCAGAATTTCCCTTGAAGAGCAAGTTCAAATTTTTCACACAATCTGAGAGACTGCACCTCATTAGTTAAGGGTTAGTTTGCTTTCTGAAGAAAGGAAATCAGATGGACAATCATCGTCAAAAATTGCTGTATCATGGAGCTCCAATCTATCAAACCATAGCCCATTATCTTATTACATAGTAGTCAAATGTCCGTTCATGCTGTCACAAATCAGTTGTACCAAGCTGTCTTTCATCTCCACTTCCTGAAAACTGACAAAACTCTCATGGAATTCCATACTGCTAAAATGATCATTTATCACTTGGTAAATGTTAACTGGGTTAACAGTTGCCATCTTCCCTATTTGTAAACAGATGTACTATATACACAGTACAAAGTCTTATGTTAGTTCAGTAACAAGTTTGTTCAACACAATTTCAGTAAATGCTGACAGGTACAAGTAGTCTGAAGAAGAATTTGAAGAAACGTCCATGTTGATGGCCATGTCCAGAAATGCGTGTGATGTGTAGTAATCCAAAGCATGTTCCATAAGAGAGAGGTCCTGAAGAGTGTAGTGACGTTCAGAACTCATGTGGTAATGTACAGTTCTGTTGTAATAGCAAGCAACAGATGAGACTGCTGCAGAGCTGCCAGCATCACCTTATATAACAAGAGGCACCAATGAAAAGACACCAGCATGCGCAGCTCTCAGCACACTCATGAAGTGGCCTATGGTGTTGCCAGATAGCAGTACAGCCTAGTACTCCATGAGCTGCTAGTTGGCAAACCTCAGTAGACTGCAGGACACAAACTGCAACAGCTCTGGGCTGTGGCTAGCAAGAGGTGATGACAGACTGGGCTCGCCCCTGGAGGTAGTAACAGGGGTGTTTTCACATGTTGCAATCATTTTATAATCTTCATATAACAGTATTGAAAACAGCAGTTAATGTATGAAATAAGTCCTGAAATCACCATCATCATATTGTGGAGAACTTATCACAGTGAGTGTTTTCAGTGAATGGTGCACAAAGCAGTGCATAGCCTAATGTATTGTCCCAACGGAAGAGCATTTGCTGACAGTATGTATGCTCTTTGACTGTTTGTGAGATCTTCTCTTGTAGACCCTAAAAAGATGCACCATGAACAGAACTTCACTTACATGATTCAGACATCAGTCTCTGCAGCTGGCAAATTGCTTACTCCCCTTTTCATAGTTTTAAAAGAAACTATTAGAGAGTATTTATGAAGCCCCCTTGTGATGACACCAAAATCTGGTAAGCTAACATCTGAACAAGCCAAACAATATTTGACTGATGTTGTATATCCTGGTGCAGGAGAAAATTCACTCATATTGTGTGCATGGTATAAAAAGACATTATTGTGTAAGCATTTATTTACTGATTATCATTATTGTAATGATTTTGCATCATAATAATGGGCTACTTATTATTTTCAAGTAACAAAGTACACTTAACTGAAACGGTAATCTAAAAAACAAAAACAAAAAATTACAATGCAGTACAACAGTTTAAAACATAAACCAAAATAAGTAAAACAAATACTTAGAACAATAATGAATATCTAGATACTTTAATTAGGTATCAATACAAGAGAAGGAAAGTTGTTGCTCACCATACAGCGGAGATTCTGAGTCACGATAGGCACAATAAAAAGATTCACACAATCATAGCTTTCAGCCATTAAGGCCATTGTCAGCAGTAGGCACACATACACCCGTGCACACACACACTCTTGCAATCGCAACTTGGACACACGTCTGCAGTCTCAGAGAGCTGAAACTACACTGCCTCTCAGCTCTCGGAGACTGCAGACATGTGTGCAAGTTCCACTTGCGTGTGTGTGTGTGTGTGTGTGTGTGTGTGTGTGTGTGTGTGTGTGTGTGTGTGTAATGGCCGAAAGCTATGATTGTGTGAATCTTTTTATTGTGCCTATCGTGACTCAGCATCTCCGCTATATGGTGAGTAGCAACTTTCCTTCTCTCGTATTGTTACATTCGATTCTGGATTTTCCATTGTTTGCTTTAATTAGGTATGTTGCACATACTCTGACAGCACATTGTGTACAACTTATTTTCCAAAAATGGCATTGCAGAAACCAGTTTTATTAAACATGGATGTACATGGCATGAAAGCTTCTTTAATTTACATTGTAACAAAAGTTTCCATTTTGTAAGGGTGGTGGGATAGTTTGCCAAATTTTTAAATTTTCTCAAAAGTTGATGTAAAGTTTTCAAGAAAGTTATGTTTCAATTTTTATATGAAACACAATTTTTATATTTCATGGTCTGAAAGCTATGCCCTGTAAATCTAATATGCCAAATTATCTTTTGAGTGTGTTTTACCCCTTAAAGTGAAACTGGATGGAAAGAAATATGTATTGCAATATTTTTCCCCTCTACATAACTGCCAAATTTCATCAAGATTGTTCACTGACACTTGGAAATGTTCCCTTGTCAGTGTGCCATCCATATGATTACTTCACAACATATTTTTATTTACTGGTACACTAATGAATTTGGCACAGTTTTCAATGTCAAGTTTTTGCCCATGTAGTGTATATTGCTTATACATTGTGCAGACTGTTTTGTGGCAAAATGAACAATTTCTGTTTTTGAAAAGTTTAACTTCAAATTATTGTTTTTACCCGTATTTATAATTTCCCAAGTGTCTGCTCCACACAGCAGCTTAACTCTCCATCAGTTTTACAGCAGACTACATATCACTGTTGAGTCATCTGGATAGAGAATGGTATCACACTGAACCTTGCATGATTTATCATTGACATACACTGCCTGAAAAAAAGAAGAAGAAGATACCCACAAGACATGGTTGCACATCAATGTAACTTCATACACATACACATCACTGGCAGGTATATAAATGATTAGAGCTGCAGTTCTCTGTTTCAATTATAATGACCAACAGGGTGTATTAGTGGTGTTCATGTTTAGTGTTGTTAAAAGCCCTGGTAGGGTAAACAAGGAGCGCGAACAACATCAGATGCTCAGTGATCTTTGCAAAGGACACAGAGATGCTGTGTGCTTGTGTGAGACAGCATCATCAGCACCTGACAGACTTTGAAAGGGGCCTCATTGTGTGTCTCCATTTGGCCGGCCGGTCGAACCGTGCAATATCCAGATTTGTGGGGCACTCAGATGTGACAGTGGACTGAGGTTGAACGGGATGAGAATGTGAGGGCATGCATACTGTTCAGCCCAGAGTGCTGTGAAGGATGAAAAGAGAGCATTATTTTCTTTTCCAGATTTTGAAATATTTTTCTTGCAACTAGTACTGCACCTCAGTGGTGCGATGAAGGTTGGCTCCCACACTCAGTTCTGCTGAGCCAGGGATGCTATCTATGGGGCTGCTGAGCAAGTAATACTTTCAGAAGGTTCAAAGCCAACCAATGGCAGAGCAGAGATTGGTCATGTGGGGTGTACGGGTTGGCCAGCAAGACAGTGGACACAGCAGCAGATTGCTCTCTTGTCTACCAGCCTCTCACATTATGTAGGTGTCCACCTGCTCCTCCCATTGAGGGCAAAATGCTCTCCAGCACTATGCATGATTCCTTCTATCATCATAGCAGATGACAGACCAAATGTACCCCATAGAATAGGAGAAGGAGAATAAATATTAATTTTTTGGAATTATCTTGTTCATTTCATATGCTACAGTGAACAGGATCAGTCCTGGATGCCCAGTTACAATCCTTAACACATTCTGACACATACAAGTGGTGTCCAGAAATCGAGTCACCACCTTTTAGGTGCACCCAAATTTTCCTTTCCAATCACACGAGCTGGTAGACACACATGCGTCCAATGGTACCTCACCATGCTTTACATGTCTACCTGCATTGGACATGCACCTGGTATACTCACGCATAAGTCTGGGTGCCAAGATCATCTGCCACAGCACTCAGCCAGGACTGCTGAGTATACTATCATCCATACACCTCTGCTGCCTGAGCCAAACAGAGGTGAGCCACTAGCAGTTGCTGGTTGCCGCAAACCATATCTCTTCAACAGATGCAGTGTACTGCCCTGGGCCATTTCTAATGCTGACACTGCCTTTGCCAGTGCCAACACCACTACAAACACCACTGCCAATGCTACTGCCAACGTCGTATTTTTGCTGTGGCTGATGCTGCCTTTGCTGCCCCCAGGCCGACGCTGACACCACTGCCACCTGACTGAACTGGTTCCCGTTGCTGCAACTGCGGCCACAGATGAGCTTATCACATTACTTTACTGAAACAGCATATAAGCACTCTTGGACTTGAAAAAATGATAACTCACAAATGTGAAGCCAGAACTGCCAAAAATGCAGCAACTCTGAGCCCTTTAAGAGCTCCTAAGGTTGAACCTAAAAAACTAGTACAAGATATAGCCAATACATATGCCTCTAACTGTAACTTTTGCACCTCCTTTTTCTGAAAAGCCAGGCAAAAATGTAGCAATATTTTTGCAAAATGTCTGGGATGTGGGACATACATGCACACAGCAAGGCCATTTTTGATTAAATGTCACCAAGTTAGTATTTACTAGTATTTACCAATCAATTGTTCCTGGTCATGGATCAAGATACTTCATGTAGATAAGACTAAGTAATTACAAGGTCAATGCATTCATAATTCATGTAAGACAAAAGACCTCTGTGAGGCTTACAGTCCGCAGCTCGTGGTCGTACGGTAGCGTTCTCGCTTCTCACGCCCGGGTTCCCGGGTTCGATTCCCGGCGGGGTCAGGGATTTTCTCTGCCTTGTGATGACTGGGTGTTGTGTGATGTCCTTAGGTTAGTTAGGTTTAAGTAGTTCTAAGTTCTAGGGGACTGATGACCATAGATGTTAAGTCCCATAGTGCTCAGAGCCACTTGAACCATTTTTTTGAGGCTTACAGGAAACATTTAGTTTACACAGTATTATTGCCACTAGAAACAGATGTAAGATGTCTTAAAAGGCCTCTCAAATGCTTACCAATAACCATCGTTCGGGAATACGTACTCGCAAGTCACATCTGAACATTAAATACATTCAAAGGCTAAAAATTACACTCCATTACAGGATTTATCATAAACTAATTCTTGTGCTACGCCTTGAACACTTTTGGAGAATAACTGCTGAATTTTACTGAGCTGGTCTTCCTACATGAGGACCTGACATTGAACTTACATATTTGATGTTGTGCTACATTTCAGTCTAACATTCATTCTCATTATTCACTGTGCAGCAAAATGCTGAAGCTACCCAACAACGGAAATCACATCAGTATACTGTAATCATATTTATGAGTGTTAACAACAAACAACATGCAACATATACGAGTTTACAAATACTTCTTTGTATCTCGATGTTATGAATGAACCAAGAGCTACATCCTTAAGTTGAACATTCACACATCATCACACCAGTATTTTACAGTTTGTTAGAGTACTTTACATGTACTGCAGCTCTACCTGATAAAGTCAACTACAAATATTTTCAGTGATTTATATTGCCACAATCAAGCTTTAAAGAATACTTATATAAAACACAGCCAATCTCAACACTTATGACTGCTGATTACACATTTACTTGACTTACTTGATACAGAACTGAAATAATTCACAAGAACAGCTGAAGTTCTTCATGGCATCAATGCTTTTATCACCCCTGTGCCTAATTATGAAAAACAACAAGAACAAAAAGAAGTCTTGCGAGGTAAGTTTACTTCTGCCAGCCTGCAGACAGCAGAACCATGAATGTGTTGCTACAGGTTATCAAACCATAGCATCACATACAGGGTAATCATTAAATGCTTCTCACCCCTCTTCCATATGGAATATGGATGAAAGTATGAATTGAAAAGTTCTGTCACCAATACGTGTGATGTCGCGAACAGCACCAGATTGTACAAGCGCGCTACTCCATGATGTCGAAAGTGCAAAATGGCTACCATGTGATGTCACAGGGCCTTTAGCTGTAAGCTCCACCCCAGGCTCCATGTGTTGGCGAGCTGCCTGTGCAAGGATGCCTATGCGCGCCTCAAGCTAACTTTTCAAACATCAAAAGATGAATTATTCTCACCATGTTTGTGGGTTGCATCATACTTAAACAATGTAATTTTAAAACAGGAATTTGAAAATTAAACCCAGTCATCATGTGAATAGCTCCCATTTGCCTAATGGCTTGAATAAAACCTATTTTGGAAGGTACAGTGCTCACCCAGGTAAGTTGGTAGACTCCTTGCATAGCAAGCAAATATTTGAGTCCCTTTTGGAGGAAAAAATAAGCATAGTGGAGACCTCTCACACAACTTAACTGTATTGTGTGATTGTAAACTCAGGATATTAACTCAAATAACCTTCAAAAAATGGAATTATTCCAGCCCTGTTCAGTTACTGATTGCCAGTAGATTTGGTCATCCTATCTGTCACCATAGCTGAGGGGATTAACAGAGATTCCTGTTTTAGCAGGCACCACTACAGCCTGCATCTTTGTGACAACACAATACATTATGGTATAGTCAGATCTTGTCAGGCAGATCAATGTCTAACACAGACTATACAGGGTGGAGAAAAATTGTGTCATGAAATTTTAACCCTGGATAGCTGATGCCAGTAGGAACCAAAATTACTAATGTTGTGTAAGTCGACAATGCACCATTTTTAAACTATGGAAACTTGGTGCCACACACTCCGATCAGCCATGGGATTGCATTGCAGCCATTCATCGGTTGATAGGCAGCACTATGGTTGTTGGTTCACACATACAAATATCCCTCAGCCCGTCACTGGCCCAACATGAAATGCATATGTGTCAAATAGGTCTTGCTGTTTGTCTCCACCTCACATCAGAGGCATTCACATGTAAGCTTCACTTTGGAGCATACACATGTCACCTGCGATTTAGTCATACAGTAAGCATAGTGGCATAGTATTCGTTTGAAGAACTAGAGGTATGGTTTTTGTTTATGGACTAGCCAATGGTAATGCACATGAAGCTCGATGGTTGTATGAGGAATGGTACCCAGCAAGATGCCACCAATGCCCACAAACGTTTACAGCAATTCACTGATGACTTGGCAAAATAGGCTTTTTAGCAGGATATCATGTTGATGCCGGAAGACCTCGAACACAACAGGATGCTGCATTTGAAAAAACTGTTCTTGAGTGTTTTGAGGAAGCATCTACAACAAGTACTCGAGTGATTGGGCATGATGTGGGGGTCACTCATCAGTTAGTCTGGGTGATTTTGGAGGATGACAACCAGCATCCATTTATCCAATAAAATAATACCATTCATCATTATTTAGGTTTTATTTTTAGGCTATCAGTTTTGACGATACACTACGTCATCTTCAGGCCTGCTTCAGTCGAGTAACCTGTGTGTTACAAAATGCAGCAGCACTTTTAACTGGTCTCATAACAATTATTATGGGCATGCATGCTTCTTGGACTGTTGACAGTTGCTGACAGTTGTCCAAGGAGCATGAATACCCATAATAATTGTTATGAGACCAGTTAAAAGTGCTGCTGTATTTTGTAACACAAAGGTTACTCAATTGAAGCAGGCCTGAAGATGACGTAGGGCATCATCAAAACTGGTAGCCTAAAAATAAGACCTAAATAACAGCAATTGGTATTATTTTATTGGAAATTTAATGGAACCAGCCATAGTCCCATACTCCAGACAGAAGATGGAGTTACAGTCATTGAGCATCCATTTGGTTTCCACCCTGTCCAAGACCTAAATCCTGTGGTGGACTATGAATACAGGCTGTGGTTTTGCTGGTGGTTTCTGTGACACATTGCACGAGATCCCAACTTCTCTGCCATTATGTTGTTTACTGACAAGTGCACCTTCCATTGGGATGGCCTTTACAACACTCAAAATATTCATTACTGGGCAAGGGAAAAACCTCATGTCACTTACGTCCATGGACACCAGGAACAGTTTTCGCTCAACATTTGTGTAGGCATTACGGGTGACCATCTGATTGGGCCAGTCTGTCCACCTTCTTGACTTACCAGGGAAAATTACCTTCACTTTTTGCAAGAAACTCTACCCAGGCTGCTGGAAGGTGTTTCCCTGCAGATGTGGTTCCATGTGATGGAGCACCCACACATAACAGTTGTGCTGTGCACGGATATTTAAATGAACTCTGTGACACCTGGGTAATTGGCAGAGGTGCTCATAGGACATGGCCCCAGCAATCACCAGATCTCACGCCACCAGACTTTTTCCCGTGGGGAATCTTCAAGGCTCTAGTTCACCCACCAGGATGCGAACCACCTAGAAACAAAGAGGAATTAATAGATTGCATTCAACATGCTGCCAGTCACATCAGCACAAGGCCAGGAATCTTTGAAAGAGTTCGATGTTACCAAGCTTGTGTCACATCAGAGGGTCGCCAGTTTGATCACCTGCTGTAAGTAAACAATGTCCTAGCTACAAAAAGGGGCTGACACAATTTGTAAAAGACTTTCTGCATGTGAACTAATGGCTGTTGATGGGTTTGTTCCCAATACATATTATCATGAAACTACAATGGATGTGTTGGTACTCCAGTGGATTCGCCCCCAGAGTGGAAGGCTGTCGCACTACCACTGATCATGTGGACTGCCTTGGATACATCGCAGTCTCCAGCAGGCAAAGCATTTGCAGTCATGCATTGTCCAGAGCACCTGGCAACAGGGACTGCCTTGGATACATCGCAGTCTCCAGCAGGCAAAGCATTTGCAGTCATGCATTGTCCAGAGCATCTGGCAACAGGGCAATCACACGGCCAATCAGAACACATGGCACCAAGTTTCCGTAGTTTAAAAATGGTGCATTGTTGACCTATATGACATTATTAATTTTGGTTCCTACTGGCATCAGCTATCCAGGGTTAAAATTTAATGACACAATTTTTCTCCGCCCTGTATAATATGCAGCAACATTTAACCCAGTCAAGACAAAATTTGTGATTTGTTAATAGCTGTACTTGAAATGGGAGAGCCTGAACCTCTAAAGCAACCATGCATAACCAATCTATTAAGATGTCATTTTCACTTTCATTTCATTTCCCATGAGAAAATTATGCAAAGGTAATTACGTGTGCTTTGCATGCAGAATTAAAAGAAATCCACACATACCATATAACAATACTGATCTTGCTACTGTGTAAATAAATAACAGACCACTGAATGTATTTTACTCATGAGATATTCATTGCTAGCTGCCTATGCTCCAGAAGCAATGCTGAAGCCACAGAAAAAACACCCGACCTGCTGAGTCTCGCATAGTATTGCCAATAAGCGCTGATCAGCAAACCAGCTGCACCAAGCATAGTCTCACTGCAGTCCTCAGCAGTGTACATAACACACTTGAAAAGTTTTGAATAAAAATGGCATTTCATCTCTCTACATTTGCAAACAACAATAACATGATCATACATAACTACCAACACACATGCAAATGACACATTTGGTACAAACAAACAGTTTAATTTGAATTAATTTTATTTCATCTATCAGATGCTACACTCAATGTTCTGAAACAAATAACTTAAGCTATAAGCAATTTATTTATGATACACTGTGCTGATGAGCAACCTACATGCATCAAGGCAAGTTCTTTGCCAGGGAATCTGCAACTGCCATCCATGAGAATCTTCAGTTTATGTCAGTAACTGATTGGGTACTGGAGGTAAGACAAAAACCACCACAAACACCACTGAGGTGTTAGCAATCAATGATAACTTGGCAGCAAAGATTACATAGTGAAGAAAGTACGCAGCCAGCTGCTGTGGCCGAGTGGTTCTAGGCACTTCAGTCCGGAACCACGCAGCTGCTGTGATCGCAGGTTCGAATCCTGCATCAGACATGGATGTGTATGATGTCCTTAGGTTAGTTATGTTTAAGTAGTTCTAAGTCTAGGGTACTGATGACCTCAGATGTTAAGTCCCATAGTGTTTAGAGCCATTTGAACCATTCGAAAGTAGGCACAAGGAATAAAAACACACAGATGCCAAACTGTGATAAATATAATACACAATTGTTAACACATTTGACAGATCTGGAAATTGTTAGGAACACATAAGAAAGATCATGCTTGCTTCTATACCATAAGAATAATATTGAAGTATACAAAAATAACAGAAACACATTGCTCAGTATGCTTATCAAGAGTCAGAAATATGCAATACAGAACATAATGACTAAACCATTATCTCATCTTCCTCGGTCTGTTGGTATTTACATGTGTTATTTAAGAATATACATACACACAGAAAAAAAAGTTTTGCATCACCTCTGTTCCACGAGTTCCAGAACCTCTACAGAAAATTGGAATAGAGATCAACATCAACATCATTTCTGCCCTGTTTACTGCTCATGAAAACTACACATTGCATGTTGTACCACCCTACAGTGACACCTTCAGATATGGTGGTCCACATTGCTGTACACACTGGTACCTCTAATACCCAGTAGCATGTCCTCTTGTATTGATGCATGCCTGAATTTATTGTGGCATACTATCCACATGTTCATCAAGGCATTGTTGGCCCAAATTTTCCTACTCCTCAATGGCGATTCGGCGTAGATCCCTCAGAGTTTTGGTGGGTCACTTCATCCATAAACAGCCCTTTTCAGTCTATCCTAGGCATGTTCGATATGGTTTATGTCTGGGAACATGCTGGTCACTCTTGTTGAGCGATGTCATTATCCTGAAGGAAGTCATTCACAAGATGTGCACAATGTGGGCACGAATTGTCCTCCATGAAGATGAATGCCTTGCCAATATGCTGCCAATATGGGTGCACTGTTGGTCAGAGGATGGCATTCATGTATTGTACAGCTGTTACAGGGCCTTCCATGACCACCAGTGGCATACGTCAGCCCCACATAATGCCACCACAAAACAGCAGGGAACCTCCATCTTGCAGCACTCACGGGACAGTGTGTCTAAGGTGTTCAGCCTGACCAGATAGACGGTCTGGTTGAAAGCATATGCGACACTTGTTGGTGAAGAGAATATGATGCCAATCTTTAGTGGTCCTTTCGGCATGTTGTTGGGACCACCTGTATCGCACTGCATGGTGTCATGGTTGCAAAGATGGACCTCGCCATGAACGTTGGGAGTGAAGTTGCACATCATGCAGTCTATTGCACACAGTTTGAGTCATAATGCGACATCCTGTGCCTGCACAGAAAGCATTATTCAACATGGTGGCATTGCTGTCAGGGTTCCTCTGAGCCATAATCCATAGGCGGCAGTCATCTACTGGAGTAGTAGCCCTTGGGTGGCCTGAGCGCGTCATGTCATCGACAGTTCCAATCTCTGTGTATCTCCTCCATGTCCGAAAAACATCACTTCGGTTCACTCCGAGATGCCTGAACACTTCCCCTGTTGAGAGCCCTTCCTGGCACAAAGTAACAATGTGGACATGATTGAAGCATGGTATTGACCATCTAGGCATGGTTAAACTACAGACAACACAAGCTCTGTATCTTCTTCCTGGTGGAATGACTGAAACTAATTGGCTGTCTGACCCCTCCATCTAATAGGTGCTGCTCATCCATGGTTCTTTACATCTTTGCGTGGGTTTAGTGACATCCCTGGACAGTCAAAAGGACTGTGTCTGTGATACAATATCCACAGTCAATGTCTGTCTTCAGGAGTTCTGGGAACCGGGTTGATGCAAAACATTTTTTGATGTATTTATTTAAATGCCAAAGGCCTACACACAGTGCAGACATTAAATTACTTCAACAATGGTTCACAGGGGTCAGATCAAATATGTATACTTAAATCTTACAGTGCTTTTCTCTATTATGGATGCATGGTTTATCATTTAGATAGGCTGACATCTTAAAGCCATCAATGGCATTCAGCATGAAAGGACTCAGCTGGGTGCAGGGACATATAATACCATACCAATTCTCTAGGATGGTGAGCTGTCACTTGCCTTCTGGCAATAGCTATTCATCATACATCATGCATACTACTACCAACCTCAACCACTGCCATTACATATTGTTGTTGCCCTCAGTGGAGTCTAAGGACATGAACTGTAGCAGACATTGGGTGCAAGATGCAGCATGACATATTCACAGTGAAGCTGCCACATTGGGTCTTCCACATTAAGTCTGGGTAATGAGTGACTTCCTCGACACAGCAGCAGACAGTGTGACAGCACATCAGCATTTTCACCAGCACAACCAGACCAGAGGTCAAAATACTGAAGCACAGTGTGACTACATATTTGCCTCACTCAATCTTGATGCTAGCAGCTTCAAAGCCCAATGATTGTAAACTGCAATAAATAAGTTCTTATCAACAAAATGCTTTCTCCTGCTGCACACATTTGACAGAGAATCACTGCCTACAACCAGCCATCCTACAAACACTGTTACAGCTGACATAATAAGGGTCAAAATAAAGGAACAGTCACATCCTAGAAGACCTATAGCATGACAATTATTGAACTATATGAAAAAAACGTAAATTAATTACAAACTATGGTATGCACACACTTTATTCAACATGTAAACGTCAGTACAGATATTCAGATTTGGGTTATGACATGTTTGATATGCCTGTCACTATTGGCAATGATGTGGTACAGACAAATAACAAACTTCTGTATGACCTGCTGAAGTATCAGAACATTGATGCTGTTGATAACCTCCTGAATGGCTGTTTTCAGCTGAGCAATGGTTTTGGGGTTATCACTGTACACCTTGTCCTTAACATAGCCCCACAAAAAGGAGTCACTTGTTCAGATCCAGAGAATATTGTGGCTAATTTAGGCCAATGCCAGTTGCCTATGGATACCCCAGAGACAGAATACAGTCCCAGAGTGCTCCTCCAGGACATCAAACACTCTCCTGCTTTAATGAGGTCAAGCTCTGTCTTGCATGAACCACATCTTGTTGAAATCAGGGTCACTTTGGATAATTGGGATGAAATCATCTTCCAAAACCTTCATGTACAATTCAGCAATCACTGTACCATCAAGGAATACCACATCAATTGTACCATGAGTGCAACTGCCTTTGCTTCCTGGGCATTCTCTGAATTGCGCTGTTAAACCACGGTGGGTCTTTTCCGTCCGTTGGTTGGTTGGTTTTGGGGAAGGAGACCAGACAGCGAGGTCATCGGTCTCATCAGATTAGGGAAGGACGGGGAAGGAAGTCGGCCGTGCCCTTTAAAAAGGAACCATCCCGGCATTTGCCTGGAGCGATTTAGGGAAGCCGTGGAAAACCTAAATCAGGATGGCCGGACGCGGGATTGAACTGTCATCCTCCCAAATGCGAGTCCAGTGTCCAACCGCTGCGCCACCTCGCTCGGTTTTTCCATCCGTAACCCACTTTTTCGGCACATACTTGTCCAATGCGTGATTTACAATGTGTTTAAAATTTGCCCATAATTCTTCCACGTCCATCGTACCGGAAGTAAATGAAATTGATTCATTTATTAAATGGGATGCTAACAACTGCTTATCTGCTCTTTCTAGTAAGAATACTCCCCTAGCCTTCTTGACCAACTTTTTAACTTTTGTAACCATAGTCATAATGACAACATCATGATCACTAATCCCTGTCTCAACACTGACACCGTCGATGGGGTCTGGTCTGTTTGTGTCTACCAGATCTAAAATATTTCCATTACGCGTTGGCTGTCGATTTAGCTGCTCAAGACAGCTTTCGGATAGTGTGTTCAAAGGTAATTCACACGACGCCCTATCTGTACCACCTGTAATGAATCCATAGACATCCCAGTCTATACTAGGTAGGTTGAAGTCACCTCCGACTAATATAACATGATCCGGGTACTTCTGTGATACATAATGTCGAGTCGCTTTGAATGATTCTAGAACTGTCACGGTGGAACCTGGTGGCCAGTAATAACACTCCACAATTAACTTTATTTCCCCTAGCCCTGTTAAACATGTCCAGATAACTTCACAATCCCACTCTACTTCGACCTCAGTAGAGACAATATTTTTGTCAACTGCAATGACGACAACACCTCCTACGGTGTCTAATCTGTCTATCCGATACACATTCCAACCATCACTAAATATTTCAGAACTTCCTATCTCAGGGTTCAGCCAGGTCTCAGTCCTGAAAATAATTTGCGCACCACATGCTTCATGGAGAGCAGTAAATGCAGGTAATTTATCCCGAACACTCTGAAAATTTACTGCTAATATCTTGATAGCTGAAGTGTCTTTACACTGAGCACGTCCTGATTCCCCTGCCTGCACGTCGACTGGTGAGTGTTCATCAGGACACCTCGCACTACTGCCTAGCCTAAAAAAAACCCATGTGCATGCCACAAGTACTCTGCTACCCGAATAGCTCCTTCCTTTGTGTAGTGCACCCCTGACCTATGTAGGGGTGTCCTACAATTCCCTACCCAACAGCGCAAGTCTAGAAATCTGCAGCCAAGACCGTCACAGAGTCGATGAAGCCTCTGGCTGATACCCTTCACTCGGCTCCAAACCAAAGGACCCCAATCCACTCTGGGAACAATGCTGCAAATTAAGAGCTCTGCTTGCACCCCACATGCGAGGCCAGTGGTCTTCACCAAATTGGCCAGCCACCTGTACGAACTGAGGATCGCCTCAGAACCCAAGCGACAGGCATCATTGGTGCCGACGTGAGCAACTACTTGCACACGACTGCACCCTGTATGCTCGATAGCCGCAGGCAAGGCTGCCTTACATCTTGGATGAGGCCCCCTAGCAGACAAACTGAGTGCACATTGAATTTCTTTCCAGCCCTGTACGCTATTTCCCTAAGGGGCTCCATCACGCGCCTAATGTTGGAGCTCCCAATAACCAGCAAGCCTTTGCTCCCGTGTGCCTGCTCGGACCCTGCTGAAGGGAGCGGCCACCTGCCCACTGACAGAACAAATGGGTGAGGCCAGCCAGACAGCCTCCACATTGGCCCTCTGCCTCAAGCGATGTGAACGCGTTGCAGTCTGCAACACACCCTGAGATGAGGGTGGCACCAACGCGCAGGGTACACTAGAAGGTGCCTCGGTGGCTGAGCCAGCGGACGCAGCAAGCGACACCTGGGGTGTCTCAAGCAACGCACCAGACCCTCCGCCGTTGCTGCACCTCAAGGCAGCAGCCTGAAGGCGGCTGACCATGGCCAGCAGCACGCTCTGCTGCTTGCAAAGTGCGGCCAGCTTCTCCTGCGCCCGCACACAGCATGCACACATTCTATCCATCCTACTGCTAATATCTAACGATTCCATGAATTTATACTCTACAGCTATCAATAAGCAATATTACTCCTCTCAAATATGAGAATATGCGAGGATTTTATGTAATTAAATATGCAAGCGCACAAACACTTGGAAAGAAATTAAGAATCAAACTACAAAACAAACATGAAAGCTAAATATGCGAAATATGCGACTCGCTACTGCACTGCTGCTGCACTAATACTTCACCAGCGGCTGCTCAAGGCTCACTGAGCTGTGTCAAAAGCATACTGGCTGTCCAAAACAAAACAACTGACTAACAACTCCACGAATTTATACTCTACAGCTATCAATAAGCAATATTACTCCTCTCAAATACGAGAATATGCAAGGATTTTATGTAATTAAATATGCAAGTGCACAAACACTCGGAAAGAAATTCATGGACTTCATGTTCCCAAACAATGATTTACCATGTCACTGAACCACAATTGTTCACTATTTGTTGGAAGAGAATTAGGGACAGTTTGACTGAATGATTTGGCCACCCAGATTGCCTGACATGCATCTGATCGAACACTTATGGGACATAATCAAGAGGTTCGTTCATGCACAAAATCCCGAAACAGTAACACTTTTGCAATTAAGCATGGCTATAGAGGTATCATGGCTAATTGTTTCTGCAAGGGACCTCCAATGACTTGTTGAGTCCATGCTATTTTACATTGCTGCACTATGCCAGGAAAAAGTAGGTCTGACACCATATTATGAGATAGCCCATGACCCATGACTTTTTGTCACCTCAGTGTAATTCTGCCTACAGTTATCAGTGGCTATAAAGTTATTATCGATTTAGATTTCCCATTGCGGATCATGCAAAAGTTGACTTGAAACAATGTATAATAGAACTGGATGAAATATCACATCATCTTGGTTTTATGGCCAGAAAACCATTACTGTCACAAGGATCACTCATAGGCCAGGGGCAGCCATATAAAATGTGTACAAGATCACTTGAAGTCAACTTGTGGAATATCATACTAAAATGTACTGGAAAATTAATCTCAGTTGATGTAAGAGCTGACCTTACAGTTAACTCTTTGTGTATAGTTGAGCTTTTGCCTGAGAAAGAAGAATCAGATAAAGCATAATGTTTTACATGATGCAGTTTGTCCTACGTACAGGTAATTGGTGGAAGCAGAACTGTGGCTGTCAGCATTGATAACTTCAGTTCAGAAGAGGTGAAGCTATCATGAGGTATTCTCATACCCAGCTTTGGATGAAGATGAGTTAGACAGGAATTTCATGTCAGTCTGTGCAATGCTGGAATAGTCTGCCAGTTTAACCACAATGAGGAGAAAACTATCACACCTCTTGGAATAAGATAAGGATGACATGGAGAGACTATTAGAAGAATATGCTGAGTTATTTGATCCTCCTAGACCATTATCTGCCATTTCATTAACTCAGTATCATATTCCCCCTGACAATGAGTCACCTGTTCATAAGAAACCAAATCAATTCCTACGATACTTACAAAGAGACATGGAAGAGTTTATAGATCAGCTTCTACAAGATGGGATCACAGAATAGAGTAACAACCCCTAGACTGGACCCATTGCCATTGTGCCAAAGAAATCATCAGATGGCAATAAAGAATATAGGTTTTGTTGTGGCTACTGCTATTTAAACCAGAAAAAATTATAGATACCTACCCTATGCCTAACGTAACAGAAACCTTAGATAATCTAGGCCAGTGACATTATTTTACAACTACGGACCTCTGAAGTGGCTACCATCAATTGGAGATAGTGCCTGAAGATTGTCTGAAAACAGCAGTCTCAACTCCATCTGGTCATTATCAATATCATCACATGGTTTTTTGACTGAAAAGAGAGCAATTTTCTAATGCCTGTTAGACGGTGGGAGGATTACAACCAGAGCAATGCATGGTCCATTTAGATACTGTCATTGTCATCTCCACAGATATCCAGGAGCATATAATGCATTTATGCAAAGTCTTTGACCATGGTTAACATTGAGCCAAGAAAAATGTCTTTTCTTTTTTGAGAACTCCATTTCTTGGGCCATGATATTGACCAGAATGGTTTATTCACTGGACCATGAGTTGTTGATACTGTCAAAAATTTTTGAACGCCAACTGCAGTAAAGGAAGTGCAGTTATATCTAGGTCCAGCTAATGGTTATAGAAAATTCATGCCAAAATATGTTGAAACTGTAAGACCCCTTGTCGGGGAGGAAGTAAGTGCTGAAAGGTGAATGAAATATTATTTTTTTCCTTGTTGCTCAGACAAGGTCAAGACTACAGAGCCTAGCATATGCCTTGCATCATTAACAAAGAGACTGCACCATGAATCTGTATAAAATTAAATGCTTAAATATCATTTCAAGATTTGGTCAGATTATGTAAGACCATAAGAAGGTCAAATATTGTGAATCTCAATATGGTTTGCTAATTAGTTACTTTGAAAATCCACTTTTTATAAAATTCTAAGACACATGTAAATATTAAATTTACTTCTGAAGGTAGATTCAGTTTATCATAAAAACTTATGGTAGAAGTTTTCATGAAGCTACCTCATCTACTTTTTGAATTATTACGAAAAAAACAATTTTTTTACCTAGAATTTGTTAAATGAGTTAGATTAAATCACTTTTTAAGCTAAAAAATCAAGATACCATCACTATATTTATTACATGTAATGATGAAGCAGTACCAAGTTTCATGATAATACTGTAATTTTACAAAGGTACAGGAATCAAAACAGAGACAGTTCAGAGGCCACCATCTAGTTAATCTTCAACTAACAATGATATTAATAATTTTGTAGTGACAAAGGGTGCTGACTAGGTACAGTGGCCTAAGCTGTAAATGATTTTGGAGTGAGATTAGATTAGATTAAATCAGATTTAGTTTTTGTCCCATAGACCCAAAATATGAGGTGATTCTCATGGATGTGGAACATGTCAGAAAGCATAACATAAAAACATAAAACATTTGAATATAATACTTACTACCCTGATCATTTGTCAGGAGATTGTCAAAATAGGTGAATACAACATGGTAAACTGGAACAGCTAGTATTTACAGAATTAACACACTGTCAGAATGAAACATTGTTGTGCACTGTTAATAAATTTATCATACACAAAATACCTGATCTTGACTGTTGTGACTAAGTGCTGTCAAAATTGAAATCTAACAGATATTTTTACTTAAGCTGGCTTAACAGTCTCTGTTAAGACATTCATCTATGGAGTAGAAGGAGTTGCCTGTCAAAAAGTCTTTCAAACTGTGTTTAAACCATGCTTTATCCAAAACCAAGTTTTTAATGGTTGCTGGTTGCTAACAATTTTTAAAAATGTGTGTTCCTGAATATTGGACCCCTTTCTGGACCAAGGTAAGTGATTTTAGGTCTTTATGTAGATTGCTCTTATTCCTAATACTGGTACTATGTATTGAGGTATTGGTTGGAAATAGAGATGTATTACTTGCAACAAATTTCACTAAGGAATAAATATACTGAGAAGCAGTGGTTAGGATACAAAGTTCCTTGAACAGGTTTCTACATGACATTCTTGAATTTACACCACAAATGATTCTTATCACATGCTTTTGCACCCTAAAATATTTTACTCAGTTTGATGAGTTGTCCCAGTATATGTGCTTCATTTGCCACCGGCACTGAGCATATGTAGAGATTGAGGTGTATGCAGCTTCTATCAGTCATGTTGAAAGGCATTAAGCTCCACCACAGAATGTGCCATGATTTTGTCTGTGACGGTGGCCACTTAAGCCTCAGACAGCTTCAATAATGACTAAGATTATTGTGTTTACCGTGAAAGATGTATTGCATATACAGGGTAAACCATCTGAAGTTTCAGATGAGATTATCTCGAAAACTATACATCAAGTAAAAATAGTGGGTAAGACAAGTTCGTAAGCTCAGAGTGGGACATCAAATGATACTACACATGACCTCCAGCCCTGCCCCCTTGGGTGGGGCAAGGGGCAACTTTTAAATCTTAAATGGAAACCCCCATTTTTTATTGCAGATTTGGATCCTCCATAAAAAAGTAATCAAGTCTTGTCTGAAATATTTTTAAACCATTGACAGATGGTGCTGAAATTGAGAAAAATTAAAATTGGGGAAGAACCCCAATTTATTTAGAAAGATCTGAGAAGGATGCATCAAATCAATACAAAATGTGCACCAATTCTTTCATTACACCAAATAAGCTACTTTTTTTACAAAATGTATCCTGCCTGCCACAGTGTTTGGTGGAAGGAGGTGGAATGGTATTAAAATCTCGTTAGGGAACTCTTCACAATTGCATTACTCACCTGACTGTGGTGCTAGTATGGCCAAACTGCAAACTATGGCTCAGTATAAAGGTCGGTGCAATGCAATCAGACGTCACTTCACTTTCAGATTTTGAACTGTAAACATCAACTGACAAAAGTAAATTATTCTTTAGTGAAACATGGTTCACTATCCTCCTACAGAGATTGTTGATATGATGTTAATTTTAGGTGAATGCCATAACAATTATGCTGCAGCTGTGCAATTGTATGCAGATCGTTTGCCAAACAGACGACATCCAAGCAAAAACATTATTCAAAATTGCACTCAACGAGCTCGAAATGGATACATGCACTGTCCACCTCATCATCGCAAATACAATGAAAATGATGCTTGTACCCTTACTGTTCTCCCCTGTGTTCAACTTGATCACAAAATGAGTAGTCGTGTGATTCAGAGACGAACTGGAATACTGAAATCATCTGTTTTGTGGATTTTGAAGGCACATAAATATCATGCATATCATATCGCACAGAGACAGGCATTAATGATGAAAGATATGCAAATACACAGGCATTTCTGCCAATGGGCCTTGGAAATGATAAGAGGTGACAATGATTGTTTTAGATACGTTATGTTCACCGATGAAGCTACATTCAAAAACAATGGCGAATTACATCATCACGACTGTCATTATTGGTCCCCTTTCAATCCACACTGGCACAGACCCATTGGCAATCAACACAAATGGTTGTTAATGGTCTGGTATGGAATTTTAAATGGTTACTTGATAGGACCATATTTTTTTGACCGAAATGTTACTGGGGAATCTTATTTACAACTTCTCCGTGATGATTTGATGGAGCTAATGGAAGATGTTGATTTAGAAAACAGGCAACTAATGTGGTTCCAGAAGGATGGAGCAGCTCCCCATTATGCTAAAAATGTGCAGAACATTTTAAATTTATGGTGCCCTGGTCGGTGAATAGGGCGTGACGGAGCAATTCAGTGTCCTCCACGTTCACCAGACCTAACATCTCCTGACTTTTTCTTGTGGGATTATTTAAAAAATATTGTTTATAAAAGACAAGACCCAAAATGATATGGAGCAATGCATTTGAAGAGAGTGTGCAGCCATACCATGGGATGTGCTGCTCAAAACTGAGGACAACTTTCACAGATGATTGACTTTATGCATTGAAGCAAATGGGGATAATTTTGGAAAATTTCTTCATGGCTAATCTCATTAATTATGCACCCCAAATTGTGAGAGGCAAGGGGACTCACACTAATGAAGCACCCTGACATGTGAGAGGCAAGGGGACTCACACTAATGAAGCATCCCATGGGAATATCATTCTACTACATCCATGTCGTCGTTCCTGGGTAACGTTAAAAGTAGGATACAGTACATTTTGTATAAAAATAGCTTAAATTGGTGTAATGAAAGAATTGGTGCACATTTTGTATCGATTTGATGCGTCCTTCTCGGATCATTCTAAATAAATTGGAGTTCTTCCCCAATTTTAATTTTTCTCTTTTTCAGCGCCATCTGTCAATGATTTAAAAAATGTTTCACACTAAACTTGATTACTTTTTTATGGAGCATCTGAATCTGCAATAAAAAATGGGAGTTTCCGTTTAAGATTTAAAAGTTGCCCCCACCCCACCCAAGGGGGTGGGGCTGGAGGTCACATGTATTATCATTTGATGTCCCCCTTTGAGCTTACGAACTTGTCTTACCCACTATTTTTACCAGCTGTATAGTTTTTGAGATAATATCATCTGAAACTTCAGATGGAACATCCTGTATTGTGTGTAACTGTGTAAAAGTGAACTTATTTGGCTTAAGAATACTTGTGAAAAACCCGTGTTTTGTCCTCAGTATTTTGTTTTGTCTGCCACCTGCTATATTATAGAAAATCACATGGTAAGTGTCCAAGATTATTCTCCACCTTTAAGGCAAGCAAGTTACTTTTCAAAATTAGGAAAAAAGAGTAGCAATCATCTCTGAACTGTGTCGAGTACTTAGTATGATAAGAGAAGCCCTAACGATATTCAAAACTGATACTTGTTCATGTGAAATTTAGACAGAATATACTGATCAGTTAAACAACAGTAGACATTTATTTATTGTCATGGTTCCTGACTCCTTTGCATTATTCTTAGAAAGTTAGAACATCTTATTTCAGTTATGATGAGCTGAGTAGTGGACCTGTGGACTGACGATTACGAACAGCACATTCTCCATTACTTTCTGACTGTTAGTTTTTGGGACCTTGTAGATGGCTGTGGTATCCAAAAGTCACACGGGACTACTAAACAGTAACTATGTTTAAAAAAACACAATAATTTTTACCAATCACCCGATACCCTCACCAAATTACTGAAGTATGTGATGAAGTATCAATAGTCTCTACACTGAGAAACAGCATTTGTAAACCTAAGAAATTTATTGACCCCTACTCCAGTACTCACATTTCTAGAGTACCAAAAATAATTTAGGCTGCCATGTGAAGCTAACAATTTTGCCTTGGGATGCATTTAAAGTCAAGATGCAGACAGAGAAGATCATCCAATAGCATGTCTATCAAGAAAACTTAGCAAAGCAGAAAAAAATTATTCAATTACTGAGAAATAAATGCTAGCAACAATACAGGATGATTATAATTAAAGTTAAACTTTCAAAACACTGTAGAAATAACACCGCTGGTCAGAATGATGTCCAATTGAAACAGAATGTTATTGGAGAAGGGGGAAAATGCATGGCAGAAGAAAAAAATAGTGTGAAAATTGATCAATAGATGGTGCTGTATGTGTCAGAATGCATAAATGAAAACACCTATCATGCGTATGACCCATTGAAATTGGTATAAACATACTGGGCACGTGGCTTTTCCTCCTTTCACATCTGCGATGTTCACCATGACTGTCTCAATGCAGGATCACGTTCTGCTTGTAAAGCTGTATTATAAGAATGATGACTGTGCACACATTGCTCTGCAGAAGTTCCAGACACTGAAGGGTTTGAAAAAAGACATTGGTCTGATGACTGCCGTGAGTCTGGAGAAAATGATTCAGAAATTCGAAAAGACGAGTTCTTTTGGTGTGCAACCTGGTAGAGAGAGGAAACAAATTGATTTGATGTCAGAGGCAGCAGTGGCCACAGCAACGCAGGAGGAGATGAATGGTGGTGTGCAAACATGTAATGCATGGAGAATTGCCCTAACATTGGACATACCCCTGAGCACGATGCATAAAATCCTACGAAACATCCTTCTTTGCTATCGATTCAAAATTACCCATGTGCACAAGTTGCTTCCTGTTGATCTTCCAGCAGGAGAGACCTTTGCTTTAGAATTTCTTGCTCACATGGATGTGCACAATGATTGGCCATGGAAGATTTTGTGCACAGATAAAGCCCAGTTCCATCTGACAGGATATGTCAATACACAGGACTGTCGAATATGGGCAACGGAAAATACACACACAAATCAGCCAGTACCACTTCATCCTAAAAAGGTCACTGTGTGGTGTGGGTTTATGACATCATTTATCCTATGGCCATATTTTTTCAAAGAGAGAAGTGCTTCTGGTCTTGTTACCTGTACTGTCACTGGTATGCGCTGTGAGTGTCTTTTGCACAACCATGTCATTCCAGCTCTCCAATAGTGTGGATGTGTGGATGGGATCATTTTTATGCAATATGGATCACCTCCGCACATTGTAAATCCAGTTAAGCAGCTGCTGAAGTGCAATTTTGGAAATGCTAGAATTATCAGCTGCGATTACCATACAGCCTGGCCATTCCATTCACCAGGTATTAATTCGTGTGACTTCTGGCTGTGGGGCTATCTGAAAGATGTTTTGTTCAATGTTCTGAATGCAAACTTAGGTGCATTGAAGGCATGCATTGTGCAACACATTCTGAATATGACCCCGGAAACACTTCAATCAGTTGTGGAACATTCTGTTTCTTGATTTCACCTTGCAGAAAACGGTGGACAACATATTGAACATGTTTTGTGGCAGTCACACAGAAATTAATAATATGATTTGATTTTGATTGATGCCTTTTATGCAGGTTTTGGCCTCAGGACAGTTAAAAACCAAGTTTTCCCATCTGATGTGATACGACCTAGCCGTGGTGGATGGGCTTATGTAACTAACAATATCACACCTGTACACCCATACACACTGAGTTGTACAGTTTAATGTCAAATGTACACCTTAGGCATTGTTCTATGATTCATTTGTCATTTGCAGTTGACCACTATTAAATTATGATGCTTACAGCACCATCTATTGCTACATTTTGTAACTATTTATTTTTCTTCTTCCATATGTTTTCCCCATCCTCTGATAATATTCCATTGCAATTTGACATCATTATGGCCAGTGATGTTATTTCTACAGTGGTTTGAAAGTCTAACTTTAAATATAATCACCCTGTATATTAAATAACTCATTTCCATTGTTACTTGTGCAGATGACACTTCAAAGTAGTAACTGATCATGCTGCATTGAAAGGGTTACCAATAAGTTGTTTAACTATATCTAGAGGGTTGGATCCCCTCCTTCGAAAGTGTCAGATTGCAAAGCCTGGGCTACTCTCAGGATGGAATCTCCGTCTTTGAAGATTGTGTTTGTTTGTCTGTCTGTCTGTCTGTCTGTCTGCCCGCCACTTGCTGCTGTCGCTGTTCATCCATCCGTCTGTCCGTCCGCCTGCCTGCTCGCTGTCCGTCGCTGTCGTCGTAGCCGCCGCCGCCGCCGCCTGCTGTTTCGCCAGTCTGTTCGCCGCCGGCCGCCACCGCCGCCGCCACCTGCTGCACGTCCGTCTGTCCGTCGCTGTTTGTCTGCAATGAGTACTCCTACCTCCACCGTCATCTACACCTCCCCCTCCCCCTCTCCCACAGTCACTTCCTGGAGTGCCGCCCCTGGCCTCCCTCCTTCCATCTCCCCTTCCCTTCCCCCACTTGCCCATCCCCCTATCTCCTCCCCTGTTGTATACCCACACCTCTACACCCTTCCTCCAGCCTCCACACCCTCAACAACTCCCACTACTACCCCCGCCCTCACATACGCCTCTGTTGCCGCCTCTGCTGCCGCCCCTCATGTGGTTGGCTTCCCCTCTCTCACCGACCCCGTCGCTTCGTCATCTGTGTCTCCCGCATGCATCACATCGCGCCGAGCCACCATCGCCACCACTGAACCAGCTGCTTCTCCCGGTGCCTCCACTACGCCACAGGGATCTGCCACCCGCCACCTCCCTTTCCTCCCCATCCCTCTCCCCTCCTCCCAGCCTCCAGTCTCCAAAAAACCCCAAAAGCGCGTCCTTACTGACTCTGTTCCCGCCACTTCCCACAAAAAATCAACACCACCTCCCCCTCCCCCTGCCGTCACCATGGACACCACCCCTCCTCCTGCCACCCATACCTTGGCCCCCACCCTCCACACCTTTGTCCTGTCGACTCCCGATCCTAAGTTCCTCGACGCTCGTACACTCACCAACGAAATACGAAAGTACATACCTGGTGCTCCCATCTCCCAACTCATTCCCCGCAGGGACTCAGTCCTTATCAAGTCCCCGTCCCCATCCTTTCACACAGACCTCCTGCGCAAACTCCCACGAGTAATGTTTGGCCCCCACGCCTCTTTGACACCCTTCCTTCCTGCTTCCACTCCCCATCAGCCCCAGCCTCCCCATCGCCCCCCCCCCCCCCCACCTACACCGCTGTGATCACCAAGCTCAGCCTAGTGATCACAGAGGATGAAGTGCTGGTAGAACTGAACTCCCACCCGGACTTGGAAATCCGCTCTGCCCGCCGTATCCACAATGCCTCTGGTCCCACCTACCTCATGCGGGCATTCTCTGAGTCCGCCCCATCCATAGACCATCTCCTCACCCAGGGTGCCCTGATATACCACCGTCGCCACCCTGTTGAATCCTCCAAATTCCCTCCCCAATCCTACCGTTGCCAGCGGTGCCTGATGTACAATGACCACCTGACTCCCAACTGCAACAACCCCCCCACCTATCCCCATTGCAAGGCCTCCCACTTTCTTAAGAACTGCCCCAACCTCGCTGCTCCTCCTTCCTGTAATACCTGCAATGGCCCCCATCCCACATACTCCCACAAGTGTAAAGCTAAAGCTTACAGTCCCAGTTCGTCCCGTCGATCCCCCTGTCCATCCCAACAATTCCCTCCGTCCACCCCCCACGGCCGAGGACATCATCCGGTTCATTACCGTTGTACTCCAAAACATTCACCCTTTTCAGCACCCCCACACCTTCCAACAAATCTCCCTTGCTGCTCGCTCTGTTTTCCACCTGAACACCTTCGCCACTTACTCCCACAACCAAGCCCACTTCACCTTCACCTGCCTTGACACCCTAGTTTAAGTCTCTTCCCTTCCCTCTCTCCCCCCCCCCCCTCCTTCCCGTCATGGCGCAGCACGAGTCTCGCATCCTCTTCCAGAACATTCGCTCCTTCCGCTCCAACAAATACCTCCTCATGCACACCCTCTCCCACCACCAGGTCGACGCCTTCCTCTTGAATGAAACCTTTCTCCAGCCCCACCATTCTATCCGCACCTCCCCCTATATCCTCCACCGCACTGACGCTCCTGGTCCTCATGCACAGGGTGGAGTCGCAATTGGCCACCTTAAGCAAATCCCCGTCCGGCCACAACCTCTCCTCAATGACTCCACTGAACACCTTATCCTTAGTGTCTTCTTCCCCTCCCTCACCATTACCTGTGCTACCATCTATGTCCGCTCCACTGCTCCTCTTCCCTATGACTTCATCTCACACACTGACCACACCTTCTCCACCTATGTGATTGCTGCCAACCTCAACATCCATAGCCGCACTCCTGCTGCCCTTCGGCGGTGGCATCAGTTCCTCTCCACAATCCAAGGTGACCTTGTTCCCCTTCCCCAGCACACCCGACCCGAAAGTGACACCACCCCCGATGTTGTCATTGCCTCTGCCAACCTCCTTGGGCGTATCGCTGTCGCCGTCCTTGACCCCACAGGTAGCGATCACCTCCCTGTCCTTCTCACCATAACGTCTGCTCACCGCCCCCCTCCGGCTCCGCACCCTGCGCCCCCTCCCAAGGTCGTCTATGACTATCGCCGTGCCAACTGGGATGCCTACCGGGATTCCATCTCCACCCAGGTCGAAAGCCGCCCTCTTACCTATCGCCATCCTGACGACATCATCCACGCCTCGTCCTTCCTTCAGAAGGTAATTACTGACGCTGTGGAGGCCCATGTTCCCACTAAAACCATCCACCCCCACCGTCCCACTCTCCCTCCGCAGGCTGTCCTCCTCCTCCGTGAATCCCGCCGCCTCTATCGCTCCTTCCTGCGCACTCGTGACAGGGATACACTCCAACGCCACCGGCAAATACAGCGACACGTACGGAACCTTATTACAGCAACGAAACACCGCGACTGGCGCCAGACCTGCACGCGACTCAACGCCACCCTCCCTATCAACTCCTCCAAGTACTGGTCCACCTTCCATCGTCTTACTGGTTCCCTTTCCGCTCCCCACTACCCCCTTCTCCATAACGATCGCCCCCTTCCTGACAACCTCAGTAAGGCCAACCACTTCGCTTCCCACCTTTCCGAGGTCTTCTCCATCCCCGATGATCCCCACTTTGATTATTCTCTTTTCCCCACAGTCATGGAACGTGCCGATACCTCGGTCGCTCCACTTGCTCCTAGTCTCCAGTACTTGGGGCAGTTGCCCCCCTCTGATGTAAACACTCCCATCACAGCACAAGACATTAAACTTATCCTCCGGTCCAAACACAACACGGCCCCTGGTCACGACTGTGTCACCTACCGTCACCTTCGCGAAAGCCCCTATTCCTTCCTGACTGTCCTCGCCCATCTCTATAATGTCGTCTTCTCTACTGGCTTCTACCCTGACCTGTGGAAGACCTCCCGCGTCCTCTTATTCCTCAAACCCAACAAACCCCCTTCTGCCGCCTCTTCCTATCATCCCATCTGCCTCACCTCCGTCTTCAGTAAGGTCCTTGAATCCATCCTCTCCCACCGTATCCGTCAGCACCTTGCTCAACACCACCTCCTCTCCCTTACCCAGTGTGGCTTCCGACCCTCCTTCTCTGCTGACGACCAACTCCTCAACCTTGTTCACCTTCTGTCCCTCCAGCTCAACTCCCGTCGCTCCGCCATTTTTGTTTCCCTTGACCTCCAAAATGCCTATGACCGTGTATGGCATCCCGGTCTCCTCTTTAAACTCCAAACCTACGCCCTGCCTATCAATTTTGTCCATCTGGTCGCTTCCTTCCTCTCACACCGTCCTTCCTATGTCACCCTCCACAACACCAACTCCCGTATCTTTTATCCCACAGCTGGCGTCCCCCTGTCCTCTCCCCTCTCCTTTATCTCTTGTATACAGCTGATATGCCCAAGCCACCCCCACCAGTCCACCTTCTCCAATATGCTGATGACACCGCCTTCCTGGCTCTTTATCCTACCCTTCAACGGTCTCAACGTACCCTCCAAACCCACCTTAACCAGTTCACCACTTGGTGTAACCAGTGGTTCCTCCGTCTCAACCCCTCCAAAACCCAGGCAATCATCATAGGCCGCACCACTCGCTCCTTTCGCCTCCATGATTTCTACCTCACCCTTTATGGTCGTCCTATCCAACTCACCCCCACCCTGAAATACCTTGGCCTCACCCTAGACCGACACCTCACCTGGACCCCTCATCTCCTGACCATCCAGCAGAAAGCCCATTCCCGCCTCCGCCTGCTGAAAATCCTGTCTGGCCGGACATGGGGATTGCATCCTTCTACCACCCTCCACACCTACAAATCTCTCATCTGTCCTATCCTCTGTTATGCCAGCGTCGCCTGGATCTCCGCCCCCACCCGCTTTTACAAGGCCCTCCAAATCCTTGAACGCCATGCGCTCCGCCTTGCCTTCCGTATCCGCCTTCCTTCCCCCACACGGCTCCTGTATGAACTGATCCCCTTCCCCCACCTCCTCCTGTTCCCCCAACATCTCCGCATCCTTTACATTGTTCACAGGCTTGATCCCCCCCACCCTCTGGTTTCCTCCTTCCTCTCCACCCCTCGCCCGTTGCCGCGCCTGTATCGCTGTATCCCTCGCTCTCTCCACCTCCACACCCTCCATCTCCTTCATCAGGGCAATTTCCAACGCCTCCCCCTCCCGGATGACGAACTTCGCCGTGACATCTACCCTTCCTTCCAACTATAACCTGGCCTCGTTCCCCCACCCCCTCCCCAGGGCCCCCTTTTCCTCTTTCCTCCTTCTCCCAGAGCGGATTTTCCTCCGTCCCCCACTCCCCTGAGACCCTGCACCCCATACTTGCCTCTCTCCTTCCCACATCCCTCCCTACCTGGCCCTCTTCCGCGCGCCCCCCGCTCCCCTCCCCCATCTCTTCCCCTCCCTCCCTTCTTCAGGTCTCCCTCATCTCCTTGCGCCTGGCAGATCCCCTGTACTGATCATCATCAGTGTGCCACATCAGTGTTGAGTTTAGTGCTGTTTCTCGTGTGCGTCAAGAGGTGTGATTTTAATTGTGTACTGCCTTGAGGTTCGCCGTCAGCGTTACGTTATGTGCTATGCCATCGGTCGCTACCTTTATGCTCCTGTCATACTGTGCCTTGTGTTCTTTTCACCGTCGCAGTGTGTGGCTTTTTGTGTGTGCTACTTTTAAACAGTTTTTTGTCTCCATTTTACAGTCACCCCGTTTTTTGTCTATTGCCTTCCATGATGTTCCCCCTTTTTTATATCTATGTTCACCTTATTCTCTCCTTTGCTGTTTTTAAATGTCTTCTATTGTTTTGTTCTATGTCTTTCGGCTGAAGAGCAGTGCCTATGCTGCTGCCAGCCCGCCCCGATGGGGAATTGAAATACAATAAAGAAAAAAAAAAATTGTTTAACTAAAAAGACTTTACAACAGAGTGAATTTGATTTTGAAGTAGTACATTATCAGGTTAAACCACAAGGGAACATGGACAAGCCCCAGTTACAGAATTTGCACTGTGGTATGTGCCAGTGTGAACATGGAAGAATGGACAAAAGCATGAAGTGGTTTGATAAGCAGCCACAATTCGGTGTGAAAACTTGAGAGTTGTACAGGAAGACAAGATGTGGGTAACATATAGTGGTGCCAGCAAAATTGCATACAAGGTGATGAGGCAGACTCATAATTCAATTTTTGCTGGACACAGTGTCCACAGAGCACAGTGTTGTGCAAGATTATTGGTGGATGGCACACAGGTTTCCCATGCACACAAAGAGCAGAACTTATTCATCAAAAGATTACGTTGTAGATGTTATCACAGGCAGCTAAGTTATTTCAAATGATTGACAGGGTCATAATTGGATCATTTGCTTAAACACCAGCAGGAAATGGTTTTGTGTTAATGGTAATTGATCGTTTTACATGCTTTGTGTTCATCATAGCAATACCTAATCAGCAGGCAGAAGCAGTGGCACAGGTGATGGTTAACCACTAGATACTAAGGTGTGGAACACCTGAGACAGTGATAATGGGCCAAGGAGCACATGGCTTACACCCACAGGCAAATGGACATACTTAGATAAGTCCATCATACAGTAAGAAAAAATGTTGAATTACTACATTAACAGTCATCATAATGACCCTACTCACTTATGTAATAGCAGCGTATAATACAAGAAAAATGAGGTGGTTTCTGGTCATATGATACCATGATGGTGTCTCCTTTTGAGCTATGTAAGACCCCTCCAAGAAAAGATTCATCATCAGTAAGAAATTTCTTGAAAAGGTTAAGAAATATTTTGTGCCAGGTTGAAAAGATGTACATAAAAACCTTGGAAAGAGAAGAAAGTACCCATAATAAAAATAGTAGCATTACCAAAGTCTCATGCTGGACAATGAGTTACGCTAAGCAACCTGTATGTACCAAAGGGAAAGATTAAAAAATTTGTTAAGTGTTACCAAGGACCCTATCAAGTAGTGGAAATAATGTCACCTTTTAATGTTACATCACTACTTCCTTATTGCACTGCAGTAGTTCACATAAGCCATGTCCCACCTTTTAGAAGAACTCCAGAGGTACTGCCTCCATTTCTGGCAGCACTTTTGGATGGGGTCAGGGGAGTGCCTGGGAAAAAGAAAAATAAGCGAACAATAAGGAAGAAAAAAAAGCAGGACTGTGCTGCAGTTACTCCAATGCATTGCTATGCACTTAGACCATGGGCAGGATTCATAAATGAACAATGGGATTTCCTCTCCCCCTAGGGCACTGTACAGTTCTACCCAGAGACATGTTATTAACAATCTACTGATGCTCATATATAAATCTTTGAACTGCAGGAAGTCCTATTACATGTTGTTCATAGTCTTTAACACTGATACTACTACCTCTAGATCAGGTCTTGGAAGGGTTATGTCACATTCATGTGGAATTACCCCTATAATTAGTGTTACTGATAGCAGTGAGGGAGGGATTTTTATCGCTATATTATCATCTGGCCACCTTCACAAGTATATAAGAGGGCACCCAGCTAAAAATTTATATGCAAATACCATACACTTGCAGAGACTGCAGATTTGAGTGTAATGCCCTCCACACTTAGCTAGTAGCCTTGGGATCCATGAAAAAGATTATGCATCTGAAAGTACATGAGATACTAGTAATAGTCCTCAAGAGACACTGTCACATGCTGCTTTCTCTATGCAGGAATTACTGCACTGCCTATCTGGGGCAGCAACCATCTGATGTACACAATGGGTACACACCACAATGTTAGTTCACCTTGTTTCACTCCCACAAATCTGTGACAGAATGTCCTAAAGAGAGAACCACAGACAAAACAGTTCTTTCAAAGAGTAGGTCCACATTGCTTATACTCTGTGGCAACTGCAGTGACTATTATTTTCCCTTGTTATGAACAAGGATGTTACAGTGGCATGCAGAGCACAGAGCTACTGTGTCAAGGGTTATTGATTAATGGCACCCAATGCAATATTTCCAAACCAACTTTTCAATTACCCACCAAAATATCTGAAAACATCACCCACACATTAATTTACCTACCATACCCACCCTCAGAGAACTGACCCACTGAAAACGAGCCTCCCTAGCCATATCAATGAAGCATCTTTTAGACCATATAAAGGGCTATTTTTCTAAATATCGGTGTGAATTTTTAACTGTAGGAGCCTCAACCCCAGCTGCCTGCATGATTTTAGCTGTAATAGGCATTGCTTACTACCACTCCAAGTGGAAAGTTGCCCAAAATCCATCCCCACCCACCTTCAACCTACTGGTTCAAACCAGTAATAATGGCACCAACAAGAAACAGTCTAACAAAGGATAAAATCAATAGTGAACATAAACTCCATGTATGAGCAAAGTGCTAGTGAGGTCAAAAAAAGTAAATTGTGTAAAGGGCCAAGTGTCACCCTGAGTGAAGTAAGGGACACAAAGTGTAAATACTTGTAATAAATCAGTGCTTATGTTACAGCCTGTATTCAATGGAAGTCCAGAGACCAAATTTTTCTGAAGAGGGATAAATTGTAGTAGTGCTTGGAACCAAAGACAGTGCTCCAGGACCCAGACATTCACTGCTGCTGGTGATACCCCTCACAGTTCAACAACTCAGTGGAGGTTGCTGCTCCCATGACACACACACACACACACACACACACACACACACACACACACACACGGATACTTCCACAAAGTCAGCTGGGAGCTGTCACATTTAAACCCTCCAGGACCAGGCATCATTGTGAAACATCCGGGCAGTAACATGACATCAAGTTTGTGCGGAACAGCATTGTCCTGAAGCCACAGTTGCTAGTACCATCACCAGACCTTGAGTCCCTATCTACTGCCTGAGCATATGGGCAAATGAGCATCACTTTGCCATCATCTCAGAACTATGAAGGAGAGGATCCAGCCATCCACACCTCTGCTGAGATATCAACAGGGGACTTCATTGCTCTGCACCACTAGTGGCAAGACATAATCTGACGTATTCACACTGAAGCAGTCACATCAGGTCATCCATGATATGGCCAAGTAGTGCAAAACAACCTCTGCACAACAGAAGCCAAAGTGAGACTGTATGTGAGTGTTTTTACCAGCAAGCCAGACCGTAGTCCGACATACTAAGATATGCTGTGACAGTTTATTCGTTTCACTCACCCTCAACATTTGCATCTTCAAAGTCCAATGATTGTAATCAAACTGCAATAAATAAGTTCTTGTACCAACAAGTTGTCTTCTCCTGCTGCACCTGCATCCACCCTTGCAGAGAATACTGCCCACAGCCAGACATCCTAGAACCCGCATTGAAATTGATGTCAGAAGTGTTCTTTCTTTTGCTACCCCATTAGAGAAGTGAATGATCATGAATCATCTGTAAGCAATGAGGCCATTCATGATTCATACTAATCCAGACCTACAGGCACTCCAAATGGATAATTGATTCACTACTCTGGTTGACAAGGATGACCAAGATATGTATTAAATATATAGGTACTACAACAATTGTACCTTCAACTACATTTGCAAGTCCATGTTTTATAGAATATTATAGGAATTCCACGAGTACATTCTTGTTTTCACTTACAGATGTAAATATGGGGACACCATGAGCTGCTACTCCCTGAATGCTTCTCAAGACAGTCTTACCAAATGAATTCACTATTTTTTGTATAGTGCCACTAAATTCCTCATATGCTCCATTTGTACCCTCCAATAAACGGGTCTGGACAATCCAGGACACCATTCTCCATGAACAAAGGCATGGAAAGATGCTGCTATTTTGTTAGATATCAAGGCACATGGGAATTTGGGAAGTTCAGGGAGCTGAAGTTGTAGATTAAGTGGCCATGGATGCTTATGTTGAAGATATTACTGAACAAAGTATTTTCTTTCTATGTGAAGACTGCTTGTTGACTCCCAGGAACTTAAGTAAATTTGATGTAGAGTGTAGAAAGTCAACAATTGAGTTGTAGTGTTTATTTTTTCAGCCAGTGAGGCAAGATGAAGTGTTGTTAATGCTCCTCCAGTTAGGGCTCTGTCCTTTTGCTGCAAGGATTCTTGGTATGGTGAAAGGACCCATAGCGTACAATGCTCAATGTGTACATTATCTGTATGCCCCATTTTAATAAAATGTGCCTTATATTATGGCAGTTTGGGTGGAGCTGGTTTAGGAGCCCATCTCCCTTCTATTCTATGTGATGATGAGATGAATATAGTACAGTTTAATCATTCTGGGTTATGCCTGTCTGTGTATAAGTAGACTGTATTGCACTTATGGAATGGGTGGCTCATCTCTTACTTCCCTTCCTGTTCAACCCCCACCCCCCTTCCCTCCCCCCTCCACCTCCATGATATCAGACAGCCACAGTACTTTCCAAGTGTTGTTCAACAGTATACTAATATTTTACTTGTATTTTAATAAGCAAAGACATTAGCACAATAGTGATCTAACCCTTTCTGATGCCAAAATTTAAAGATAGGCTCTATCTGTTGCCATGGGAATGAACTATCTTCCTACCAAATGGATTAGTCCAGCTTGCAATATGTGTCTTATTATGAAGCCTTCAGTCTTTGCCATAATAATGTTTCATTCCTCTTTGAGTACAATAATGGTCCAATCTCAGACAGACAATAAAGAGTGAGAACCAAGTCATGTGTGACAACAACAAAAATGGCTGACATTTGAGATGATAGCAACTCCTCCAGAATTGAAAATTATGAAAATAACAAGAAAAATTCAAGAAATCATGCAAGAACAAGAACTAGGAACATAAAGTCATGGGCAAGAAACATTAAAAAGTAGAAAAGGAATGCAGGACAAGACTATGCACGTAGAAGTGGCAAGAAAATCAAGCAAAGTAAACAAGGTCCACCATGTGGTTGTGAACATAAGTGTTACAAACGTTTTAGTGAAGAAGAATGTGAAGCAGTTTTCAAGCAGTTATGGGATATTGATGATTTCAGTTTGCAAAATGCATTCCTTAGTAGATATGTCAACTTAAAGGGTATTAAGAAAATGTGTGGTGCTAACAGAAATGGAAGCAGGAGACAGAACAAACATGAGTACTATCTTTGAGTTCAGGGCTGTGACAGAAGGACTTATAAAAAAGCATCCATATTCTTGCTTGGAATTAGGCTTACTAGGGCAGTAGAAAAGAAGCAGAGTGAAAGAACATGAAAATTTGATGGCCATGCATGTCATGTGAATCAGCCCAATAAAACAAGAGGCCATAAATATAATTTAGTTGCAAATCATATTAATAGTTTCTCACCATGTGAGTCTCACGACTGTAGAATTTCTACTCCAAACAGAAAATACTTGTCTGGAGGTCTAAATATTTCTGTTATGTATAAACTTTATGTAAGTCAGATGAAACAGGGACATGATTGCTCTGTTATTGTTAGTGAGTATATTTACAGGGATATTTTTAACACAAAATTCAGACTCTCCATTTCCACCACATCTACTGACACTTGTGAGGTTTGTGATCGTCTGCATATGAAAGTTTCAGATGCAGAGAATGATGCTGCCAAAAAAATTGCAGCAAGAGTTAAACTTGCACCAGTTAAAGTCACAGGCAGTATACAACAATGTAATAGCTGATACAGCTTATTTCAAAAACATATTTCTGTAAAAGTTATAACATTTTACATGCATCAAGTACTACCAACTCCACATATACAGACTAATGAGATTTCGTAATTTTTGTGATCATGATTGTACAACAGTATGGCCAGAAAATATTGCTGGGTATGGTGCTGGTAAAACAATATCATGTTTAATTTAATATTCCTATGAATGTCTACAAGATGTTAATTAATTAATTATGTGCACAAAACAAAAATATGTCTTCAGAGTGCTTCTAGTTATAAATTAATAACAAAGAAGGTCAAATAAATAGAACACAAGTCTCTAGTTTCAGGTCATAGTTATCTACCATGTGATAGGGACTTTGGGTGATAGAGAAGAAAAAGAGGGAGTAAAAATATGTTTATTGCCCTGTGAGTGAGCACAGATTATTAAAGATACTAGGATAGCTAAAGAAAGATTCCACATTAATGTGATGCAACATAAAATAACTAATTGCAAATTTATTTAGGACAAAACCCAGTTGCTTTTAGTTGCATTACTCTCTTAAAGCTATCTACTGATTACCCATGGAGATACTGAGTGAAGCATTTGCACTCAGAGATAGAAGCAGGTAGTTATGTGAATAGTGTAAGAGAACTAAGGAGAAGAGATAAACACACACTAGATGTACAATAAACTGACCTCACATAAAAATATTCCAAACTAAGGGCTACAAATCCAAAGAAAGTTAGGGACATTTGTGACCTTTTGTAACATTTACCTGCTGTTTATCATCCATTTTATACCAGTGTCATTTCTTAAGATAGGACTGATGAAGCCCAGGCAGAAGATGTGAAGGACAAAGATGTTCTTTTCTATGTGTAGGTTAATAAACATAGTAATAACAATGAAGAATCTTGATGGATCTATTATCAAAAGAAACTATCCCACAAATGGCAAAAACCAGATAGATATGATTTCATATATATTTGCTGGATGTACAGGAGAGATTGTATACCCTTTTTATTAGAAGTTTTTTTTTTAAATCAGGTAAAGAACAAGATATGAGTTGTTTACATGTAAAAAAATTACCATTTTCCCAATGTGTTTGGGATAACTCCCTCCTCCACCGGGCTCTTCATTAATTAATTTTTTGTGAAAATCTCTTTGTAAGACTGATATAAAAGTGTTCAGGTTAAAGGGTGTTTCATTTCACATAAAAAGTCAAACTATCATTTAAACAAATTTCTTGCCTTCTCTTACATATAAAGATACTTCAGTGTAACAATGGGCTAAACAATAAAAGTGCTGTAGCATAATCATTAAACTGTAATATATCTAAAACTACTCCATGAAAATTTATGTACCATTGTAGTTATATTGATTAAGCATCAAATAACATACTAAAACCAACAGAATTGGATTTTTCAAATTCTAAGAAAAAGAACAATCATGTAACTTTAGCTTGCTTTTCCTTCAGTCTTTGAAAAGGTGGACAGTGACCCCCTCGATTGAATTTATACAACCTATGGAAATTATACAATGACTGAAGATGGAATTACAACTTCTACTATGTGAATGAGAGTGAGAATTAAACCTAGTCCATGAGACTTTAGGATGAGGTTTACCTCTGAGTAAGCATTTTTAAAATTTTAACCATATTTTTCTCAAAATATGTAAGGGCATGGAGGACAATGTTTACAGCCCCACTTATGCCATTCTTTGGTGCAAAAAAAGCAGAAATACTCTTTATGCTACATGCAGTGAATGAAATCCTGCAACTCTGTGGAAAAAACTGCAGCCTTGAGATAAGGAATATAAAGTTTCACCACGCACATAAATTCTGCAGCTTCTGCAGACAAGTTAAATGATTAATTTGTGATACAAGTCACATCTTAAGCTGAGAAAATCATCAGTGATAATGAACAGTAGAGAGCACCTTCATAAAAGACCTTTTTTCCTAAAAAAAAGTTTCTGGAAATGGAAAGGCGTCTTCTGAGACTATGGTTTATGCATAGGAATAAATAAAACTGTTAACAAAATTATTGTGGTTCTTGCAAACATCTTCAATTTCTCTATCACTAGCAGAGCATTTACTGTTGATTGGACATCCCATCAGTAATGAGTTCATTAGAAATGGAGTACAAGCTAAAATTGGGGAAGTATGGGAAAGGAAATCAGCCATGTCCTTTTCAAAGGAATCATTTTGGCATTTGTCTCACGTGATTTAAATGTGGATGGACAGGGTTGTGAACTGCCACCCTCCTGAATATGAGTCCTGTGTTTTACCACTGTGCCATCTCACTTGGTCTGCTGACTCGAAACAAAGCTTAATTTGATCTACATCTAAGAACAATAACTCAAAATCACCATGTAATACAGACCAATCAGTATCTTTTCACAGTGCTGAAGATCAGCAAGACAAACAATTTAATACTTGTAATATGCAAGGTAAATATCAGTAAGTTTTCTGAAGATGTCTCAGCAGAACAGTTGGATTGATCAAATTATGTGACAATCTCATCAAATTTATTAGAAGAGATTAAATAATTATTTTCAAGCTGTCTGGTTTCAGCAAAGCATTTAATACTATTGACTTTAATACCTTACTTTTAAAAATGAAACAGCTTAATTTCTCAAAGAATATAGTCATGTTGTTCAAAAGCTGCTTGAGAAACAGATAGCACCCAGCAGCTTGTGGAAAAATTAGCTCTCCATAGCCCCATGGATTTCACTCCTTGGACAGCTGCTTTTCTCCTTGTTCTCAATATTTCATCTGTTACATTTTTTCAATTACCACTTTTATGCTGCTAATATCCTATTTTGTAGCAATGTTCATAATACTATTTCTGCCCCTTCAGAAAAAAATTATAGCCTTTCATTTGTATCAAGATGGACACTAAATTTGAGCATCAAACAGAAACCTACAAGGTCACAGAAAATGCTTATTTCAAGCTGAAAGTTAGTTGGTCAACATTTTTGAGAAGTGATTCCTCTCCCTCCCTACTCCTTGGTGATGACCTGTTACCCTTTGAAAATGACTGGGTATATGTGAAAAATATTCAGGTTCCAACATGGTTAAGAGTCCACATTAAACTGTGGGTCCCTCTATAGCTAATTGGGTAAATCAGTTCAGAAGTTGGAGAAAGGCAACAGCATACCACTCCAAGCATAACTGTACCTAGTAAATCACTGGCATGTTCAAACCAACCTTTGCATTCAGGACAGATTTACCTTTCTTATCTTTACTTTATACAGCAATACAAAGTCTGATAGCTCCAGCATCTTGACTGTGCTTATGCATAACTACATGTTTCTAAATCTCCCTCTTCATTTGAGTCATTTTCCTCAAATGAAGTATCCAATAGCATGCATCTAATTAAAAACCACAATGTAATCTATAGAAGACAAACAGTTTTCCTGCTATCACTGGTATAGCTTCCCTCTCACTGCATCCCTCCTGTCTTCTTCCTACAGCAGACCATCAATGTCTATGAGCATATACCACCAAACTGGGCCAAATTGCAGTGGTGTTAGCTGTAAGCAACCATACTCATCCTGCCAGCAAAAGCTGAACACATCACAACTGTGGCCAGCACACAATGCATAATCCATTTCTTCAGTGTGAATGCACAAATACATTGACCTCCTGTGGGAATCTATAAGTAGTGAACAGGAGTATAGTGAACAGTGACTGAGGATAGGTGGCACTTGATGGAAGTGTGGATCAGCCATGAAGCATACCAAGATAGTCCATGCAATTTTGATAACGCTGTGTCCTAGATGGTGCAGTGAGTATCACACCTGCCTTTTAAGCAGGAGATCCTGGGTTTAAATCCCAGTCCGGTACACATTTCGGTTCATCGTCACTGATTCTGCTTAACGTCCTGTTGCAGCTGATACCAGTGATCCCCCTTCAATTTACATATAATGCATAAAAGGCTTATCTTTCCCAACCATTTTGAAGAACTGAGCCCTTAGGATGAAAGTACCCACATGACGGCCTCACCACTCACATACAGCTGTCTACGGAAGCCACACATGTGTAGTGCTTCTTCCTGACTCTGTGTATCCATCAGAAAGTATTTTATTTGAGTCTGTTTTCTGTGTTATGCTCTGTAATCACTGCTCTTCCACTCTGACATGCAACTGCTATGTTGTACTGGCCTGCCAATATTGGACCTCATGATAGCCCACCTTGTCAAGGTCAGATGGCTATTCCAACTACATTTACAATCATTTGGACTAACATAATTTAGAGTGGGATAAGGTGCTGAGTCTGGAGTTTATAATGACATTGTCAGCAGCAGTATTTGCAGTCCCACTGCAAGTCAGCATCACAGCATAGCACTTCTTGTGTATTATATTTCCTTTATTATTTTATACAGTGCAAATAATTATAGTAAGAATGCAAGCAGGCACTGCAGCAGAGTAAGCTAGTAGACAGGACATGATCTAACATGCCCCATGAAGTAGCACAGTTGGGTAGTGATGATTTATCGTTAAAAATGAGCTAACAAAGCTGAAAGACGCAAAGAAAGTTGAAGTTTCAGCAACATCTGCTCTGTGAGCTTTACCTTTGGAGCTTAGTACCATTAACTTCATCACCTTGTTTTCTGGAAAGTCTGGGGATGATGTCACAATGTTTCTTGAGAATCTGAATGTGCTCAGTACCTTTGGGAAAATGTAGTGAGTAAAAGTGGTCAAGGATAACACGTCTTAAGTTGATATGGGTGGCACATATATTTACAAAGTTCCATGAGAAATTGAGGTAGGCAGGCACCTTTGATTTACTGTCAGAGGCAGTGCTGGACCATAGTAATCCAGGAATACAAGGAACAGTTGAACACTATCACACACAAGAATGGAGAATTTTTGAGTAGTCTGTGGTTCAGATAAAAAGAACATACATCAGGGCCTAATATTTTGTGAATAACAGATGTGTGAATGCTCTTGAAGCTTTTCTGGGAGGGCTACTAGTGGATGTCAAATTAAAGGAAGGGCAGAATTCCTGAAAACATTACAAGAAGCTGTGTTGACTGTCATACCTTTGGTAGATTAGATTCCATTGCATGGCCTAGGAAAAGAAGGATGTCTTCCATGCCAGTGTAGCATGGTATTGATGCAGCTGAATGGATCATATACATATTTAATACTCCCTATGGCCACATATGTGAGAGACAACATCTCTGTGGTTGGGGTTGGAATGGTAAGGGTATGCTAATACACTGTTTATGACAAAGTCCCTGCCGGAGAATGGGGAACTGTACAGGTGAAAATGTTTCATGCAGTGGAACATATCCTAAGTCTTATAAGGGAGTTCGGGTTTTATAGTGCACATTATCTTTGACAATCTGGTGATGAGGAAGTAAAACTACCGTAGTACCTTGATAGCCTGTTTGGAACTAGTAGAAGTGGAGGTGGATATGTATGTCCATCATCAGGGAAGCCTCCCCGTGACACCATACTTAGTGGAAAAACTTGTGCACTTATAGGAAAGGGAGAGGGGAAAAACTGTGGGCTTATTAAGAAAATATGCAGATTTATTCAGTCTGGAAAGTCAGTTACCAACCAACCTTATTACACAGCACTGGACACTGATTAGGAACATGCCACCTGTTTATTGGAAGCCATAATTCCTTTCAAAGGTACTTACATGAGGGTAACTTACAGGAAAGTATCAGCCCATGGGCATAACTAAAGGGTTGGTACCTGAAAAAGTGCAGGGATAGAGCCCGAACTTATCAGTTTTGTTGTGATTACTACCACTTAAACCAATGCACAACAGACAACATGTATCTTCTCTTCAACATCACAGAAATGCTTTACAATCTGGAGGCAATAATGATATTTCACCACTATGGATCAACAAAGTGGACACATTCAATTACAGGTAGCAACTGAAGATTGACAAAAAACTGCTTTCACAGTCCCATCAAACTATCACCAATATCGCAAGATACCTTTTGTTCGGAAGAAAGCATCAGCTGCATTCCAGCAGTTAACAGATGGCATAATACATGATCTGAAGCCTGGTCAGTGCATGGTATTATAGGACAACATAATATTACTCCAGAGATGTTTAGGAATATATCTACTGTTTGTGAAATGTACTGGTATGACAAAGTCAGTCATCTCACATTGAGAATAGCAAAATGCCACAAAACACAATATATCAGGTATCTGGAGCATGCCATCAGCCAGGAGGGAATCCAGTCAAGACCCTCAGCTACTGTACAGATATACTTTTGTGGTGCTGCTAGTGTGCCCTCTGTCTCTGTCCCGTGTAACAGACTCCAGCCATTGCCAATTATGGTAAGTATCAATGTTGGTGTGTGTTGCACTGGGTCACTGTTTCTATTTATGACTCTCCCCAGATAAATTCATAAGCTGAAAAAAATTGCTCTCTTTTACTAATGTAATGTGGGTCGCATTTATTTTAAGCCATCTACAATGAACACTACTGTGGTTATGTACCCCCACCATACATAAACTAACATGAAAACTGAAGGCTAATGTCCTATGTGTAAACTGTGAAAATACAGGGGTGAATGACGCTACTTGCTGGAGCATCATGTGGTTAAACTGCTCCTTGTCACTACACATCACCCCACTGCCTGCCTCATTATGTACACATTAATATAGAAGTGGTACAAGAACCTCTCCCCCCCCCCCCCCCCCAAATGGCAAAAGAATTACAATCCTTCCTAGGCCTACTCAATTATTAATGGAGGATCACTGCTGACTATATAAAAACAGCAGAACAACTGAGACACCTATAAAGGAAGGGGTGTGAAATATTACTAAATTGCGAAGTGTGAGGAGGCATTCACAAGTTGAAGCATCTTCTAATTTCAAGCCACACGCTTATATATCTCAACTATCAAAGGGCATTTATCTTGCCAAACAGTGTGAGCAGTTATGCTTTGTGACGTGTGCTGAGCTAAAGAGTAGATGGGAAGAAACAGCCAGTGGCCTGTGGATAGTGGTAAATAAAATTGAGCTGAGCAAAACTACACTACAGAAAAGGAAATGCTGTGCCTAATACACAAGATAACATATTTCCATTGCCATCCTTACAGGCAGCACATCAGAATGGTTACAGATCATGCCATGCTTGAATGGCTACATGGCCTGAATGATTCTGCTGTTCCAAATGATTAGCACACATATTTTTGGTCCTTTCACCTGCACACCATTTTAATTGACATGCTGACCACCTCAGACCATTTTTCTTGATACTTGCTCACAGTAGCTAATCTAGATCAGTTAACTGAAATTGTTGTTCAGTCAATGGTGATAAATTGGTTATTCAAGTTTAGCTTGTCTGAATCTCTCATAATTGTGCAGGCATCAATTTTTTGTCTGAGTTTATGACTGACCTGTGTTGCCTTATGAATATATAGAAGCTCATAATCAACACCCTTCATGCTCTGGCCATTGGGTGAAAAGTCCATGTATGAGGGCTGAATGAAAAGTAATGCCTCCACCGTTGAAACTCTTCAACAGGTGGCAGCATTGGTATGCAGCAGGTACTGGCTAGTTCTGTAGACTTTCCTCTACAGCTCCAGTTGTCAGGAAGCCTTAGCATTGAACGGTTGTGTTGTTACAATGTCGAGTATGGAACCCTGCACAGATGGTCGGTCAATACAATTTAAGTAAAGTGCAGCCATTGAATTCTTAACAGCAGAAGTTGTCACCACAAAAGAGATTCATCAGAGAATGAAAGCAGTTAAGGGTGATTGTGTTTATGTGAGTACTGTGCGTCTTTGGGTCCAAAAGGAAAATGGAAATGTTTTCCTGCAGCATGACACTGCCAAACCACACACTTCACATGTCACCACAGCAGAACTTCAGAGACTGAATCTCACCACCGTAAGGCATCCTCCATACAGTCCAGATTTAGCACCATCTGACTTCCATTTACTCCCAATAATGAAAGATGATCTGCAGGGACATCATTATGCTTCTGATGAAGACGTTGAGAGAACTGTGAGACTATGGTTGAGGAAACAGACTGTCGACTTCTTCTGTGACAGCTTCAGAAAACTTGTTCATCGTTGGCGAAAACGTATCCAATTGGCTGGTGATTAAGTGAAAAAATCAATACTAGTAATTAAAGATCACATTCTAAGGATTATTTCTGCATTTGATTTATTAAAATATTCCCATCCAAACCCAATTACGGAAGATGGAAGCATTACTTTTCATTCAACCCTCATACATTGAACAGTCAGAAAGATGCCACTGTGTGAAGTAGCCAGCACAAAAACTGGAATGAGCTCCTTCCCTTCATGATCGACACTTACAAGGTGACAATTATTGAACTATATGAAATACAATCATTGTAGCTTCTGAACAATTTGTGTTAGGATGTACAAACTGCACGATTGGCTGTGGGACATGATGGGAATTAGTATGCACATGTGCAATGGTTTAGCGACGATGCCCACTTTTATTTGGATGGGTTCATCAATGAGCAAACTTGGCACATTTGGGGGACTGAGAATTGGCATTTCACGATCAAGAAGTCTCTTCACCGTCAACAGTTGACTGTGTGGTGTGCAATGTCCAGTCATGGAATAATCAATGTGATATTCCTTGATGGCACAGTGACTACCGAATGATAAATGAAGGTTTTGGAAGATGATTTCATCCCCATTACCCAAAGTGACCCTGATTTTGACGAGATGTAGTTCATGCAAGATGGAACTCAACCCCACTGAAGCAGAAGAGTGTTTGATTCCCTGGAGGAGCACTTTGGGGACCGCATTCTGGCTCTGGGGCACCCACAGGCCACTGGCTCAAGTGGTTCAAATGGCTCTGAGCACTATGGGACTCAACTGCTGTGGTCATCAGTCCCCTAGAACTTAGAACTAATTAAACCTAACTAACCTAAGGATATCACACACATCCATGCCCGAGGCAGGATTCGAACCTGCGACCGTAGCAGCAGCGCGGCTCCGGACTGGAGCAGGCCACTGGCATAGGCCTCGATTGACCACCATATTCTCCAGATCTGACACATGTAACTCCTTTTTGTGGGGCTATATTACAGAATAGGTGTACAGAAATAACCCCAAAACCATTGTTGAGCTGAAAACAGCAAGTCAGGAGGTCATCGACAGCATTAATGTTCTGACACTTCAGCGGGTCATGCAGAATTTTGTTATTCATCTCCACCACAATATCTGTAGTGATGTCTACATGTTGAATAAAGTTTATACACACCATAGTTTGTGAGTAATGTATGTTTTTTCCAAATAGTTCAATAATTGTCACACTGTACAACTCAATGATCCATGAAAGTACCACACACTCCCCAAATGGTGTGGTTCATTGAGAAAATATGTCCCTCCTTTCAAGTCTGAATAACCCCACCAAGAATTAATGTTTCATACATTTGAGCATTCTTGAAAAGGCTGACAACTGGTGGAAATAGCATGTGCCAAATCTCTAGAGCAGCAAGAGGCCTTAGCAAACAGTGAAACAGGAACACTGAAATAAAACACTGACTAACGGGCATTACTTAATAACCCCTACATGCCAAAGGGTAATCAAAGTTCATTACAGGGTATACTTGCTTAACAGGTCACTAGGACACTGCAAGAATGACCCCCCTCCTTCCCCCCCCCCCCCACCATCACTACCATAAAAGTTAAATTGCTGCTAAGCACAAGTACCACCATTGTGAACTGAATCTGGCCCTTTAAGGGAGCCCCCATAATTACTCGTACCTTTGCAACCCACAGTGTTAAAGCTGCGTTGTTGTTGCGGCCTTTAGTTCAGAGACTTGTTTGATGCAGTTCTCCATGCTACTCTATCCTGTGCAAGCCTCTTCATCTCCGAGTAACTACTGCAACCTACATCCTTCTGAATCTGCTTAGTGTAATCATCTCTTGGTGTCCTATGATTTTTACCCTCCACACTTCCACACACCCTAAATTGGTGATCCCTTGATGGCCCAGAACATGTCCTACCAACTGATCCCTTCTTCTAGTCAACTTGTGCCACAGATTCCTCTTCTCCCCAATTCTATTTAGTACCCCCTCATTAGTTATATGATCTATCCATCTAATCTTCAGCATTCTTCTGTAGCAACACATTTTAGACGCTTCTAATCTCTTCTTGTCTAAACTATTTATCATCCATGTTTCGCTTTCATATATGGCTACACTCCATACAATTACTTTCAGAATGGAATACTTGATGTTAACAAGTTTCTCTTCTTCAGAAATGCTTTCCTTGCCATTGCCAGTCTACATTTTATATCCTCTCTAATTTGGCCATCTTCAGTTATTTTTCTCCCCAAATAGCAAAAGTCATCTACTACTCTGAGTGTCTCATTTCCTAATCTAATTTCCTCAGCATCACCTTATTTAATTCAACTACATTTGGTTTATGTTCAATCCATAATTTTCCATATGACATCATAAAGTTCAAAACAATTCTACCACGCAGTGTCAGAACAGTAGCTTAAAGACCAAAATATGTTAAACAGAATAATCAATGCAGACCTATAAATTATAGTATCAAGATACCTATAGTGCCATTGGCAGCAGAAGATAGAAAGTGTGCTATTTGCCAAGTATTTACACAGGCAGCATAGGGCAAACAGTTTTTTCACAAATTACAAACACCACTGTCCCTTGAGACTAAAGTTGGTGCAATTCTGCTTTATTAATGTGCCTGTTGAAATTTTCTGTGCTTATTTTGTGGTTTTCCTTATGGTGGTGAGTGCAAATGTTCAATGGGTTAAAGGCATTCAAGTTACTCACATCTACATGAGAAGAAGGAAAAATAAAGATTTGGTTATGGAGAAAGTATAGGTAAACATTTCTGAATTAGAATTTTTAAAATGTGCAGGAGCAATTCCCACAGACAGGTTTCAGTCACAGCTTTATTGTGTGTGATTCATAATTCAATACTAAAGCAGACTTGTTTATCGCTGACTGTAAACAAGTTGAAATTCCAAGAGAATGATACCTAATCGCTAAAAGCACGAACTGTTCCTTGTTTATTTCCCAGTGCACCAAGATACTTATCCAAAACATCACACAAAACAAAACTACTAATAAAACACTCACAGAAGTTGTGGTGGAAAGATAATCAACCTGAAGGATCTGTGATATCTGCCAGTTTTTCCATCTTTCCACAAAAAAATGTATGGAATGAATTGATATCAAAAACAGAAATAGTTTGATTAAAAAGAAAATTAATGTGTAAGAAACTAGAAGTCTTGCAATTATGAAATAAACTGAGAACTGCCAATGGCACAATCAATCTACTGTGAAAGCAGCTCGCAAATGAAAATCAGATGATGGCTCAATCAGATCTCCTGTAGCATTCTAAACTCATTAAGGAACAGAAAATCTCAGTTGATATATGAGGGTTGCCCAGAAAGTAATGCACCACTTTTTTTTTCTCAGCCAGAAACAATGCTACGAATGTGAAACATTATGTATGTATTATTTGAAGTCACCCAAGTGAGTGCACCAAGTTTCCATCACTTCCAACAGATAGTGTAGCTGCAAAACAGTTTCAAAATGGTGTGTGTAGGTGATGTACATTAGAAGCAATGTGCCATAATTGAATTTCTCACTGCAGAGAAAGAAACTGCGGGGAATATTCACAAACGCTTGTGTAAAGTCTATGGAGCATCTGCTGTTGACAGAAGTACAGTTAGTCGCTGGGCATAGAGGGTGAGGTCATCAGAAGGCAGTTTGGCAGAGCTCTACGACTTGCAGTGGTCGGGGAGACCCTCCACGGCTGTCACACCTGACATGATGCAGTGAGCTGATTTTGTCATTCACGAGAACAGACACCATTAAAGGACACCATTTGTGAAAGACATTTTGAGGATGATGAGGAAGTGATTCACACAGTGAAGCACTGGCTGGGTCACCAGGACAAGGATTGGTACGACAGGGCATACATGCCATTGTTTCTTGCTGGTGGAAGGCCATAGACTGGGATGGAGATTAAGTGGAAAAATAAGGTGTGTAGATAAAACACCAGTCTTTTGTGTTTGTAATTCTCATTATGTTCAATAAATAAATGTTGAAGAAAAAAATGTGGTGCATTACTTTCTGGGCAACCCTCGTAATATTAAAGTTGTACTAATTGAAAACAGTAAAGGAATGCTGTATGATAGAGAGTTTCTTATGGACAGTGTACTCTTACAAAGTGATTTGTCAAAGGGATACAGAGTAGTGCTTCAAGCAAGAACTGCTGACATTTTCTGCAGAGAAACCTCACTGAAATTTTGAAATTTAATAAAGAGTAACAAGTGGCCAAATTACACGAATACATTTAGATGTGCTAATTTTTTATGAAGTTCAATTTCTAGAAGCACAGTTCAACAACATTTTCCTGAATGCCACTGGTACATTAATTTACAAGAACATAAACTGTATGATTATAAGAATAAACTTGTGAATCTTGCTTTAGTGTTTATGTTTGTTCCTCGGCTGCAGAATTGGGTTCAACCTGTTCTGTGTAGGCAAGTTCCAATGGAACTCCTGGTGATGCCATCTCACAGATATTGATTCAATGAGTTATTCAGCTAGAGCAAGAAAGAACAAGAACTATTATGTTCACTTAATTAGGCAGACAAAGTCTGGAAACTGCTACGAACTAGTGGCATAAAAGACAAAAGTTACTCTTGCACTATACTGAATTAAATTGAGGAACTCTGAAGAATGTGGCCATTTTTAGACACAACACAATGCAAAAGAAATAATTCTTGTGATAATAGTGATGTGCTTTTCGACAAACTGATTGCCATGAGGCTGCCAGTGGCCACAGCAGGGCATGACACTGTGTGTGTGTGGCAGTCAATGTGATCGATAATAATGAGAAGATCAACTACAATTTTCACTGAGGAGTTTATCCACAAGAAAATTCTCCAAAGCTTATTGCACTGAAATTTTACAAGTTAACTTCTACTCACTTGCATCTAGCATCATTTCAATAACTTGATGTAAGATTAGCTCTGCAGTTGTTATATAGCTCAACAGCCAACAACATAAAATTCTCCAGGGAAACAAAAGTTGTAGGATTTATTGGTAATGAGTCTATGGAATCATTCAGAAGGTTTCAGAAAACTTTGTGGATATATCCAACTCTTCTTTCCCTAACACTGCTTTGTATACAATCTCAGTGGATCACAAAATACTCATAAAATGAGGAAAAAACAATATTGCTAATAAAAGTATTCTCCAGTCCCTAAGAGTAACACATGAAACTACATTAGGCACATCAAAGTATTTTGTGAAAATGGGATCCAGAAATGTCCTAACATCAAAGTTTATTCAGGCTCCACTATATTATTATTGCGGCATCAAGAGGTCTCTGAGTTGCAAAGATCGTCCACTGGTAATAGGCTACCTCAGCTTGTACGTGACAGTATGTTTACACTACTGTAAAACTGATGCTATTCTCCAGTTGAAACTGCGGAGCTAAACGGGAACATTCACTGACATCATACATCAGCCAAATGCATACATTTGGGAGCAAAAGGCACTAAACACAGAGGTCATTGGCACCTTGAAGTACAGGCAGAGAGAGAAAGAGAGAGAGAGAGAGAGAGAGAGAGAGAGAGAGAGAGAGAGAGAGAAGAGAGAGAGAGAGAGAGAGAGAGAGTTTAGGAATGGGAGAATGTAACCAAGCAAATACTGTGTTTCAAAAATCTCTACATGTGTTTAGTCATATTCACAACATACGACAGAGAACCTTAACAGCAACTCAGCAAATAAATTTTCAGATAATCATCTGGCAAGTCATGTGATTCATATAACAATATGACTCAAAAATCACCATACGTGTCTGTGACTTTAAAATGGGAACTCACCTGACATGTCCCTCTCTGCTTCCATCTATTTGAGATTATGGATCTACTACAAGAAAAGCATTTCTCACACGTCCATCAAAAGATGTATTCAGTCTCCTTACACATGTGCAAAACACTGTCATGGTAAAACTTCACATCGACTGTTATAGGTCATCATATACTGATGGAAGGGAAATTTGATAAACCATGAACAGCTTAACAGAATACTACTGGACTGATGATATTCCTGTATTTCCATGCCTGTGGAATATGTTTATCAGAATTTCATCATTGTGGAAACTAACATTCAGTACAGAAAAAAAGCCATTCCTATGGATGAAGAATGTTGTGTGTACATGATGGCTACTGGGTTTGTCTAACATTCTTGGAACTTTTTGGGTACAAACTGAAACATGAAGTGCCCAGAGGACATGCACATGCAGCTTACTCACATTTCAGACATTCATAAAAGTCACATTACTGGTGTGAGGAACACGGGAGCATCACACCAACAGATTGCACAGACAACTGACTGCAGAATGGGTGGTGATGAGGAGTCAGGATTACAGCGTAACAAGAAGAGCACCCACAGGTTCTTACAGAAGGACATCACAAGGAGACCATAGGATTGTTCAAATAGCTATGACGAAAATAGAAATGATAACAGCTGAAATCCAGGCAGAAGTTACAGGCAGAGTATCACCACAGACTGTCTGGATCAAATTACTGGAAGCTAAGTTGAAATCTCGAGTTGCCATGTGGCTTCACTGTTGACATCACATAATAGACAACATACTTGCATGGTGTGGAGTCAATGTCAACTGGGACATTGGGTAGCATTTTGTAGTCCTTAGTTCAGAGCCTCACTTCTGTTCGTGGTAGTCGGGTCTATGCCATCATGTCTGAAGATAACTTGGAAAAGGGTCCTAGGAAGTGGAAATTATTGAGACCTGTACCTCGCAATATCTTGGGGTTGCGAGCTATTGGTTATGACAACAGGGCTCATTAGGTAACTGCTAAAATGAGGCTGAATGCTTACCAGTATAGGACAGGATTATGCAAGACCTCATACTGCAATTCACTCCACAAAACAAACACCTTGGAGAATGTAGATTCTTAACTGGGTTGGCCAGTCTCCTGATCTGTAACTCGTATACAATGTTTGGGATGCAATGGAAGGACTTATACTTTCATACCAGCCTGCATTTAGAAGTCTTCAAGAACTAACACAGCATGTGTCTCATGCAAGACAAATTTCTCAAGACGACAATCTGAGGCTGTTTGTTTCTATGGCACAATGAATACAAGTGTGTATTCATGCCCATGGATATTGTGCACTCATACCCTACTATCTCTATGATGGTGTATTCTGGGGCAACTATGTGCACTCATCAAGAATATGTCTTAGTCTAGAAGAGGGCAGTCACACTGATCTGTGGTGTCAGAAACTTTGCACAGGCCACTGTCTCGTAAATAAAATTCTGGCATCCCTGTACATATAATTCCATCATGAGATTTGTTAGTGATAATATCAACTCATTCAAAAGAACCTGCAACAATAATTCATTCAGTTAACACTATAGAGACAAAAAATATGCATTTGGGTAAAATGTCCTTAAGCATTGTACAGAAAGGTGTGTATTATTCAGCTATTTTTGTTTCATTTTCAACAGTTTTTTTCCTCCACAGTCTGTTCAGTTGCAAAATGGAAACTATAGCGAAAATCAAAACTGTTTTATTTGCAACATTTAGTTACACCTTCCAGATACTTCTTTACATATTCACTGCTCTGACATAGACATTTGTCATAGTGTGGTACCAACTTCCACATACCCTCCATCCTAGAAGGCACTCATTTGTGCTTTCAGCCAGTTCTCTATGCTGGTATACAGCTCACTGTCTGTGCTGGGTCATATGGTGGGTTATCAAACAATTCTCACTGAAAACACTGCAGGAGTGTCTTTGTTGGATCTGCAGTGTGCAGCCATGTATTGTCACGAAAGACAATGTCCAATGACAACATTCCTCTTTGCTCTTCACAGATGTTGAGTCATGCTATATGAGGCTGCAGTGATATTCATGTCACATTCCATGAATTCCACCCAACAAGACTCGTTTTGGTCCAGGAACACAGTGCTTGTACACTTTGATGGAGAAGGTTCACTTGCACTTCTTTGGTTTACTTGGGGAGCGACAATGCATCCATTCTTTGGATTGCTCTTTTGTTTCTTCATATTTAAGATGGACCCATGGCTCATCTCCAGTAACAATTTTATTCAAAATCTTCTCCACCACAGTAGTGCTGGAGAAACATTAAGGCAGTACCCATTTACTGAATTTTATGATGGTCAGACAGTATCTTGGGAACCCGCCTCACACACTTTTTAGTACAGATCTTGAAATTTTGGTAAATGAATCACTCAACACAGAAACTGTTAACTAACAACTGTCTCAAATCACGTGATTCACTTACTGAATAACATTACTGATTGACACTTGCTTGCTTCCCTGACTACCTTCATCACGAAAGCCTGTACACCATGCTTCAAAGTTCCTACACCACTGCTGCACGTTGCTGCCACTCACAAAAGTTTCACCGTACACATTATTCATTTGGTGATAAACTTAGGCTGAACTGCACCCCTCAACATACACAATTCACAGTTAGCTATAGACTATTGTTCTAGGCACTTTTACACGGTCAAAGGCTTCATTGGATTTTCACTGTGGTTTTAATTTCATGACCAGTCAGGCATGATAGAGGAGGAAAACAACCTCTTATTTATACATACATAATAGCCTCACCATTTATTTCATGCTTTATTAATTCTTTTAAGTTTTCTAATCAGCATTCTGTTAACTATGTACCAATTCATTTCATGACCCCATAGATTTGCCTTGCATGGGCCTGCAGAATTTGATAAAAATTTAAGAATACTTATGATGATGGGTTTCAGTTCCTGAAGGAATGATAGCTTAAACATTTAATGCCATCATGGGATAAACACTTCGATTATGTTTGATAAATATTGGACTGGTGCTTCATAGTGTAACACTTCCCATTTTCATTGATGTATTTCATGATTTTCTAAATACTTTGGATCACATTAGTGTCGAAATTTCTAATGATGGCTGCTGTGAAGATCATGTAATGGACAAAGTTCCTAACCTCATTCTTCATTACGTCAAATTCTGATTTTTTTCACAAGCATTAAACAAATTTGGAAGGAGCTGAAGCTACTAAAAAACATCCAAGTCTGTCAAGAAACTATTTAAGCCAGCTGACAACGTATCTACGAAGGTAAGTCCATTACATTCAAATACTTGTTCATTTCATTATGTAAATTTCCATTCATTGTAATTACCTTAGTAATACTCATTTTCTTGTGTTACACGAGCAACTAATGTCTCACGGCAGACCTGGTGAAATGAGGAAGTCCACATATTTTCTCTTCTACTCAGTATGAAAGCACAATTGTCTCAGGTCAACTACCAGATGAATATAGAAATCTTTAGCTGCACAAGACTCACTCACTATTGGTAAGTAAACATGCAACTGGAAGGAAGCAGCTAACATTCTCCATCTGCAGTAGCAAAGTAAATAATTTAAGGTAGGGCAGCATAAACCAACAAGAAATCCTTTCCTGCAGGGAGAGGGTTGGTGAAGCTAAATTCACTAACTAGGTGCCTCTACAAAACAGTTTTGAATCAGATGACTAGGAGTCATCAGTAAGCAATAACCCGTGAAGTAGAGAGTATACAAGTTCATAAATGTTGCTCCATGTATTTGCGATTATGCACTGAGTGACAAAAGAGAAAAAAACAAACAAATATTAGGTTTCAATTCCTGTTTAGAAAATCCACAGTCCAAACAGTATAGGCCCATAAACCAAGTAACAATCAAGCCACAGAAAGGCTGTGTCATCAAATTGACCCAACAAAGTAAAATAGCCATAAGAATATTGGTTTCAATGGAAGAAGAGCCGTCAGTTACTTTAATCCAAATTTGATTTTACTAGGGCTTTTCATATGTTTATTGTTAAGTTATATGGTACAAATTACTGTTTCTAGTATTGTGTTATTAACACTATACTGTGTGCCCACCAACAAGCAGAGGCATGCAGGGGATGGGCAAGCAACTAGTGCACAGGAAGTGCATGCTGTGCACATTCCAATACTGGTTAGTGAGGGCAGTGTGACAGCAAACATTTCATCACTTGCGAGCAAAAAGAAGTGTCATATTCCACAAACAAAGTAAATTAATGATTTTTACTTGCACTGAATTTTTCTACTGAACACACGCTGTCGCTATTGTATTTGTTCCGTCGTTTCTTTTAAATTGCACATTAGAAGTTGCAGCCTACAGAGGATACATTCTAGGGGTGCATCAAGACAGCAGATAAGCAAGCCCCCTCTTCGTCATTTAGAGGAGAGCTGAGTGGAGTTTATTAGGATTCACCGTGACAGTTCATTTAATGTAGCTCTCCATATGCAAACTTCTGGAAGTAACAACTTGGGCACTTAGTACACTCAATGTGGCGAAGCATCACGGCAGAAACATCTACTTTTTAATGTAACAATTTTTAAGAGGAAAACAAAATGCTGCGTGGAGTAGCAATGAAAATATGTTAAGTTTGCTACACTACCTTTTCTTTCAAATAGATACGAGTTGACCCACAAATGCATTAATATTAATAGTCAGTGTGTAATTTACTAAAATGTATTGTGACATCACTGGAAAATGATTTATGAGCACAACAGACCAAGGTGATGGGGTTCAATAGGGCCACCCCACAGTCTACCTACCACCTGTGGCTACCTGATGGGTAAGCAGTGGGCAGCCGTACTCCACGGAGCAGAACTGGAACCGCCTGCACTACCCAATCAACACAGAACTTTTTCATTATATCTGAAGGGAAACAAAAGTTTTATGTACCAAAGACAGCAAGAACATTCTACCCACACAACATTAAACACACAGTAAACTGTCATACTGAATTAACAACAACTGGTAATGAAGCTGCTCACATTCATCAAGACAAAAAAAAGACACTGCTAAAACAGACAATATGAGAGTGGACTGACACAACTAGTGCAACTTGACTAAACACTAGAAAATAGCATATCTGTTGCTGACCGTAAGTGAAGCTGGAAGAAATACCTACTCTACTTTTTTTTTTAACAGGCTTAATAAATTTAACCTCTTACACAAACACTTTCTTTACTGTTTGTAACCAAACATGTACAGTAATGTTAACATGAAATTAAATGTATATGTACAGGCAATACAAATGCTGAAGTTGTTCCACACTTGTAAACTACGAATGACAATGATTACAACAGAAGATATTACCCCCTTAAATCCAGAGATGTGAATTTGTTCTCCAGAATATACACTTACTCTGCCATCCCCTTGGAGAGAACACTACTTTTTCTCTAAATGACAGTACAGAGAATTTTATTCATTACTCATATTTTCCCCCATACCTTCCTTTATCTTCGTAACCGCATTATTCTTTCCATTTTATCTCTCTCTTCTAATTCATCTTTATTCTTACTGCCTCTTCTATCATACCTGACCTGAAGTAGACAAAGTACTTACCAAACTGTACTATCTTTGATCTCTTACTATCCGAGGTGTTTCCCTTCACGTCCCTCTTAAGCATGTGTGATTTGCTGTCACCCCATTACAACATTCTCTAAGTAATGCATCCTTCCTCCCTAAACAAGGGACAAATAGTTTTGAATGCAATGAGTTTTCTGTTTGAAGTATTTATATTACCAATACTTTGAATCATGTCTCACTAAGTTAAACAATGGCCCCCTTCTGTCTGCCGTCTTTTTCTAAAAAAAGTTTAGTAACACAAAACTCTGTTGTCTCCATTTTCAATTGCAGTCAACACACTGACCAATTCACATCATTCTCAACAATGAACTGTATGCTGTACATCGCTTAAATTCTTTACATGATCCTTGGAATAATCAAGTTTATTCACAATGAATGTGCAGCTAAACTTTTACCGGACTTACCAACCCTTTGAATCTTTATTAGTTGCACGTGTTTTCTTTTAAAAAACTCAGTATCACTGACCACCGAAAGTTGAATATTTACACTACCCAAACACACAAAGAAGGCCCAAGAAATGAACTTAAGAAAGGATTTATTACCTATCATAATTTCATTTGGGACATAACTCAGTCTTAACATACAAACAAACTATATCTGAACTGTTAAACCAATTCTTGATAATGAAGGCAGAAATTTCTGCATCTCCAAACATACAGTGATGACCTACTTTCCTGTAACACTGCAGAAAATACGTTCATGACAATATCTATCTATCTCTCTCTCTCTCTCTCTCTCTCTCTCTCTCTCTCTCTCTCTCTCTCTCTCTCTCTCACACACACACACACACACACACACACACACACACACACACACACACACCATCAAAAATTTGAGCCACATTACACCCACGTGTGTAACTATAAATACAAACCAAAACAATCTCAAATAAGAAATGGAAACAATTTCTCATATGATGCTAACCAAGTTAATTAAACCCAGTTCACCCTTTTTAAAAAGTTATTTTAACATCCCAATAATAGAATCTCCATACAGAACAGGACACTTAACCTCATGTAATTAAGCACGTAAGTGTAAAATAGGGCAAATGCATTTGTATTGTATTTTCTAGGTGAAGAAAAAAAAAAGGAATTACTTGAAAGTTACATACATAAAGAAATTAACTTTCCAATTCACTCAATTGCCCAGCACAAAAATCCCAGTATTTCACGCGTGGTTCCCATACTGCAGAGCTTCCGTAACTAGCACAGCAGTTCATGATTTGAAGTAAGAAATATGTTACTTGACTGTAAATTAACAGTTTTTATATTCTGTAACAAAGTGTGTGATTAAAAATTTCACAGGAGCAATATATACTTTCAAGACAAGCATTTCCACTCAAAATATAAATCAGAATAAACATGAAATAACAGTACAAGAGGCAGTAGCAATAGATTATAGTAATACAACAATTTCAATGTAAAACCCTGGGAAGCAGTGCAGAAGTAGCTGGACAGAAGACAAAGTGAATATCTACTCAATGATGTGATGCAATATCTTTAAGGAATTCTTACCATGGTATTTTTTTTTTTAGTCTAAACATTAACTGATAAGTAGAATCTAGTATGACCTGTGTATCTGGAGTGTACCTATTAAATTATCAAATTCTTTGGTGCTGACCAGGAAAGAAACTCCTAAGGTTCTTCCCAAACCTGCATGTACTCATTTTACTAAAGTCCTACAAGTTTTAAAGGGCTTCACTATAACTGCAACATGAAACTGTCAAAATTAATTTCAGATCCAATAACCATCAGCAGTTGCCAAAGGCCACAAACTGCAATGCAGTTACACACAAAAGTGTATGGAACTACCAATGACTATTACAGAATTCAATATCATTTCACATCTCTGAGTGAGGAGGAGGAGGGAACTCTAGAACCTAGATATGCAGTCCTACAGTTAAATGTAATTAACAAAAAGAGAGGGAACATTCAAATATTTTAACTTCTTATATTTTAGTATTGGGTTTTACCTTCATAACTGAAAATTCTGTTTGACTGTTACATTAATTATATCACCAACAACCCCCCCCCCCCCCCACCTACATTATCTAGAGAGAAACTTTTTCCACTATTCCCTCTCTTTTAAATCAAACCTCTGCTCATACTATACACTCACCACACTATTAATTGTATTTTTAAAACTTTTCACATTTTATACCAATGAGTTGTGTGTGTAATCCCTTTCAATGGTTTCTGTATTCGGTCGACGAAACCCAAGGTGCCTCACATGATCAACCTGATCAACAGCAGCAAGATCTACCATTTTTTATCACAATTCTGCTTTTTCTATCCTCTTAGAGAAATGTAACCCATTTTGAACTTTCAGTATTTCCCTACATCCCCACATGTATAACTGAAGTAAATACCCAATCTTTACTTTTCCCATTAAATCTCGTTCATATTTATTTATACAAAATGGAACAAGAATAAAGTGTGATAGAAATAATCATGATAACTTTTGTATAAAGGGTGAAGCGAAATTCGCGCACTCGAACTTCGCAGCGTGACTCCTCGCATGCCAGTGATAGAAAAAGTCTCTCAGAATTTCATCTGGCGTGTACATACAGCAGAAAAACGACGTTAAAGAGTGGCAATCTGGCAACACTGTAACCATATGTATGGTAACTACCTCTGTAAACACTGATTAGTCATGCTGTACAGTTAGTTGGTGCACTGCATAGAGTTTTCAGTTAGCGTGCAGAAGGTCGAGGTTCGATCTTGGGTAGGGGTGCATTTTTTTTATTTGCTAATTTCATTCTGACATTTCGTACTGTAATATACACCGTTTATTAGGTCACACGTATCCTAAATAAGCAACATTTTGTAATGCTGAACATAAATACATGGTTAGATAAATAAGAAATAACCAGTTGAAACAAATTACCTGTCATAGGACAGACTAATTACAAAAATATCATCAATTTCGAGATGCTAAAGATGATAGCACAGTACAATAACACAACACCCACTTGTTATTTATACTACTTGTAATATGAGCATTCAGATGTTGCACATTAGCAACCAGTGACAATAATATTGTCCATATTAATAGCCACGTGACCTTCACAACAGAATACGTTGTCCTCAGAACAACAGATGCTCACAGTGACCTCACTGCACGTCCAAATATTGCGCAACACGCCGCATCACACAGCTCTGGACCCATTGCAGCAAAGCTGTGTCCACAGTAACAAGAGCAGCGTGAACACACGCTACAAATTCTTCCACATTCATCGGAGTAGGGTACATGCTTCTTCAAGTGACCCCACAGGAAGAAATCCAAGGGATTTAGGTCAAGAGAACATGGTGGCCATACAGCTGGACTTCCACATTCGAGCCATTTTCCTGGAAACATTCTGTCCAAATACTGTCGCACATTAATTCCCGAGTGTGGAGGTGCACAAACATGTGGGAACCATATTCTCTGCCAAACATGTAGTGAAGCCTCCTCCAGCGTATCAGGCAGAAAGTTTGAGAGGTATGCACGATTCCTTTGTGCAGTCAACAGGTCGGGCATCATGTAGGGGCCCAAATAGCTGTCGCCCAATATTCCATCCCAGACATTGATACCCATGGTTGCGGGTGACGTGCGGGTTAACCTCACACCAGTGGTGGGGATTGTGAATACTGAAGACACCCTCACAAGTGAATGCTTCATCCGACCATATTACGGTGTTCACAAAGTCATCGTTGGCTTCCTGTTGTACGGACCATTCACACAATTGTGTCTGCTGATGGCAATCTGCAGGATGCAAGTGTTAAAGGAAAGCTTAATAATAGAGGTGCAGTCCATGTTCCTGCAGCATGTTGACAACCATGTATTTCGAGACATGAAGCTGCCTTGCTCCGCTGCCATGTACTTTGCTATTTGCAAAGCACGTTGCTAGTCCTACTGGTAATGTAAGGCCCTAATGGAATGTAATGGACTTTAACGATGCGAGAATAATAGTTGGTACTGATCTATGGGACCACTGGAGGAGAGTACAAAGAAAACAGGTTTCGCGAACGTCGTTTTCCTGCCGGATGTATTCGCCGGATGAAATTTTGTGAGATATTTTTTATCACTGGCATGTGAGGAGTCGCACTGCAAGGCCCGAGTGTGCGAACTTCGTTTCACCTTGTGTACCTCATATCTTCCATATAAACTTTGTTCTATATTTTTTTTTGTGAAATGACAGTTTTCATATGTACAGTCTCACAATGAATGTTATAATATTGTAAAATTTCTTAAACATCCCAGTGACTAACAACTATAGTGACAACAATAAAAAATAAAATGCACCAAAAAATAGAGTTGGAAGTTAACACCACACACACACTCTCTCTCTCTCTCTCTCTCTCTCTATCTCTCTCTCTATCTCTCTCTCTATCTCTCTCTCTATCTTTAAAAATACACACCACACAGCATATGCAAGCACGGAATGTGATTTGCGAGTTACAAACACGAAAAAGGAAAAGAAACATTTTGCACAGAACTCCAACCAGCCAAATTTTCATTGTCTGACAACACTATGAATAATGATGGTTGAACTTTGTGTCTGCTCCAGCATGAAAACTTCAATGGCCTCACATGTAACAGAAGACAAAACTACCTGTACAAGGGTACATCAAAAACTGATTTTCTTTTTCCCCACAAACAAAGGCATATAAACTGAAATTAGGTTTTACTTTGAAGGAAGTTTCTGAAATACCTCAATTATTCACACTCACTTTACATGGGACATTTTGACATAACTATCCTGACAGTGTCTATTTCCAGAAGTGTGATAAGTAAAAAACAAAGCATTTTCATGTATTTTAAATTATTATGCATTTATTAAACTTCTTAAAACTTTTATAACAACTTCATAAAATGATTAAAGATCAGTTTTCAACAAAGAAAACAGTTTGTTGGAACACATTTGCCTGTCTCCATTGTATCACAATGGCATCGAGGTACTGTATTTATTGCATATATGGAAGGCTCGATGGTCACAAAATGGCATAGCAGGCCAGCCACGTTGAACGAGTGTGATTACACTATGGATTTAACATATATTCACCATTTTCACTCCAACTCCTTCGGTGTACAGCATGCACTAAAAAATGTCACTGTAATATTAAAACTCTCATTCAATTCAGGATAGATTTATTACTTTCATGAACCAAAGTATTATTATTACCAATATATACAATCATGCACACAACTTATGGATCACATAGACGAACACACAACCTTGCATTCACGCATAACATGGAAGAATATTGCTGTACAGCTTTGTTGCTCAATCTGGAAAGAAGGAGGGGCTGTGCACAGGAAAGAAGTGACAGGAAAAGTAGGCTAAGTGATAATGAGAATCACTAAATATATACTATCTGTATCCTGTAATTTTCTTAAAACCATGGCAACAATTCAAATGAAAATAATTCAACATGTGGCTGTTTATTAATGTGACCACTTTCTTAATGAAATCAGCGTGCATTAATTACATAGGCATGCAAAACATTCAATACAAAATATTAGCATCTTTAAGGCAGTCATAGAACACATCATCTAAATACATCATTTATAAGAGAGATTGAGACCAAGAATCCAAATCACATGGCTGCTTGGATTTGCACATCCAACTCTTCACATAACCTCAACGAAACACCACGCGAGTGTACTGGTCTTTGCGCTTCTTCCAAATGCCCATTTTCTCATTAATCTATAAATAACTTAGTTCTCAAATCTAAGTAGTTAACAAGAGCTACTCTTCCCATTAAGGCATTTAATTTGCCACATAGAGAGGTCCACTGAGCTAAGGGGTAGTAGCTTATTCATATTTTGATAAGATGCATCCAACACTTTTGGTGTTTTAATCAGGCAAATCAGTTACAGAACTGTGCTGTTAACTAGAATTTATGCAGTCAGTCTTAATTTCTGCAATGTGTGCAAGAAGCCACAAATTTAAATTGTTCAACCTAATTTTCTTTCATCTGATTGGTCTACAACATGACTTGATAGAGAAGCAGGAATGGTTACTCCTCACTTTGCAGAGAACATTGAAAATGCTTCACAGGTACCATACCAGCAACTTTTTAATTCCGTGTTGTCATGCCTGTATAGCAAAATAAATGAAATGACATTTTGGGACCCTTTATTAACAATCATCCATTAACACCACTTATATTGGTCCCTCTAATTTCGTTAAGTGGACATTTCAAAATTTTATTTAATGGGACTTCTCCACAACAATTTGAATTTAATGAAGGCAATGAAATAGGGTCCTTTATTTTGTGAATTTCTTTGAGGTGAACTTTCTATAAGCTATTCAAAAATTAGGTAGCCCTCAATACAGACATGACATTTCAAGCACAAGGAAACTCTTAACAAAAAATTTCAGACATACACTGAAGAAAAACAGAATAACTGCGGCTCATTTACTTGGAACTGTAATTAAAGCACATTTTTACAGTTATGATTTAATTTCAGAGTCTGATTATTTTCAAATAGAAAACATATGTTGTATCCTAGTGGACATAACTTGCAGATGGAAAATGTTTACATAGCCACCAAAATGATTTCATTAAATATTTATGTTCAACAACAGTGATAAATATAATTTAAAATTTAAATTAAAATTAAATAACAAAACCTTTGGTTTTTCAGCTAAATTCCCAGCACTAAAGATGTGGAGAAAGTGCCCATTAACAACAATAGGATGTCCACAGTTTATTGGATATTTCTTGAATGAAAAAACCTGTCCTACTTTCACGTTCACAAAAATGTGAAATAATGACTTTTATATTTTATAAATAGCCTGGAATCTGTGATGCTTATTTCAAAGGATAAATCTTTACAATGAATATTAACTATAGCAGATTAACATACTTTTGGATAAAAGTAATACAAAAGCTTTATACTAGTGGCACAGTGCCAGGGATTTTACATGAAACTGAAAAACAAAGGAAAATGAAAGTATAATTATTTTTCATAGGTCTAATAAGATAGATCTGTAACATAATTTGAGGCAATTTGTATATGAATATAAACACTAAATTCGTCACATACTGATAAGAGCTAATAAATAAAGCAGTAACAAACACTTAAAATGGCAGTAACTCCTCAGCATCATACCAATTTTAAACAATGGTGAATAAAATGAACTTTTTCTAAGAAATGTCAATTTTCATTGTATTGATTTGCACTTCCTATACTTTGTACCTAAAAAGTTATAAATCAAGTCCTGTATTGGTAGATTCATACACAAGCACTGCCAGAATTTCTGAAGCACATCACAAATATTTCATTCCATACAGAAAATAAAGGAAATTTAACAATAAAATGATGCAGCATAAATTTTTACTGTATAAATATGTTTAACATGTCACATGATACATGACGCAAGTAAAGATAACATTAGCAGATAAACATACAGATCACAAAATTAAATGTAACACCACAGGCTCAAGAAGGAAACATCTACTACAGACTTTCATGAATCTGAGAATTATTAATCAGACCCCTCCTCTTTTTCCAGAGATTTGGATGGATGACTGCATCTCCATCAAGAGGTATAATGCAGAAGTCCAGGTAAGAAGGAATAATGGATATCCTGCACTGAATTTCTTTACAATAGGCCAATACAGTAGTTCCCATTGAACATTCTTTTTCATTCTCTGTAATAAATTGGAACTAACAGCACTGGCACTGTGTTACAATTCTTTGTGCTCTGATTGTGAGGGTGGGATAATGGCCAGGCTGGCTTGTGGGTAATCTGAAACAGCAGCACGACCACAGATTCACCGATGAGAAGATACCTTGAGAGGCCTCTTCAACTGGTCAATACCAGCCACATTCAACAGTGTTCAGTATTGCCAATCACAGCACTGGTCCAGTCTTTCTTATAGTAATTCACATACTGACTTCTTTTTTTTATTCAGCTTCTTTTCAGGTGACTTCTTGTTTATTTGCCGCACTAAATCGTAGAAGATCTGAAAAAGAAACCGATCATTTATTATAAGAGTGGTCTTATTCAGATACTCAATGGACAGAGGGACTACAAAGTTAAATCTACTGATTTTTTGCAATAAAGCCAAAACATTCAGATAAATTATTTACTTTTACAATTTTCTGGTTACTATTAGCAGCAACTAACATTGGGAAAAAAACAGACTTTTGAAGTGATCTCAACCATTAGTTTAATAAGTAGCAACACTATTTATTTTAATCTCTTCATTACTTCAAGCCTGTCATTTTTTTATGTTTCATCTCAGGTTCCTAGTGTGGGGGGCCCCTCCTTATCCATCAATTTTTATTGCCAGTTTCACAGATCTTGTAATTTTAGACCATGTATACACAATGAATATGAGCTAATGGTGGTCTGATTTTTGTTCTGTACAGTCAGAAACAAAGTTCAGTGACCACTCCATAACAGCAGAAACGAATGCTGCCAAAGAATAAACCTTTTTAAAAATAAAAATCTTTAACTAATGTTTCTTTAACACAATTTTGCTTCTGGACTGGATTACATAATAGAAAACTTCAAATTTGTGAACAAAGTCTCTCAATTTTAATCATGTAAATTTACAAGACACAAGGTTATGCCTACTAATTCATTTGCAAAGATTGTGACAATTTCTGAAGCAAGAAGTGAAACATCATTATGAACAGAAAATTTATGGAAGTGCAGAAAACCAATATCTTAATGAGTACCTGCTTCAGTAACACTAGTATAGCACAGTTAAAAGTTCAGTAAATATGAAAGAATATATAATAGAAACTATTGTTAAATTAATAATTTATGAAAACATGTATACCAAGATACACCAAGAAGTTCTCACCACTTGAAAAGTGATTTAAGTCTTTAAAAGGAAAGTATTTTTCTTAGATACGTACATCATTTACATTGATTTTGGCTTTGGCAGAAGTTTCCATAAATGCACAGTTGAACTGTCGGGCAAGATTGACACCTTGATCCTTTCCTACGACCCTTTCATCTTCTAAATCACATTTGTTACCCACTAACACCATGGGAACATCATCAGTATCCTGAAAAATAATAATAATAATAATAATAATAATAATAATAATAATGCAATTCTAGTAATGACGAAAGAACAAGTATTTGCAGTAATACATTTGGAATGCAACACAGTATGTTGCAGTAATCTCTCCAAAAAAAATTCTCCGCAACGAAAGATAGTACCTTCAATGCTCAGAAACAAGACTAAGAATCTGGATCAAATTACCAAACTTGTTATATATTATTTTCATTACCTACCAGGATTTTAACATAAAAATTGCCTGTATGTCACTGTAGGAAAATTGAAGCTATCAAATTGAAATCAAGTACAAGTTGCATATGTCTTTTCTTTATACAATTGAACACTGTTTTTAATGCAGTTACTGCTCTGCAATGAATCTGTCTTACTTTCAGAATTTTTGTACACGAACTTTGCTCCTAGCTTTATGGTACATGCATGTTAAGGAAATGCCACACACTCAAAATATATCTTACAAATACAATAAATGTTTCAGGAAAATTCGACTAACTGGAGAGTACTTTAACTGGATGGATTTACACATTAAATTTTTACTCAATTGGACATTAAAATTACATACATACTCTGCAAGCCATTATATCGTTCATGGCAAAGGGTACCTTGTACCCCTGCTAGTTATTCCACTAGCAACTGGAGAAAGGGAAAAGTGATTGTCTATACACTTCATACCAGCCCTGATTTATCCTAATGTTGTCTTCACAGACCTTACGTGAGAAGAATGGTTGTGACAGTAGAATTATTCTGCAGTGTATTGCAAATACCAGTTTTCCAAACTTTCACTATAGTGTTTTTCCAAAAGAACATCTTCCCTCCTGAGATTCCCATTTGAGTTTAAAAACATCCTGTAATACTCTAGTGTGATCGAATATACTGATTATGAATCTAGTAGTGTGCCTCTCAACTGCGCAACAGTCTCTGTGTGTTCCTTTCATGGAACTGGACGGGGATTCCAAACACACTAGCTGTACTCAAGAACTTCAAGATCAGCTACATTTACCTATCATTCTCCAAATTAATCTCCCCTTCCCAACAAATGACGATGTGTTCTAGTTCCACTTCATGTTGCTTTGCAATGTCCTGCCCAGATTTCTGATCAACATGACTGTTAAGCAGCATATCACTAATACTGTGCTTTAAGACCGTAGGCTTGTTTTTCCTATCATCTGGATTAAATTTTTCCCACATTTACAGCACTCTTATCCTTCATCCTGTATCCTCCTACAGGCACTAAAAAAGAACACTTTTCCAAACACTACATTGCCATTAGCAGCCACAGATCACTGTGTACCATATTTTTCAGGTTGCTTATATACATGTACGTAACATGCGAGATCATATCACATTATCCACAGTTTATGGCAACACTTTAACATAGGGTTCTGATTCATTTGCCATCCATGGTTAGATCACACTGTCAGCAGCCTAGCTTTGTTTCACTTCAGTCTGGCACTGTGAGGACTGGATTCACAAGCTGCAGAATCCAACATCTGGTGACAATTTCACTGCACCTAGCTTACATGTCTCATTACTCTATATTGAAAATTGCATATTGAAAATTGCATAATCACAATGCAATATAAGCAGTGCACACACAAAATGTATGCAGCAAGGGGCATAAAATAAAAACATTCAGGAGTAAGGTCCAAATGGAAGACATGCCAGAAAAAAAAAAAAAAAAGCACAATTCGTGCAAATAAACAGGTTATCACTGAAGCCATATTGTGAGCCTATGGGAGAGCAAATCATCCTTCTCATGATATACGCAGTATGCTGGACAAAAATGTGTCAGTTATGTACCCACGCATTATTCTGACTCCTGATTACAGCAACGTAAAGATTTATCAATCTGTTTCTTGGAAGATAGATTCCCAGCATTAAGTGAAGTTTCAACAGCAGATGGACAGAGGAAGGAGGGGAAGCGAGCTCAAGTTGGCTCTAAGGAAAAAAATGGAAAGAAAATTTGGGTTTTATGTCCTATTATTGTCATTAGATTGAGGGTAGGTGACAATAGGACAAGGCTGGGGAAGTAAATTAGATGTGCCCCAGAGGAAAACCTACGGTCATTCACCCAGACTGATTTTGGGAAAGAATCAGGGTGGTATGCTGCAGTTCTGAATCACAATTATCTCAAATTCAAGTCCAGTGCATTAATCACTGTGTCACTCGTTATATAATTGTTTAGAAATAATGATATTGCTTCTTATTAGCGATAGTCATTTGCAAGTAGTGTCAACCGGGAGAGAGGCATTTCTAAGGACTGACTCAGCATCATTGTGTAGTGGGACTTGGGCTGTAATAGGTGTACACCTCTTATGTTTGTTGGAAGAACAACAAATAATGTATCATGTGTGTGTATCATTTAACCCATCCTACAACAATTAAAATGATGGAAGGGGGGTCTTCCATTGTAGAACAATGCCACACCACCATTAAAAAAGAAAGAAAAAAGAGAAGAGCTATATTGAAAGTGATGTGTGTTTGGTTTTGTGGATAGTGGATTCCAGCTCATTGAGTAAGACCCTGACATAGGTGGTTGCCCGCCAATGGCATTTTTCCAACTCTGTTTTAATTCAGAAATATGAGGTAGCAGATTTTGGTGGGCCACCCTGTATAAAGATTAAACATTCTTACAAAGAATATCAAAGTTCTTGACTGATAATCTCAAATTTATTCACTATTCTCTTACCAACATTCAGATGGTCATAGACATATATTATTTTGAATAATAATGTACAGGTTTTCCACTAAAATCAACTGCGAGAATGAAAAGGATGTGCTGTGAAAACATGTGGTTTAGTGTCTTCCTCATACTCAGTTTTAACTGTGATAGCAAGACATTTAAACCATTACACAAAATGTTTCTACAATCTACATTTATTTCCCTTATATATAATTATAAAGAAAAATTGTATATACACAGTAATGAACCATTTTCCCCCCTTGCAGTAAGTTTTAACAAAAAAACAGGGAAGTTGCATTAATGGTTTATCAACTTATGATGAGAATACTAATATGGAATCAGAATTGTCTGAAACTTTGTAGTCTTACCGATTTGCAGATTAAAACTATGCAAAATACTGTCAGTGAAGCTACTACCATATTTACTCGAATCTAAGCCGCACTTTTTTCCAGTTTTTGTAATCCAAAAACCCACCTATGGCTTAGAATCAAGTGCAAAATAAGCAGAAGTTCTGAAAAATGTTGGTAGGTGCCGCCACAACTAAATTCTGCCGTCGAATTATGTAGTGCTACACAGGCATGCTTTGCAGGCACAAAGATAAACACTGGCAACAAAACCTCTGCGTCAGTAAATAAAAAAAAATAAAAAATAAAAAAGGCGTAAGACGAGCTTTTTTTTTCACCTTGAGTTTCGACCACTGCATTTTCATACATTATCCAACGAAGTAAATACAAATCCCGTATTGTTCATCTTCGAATGTAGCAGCATTTCATTTCAACGTACTACGAAAATCCGACTGGCAAGACTGTTTGGGATGTTTGTCAATATGGCCAACTCTACGTGCTGAATTTTTTCCTACCTGTGACAAGAGATTGTTGCTAATAAGAGCTTTTATGAATTATGAATCACATGCAGTATTCTCTTCACCATAAGAATAATATGAATATAAACATTTTGACATGTATTCTTTCATGTTTGCTGCTATCTCATTTAAATCCTGTCTGCCTAATAAACTGCGAAACTAGAGTGAGACAACAGCAAATGTGGAATGATATACATATCATGTCATGTTTATATTCATATTATTCTTATGCCTAATAGTGATACAGTCAGAAATGAACCACGGCAATTGACAAGATTTTTAAATCTAAGATGACTAATTTCTGTGCAGAATGTAAAGTACTACAGAGGCGTCTGCAAAGATTTTCAAACGGAGAAAAATTTTCGCTAAACTCTTGTTCAGAACATCATCTATCATACGCAGTCTATTATTTGGTTCTTGTTGATCATTATCAAAGAAAGCAGCAGTGCAAGTAACAACCAATAGCAGTCTCTTGCCATTGTTTTGCTAATGAGACAATTCCTCTTATTTATTGTAAGCGGTGTTAGCGCGCACAAAAGCAAGTCATGCCACAAGCGGCGACAGGCCGTGTAAACACTCATTATCAGAATGCAACAAACAATGCACGAGACAGTACAGTAACGAATTTTCAGCTTAGAGTGACGTGAACACCTATAACAAAGAAAACGGCACTTATCAGATCAAGGAAAAATAAGCAATCAATTCAAACCAGATGAAGCACGTGAAAAAGGAAAGGTACCCGTACAAATACGGACAGAGCACCTGAAGCATAGCAATGGCTACATGGTGAAGCTTAACTGCTAAGCTGAAGACTCGAACCAAACTACTGTACCTGTATCGTCATTCATTCGACCTAAATTGTGTCTCATATTACAATGGATCAACTTTGTTTCGAATTGGAGATGTGGCCTAAAACTTCTCTCCCATTGAATTTCGAGTCTCAAACGTCAGGTGTGGCTTAGAGTCAAGTAAATACAGTATCCTCACAGATCCTGAAGCTGAAGAGGTCCGTATCATACCCCATATACCAATGATCTCACTCATTTTAAGCGGCTTAAATTTCAAATCAAGGTAACAAAAAACATGGCCCAAAATCAGAAGGAAGAGGAGGGGGTGGAGAGGAGATAGATAGGGTGGGGAGGAGGGGCACAGAGTCTGGGCAGCAAATGTTTCAGTCCTGTGGGGAAGTACAACTAGCCTATAATTAACTGTTAATTTTCGAGATTTAGTTTTAAGCATCAATGAATCACATGCACAGTACTAGGGACAAAAGGCAAGGCAGCAAGGGCTGCAGGGAACGGGTAGAGAGGGTAGTAAACAATACAGGGCAAGTCAAAAAACAACCTTACAACTTTGGAATGATGTAGAAATTTATTGAGATAACATACAGAATTGGCAGATGTTTCATTTTGTAGTAAACAAACCTTAAGTTTGACATAAAAGTGTCAAGTGTCATTTTTGGTTCAACGTGACTACCATCTGTAATGCAGCACACATCCTGCTGGTAGTCAATTTCTTCGCACACTTGTTGTAGCAAATTGGGCACAACTTATGCAACTGCAGAATAGATTCAATTTTTCAGGTTGGCTTAATCATTTGGGAAGGAGGGGGGGGGGGGGGGGGGGGGGGGGAGAACATACAAACAGTCTTTAATGAAACCTCTGACACACAAATCCAGACACAAATCAAGTCTGGGACAATCAGACCTTCACGGCCAATTCACTGACCTGGGAAGTGATTATCAATGAACCCCCCCAATTTCTGTGAGAAAATGAGGTGGTGCACCATCTTCTTGGTAGTAAACCATCCCATCTGTGTCGTCTACATCAATCTGTGGAACAGTTGATGTGGAGTTCATTTCATGAAACACAGTGAGCACAATCCGCACCAGTGGAAGTAACAATTCTAACTGTGTACTATGTTGGCATTCTTGGTGGCAGAATGGGGTACTGAAGCACTATGTGAATCAAACGTTATATTGTTTGCTACAAAAGGCACACCTACCAATTCTGTAAGTTATCTAAATGAATTTATTTATCATTTCATGAGTGTAAAGTCCTTTTTGATTCACCCTGTTTGTTGAATTCCAAGACCACAACTTAAATAATATTTAAGAAAAACTGTTTTGCCTAAACTTTCAGGACAACAACTGTGAAAATCCAGTTAATGTACAATAATACTAAACTAATTCCCTTCACAACAAAACAGAAAAAACAAGCTCTAGTGGTAACATACTTTAAAGCCCACAACAGAACGAGCACAGTAACCAAATATACGAAGGCGCTCGTACTAATAACTAAGGACCTGAAAAATTCGCATTTTTTGATAAATGTAAATATAGATTTGAATTCTGCCTCAAAATTTGTAAATTCAAAATTATTTGATGGACTACGATCTCTCAAAGCTCAATCTCGAGACAATCAGTATAAGAACATAATGGAACGTAGAACTCACATCATGAAGCCCAGCATCTAAAAGAGCCCCTCACATGCTTAGTATTTACTGGGCAACAGTAATGAGTCAATATATTACATGAAAATGTAAGGCCAGAAATGGCACACACTTATTCTGCAATAGTTGTGCCCAAGGTGTCAGCACTCTGTCCTTGTAGCAAATATGTATTGGCTCTACGATGCATGTATTGCAATTGAAATCGCTATGTACTCCAAAAATGGAAAGCAAGAAGAAGCAGCAATGGGGAAAAGGTGGCTTGGAAGGCGTTCGGCACATGACCATACTAATAAGCAAAGAGAATTTGCAGCAGAGCCAGAAGACTATATGATTTTTTTTAAAATCGTGAACAAGGAATCTTTAAAAAAATTAGTGAACCTCATTATACATTGCGTACACAGGAAAGATACTGTTCATATACTCATCGGATTTCACTTTCTATCATGCTGGAAGCAATCTATAAAACTGGAAAGATTAAGATATATTAGTGCTGTAGAGGATCAACACGTAAAACTTATGTATTTCTGCAATAAATAATTCAAGCTCCTGAAATGAACACATTAGCAGTAGCAGTGTCATTTCCTTGTACTTCCATACTTTTGTCAACTGTCTGTACAGCTAATCACTGAAGAAATATCAAATATGTAGTCAGACTACTCTTCTGAATCTCTTCAATAAATATTTCATCTATTTTCCATAATGGATTCATATGAATATGATGTCACTATATCAGTAAAGAAGAACACAAGCAAAGGCCATTTTGGGGAAAAACTGTTTAAGTTTTTTCAAAAGCAAACACTCCAGTCAAAAAGTTCACCATCACCAGATTGTTTCTGACAGAGTCAATTTCAAAGCTCTAAGGCTTCATCTGAAGGCACATAATGTGACAACTTTTTGAATTTTTACACCTACTCACTTTAAAAAAGCAAATTTTTCCAAAAAAAAATTGTGAATTTTACCAAAAATAGATGCAAATTTTGAGTTGCCTACTAGCAAATATCTAGTCTGCTATAAACCAATGGGAATAGTACCAGTTTTCTATAAATACTTTTAGTTTCACCCGTGACTAATGAACTGTCTCCCAAAATGAACATTTGAAGAAAACATGGGCGACGTTAACATTTTAAAAAATATGATGGTAAATAAATTACATGTTTTACAGGAGCTAAAGCTAACTACCAACTTTCACAAGAGAGAACCTACATTCATTCAGTATGGGCAGCCTCAGTTTATTTGTATTCCTTGGGTAATATTCAATGCTAACAGGTGATGGGTTGTACATAAACATTATTAGACTATACTCCAATAACAGCCAGAATGAACACAAACTTAGCATGTGTGGTCAGTAGCTTTAGGATATCAACTTTCAATATTTGGTATTGCTTCAATCAACACCAACCTGGAAGTTAAGTCAAGAGGAAATCATTAATGGTAGTTGCACGAAGTTTCCTTCAATGGTTTTGCAAATCCAAAGGACTCTTCTAAACATGTGTTCAATTTTAACACGGCAAAGGTCTCTGACAGTAAAAATGTGAAGTTAAACACATCATTTGAGAAACATTTTAGTGCTAAAAAGAAAACTTTCAGCATTGTATCTTCATGGCTGAAGCCATTGAGAAATTCTTTTTCTTTTAAATCTGGGTGCCGAAAGAAATTCTAATCACTAAAATTGGTCCTGAAAGAGGAGAGGTGGAAACATTCATCATGTTCACCTGACAACCAATGTCACAATTTAAATTCCAAATATCCCTGAACCTATTTTCGCTCTCTCCTTCCCTTGCATTCCTGCTGAATGTTTGAATGTGCATTTATGTACAAATGATCTGGAAGTATGTTATTTATCTTTCTAATAACCCCTATTCCCATCAGTCCCAACAGAACCAAAACAGGATACTTTTCTAATGAGCATAATGTGACTGGAGTGATATGACTGTCAATATTTGTAACTTTTTTGTGACCATGACTTACAGGCAAGTATGTCACCGATTCTGCACGTTCAGGATGTGCACTGCCAATGCGAATACACCCTTTCATTTGAACTATATACTACGATTCATAAATGTACCACATTCAGTAGCATGTCTGAAAAGCAAGAATGGTTGTACTCATACCAGTCACATATTTTTAAGGATTGTGAAAATTATCGAATTATGAAGACATTTTGTTTTTAAACAAGCTTGTGCAATAATTATAAAATATGGCATAAATAAACAACATATCTTAATATTTTGTCCAAACAGACAGCAGCAGATACAAAAAGATAAATTTTAGATAGTACGCAACTGTGAATACATTTCTTGTGGATAAATTTTCATGACGGGCTGCATCAACCCTTTATTGCATAATATGCTACGTAAGGTGAAACACATACTAGGTGTAGTCAGTCACAGACCTCATTACCACCTACAAAAATTGTGTCAATCTTACCTGTAGGAACATGTCTGCAATAATAGCACACTACAGTTTTCACTGGAGAAGAAGGAAAAAAAGGGCACTTCCTACCTTCATTTCAATAATAGGCTGCGCCTTTTAGTTTTTATTCCTGAAGGAATTTTGCACAGTACTGTGGTGTGGGGATTCAAAAGTGTACCAGCACTGCCGCCAAATAAAACTTCTAAGACTAACTCTGGTATATCCATGAACAGTATTAACAGTGTATTGGGGTGTATTTGGAATAATGTGAAAACAATCCAATGGTGATATTTGTAATTACATTTTATCATATTGATGAAGATGCAAACTAGTAACCCCTATGAATTTCAGCATATCAGCTGCAGATGGCATCTTGTATTATGAAGCACACCACGGACCAGTGGCGACAAGCAATTTAAAGAAGTACTAGATCATCATATAACAAATAATGAACTAGGTCCGACTAACTCTTTCCATATTTCACACGATTCAGTTCTAAAAAATGGCTCTTACAATTGTGAAATCTTGCTGTAACCAGGTGTTTTGTACGGAAGTGGAATGATGAAGGGCACATCAACTAATATTGTGTGTCAACATTTTGAACCAGAGTCAGCGTTCTTCATCTTCATTCATACATACTCCACAAATCATAGTGCAGTGAAGAGTACCATGCAACACTACTAGTCACCTCATTTCCTGTTCCAGCCACAAATAACACAAGCGAAAAATGATTGACTGTAAGTCTCTAGTTTTTCTTATTTATATTCATGGTCCATACACAAAATGTTAGTTCACAACAGCAGATTCATTCTGCAGTCGGCCTCAAATGCTGGTTCTCTAAATTTCCTCTACAGTGCTTTGCAAAAAGACTTTCCCTCCGGTGATTCATATTCGAGTTCATAAAGGACCTCTGTAAAAAAGCACGTGAATGCTAATCAAACCTCATGGTGTCAAATTTAGTAGCACACCTCTTAACTTCTAAGTCACCCTCTAATTCGAGCTGGTGGGGATCGCAAGAACACAACCTGGGACAGTTATGACAGTACCATTGTTTCTGATGAACAGTTGTCACAAGGACAATGTTCTGGGATCCATTACTTACAAAGTCTTCGAGCCACTCACACATCTGGGAACCTAACCATATGCTCAGACCTTCATCTACATTCTCAACAGTGGAACACCATTTTGCATCCCTTCTGGAAATCTAGGAATGTAGAATTTGCCTGTTGCACTTCACCCATGGTTTACAGGCTATCTTATGGAGGGAAAAGTAGCAAGCTGTCTTTCACATGAGCGATATTTTCTGGCTGTTGACCCATCTGTACGTACCCTCATCCATTAACCTAAACATTCACCTGGTGTCAATACCCTAATCAACTAAATAGCTAGACTATTAATCCATCTTTCGCAGTGTCATAAACACGTTTTAGAACTTTTTCTAGGAACTGCTTTACTTCACACAACAACGTAGTAAACTGATGCAAAAGAGATTAGTCTTACAATTTACCTTGTGTCAGGTGAAACCACAACTGGTAAATTCTACTAAGTCTTCTGAGCCAACTGGATTAAAATGTACAACAGAGCCACTTGAGGAGTTAAGGACATATGTAAGTGAAGCAGGGACTAGTGAGGAATCATTCTTGTGATGATGTAGACTGCAAATGGGGAAATCCATTACTTAGGTGACCTTGACAAAGGAGTTTGTTATGGCCTGGCACCTGGGAATGAGCATCTCAAATGGATGGTGGTTGCCCAATACAAAATTTTCTACTTCCCTATTCACAAATTTATACAATAATATGACTGGTTCCAATTGTGCTAGCAAACATTTCCAGATCTTGCATTCACATGCACCTGATGTGGAACAATATTTCAGAAGATGCTTTGCAATTTCCATAGCTCAAAACTAAAGATGCTGCAGACTGATCTCTGCAATTTAACAGCCACTTGCCAATTCACATATTAAATGATATGCAATATTTTAAGCCCTTTAAATCCCATAACTTTTGTACAATATGCACATTTCATCCAGATTGGAGCATCCTTTCAATGTACACTAATTTTGCTCACTTCCATAATGAATTCACCATACCCTACTACTAATTTTTTTGGCTGTTATTTATTTCAAATTTCTAAATGCACAATATAAACACAAGTTCCAGAGATGACTGCCAGAACAATTAAAATCATTGTATAAATCTGCTCTCTATAAAAATTAAAATACAGTGAAAATTCATATCACTATTCCACATATCATACCATGTCAAGTCATAAGAAAGTTGTTTGATGTCCACACCACATGACAAAATGTGAAGGTGAAAGGCCAGTCCACTGTGTAAAATTGTATAAGCAGTGATCCGTGGCAGGTCTTATGACTAAGTACAATGCTGGTGCAAGCACAAATGTATCTTAGTGCACAGACCTCCAGACCTTGTTTACACATGGCTCTGCAGCAGACTATCCCCCACATATCCCATAATGATCTAAGAACACTGTCAATTACAATGACTGTGACGACAGGATAATTGAAATTAGACTGCGGATCAATACAAATGTGCCACCTGCTCAGATGAATTACGTTTCAGAAATATGTAATAACACTTGCAAGTGATATTTTCAAAGGTGCAACTATCACTGAGCCAGATATTTTGTTTATAGTGGTGACAACTACATCAAAAGAGATGAACAACATGGATTTTGTGTATAGCCTGCCAAGCAATCTCTATTTCAAATTATCACTGTTTTAAAGGATTAGATTTTTTTACTTAATTAAATCATGGGGCTAGGTGGGTGGATGGGCAAAGGTAAGTGGATTAGCTTTTATTGTAAAAAGTAGTAACACATTTAGAGGAGAAGCAAGATTAAATATGATTGCTGCTCAATTCAGTTGCAGAAACATACCACGATTTTCGAGGATTTAGTTCGGTTAGAAGCTAGTAGTAGTTCAGTTTCAACTGCTGTGTCTAAAATGAGCAGTAATCATATTTACAATCTCTCTTCTCATCCGAATGTGTAATTACTTTTGACAATAAAAACTGATCCACTTACCTTCACCCATCCACCTACTAAGACCCATGAGTTAATTTAAAAAACAAATCATTTGAAACAGTGATCATTTGTAATGGAGACTGCACAGCACAGCAGACGTGTGGTCTTCATTGTGCGGATGGGGTATAACATACATCTTGTTGGAAGCATAAATGAGCTCTTTGTTCAGAGATAATTATGCAACTTGTAATGGTACTTTAATCACGCAACCATTACAGCACCTCAACTCAACCTCTCGATACCCGCAATATTCTACTGTGTTTCTGTAAAGTAGTTAACATATTTCTGAGACAACATTCCATTTTGATTTCATTTATGTAGAGATACTTTGATGCATCAATATGTTTATGTTGCAATGATATTATTCTGATGTGTATTCTTTCTTTTGTCAATATGATCTTTGACGTACTTTTAACTGATTTTTGGGTGCGTAAGCAATTGTTAGAGAGTTAGAGTTGGACCTTGAGAAGGTCAAGTGTTGGACATCATGTTGGAAAGACGCATATTGTAGCCAGTTTATAAAATGTGAACTTAAACAGTGAGGAAGATGTTTTCAAGTATGTTTTGTATTGTGAAGTGATGTTTTGTGTGTTACGTGCCATTGCAACAAAAGCAATAAAAAAAGAAGTGTAACTTAAATTCGAAGTGCTGATTACTTTTTTTACATCACCATTGTGATAACTTTGAAAGGCTTAATCTTCAAGAATGATTTGTGAAGCGCATCTACAAAACTTTTGAATATAGCAGAATAAAACCTAGGCCTCATTGCATCCGAGCTTGAAATCACCACCACCTACATTTTCGACGATTGAGCCATAACTTTGCAACGAGACCAGCGTGGGAAACGTGAAAAGATGAGTGCCTAGTTTATTCATTATTACATGAAATGACTTTATTAACTGCGCTCTAATGACACCTGCCACTTAATAACTTTGTTGTTGCCCAAAAATGCAGTATTTAGCAGCGTGAGCAACACCACAATCATTATTAAATTTTGACCTTTGTTGTGGTAGGGTTGTTAGAAACTGTACTTTGTTGAAGTAACAGTGGAAGCGATAGTGTAAAAACCATGTCTATTTTCAAATATATCAAATCAACGCAATTATTATAGTATTCAGATATTAACATAATGTGAGATGTTAGTCTCATTTCGTATTGGAAAAGTCACTCGCTTCGCCGCACATTACGTGTCAATTTTCGCAATTGGTATCTGGCAACTTGTCAGTTGCCCCTATGATATAAATTTCACATGCAAGTGTTCTTACAAATTACCCATGTTTCTTGTTACTACATGCCAATGACTGTGCCCAGATATGCTGTCATCTAGCATAACAGCCCCTCAAATCATAGCAGTACTTTGCTATGAGGGACATTTATCTAGATTTCCATGGAACCTGTGGCAGTAATAGATGGCACCATGACAAATGTGGACTGTGTGCTTATTACTGCTGACAATCTGCAGCCCTTCACACTTTACATTTTCTTCAATGGCGACTATCTTCCAGCAGGGCAACCAAGTCACAAGGTCTTTACGGGAACAGCGTGACTGGTGCCACATACCTCCAGAAACCTATGAAGGATTTGTTGAATCCATGCCATGCAGAACTGTTGCCACACTGTTCCAAAGGAGGACAAACATGCTATTAAGCAAGAGTTGAATGTTTTGGCTCATTACTTATGACAGATGTAGTACACTGACCTAAAATGGGGCAAATTAAAAATTAATACATTTACCACCTGAAAGATCTCACTGATAGTGCAAGAAATTCTCCTCTTGCACTTTCATTGCCTAGCAGTAACATGAAGCAGAAAGTCTTAAGCAGTAATTTAGCTATATTCAGTATCATCATTTTTCATTGTCTTTCAAATGTGAAATTACTACTCCCATGCAACCTGAACGAATATTAGGAGCGAAAACTTATTCTGTTACAATGGCTGGCCCCTCTGTTGTCAGACTGCAACCAAAAAGGAAAATGTCACAGCTCAGATTTTCTTCTGCATCAGTGTTGTTTTAGAATCAGTTACATAAACATCTGGAATATGTCATTTATGTGTTCTGTAATGAAATGAGTCCTCAACACAAATTTAACATACTGTGTGTGAATTCACAAGAGAACCCATCAATGATTACACAATTAGTAACCAATCATTTGAAATATTCACAACTGTTAAATATCACAGAACACTGTAATGTAAAACTTGTCTCCTACATTATTAAATATTTCAGAGTATACATCTGGATTTATTTGAAGTGTAACACTCACACGAATACAGGTGCTGGACAGTTCTAATGAAATTTCTCTCTTCCATATACATGACCAATTCTGGAGTATTGCTCCTTAGTCAGGTACTCTTCTGCGGTAGGCTTTAAGAAAAGTGTAATAATTTTAAAGTGCCTAGTTCCCTAAGGTTGCTGCTTATGAGTATTCCTGGTTTTATTATTTGTTTATTTTCTTGACATCTATGTTTATGCTTGCCTGTCAAATTTAACAGTAATATGGTTTTTGATTTGTGCACATTCACACTACTACATAACAGCTATATAGCTGAAACTGGTCAACAGTGAACTTAAGTGTTGTAATCCTGAAGGTTTAGCAAACACATTTACATAATCTACACACCACTGAAGTGCTTGGCAGAGGGAACAGTCTACTGTATCACAGATGAAATGCTTTTCATTCCAGCCACATACTGAATGAGGAAAGAATGACTGCTCAAATACTCCTGTGAATTCTGTAATTCCCCTAACCTTGTACCTGTTGTCCCTCAAGAAAAAATATGTTGGGGGAGGGGGCTGTAGTTTTAACACCAGTTTTTGTGCAGATAAGCTTGAGCATGGTATAGTTTATGCCTTACATGTCTAAGTCCATGTTTTTTTAACATTTCCGTTAAGCTCTCCCGTGGATGAAACAGACCTATGACAATTGAGGCCACCCTTCTTAGTTCACAATCTTCCTTGTTAGTCCCCATCTGGTGTAGGACCACACACTTAAGCAATATTCTGTTATGAAGTGCACTAGTGTCTTGTTAGCGAACTCCTTTGCAGACTGTTTACATTTCCTAGTGTCCCACCATCAGTGCTGAAAGTCATGTGAAGATGATCAGAATGTGCTCACAGGGTGGTAATCGACAACACATGATGAAGCTAAGCTTTTCACACAGCCCTTTCCATAGGTTCACAAACCCCAAAACAAACCACGATAGCAATGACTTGCAATCACCATAATATATGTTTCTAAGCAACTTTTGAACGACCTCGCCTACTTTCGATCGATGAAAAGGTGGACGTGTGCGATTTAAAATACTGGCCATTTGGGCAAAGTATCATCTTCAGTGTGTTACTGCCACTGCTCTTCCTTTTCCTGGAAAAATACTGATGGAAATTTATTCTGCCATCAAGACTAAGACATTGCATGCTTTAGCAATACCAACAAAAAGACTGATAGAAAACTTATAGCACTCATTTTATTTTAACTGTAAGTGATTACCTACAATTGTGCTGTGTAGTTGTTGCACTTTATACATTTGCTACAGTTTAGTTCAGAGAATCGCAGAATCTACCACATTTTGCGATCTTTTTAATTTGAACTCATTACATACAAAAGTTGTCCTATATTAACATTATAAATATGACATTTTCATATTCCATAGAACCATTCAAATCTTAGCTACAAGGTCATAAAATGTTGAACATTACAGGACGGCAAGCTAAAGATATTCACTTTAATATTTAACCCAAGATTTACGTACATCAAACCAATGCTCTTTTGAATTGAGAGTATGCAAAGGAACTAGTACTTTGATACCAGTGTTTACCATTTTTTTTTTTTTTTTTTTTTTTTTTACAATGCTGTTGAAACAAAAAGATTAAGCTTTTATCAGCAACATTCCTCTGCTTGTTGAAAGAGGTTTACTGTAATGTATGGCAGTTTGCCAGTTTTCCACTGTTTGCATGACAACAGTGGTAAAACAGCACAATACCTGTAGGCTCTGCTTTAATTATTCTAATCTCCCCGCTTTACTTTCTTTTCTAACCAATAAAGTTTACAGTATGCTTTACAATGACTCCTATCAGCAGACAATTACTAACAAGTTCTATTAAATTCTCAAGTGCAAAGAAAACAAGTAGCTCCCTTCTAAAGCATAGATGGGTTCGTTGTCTCAGCAGATGAATTAGAGTACCAGTATTAACTGCAAAAACACAGCACACCACAATGGCTGTCCTGACACCTTTAACAATTTCTAAATAAGAAATGCTTGGACCCTGTGGGGCACTAGATAATACAATGGACACAAATTGAACTAAATTGCTTGTTTTTAATACATGATATGTTTAACATAAACGGAAAAATAGAAAAATTACTTAAAAATTAAGTCTCACCCACGTAACAAACTTTGTTACAACATGTACACACATCTGCCCCCTTAAAAATTATGTAACATATAATTCTGAACTTACCTTCACCCTTAATATTTGCTCTCTCAAATCCTGAAGGTCATTGAATGTTGATTGTGCTGTTATAGAATACACTAAGACAAATCCTTGGCCATTTTTCATGTAGAGGTCTCTCATTGCAGTAAATTGTTCCTGAAAGTCCATAAGAATTACAAGTAAGAGCACAATGTCCATGTATATTATTAAACAGACACTACACTCCCAACAGAACAACAACAACAACAACAACAAAATGCTACTTATGAAAGACATTTTCATATTTACAGATAAGGAGTAGTTATTAATTTACAATCAATTTAAATTAAGAATACTGTAATGACTGAACTGTGGAATGTTGCCAGAAAGAAGATATGAGGAAAGTGAAGTATGAGTACTAGCTGTGAGCTGTGTAACTTCTGTACAAACGTAGAGTCCAAGGCAGTTTTGTCAGCCCACAGAGGTCACACACATCAGGAAACAACTAATTACACACTCACCAATTGCGAACTGAAGGTAGAAAGTGCAGAGGTCCTCAAAATCCAAGCAAGTTAAAGAGTTCTGTAGAGTTCGATAGTCCCGTGTCAAATAACTATGAGACTGCAGTAAGCAACATATAGTAGTAAACAAGACGGGACGCTTTCACAGCAGTCACAACAACCAAGTTTGGGGGACACCGACACTTTAACCTGTGGCAAATGTGTGCTGATCGCACTAAATTCCAACCTCACAACTCCATGAGACAGCATGACCATCTGAGAAATGCAGGGAGTGGATCACAACATAGTATGGAAATGATGTCTACAGCTGTGAAAAAGAACATCTAATATGAGTCTGGAAGGTAGAGAGTTCCCCCATTGAACATTCTGTATTGTCCGATACATTTAAGCAAATCATGAGAGCTTTTTCATGGAAATGACGAACTTAGGGAATTGAAGGACAGCTGTAACTTAGCGTTTGAACCAATGCCATGCCAAAGATATTACATGCTACTAAAATTTACTAAAACCAGGATTGTGGATGCAGCTCTACGTAAACTACTTTCATGTGATTTGGCAGTAACATGGGCAGCTGTGAAATGAATTTTATTGGTGACCTGAGTCAAAATGGACTTTCTAGTCTAGTAGACAGAGAAAGCTAAAGTATGGCCATATGGGCAAGTCGTGCTGATACATTGCAACCCCAATTTCAAGGAGCCATCCAGGGAGTGATGATGGCATCAGACGTTCCCAGTAACCGTGCTCTAATTGGGAAGCTGGAGCGAGCAGTGTTCATACAGGGACTCTAAGATGAGAGGATTGAAACGGTCTTGAGCAGGAGGACAGGATTTAACATGATCCCAATTAGTGGCTCTAGCGTTAACAGAAGAAACATCCATCACCTCTTTTAAAAAAAGAAGTTCAATGAATCCAGTCGCCAGAAGGATTATTGTTTCAGATGTAAGATACGAGATCATCATGCTAGACACTGCACTATGGAGAAACACATCAGGAAAACAGACCACAAGCACCCAAGTTGTGGTGTGGTAGAGCAGAGAAACAGGCACCTCATCCTCCACCACCGCCATGAAGGATAGAGGAAACTCTAGGCAAAAATTGGAGACGTCCGACCGATAGGGTGTCGTCGATGCGATCTTAATGGGCATGCAGAACTACATGATCAGGTGAGACCTGCGATATATGAAGTTTATAAAGGACCGGGACACTTACCCTGACAGTGTAATGCCGATGCTAGGCTAGTGAATATGGAGACTCAGAAAGAATGGCAGAGCTGCACTCAGTAGACACCAAGAGCAGGAAATGATTCTGTAAAACTTACTGACCAGGAGGGAACCACACCAAAAGAAACAAGTTTCATGGCCAAATGCGACACCATAGGTATCATTGGGAAGGTAGGATCGGACTAGGCTCAAATACAAGAGATACCTACAAAGTGAGGAACCAGAAGAGATAAGGGGAACAAAGAGCAATGATGAGCAATAGACAGAAAGGAAAGTCTGTGTGACAATGTATGAAAAGGCCAAACAGATGAAAAGAGTTTAACGATTCAAGTGCAGAACACAGATCTGACAGAAGGAATAGTAGAGAAGCAGCAGTTGCAAACGGGCGTTCATTTGCCTCTAGCCTTGGTGATGTGCAGACACACATTCATCACAAGTATCGTGAATAACACAGAGGAAGTGCTCATATTGAGAAATCCTAAAGTAAAGGTAGAATCAGTACCTGACACAGGAGAAAGTGAGGAATGCCATGTGCATTCTCTTCCTGTAGCTGAGTAGTTTCTCTCGGCTTTTGGAAGCATCCTAGAAGCATAGGCTATAAACTTCTCTTTTCCATCCGAAATCTGCACCAGAACAGCACCGATCCCATACCCGCTGGCATCTGTGTATAGTTCTGTAGGTGCTCTCTCATCATACAGACCAAGTACAGGGTCAGTCGTCAGAGCTTTTCGCAGCACATCGAAAGAATCTCGTTGAGCACCACCCCAGATAAATTTAGCATCAGCTTTTAACAACTATTGGAGTGGGTTGGCTTTGATACAAACGTCTTTGATAAAACGACAGTAATAAGAACATAATCCGAGGAAGCTTCTCACATCTCTAATACTTTTACAAACAGGAAATTCCGTTATAGATCTCACCTTTTCTGGGTCTGGCCTCACACCTTCATTTGACACAAGGTGTCCACGTATTTTGATTTCTTTTGCTCCAAAGTGACACTTTCTTGGATTAAGTTTCAGCCCACCTTGTTGGAGACACTTAAGAACGGCCCTCAGTCTTTTTGTATGTTCATCAAATGTCTCTAAGAACACTATAATGTCCTCTAAATAACAAAGACACAATGTCCACTTCAGGTGCCTTAGAAGATTATCTATCATCCGTTCGAAAGTTGCTGGTGCATTACACAAACTGAATGGCATTACCTTAAACTCACACACGCCCTCTGGGTTGATGAATGCAGTTCTCACGATCAGCCTCATCTACTTCGATTTGCCAGTATCCCGAGTACATGTTCATGGTTGAGGAAAACTTAGCCCCCTTCCGACAATTTAGTGTATCGTCAATTTGTGGAAGAGGGTAAACGTCCTTTTTAGTTATCTTATTAAGCTTCCTGTAATCAAGACAAAAGTGCCAACTGCCATCCATCTTGACGAGGACCACCGGTGATGACCATGGGATCTGCGAAGGCTGAATGATGCCGTTCTTCATCATTTTCTCTACCTCATCACGAATTATTCGACGTTCCGTTGCTGACACATTTCAGAGAACTCAAAAAGAATGGTAAGTAGCTTCTTCTGTTGTTCCATAGTGAGATCTGGTGATAGTTGAGCTAGGAGATCTTGGCTCGCAGTGGTAGTGCTAATTTTGCCCACAGATTTGGCATGGGAGGTTTCTATGATGCTCAGCTGTTCTTCAATTAACAGCTCAGCGTTTGCTACGCACATGTGTCTTGGGAAGGATCTGCAGTTCTTGGCGACAGTTAACTATCCACGATTCATTGAATCCGTTCTTAAACGAGACGTCAGAGGCTGGGATGACCAAGTTATTCTTCAGTGGTATGCTTCTCTTACATTCCACTACAAGATCCATGGGTTGATGCATGGCATGACACGTGGCAGTTACCTTTCTAGCGTTGACTGCAGGAATGATCACTTCAGCCAGCACATATAGTCTCCACACACTCTGATGTGCATCTTCCTGTCCACAGTATCTCATCTCGTCTAGCATAATCTTTGAGCAACCACAATCTATAATTGCCTGAGAAGCTTCCAAAAATTCCCATCTGAGAATGACGTCACAACTACACTCTTTTAAAACAATGAATTCTAAGGGCTGTGTATGGCCACTTATACCCACACGAATGACATCGTCCTGTAGGTTTTACATATTTCCAATTAGTCACCTTCAGCAGAGATGTTTTGTTGTTGACGAATACGGTTTTCTGCAACTGGCGACTGTACTTCTCCGAAATGACTGAATATGATGCTCCACAGTCCACAAGATCTTGGGCTGGTCAGCCATCAATGAGGATATCGACTTGGTTTCCTATCATTTTTGTAGTGATCGACCGTGGAGGATTTTTCTCTTTGGCGGCCTCACCTCCAACGAAGGTTGCACCCTTCAGTTTTCCAGGTTGCAGCAGCTAGGTGATCAGCTGGAGCTTCTAAACAGCAAATGGAGACCTTGATCAGCGTGTTGGGGAGCGTCCTCTCCTGTGGCTAGCTTGTGGCGATGGTGACCTACTTTGTCCTGCACCCACATCAACTTGTTTGTCTTCGTTGTCCCAGAGTTGGCATCGGCTAAGATTGGTCAGTTGTCTTCTGGCACGGGCATCATCAAATATCCGCCACCTTTCTCGACAATAGTGCACCACATGTCTCGGTCGTTCACAGTGGAAACATACTGGTTGGTTATTCTGGGTCCTCCAGATGTCAGTCTTCCTTGGTGCCCAAACAAGTTCCTCATGTGGCACTGCAGGAATGTAGCTCCACCTGGGTCTCGATGTTTTCATCGTTTTAAAGGGAAATGAAGGACGAGAGATTCAGTTCAATGTCTGTTCCACTTCCTCCCTTATGACCTCTTGAAGCGTCTGTTTTTTGCTCGCCGTGCAATGCAAGTGCCTTCTGAACTCCCCCTCTCACTATCTGATGATGAACACTTGTGAAATCAGTTGCTTCCTCCATCATAGACATCAATACGACGTTTGGAAGCTGTTCAAACTTCTTGCGTGTAATTCTTTTCTGATGCATGGTCTCGATATACTGGCACCAATTGTATGAAGTCGTCTGCTGTTGAAAGCTCCTTCAGGAGTAGGACTTGATGTATGCCCTCCCTCAGCAACACCCTTCACGAGATGTGCAACCTTATCTTCCACTTTCATTCTAGGATCCACTTTTTTACACAGCTCCAAGACGTCTTGAATGCAGGATGCTGTAGTTTTTCCTGGACACTGTGCCCTGCACTTTATCTTCAGCCTTGCAGTTCTGTCGTCGTCTGTTGCCGAAATACTTGCGCAGTTCCGCCTGGAATGCTTCCCAGCTTGTGAACTTCTCCTCATTGTTCTCATACCATTGCTTGGCAGTTCCCTCCAAGTAGAAAAATACATTAGCCAAACACACGGTGTCATCTCATTTGTTAAATTTGGCTATACATTCATATATCTTCAGCCACTTCTTTGGATCTTGGCCATCGTCACCAGAGAACCCAGAAGGATGCCTCGTGTGGTGGCACACAGTTGCTGTTATCGTAAAGTCCTCCTCTTCTTCTGTCTCCGGTAGATTGCGATCTGTTGAATATGGCTCCAACTCGGGTTTCTCGCCACATAAACAGCGGCTCTGTTGTGGCCTGATGGGAGCCACTGTGTCATCGATAATGTGCGCTATCACAAGTTCCAACACCCAGTGTCTCCACCAGAATAATGTCATGTGGAAGAAGGTGTAATTAGATGAATGATGGATATTAACTTCACTTAATGAAGGTTTATTCAGCACTTGCACATGAAAGAGCATAGAGTGAACTGCCTCCGGCCAGAACACACACAGTATATATACAGCTACAGAACATTCCAGTAGAATGATTATTGACATTTGTGGATACTTCTAGAATGTACTCGAACCGAATATAGAAATGAAAACTGTACAGTCCAGGTGAGTTTTGAACTCACGGCCCTCCATGCAACAGTTTAGTATCATAACCACTACACTGCAGTGCTCCTCAGCTTCTTCTGCGACAATACTGATGTAGTCAGACTGCTTCAGATAACAACGAAAGGGGACAGACCGGTCCTAACGTTTCAGGATGCCCTCACGAAGTTTGTTGTAGCAGAGCCTATAATGCAACAGGCTGCTAACAATAAAACAAGTCTTAGTACAGAGAATAATTTGCAATTGCAGAATACCGTCAGTAACATTGAATGAACAACGAACAAACTTCCTACTTAACATGTTACAGAGGGTTTGTCATGCACTACAGATCAACATGATTCAATCACATGTATACTATCCGGAAGTAAACAGAACATCAAAAGGACACATCAATGCTAACAGAATATCAATGCCACTATGTGGGAATGATGCAGGAAAACTGGAATGAATGGATGCATTTAGCCATTTCCGTATATAACACCACATCGCATTCCTCAGCTAGGTTTGCTCCATTTAAGTTATTTTTCAAGAGCAACATTCCTGGGATTCTACAGCAGGATCTGGCCAAGGTACAATACAACTAAGATAATTACTGCACATAACAGAACTAAAGAAAGGGATGTTTTGTTTTGTTTTCGGGTGCAAAAACAACTAGGGTCATACACGCCCATGCCAGAACTGCAGAGCACTACGACAAAGAAAGGAATTAAAAATGACTACATGTGAATCCCAATTGATGGAAGAGAAGACCACTGAAAACAGGGACTTGGAGAAAGGTCTATGAGACATGCCACAGAGAAACGGAGGTCCTGAAACTAAAAAGGACATCCTTCACCATATTGCTATGACAGATAGAAAGTAAAACACAGTTGAGAGCCCACACATCGTTCACTGAAACGGCCAATAGCTCAGACAGCAAACACAAACGAGAACGTAAGTGGTTAAAAAAAAAGGACATTCCATCACGAAATGGTGGACCATCTAAGGTTGAGCGGAATGAGCACAAAGTGCTGAACTCTGGCAGGGAACAGGGAAGAGGGATGCGCCCCATACTTGCGATCAAAGGAGTAATTGAAGGAGGAGGCTTAGGATGGGTGGCCGTGCATTGCAGGAGAAAGGGATGTGCCACAGGTATCAGATGGCAAGTTGTTTAATAATGAATGTGAAGTGCTCCCACACTTAACAAATGGCAATGGCTGAAAAGACAGTGCTCGAGACACAATCTAGTTAAAATAATCTCACAGCGAGATGACCAAGAGGAAGTCGTCCGAGCCACTGGGAGTGGCTTAATGAGCTGGAGTTTGTTCCCATGAAGGGAGGACCAGAGGTGATGCCAAAGTGACACGATCTGATGACAGACAGCAACACAGAGATCACCAGAGGGAATGTAAGAACTAGTGGGCCGAGGTACAAGGACTGCAGCCTTGGCAGCAGCATCAGCAGCCTCATTTCCTGTCAGACCAAAGTGACTAGGAACTCACATAAACATCACAGTGGTGCCATCAAGAGTGAGCAAGTGACAGCTTTCCTGGACCTGTCGCACTAAGGGATGGACAGTGTAGAGCACACAGAAGTTCTGAAGAACACACAGAGTCGGAGCAGATGACTCCACTGAAAACCCAGCGTTACCAAATGTACTGTGTGGCATCACCAGGCGAAGAGCTCTGTTGTAAATGCTGAGCAGTGTTCCAGAAGCTCATACTGAAAAACGTCTGTGCCAAAGATGAAGGCACACCTGACAACACGGTCAGTGTACACGAAGGTACTATCGTGAAGTTCCATCCAATGGTCGTGAAACTGAAGGCGATAGAGTGAGGCTGGAGTAGTGTACTTAGGAAGCGAATGAATGTCAAGGTGAACATGGGTCGCCGCACGGAGCCGAGGTGGTGGAAGGTTCACATCCGTCGGGAAAGTAGCAGGCAGCGTGAAGTTAAGCTGCCAGAGTAAGAGCCAAAAGTGAACTCCAGAAGGAAATAGAGAAGAGGGACACGCCCCATTCTTGTGATCAAAGAAGTTGTCCAAGGAGGAGGCATTGAATGGGTGGCCATGCATTGCAGGAGAAAGGGATGTGCCACATGCATCATCTGGCAAGTTGTTTTAATAAGGAATGTGTTAATGAATTGGTAGTTCATAACATTACACGCAAACAGATTAAAGTGGTTCATTTAACTTGACACACATGAGGTTGTGAAATTTAAAGGAGAAAGAAATTATCTTTAAACTGATTAACCCCTTAGTGATTTTTTAAAATATTAGGTCTCAAAAAATAATTTATTAATGAAACACATCCTACAATGAATGATGTTACATACAGACATATAAAGATAGCTTTTAAAGCTCATAATAACAAATTACAAAAATTTGAAAATTACCAATGATAAAATCCCAGTATACTCGTGCACTATACTTTTGACTAAAATATCCTGAAACCTGCAGTTCGTTTTTAGTTTTTGTTTAGCTATGAAGTCTAACCATGTATTTCACAACCGTTTCCTATGAACATAAATCTTGGAGAAGTTGGCCAGAGCACAGTGGATGTATTTATCTTGTATTACTGGTGAGCATTTGTCGCTCACCTTATGAACTGTCGTCATTTTCAGTCTCTAAAGAAGTAATGTCACATTCGACTTCACTTTCCGAGTTGCTAAATTCAATGTCAAACTCAGGATCACTATAGCCATCATTTTTTGAAATCACTGCATAAACAACAGTACAGGAGGGAGACAAAGCTGCCCACAGTAATGATGATACCTACAGGCAACCCCCTCAACCAATACACGACAGCCAGGATCCAAATCTACTAGGCCTACCAGATGTTCTCTAGCGGACAAACATCTACCTATCAGGGCTGGAAGAGGTAAGCAGGATTTTATTTTTTCAAATGACTCTTCTTAAAGTGTCTGAGTATACTTGGGATTTTAAGCTGGTGTCAAAACAAAACAAATGAGAACTCTATATTTATGTTTAGGGGCTGAAGAGGGATTTATGTACACAAACTCTAAAGGTGCAAGTGAGGCAACATTGTAATCAGTCCTCTCAGACACACTGACCCCTGGTTAATTTGCCACTATCAGCCTAACACTGCCACTAGTAGCAAGCGAAAGAGGTATACAGTAGACGATGTAAGAGTTAGAAAATGTCAGGGTTACATAAGAGTAGCACAAAAACAGAGATCCAGTTAGAAAATGCGCATTTCTGTGTTAGTGATGACAGGAAAGGAAGTGTTGTGACCATGTGCTTGTGAACTGTGATCCAGCCCAAGGATATATCTCAAAAGGGGTGCACCCTGTAAGCAAACTTTTTCCTAACCTCGGAGCTTCATCACCAGATTCGCAGATGAAGATTTAATTACTTACTGTACCTATTTGTGTTACAGGGATATATTTATTGTATCAATAGAGAAACATACGTATGTATATTTAAATGTAAAAAGAAGAGGCAAACTCCTCTACTTAAATATGTGTAAGTACACACCAATGTGACTTACGAGAAAGGGAAGTCAAATTAGCATCTTAAGATTCGAGGGCAACAACTTCCAACAAAGTAACAAACAGTACCTACCGTTCCTGCTGTATCAAGTATTTCTAGCATACACTGTTGTCCATCCACTTCCACTTGCTTTCTGTAACTGTCTTCTATTGTTGGATCATATTTTTCTACAAAAATACCTTGAACAAACTGCACTGTTAGTGCTGACTTTCCTACACCACCACTTCCCAGGACTACAATTTTATATTCACGCATGTTTTATGTTGTAGTCCTTCAGTCAGCCTGTGAAGAAAAAGAGAAGAACAGTTTTGTAAAAATTAAAGAAACATGTCCACAACCGAAGTTTTAACCATCTTTCTAAATTATTAAAAGATTTGACAAGACTATATAGGAAAACTAAAATAACACACAGAAATGATGCCTCAAGCTTTAATTTGAACATTATGCCATGGCTGCATAACATCATCAGGACTTTCTGACGCATAGTGGTGTGTGTTCTTTGTGCCTGTGAATGCAGACAAGGTTAAGCAGATTTCATCTCAAGAAATGAAAAACCTAAGATCTGACTGTCCAAACACTATCCAGATATTACTAAACATGTGAATATTGGTCTGGAAACTGTCATACAACATAAAATATGTGATGATAAAGATGCAAGCTTTCTTGACATCAAGACCTTTCACATCCCACTTGCAAATCCAACCAGCCCTGCACATTAATCCAACAATTTTTTCAGGCTATCTTTCATACGAAAAATAGTTTTCTGGGGTTCAAACTAAATTCAGAAAATTTTCTAATGACTTTGGAATTTTACAACAATTTTATTACAAGCACTCACTCACTCACTCACTCAGAGAATCTTTGTTTTGGCTATGCATACAAACTTGGATGTTTAGTAGGAGGGGATAAAAAGGAACACTTCTATGTGACACAGATGTCACTGGCCCTGCTAAGCATTCAAAAAAGTTTTGACAATAGAATTTCATTAGGCCACCATCATGGCTATTCTGACTGTTTAGTATGCCACACATTGTCATTGGGATCCTATTTGCTACATAATTACATCTTACTGCTTGAATTTTAAGTTTGCATTACTGATATCAGCGTCTATGTCTACAGATAAACAACCATTATTATTGCTTACATGTTGTGTTGCATGTAAGTTACAGGTTCTTGATGGCCTATTACTTTAAAACCAAGTTAACTAATTCACATCTCATTTATGAGGAGGCATGATGCAACAGCCTTGCAGCAATGCACCTATAAGCAGAACAATTTCCAGAGAGGTGGTTACCGAATCATGTTACATTTTGAACATGACCAAACGTTTAGTTTGAGGGCACTGTGTTACAATGAACCGATAACAACCTCAGCACCAGCACACGACCCATAGCACAGGAACTAAATACTCCTTGCTGATATGTGGAACATCCTGCATGACATAGGCACACATCCACTGAAGTATCAAGAGGTGCAATATGTATGAACCGGTGACTTTCCCCACTGCATGGAATTCTGCAACTGGTTATCTATACCAAATTGTAAACATCCCCGACTTCCAGATGTAGGTTTTGTTTATTTACAATCCATGACGGAAGGAATATACAACAGCCATGTCTGGAAATTGGAAAATCCTGAGGCAACTCATGTGTTCCATCATATATTTACCATAAATGTATTTGTTGGTATTGTTCATGACCATCTTAATGTGCCATATCTTTTGCCTAACACACCTTAGTTTAATTTGTGTGCTGTATTCATCTTCACACCCCCGTCCCCCTATCAAAACCATATGCACTTAGAATTTGTTTGCACTTCTGAATGTTTTCCTGATAAAGTCCGCTTTGATCTGACACACATGAAGTCAATGTTTTTCATTATTTTTATATAAAACGATGGGTAGTCTTTTTCCATGCACATTGTTGGCTGTTTTAACCTAGTACTGATTTACCGGTTCACTAGCAGATTCAGGCATTATTTGCAGCAGCAGTTTTATGCAGCATGTGTAGCAGTCTGTACACTTACAACATTTTACTTCCCGGTAGAAGTGTACACACTGTAGCAAACACTGGCAGTTCCCCTGTTGTTAAGTGCCTTCCTTCCTCTAGCATACCTATTTGTTGACCTTCAGCTCTTTCAATTTATTGTTCTTGCCACACCACGAGCAGTTATCAAAACAGCTGAGAAAGATCTGAGGTGCAATTCACAGTGTACTTTGCTCATGTACTGCTGAACCACATTTGAAACTGGTAGTTTTATTGGTTGATTGGTTTATTTGGAGGAGGGGATCAAACAGTGAGGTCATCATTCTCATATGCATTCAACGATTTCATCAATGCACGGGAGTCAAGATCTAGTGCTGTACCTGAACTCCGTCTGAATTCATCAAAGCAAAATTTTCGTCACTGCGAGATTGTCAATGTTAAGAATAATAGCCATTGTAACTATCAAATCCGTATTTACTTATTTCTCAATTCTGTGTGCCTCTTATACTCCAACTATTTCTCCTTCAGTTATGATATTAGGATCAACATGAAATGTTGGCATGCCTTCACTATAATTTAAGACATTGAGCAATTCTGCTAGAATGTAGAATTACTCTCCCCCCCCCCCCCCTTCCAATGCTCACTATCTTCATCATCATGGATGGCAGTTAACTGTTTAGTTGTAGTTAAAATTTAAACATGTTCCCCCCTGGGCATTTCTTGGGATACTTTCAGTTCCTGAGACTCTGAACCATACTCTAATATTAGTAATTATCAAAGACTCATTTACTCTGATGGAGAGAGTACTGATTAGTATGTCTTGTCCTATTCTACCAAACAACTACATAAATACATGTCAAGCTATGTACGTGGTCACACAGTACATGTGAGGTGCACTATAAATTGTTCACTAACAATTTATGTCAGAATGGTACCTCCCTGTCAGGTTATAACCCATCCCTCCCCCCAACCAACCCGTTTGCAGTGTGAGTAGTTAAGCTGAGATTCACATCTCCAGAGGTTGGGGGGGGGGGGGAGGGACACCGAATATTATGCCCAATGAAGCATACCCAGAGCCATTCCTGGCTGAGTGCTGTAAGGTAGTTCCTACCTGAACGGTTACAAAAGCTACCGTGACTTGCATATTGATTTGTCATAATAAAACCTTAGGTTCACAAAGAAGGTGGTGATGAAAACGCACTATTTGATGATGATAAACTATTATCTCAACCAAGTTACAGCACTCAAAAAACTGAATTAGAGGTGCTAGCTGTTTACTGTAAATTTATAATCTTGTTATAGATTTTCCCAGGAAATTATAACTGGGATAAAATGATTTGTGATATTGTTAATGTTCCGACGGAATATTCTTAATATGTAAAATAACTTAACAGTGGTAATACAATAACGTTTCACTGTATAAGCTACAATGACCCAATATAAGGGAAAAATACACGGCTTGAAAAATTTATGTTTGGCCTAAAAATTACCTTCTCAATTTTTCTCGCAAAAATAATGCGCTTTCGCGTATTGTTTCGAAGATATTTGTGACATAAGGCGTTTACACACTGCAAGTGCGCGGCTAAAACGCAAGATTATAGCCGTGGTTATCGGTTATGCGGTCGACACACTTCCTCCGTATCTCCGACCATCGTGTCACACTGGAAGTAGGCTTCATGCCTTGTGGCGCCACGAGCCGAAACTACGCGTCTCTATCAAAATCAAAGACACTGGTCACAACTAATGTTTATTTGCCGCACACATAACAATAACGCTCTAAAATTAGCTGGCGCGAATTTGGGAACCAAAATTCAAGTTCAATGACCTGACAGTCTGGTATAAAACACCACCAAGTGCTAACAGAAAAATCAGATTTGATCCATTATAAATGGCTTTGTAAATAGTCGATATAACAAAACGAGCACAAATAAAACTTCACAAAAAAACAAACGCGTACGCAACACTGTTTTATTCAGTTGTGATAATACGGCCTAAAAGTAATTATCAACATATTGTTTCGATTTACTCAACACGGTTAACTATTATAAGAACAGTCGAAATTTAACAGATAGGAAGAATTCCATGTGGATGTTTTATAATTCTAGTGCTGTATCCTCAATGAAAGACAATTAAGAATCCTATTGACACCACTTAATGTACGAGAAATTAGACCCACCTATATCTCGCGCGCAGTGGACAGAAGTGCGAAGTGCTTTATTTTGAAACATGGTACTCAAATTTTTTGGTGACCTGAATTGGAGAGAAAACTTCCAAAGGATTACAGACAGAGCCACACTGAACGTCACTGAACGAAACGTCAAGACATCCACCATCGATTTCAAATGACGGAACACGACGTTAACGCCTGCCGACATAGCAGATTTGTTGCTCTACTTTGGCCGTGCCCATTCCTGTTCAAGTAGTGAATTTCGTGCTTTTCTGCTTTATTTTGTTTCCTCAACACAAACTCTTCTACCTTATTTTCTTTGTTTGCGCCTGGCATCTCAATGGTTCCTCTGACCTTTATCCTGCGCGTTTTTCCACAAGAGACCACATCAGGAGGTGAAATATAATTTACGTGTTACAGCACATGGACAAAGAAAAATCCTATACTCTGCATAAACAACGAATAAAAAATCTTTTAAAAACATATTGTTAATCATGAAAATAACAGCAGTTTTCCAGTACAGCAGAAAACCCAATACAATGGATAACGCAAAAAAGAAAGTCTACCAAACTTTTATCACTGCTAGTTCCTTATATCTCCTCCTATATTCAGCCTTTATGGAATACCCTTAACTGTACACTAAATTAACACCGCTCTGGGATGTTCAGTGTTACTACTTCATCTCACCCTAAATCACTTCTTCCACATCACTCAACATTTTAAGAAGCTAGTTATAACTTGACAATCACAACCAAACTGCAGTAAAGCATTTACTTGAAGGGAAAATCGATTGTGGGACTGGAAATCTAGCAGCTACATCCTTATATCCAGAATTGATACTGAAGCTATTACGCGACCAACCAGAAATGGTGAGAGCAAATAGACTTATGGAAAAGTGATCGAGTAAATGTAGTATTATAAAGCCAAGGGCACTTCAAATTACTTGTACCAAATTATAAGAGACCAGAAATAAACCCATTGGGGCATCAGCATAACCCAAACACCATCCAGGAGTCACACAGTTCATTTATTTCTTCTACAACAATGCATATACATTAAGTGCTTTTCTTGCTGTGTTTACCCAGTTGCACCAACAGACCTGTTTCCAACAAAATATTTAGTTGGCGACTGTTTCCTCACTGACTACCTTCAATTTAAGCCAGTGTTAGTGTTGGCTTTTTTTATAATAAAATACTGTACTTGCATTGTGTCAACCATCAAATTAAAATATGCTGATCTAGCCACATTCATGCCTTTTAAAAGTTGCACACAACATACTCTTAATGTATTACAGAACACCACTTTCACAAACTTTCCTAAGAAAAGAAAGAAGACAATGAGTAAGTCTGCATCAACTACATATCATTGATGCGAACATAAGGGGATCAGTTTCCTTACTATATGTCAACAATAAAACTAAAATGGGAACTTAGAAGTGTCTTATTTGGTAATAGACTAAATCTTCGTAATAAACTTATGTTACATCATGCACAGAAGCTATACTCTGAAAACATTTCACATGTCTTAACCTGAGCACAAATCGTGTAATGAGCCAGGTCATGTTGAACAGTATTTTCAGCAGTAAATTTACTTTAATGTGATTTATTGCTTTACAGATTCCCCATTTGGCACAATGGCATTCCGCATGCAAATTTTGTTTCTGTTACCACTATACTATCTTTGCAGAGCATAAATTATGATTTTCTCTCTAATGACACTGAAGGGCTAAACAATTTATTTTAAAAATGTATAGTTATTCCCACTGTTTTCACATGTAATTACTCTGCTTCCAAGTTTTATGCTGTCAGATGTGTTATCATTGGCATCAGCTTCAACAGTGTGTCAGTCACTCCATGTGCTAAAAAGACAAAGTGTAATCTTAATGTTTCTATTTACGGCCCTAAAAAATACTATATATTGGACAAAACTGTATGCATATTCACATGAAAGAAAAGCTACATGGAAAGAAAAAAAAACAATTATGCTCACAACAAGAAATTGTATTTTCAACAGTTCATGTTAAACTTTTGTATTCCACATCTTGAAAAATTAAGTTAAGAAGAGTTAATCATCAACACAAAAGCTGATTTCAATATTTGTCAGGCATTGTCCCAACACGCATGGGACGCTAACTTTTTTGAAATTAAAGAGCAACATTTCTCTAGAAACAGAAGCTGTTGTAGGTGGCCAACACCGTGTTACTAGAGGAAGCCGAAAGGCACGCGTTTTAGCTCGCGCAGGCTGGCGTGAGGTCTGGAACAGGTCAAGGAAATTAGAATTTATAAAAAACGGACATAGCTGGTGGAATACTTAACTTTAATCCATTAATGGTGAACGTCGCTCATGACGGTACACGATTCCTAGTATCAATAGTAACTGGTAATGCGCCTCGCTAAGTTGTAGCAAATGACATAGCTGAAGGCTATGCTAACTATCGTCGCGGCAAATGAGAGCGTATTTTGTCAGTGTGACACCACAGAAGCCCCATTTCACACACACACACACACACACACACACACACACACACACACACACGAGAGAGAGAGAGAGAGAGAGAGAGATATATTTAAAATTGGTGAACTGTGTATCACTCTTACCTGCTAGAACATTAGTAACACACATTAACATACACTGATGTGACGAAAGTCTCAGAACAGCGATATGCACATACACAGATGGCAGTAGTACTGCGTATGCAAGGTGTGGAAGGGCAGTATATTGGTGGAGCTGTCGTTTGTACTCAGCTGATCAAAGTGAAAAGGTGGATACCATGATCGTATCTGCATGATGGGAATTAAAAGACTTTGAACGTGGAATGGTAGTTGGAGCTAGATGCGTGGGAGATACCACTTCAGAAATCATAAGGAAGTTCAATACTCTCGGACCCATTGCGCCCAGAGTGGGCAGAGATTACCATATTTCACATATTACCCCTCACTGCGTACAATGAATGTCCTGAACAACCAAGAGCAGCAGCATTTGCATAGAGTTGTCACTGCTAACAGAAAAGCAAAAATGTGTGAAATAACCACAATAATGTGGTGAGTACAATGAACTTACTCGTTATGACAGTGCAGCGAAATTTGGCATTAATGAGCTATGGCAGCAGACAACCAAAATGATTGCCTTCGACAACAGCGCAACATCACCTGTAGCGCATCTCCTGGGCTCGCAACCATATTAGTTGGACCTTAGAAGGCTGTAAAACCACGGCCTGGTCATATGAGTCTCAATTTCAGTTGTTAAGTGCTGATGGTATGGTTTGAGTGTGGTGCAGATCCCATGAAGGCACTGAGCAAGCTAGTGGTGGCTTGATTACAGTGTGGATCTTGTTTATATGGAATGGAGTGGGTCCTCTAGTCCAACTGAATCAATCAATCATTCACTAAAAATGGTTATGTTCAACTACTTTGTGACCATTTGCAGCCATTCATGGACTTCACGTTCTGAAACAACAATGGAATTTTTATGGATAACAATGTGCCATGTCACTGGGCCACAATTGTTCCCAACTAGAAGAACATTCTCGACAATTCGAGCAAATGAATTTGCCACCCAGATCGCCCAACATGAATCCAATCCAGAACGAAATTTTCACTCTGCAGCAGAGTGTGCCGCGATTTTGAAACTTCCTGGCAGATTAAAACTGTGTGCCAGACCGACATTCGAACTTGGAACCTTTGTCTTTTGCAGGCAAGTGCTCCACTAACTGAGCTACCAAAGCATGACTCACAAACCGCCCGCGCAATTTTACATCCGCCAGTACCTCGTCTCTCAACTTCCGAAATTCATAGACGTTTTCCCATGAAACTTGCAGGACTAGCACTACTGGAAGGAAGAAGCACTTGCCCGCAAAAGGCAAAGGTCCCAAGTTCGAGTCTCGGTCCGGCATCAGTTTTAATCTGCGAGGAAGTTTCATGAATCCAATCGAACATTTATGGGACTTAATCAAGAGGTCAGTTCATGCACAAAATCCTTCATCAGCAGCACTTCTGCTACTATAGACAGCTATAGAGGCAAAATGACTCAATACTTCTGCAGGGGACTTCCAATGCTTCGTTGAGTCCATGCTGTGCTGAGTTGCCGCACTATGCTTGGCAAAAGGAGATCAGACATGATATTAGAAGTACCCCATGAATTTTCACCTCAGTGTATTGTAAGCTGTGTTGAAGCTGGAATGATTGAGTACTACTCAAGAAGAAAATACTTTCGTATAACTACTTTCAGAAAAACCGGATTATATAGCTATTTTAGTACACAACATGTCTAATTAATGTTGTTTCTTTCTGGGAAAGGTGTCAGTCACTAGAGTGGAGACAACAGTAGTTACTCACCGAAAAGCACTGTCCATAGAAAGCACATTCCAAATGTCAAAGCTTCTGATTCCACTGCAAAACCGTTGGCTGAATGTGCAGGAGAATGGTGTGAGAAGCTACTTTATTTGATTTCACGAGTTCCTCACTCTCATGCACAAGAACTTAAATACTATATTTTTGCCACCTATGAAAGAATACAATAAGACTCCCCTATCAATGGCTCATTGCTGATAACTGTACTCTTTCCACTCTTAACCCTATCATCATTTTGGTCAAAATTCCCTTGACTTCACAGCGCTCTGGTGGGCGGTTTACAGGTTAAAAATCACCACGGGGTATGAACATGCGGTGCATTTGACCTGCGGTCGTCGCAAGGTGGCACTGGCAGCAGTCCACATATGCAGAGGTGTCTTTGCGCATGTCAGAGCACGGTGCAGTTACTAAGTGTGCAGACATTTTCAGATGTGCTAATGGTGACTGTGTGTTGAAAATGGCTCAAAGAACACACATTGATGACTTTATGAGAGGGTAGAATACCACAGCGACTGGAGGCTAGTCAAACAGCAGGTCGTAGCACGGGCCCTCAATGTGCCACAAAGTGTGATTTCAAGATTATGGCAACGATTCCAGCAGACAGGAAATGTGTCCAGGCACTACAGCACAGGTTGTCCACAGTGTACAAAACCAGAAGAAGACTAATGTCTCACCATCAGTGCCCGAAGACGGCCACGAAGTACTGCAGGTAGCCTTGCTCAAGACCTTACCGCAGCCACTGAACAGTTGTCTACAGACACACAGTCTATAGACAACTGAACAGGCATGGTTTATTCGCCCGGAAACCTGTAAGGTCCATTCTACTTACCCCTGGTCACAGGAGAGCACGTAAAGCCTCGTGTCAAGAGCACAGTACATGGTCATTGGAACAGTGGTCCCAGGTATAGTCTTAACAGTGACTCTCGCCGGGTTTTCATCTGGCATGAACCAGGAACCAGATACCAACCCCTTAATATCCTTGAAAGGTACCTGTATGCAGGTTGTGGTTTGATGGTGTTGGGTGGGATTACGATTGGTGCACGTACACCACTGCATGCCTCTGACAGAGGAACTATAACATGTCAGGTGTAATGCGATATTTTGCACCAGTAGGTCCGCCTTTTCAAAGGTGCAGTGGTTCCCCACCTTCCTCCTGATGGGTGATAACGCACGGCCCCACCGAGCTGCCATCGTGGAAGAGTACCTCGAAACAGAAGATGTCAGGCGAATGGAGTGGCCTGCCTGTTCTCCAGACCTAAACCCCAACGAGCACATCTGGGATGCTCTCGGTTGACGTATCGCTGCATGTCTTCACACCTCTACAACACTTCAGGAGCTCCGACAGGCACTGGTGCAAGAATGGGAGGCTATACCCCAGCAGCTGCTCAACCACCTGATCCAGAATATGCCAACCCTTTGTGTGACCTGTGTACGTGTGCACGGTGATCATATCCCATTTTTATGTCGTGGTACATGCGCAGGAAACAGTGGCGTTTGTAGCAGATGTGTTTCGGGACAGTTTTCTCAACTTGTCACCAATACCGTGGACTTGCAGACCTGTGTCGTGTGTGTTCCCTATGTGCCCATGCTATTAGTGCCATTTTTGTGTAGTGCCACGTTGCATGGCACCACATTCTGCAATTACCCTTACTTTATGAGCATCAGAGTATTATTGACACATTGCTCCACATCAGGTTCTTTGCAACTTTACTGCTTGAACAGTTTTCTTAGCACCGATGCGATATTTTTACAGGCATCTATGCTGCTGTTAACAGTCTACCAACGAAGAGGCATTACAAGTCTTGTAATAGGCAAGTAAAATTATTGAAACCAACAACATATCCCCCTCTGCATCTTTTACTACGGGTGTCGGTTTTGTCAGTGCTTTATAATTTTATATGGGGAGTCATACCACCTGAAATGGCTTAATGTAACTATCAGTGGTTGTTGTTTTCAGTGCTTATACTTCCATTACATCTGTGCAAAACAACAATACATGTTCTTAAGTAGTTGGCTGTTCCAACCATTTGTGCTAGCTTTTGGTTGCAAGTATTTCTCAGGAATGAACAGCCATTCCTCAACAACATGTAAGTTATGTGGCGAAGAAAGGATGTGACTACAAAAATAAATACCAGGAACAGCAGAATGATTGAAGTCTACAAAACCAAACATTAGGTAGACTGAGCAAACTTTCCTCGATATAGTTTGATACTTATATCACAATGTTACCAATGCAAAGCCAGTCTTTTGACACACACTGTTTGCTCAAGTCTTCATGACGTGATGTCTTCAGCTTCAATAGTCTTAAATCTCTAACTCCACCAACGTATAGGGCACAAAGAACATCAGTACAAACAAAAGCTGTTGTCCAGAGTACTGCCAATGCTAATCACAGATTTTGTTTTGCTTTATTAGAACAGCAGCTAATATCATACATGGCCATGTTCTAGTAAGCCTCTTAGGCTCCATTTGCATTCAGAAGGTGTAGACTTTCAAACACTAGGTCTTTTCTTCAATTAAAAAACATGTAGCAAAACCTTAAGTCTTACTGTTTTGCAATACTGAACATGTCATATAGCTGTTACAGAACTTTAACAAGGCCTAACCAAAGTACTCTTCTCTTAATCCTTTCTGAGGGTAGACAGGTACTGACCAGTAGCCACCCCGAGCCCTGGGGACTTCTATTTGCTGATTTGCTTGGTTCACTTTTGGTTCCACAAGTAACTACAGAAAACCAGTCCATGGGCCTGGATTTCAGACACTTTCTCGCAATAATGGGTCCCTGTAAATAAGTTATTGGCCGTAAACATTGTCAGAATAATAATATCAATCAGACAGACACTTTATAGGATTCACTGCTGTTTCTGAACACATTTAACTATCTATAGATACTAACAGTTCCTGTAGCAAGAGCCTGCACATACATCCCCAGATATGCTGCCCATCTTAAATGTGATGGTCATATGAATGCACAGACAAGAGACAGAATGCACAGACAAGAGAGACAAACATCAAGTCACGAAAACCTACCTGACTGATCACTTACATAATAAATGGCAAAGCCAACAGCTAAAATTACAGATCAACGATTCAATTATCAGTGACAAAAACATTTACGAAACAGTAGCAGACAATTTGAATAAAACAAACGGCATGGATTCAGAAAATATTGTTCTTATTGGAGACAACTGGCATTATTCACACGACACAATGAGTTATCTAGAAAATTACTAAAGCTAACTCCATTTTCCCCAAAGGCTTTTGACATTGTCCCTCACTATAAGCTTCTTATCAAATTGTGTGCCATTAGAGTACCATCCCAGCTGTTTGATTAGATTCAACATTTCTTGTCAGAAATTTCGAATTTCACAGTAACTGACAGGAAGTTGTGTAAGACTGAAGTGAAACAAGGGGTTCCCAATGAAATTTCATAGTCCCTCTACTCTTCTTTGGCCCTAAAAACAATTTTGGAGACTTTTGAGAAGACACTTCGTTGATTGTCTAGTAAAGTCATCAGAAGATCAAAATGAACTGCAAAATGATTTAGACACTATTTCTGTGCGGTGCACTAAGTGACCACAAACAATATAAAGTGTAAAGTCCTCCACACAAAAACTAAATAATCGATTAAATTTCAGTTACACTATAAATACTACAAATGTAAAGGTCATCAATTCAGTAAGTATCTGAGGATTACAATTTAAATTGTTACAATCACACAGAAAATTCTGTGTGGAAGACAACTGGAAGACTGCTTTTTATTGCCAGAAAACTTGGAAGATGTAACAAATCTACTAAAGAGACTCCCTAAACAACACTTGGCTGTCTTGACCTGGAGGATTACTGTGCCGTATAGGATTCCTTACCAAGTAGGAATGGCAGAGGACGTCTAAAACAGTTCAACAGCAGCTCATTTGAATTATCACAAAAAGAAACGGAGGGGAGGGGGGGGGGGGGGTGAGGGGAAGACTCATGGATATGACATGCAAGTTGGTGCAGCAAGTATTAAAATAAAGGCAATTTTTTTTTTTTTTTTTTTTTTTTGCAGTGAGATCTTTCCAGGAAATCTGAATCATCAACTTTCTAGTCCAAATGCAAAAACATTTGGTCGAGTTCCACTTACACATGAAGAAATGGCCACTGCAATAAAATAAGTACGAGCTCACATGAGAAGATTTCAGTGCTCATTTTCCCAAACAAACCATTCAAGAGAGGAATGGTCAAGAAATATACAAACACTAATATGAATTGCAGAGTAATCCGGTAGATCAACATAAATAAGCCCACATAAAATGAAACACACAGAAAGTACAATAACAGTTTTCGAACACCACACAATACTCTGACAAACAAAACCTGCAAAATCCCAGGTAAATAACACAGTGAGGGGCATCCCCCCTCCCCAGGCCACTATGTAGCAGCAGCAAACTTTGTTAATATGGTATAAAGACTTCTGTTCACACACGAGTTCATAAGCTGCAAAGAAAACTATTACAATTAACTACAGTTTTTATCTGTAGGACAATTTTCGATAGAAGTGGAAATGAACAGAGCATGTACTGCATTTATAACAGAGGGAGTATGATGAAACAATGTTACAGTAACATAGATGAAGAATAAAGTAAAATTAAAAATAAATTAGAGTTCATATTAAAATTATAACACAACTCATGTGTGACTGAAGTAAGGAAACCACCAAACTGAAGGCTTGTTTAGATAACACAATTCACTATTACTGAGAATGAATTCCTTTACTCTAGGCAAATTATTTGCTGCAATGACTTTAAATGACCAGCTAAAACTGCACCAGACTAGGGCTTTCACGGAAGTGCAGTGCCAATTATGCCATTGAAGCAAGAATCATCAACAGTCTCAATGCTCAAATGGTTGTGTGTACCCCACCACTAATGCACTACTTTAGCAACAGGCCCTTGACTACTTCAAATGTGCAAATTGGTTCCCTTAACTACTTTTTTCCTCTGTTCATTGGGTCGACAGTACACTAACAATTTAATGTGGAAACCAAGCCATAGATACGGAATTTTACACATACTAAAGCATTGCCAGAAGTGTATCACAATAAATGAAAGAAATGCATCACAAAAATGCCAGAAAAACAGACTGTTTGAAGCAACCAGGAATCAAGTCCTATACTTTGAATTTGTAGGAGGCAACAGTATGTCAACAATCCACACCAAACTGAATTATTCCTTTTACGAAGGAAATGGAAACAAAGGCACTGTTTATACAAAAATTCTGAAAGTTAACTATAATCATCCTGTGTGTTCTTTTTGTTAATCACAAAACTGAGTTGAAAAATCTGAACATTATACTGAAAGATCTAATATGAAAGGAACTGGGCCTTAGTGCATTGGGCCTAAACAATTCCTCTATTAATTTTAGCGAGTTACAGTAACAACAAACGACACTCGAGCACATCTGATCTACTCAAATACAGTAATAAATGTTTCAATTAGACATTTTCTACGGGCCACATCATGTTTACAAATGCACCAATTTGCTCAGCAAATGTAGAATTGTCATCTTGACTACCAAGTCATTGTACACAGTGATACACTGGTAACAGGGTACGGTCAAGACAAATATATTAAGCACTAAACTTCACAGACTAATAAAGGCACAATTCAGACAGGGTGCAGTTATTTCTCCAATGTTTTATGTATTTCCTCAATCACAGCAAATAGGGGTGGGTGCTACCTGCTATCAGATAGGAGTATAGAAGTGCATCACTCAAGAGTGTATGAGAAGTACTGACTGCCAGTCTATCCATTTCAGTGAAATACATTCCAAATCTTGTTTACTGAATGGACAGCACCATACTTTCGAACATGTTCACTTTGTCAGCCACCAACTGTTTGCAAAGCTCCAATACACTAGACTATGACAGTTTGTCTTCTTGCATCCATGTGATCTCCATGAAGGTAAGGTTACTGCCACACAGTTCATTTGACAAACAATTGTTTTTACATCATTACAGTAAAATCTCAGTAATTGAAGGTAATTGGGAGCAAGCACAGCTTGAGTTTGGGATACTTATCACACAAAAAATTGACAGTTTTAGATGCACCATCTTTAAAAATAGATTCATAACTTCATGTCCACAGTATTATTACGGGAAACAAAGTTATTCCATCAATTGACATTTTACTCTAAGTTTCTATAATAAATAATGTTCTAGTAGAACACATCACTTCCTGTTAAAACACACACACACACACACACACACACACACACACACACACACACACACACACACACACACACACACACACACACACACACACACACACACTACTTTAATTACTGTGCAACTACACTCTTAAATTAACGATAATACCGATACATGGTAAAACAATGCTCCGGTGGGCAGTTTGCGGGTTTAAATCACCTTGGGGTATGATCATGCGGTGCATTTGACCTGCGGTCGTCGCACGGTGGCACTGGCAGCAGTCCACATATGCAGAGGTGTGTTGGTGCATGTCAGAGTACGGTGCAGCTGCTAAGTGTGCAGACGTTTTCAGATGTGCTAATGCTGACTGTGTGTTGAAAATGGCTCAAAGAACACACATTGATGACGTTATGAGGGATAGCATACTTGGGTGACTGGAGGCTGGTCAAACACAGCAGGTCGTTGCACAGGCCCTCTGTGTGCCACAAAGGGTGATCAAGATTATGGAAATGATTCCAGCAGACAGGAAATGTGTCCAGGCACTACAGTACAGGACGTCCACAGTGTACACCACCACAAGAAGACCGATTTCTCACCATCAGCACTCACAGACGGCCACAGAGTACTGCAGGTAGCCTTGCTCGGGACCTTACTGCAGCCACTGAACAGTTGTCTACAGACACACACACTACAGACGACTGAACGGACATGGTTTATTCGCCCTGAGACCTGCAAGGTGCATTTCACTGACCGGTCATTGGAACAGTGGTCCCAGGTTATGTTTACGGACGAGTCCAGTTATAGTCTGAACAGTGATTTTTGCGGGTTTTCATGTGGCGTGAACCAGAAACCAGATACCAACCCCTTAATATGCTTCAAAGGGACCTGTATGGAGGTCGTGGTTTGATGGTGTGGGTTGGGATTATGATTGGTGCACGTACACCCCTGCATGTCTTCGACAGGGGAACTGCAACAGGTCAGGTGTATCTGGATGTCATTTTGCACCAGTATGTCCGCCTTTTCAGAGGTGCAGTGGGTCCCACCTTCCTCCTGATGGATGATAACGCACGGCCCCACCGAGCTGCCATCATGGAGGAGTACCTTGAAACAGAAGATATCAGGTGAATGGAGTGGGCTGCCTGTTCTCCAGACCTAAACCCCATCAAGCATATCTGGGATGCTCTCTGTCGACGTATCGCTGCACGTCTTCACACCCTTAAGACACTTCAGGAGCTCCGACAGGCACTGGTGCAAGAATGGGATGATATACCCCAGCAGCTGCTCGACCACCTGATCCGGATCAACCCATTGTGCGGCCTGTGTATGTGTGCACAGTGATCATATCCCATTTTGATGTCTGGGTACATGCGCAGAGAACAGTGGCGTTTGTAGCACATGTGTTTCGGGACAGTTTTCTCAACTGATCACCAATACCGTGGACTTGCAGATCTGTGTTGCATCTGTTCCCTATGTGCCTATGTTATTAGTGCCAGTTTTGTGTAGTGTCACATTGTCACATTGCATGGCATCACATTCTGCAATCATCCTTAATTTATTTCTACTATACTTATTTTATTTTTGAAAATAAAAAAAGATCTATAGTTTGTTTTATGAAGAACTCTTGTTCTTAGCAGTGTAGCCCCACAATCTTTGTGGAAGTATGTCGTCAGTTGATGTCATCACATTGTGTGTCTCCACGCAGCGCAGTGGTAATTCAAATGCCACATTCCATCACTAAGACTTACTTTATTAACGCCATCATCATCCTCTTTCTAACTACAATGTCTGTTTCCTTTAGTTACAATTTCCACACTGTCTGTCACTTCATACTTATTGTTTTGGTTCAATCAAGCTTCTGCAAACCAGTCAACATCATCCTTTAAATTAATTTTTGTTAGAGCAGTTTGTACTGATTGGTGCTCATTCTCTGTGAAGTGGAGATGTGGTAAAAACTTACTCTGATACTTTTTTTCAAACACACCAGCATTTATCGGTCCACTGGTTGCACAAGGCTAGTAGTCAATGTTTCAGAAATGAACTGCATACAGCTGAGAGAATTTTATTTCTGAAACATGGAAATTACCACTACAGTTGCCCCCAACAAAACCTATTTGTACAGCTAGTAGTATTGGGAGGTATGAAAATTGCATAAATAAAGTTATTCAACTTTGGGGTGACGTACTACATTACTTACATTAGATTAAAGATTACTTTCGGTGGTAATTTTTTGGTATGGCATGAAGGTGTCAAAAAAAAAAAAAAAAAAAAAAAGACTACGACAAAACTAAGATATACATGCATGCACTTTTTCAATTTTTATGCAAATCTGTTAAGGTCAACATCTGTATATTTTTGAATGGGGCACCGCTGCAAGCTAAGACTGTTACTATTTCTTTTGATTTATCATAATCTGGAGCAGAATGATCATTTGTAGCTGCTGGCATTTTAATCTGGGGCATGCTATAGCAGAGTCCTGCCTCATCACTATAATAAACTCAATTCAGTGGCAGATTTTCCTGATTTATTACATTTTTATTTTTTATTGGATCACTCGGTAAGTTCCGTTGTCAGTGGATTACTTTACACCACAGATTTAAAGCTGGCGCACACTATATCGCCTTTTCCACCAACCAGCCTACTGGAAATTGCAGATAAACTCTCACTTCCTAAATCCTGTCAAAATTAAAGTGCCTTCTTCTGAATCATTAGACTACTTATTGCACTTCCTTTAGCTCACTGCTGAGGTCTTTACTAGTCTTTTCATGGCTTCACAATTAGTGAATTTTGACTTTCACTGTATGCACACGCTTCTCAGCCACTAGTCACTAATTTTCAATATTATCCATGATATAGTTTTGAATTTTTTAAACATAGTAATCATCCATTGTCCACATCGAAATAAATGGCGTCTCAGATTGCCAGGGCTCTAGTTACTGAGGTTTTACTACACTCTGTCTTGCTCTCAAAGAGATCAATGTTGCAGACAACTGCTCTCCTCTGCACCCTAAAGGAATGTTGTGTTTTAATCTGAACACATTTCAGCATACACACCATGGAAACTTTACTGTGAGTTCCATTGCACCAATGAACTGTCTCTCCCTTCTTTGTGTTATTCTCAATGCAAAATTCTGGAAGAATCTTAAACGCAAATGCAGCGCACAATTTTAACTGGGCTGAGCCTAGATTGTACAATCAAAACACTGTGGTGCTGCACCTCAGGAAGGTGGATGGTGTTGTGTGAAAAAATTCTGTCCTTTTAGTAGTAAGGAGTATAGCAATCAAGTGATTTACGGACAGTATGTATTGTGTACACATTTTAACTTGGTTGATTTTAAATGGGACTGCATTGGTGTTGGCAAAGCAAGTGCAACTACGGAGAACATTGGTGCAGAGAAATATTGTTTCTCTTTTTTCTTCTTCTATGCATGGGGTTGTTTGAAATAGATGGTACCAACTGTCTCAGTGACTCATTACTTCTTGGTTTAATGATACACCTGTGAAACCTAAATGTAATGCACCTTTCTTTAGGCCTATAAAAGTAAGTATTCAAAGAATTCTTTCAACAATGTAGTCAAGTGATAATGTAGAGAGAATACAATTGCATTGAGGGGGTGGTCTCATTTCTCTAGGATCACCCTTAATTTAATGTAACAACTTACAAATGCTTTTCATGTTTGACAATACACTTAGGGCTGTGAATAGCATAGAGAAAACTAGTTTCCAAGTGTCTTCTGACATAGTAGTAGCATACTGATGGGCAGTACTTTAGAATTAGGTACAAGTGAGAAACTGAACTGGCTTTGATGTGACGAAATTAAGTCTGATACTTCTCTCGAAAGAGATATTTTGCAGTTAATTATATCAGTACATACAAAACTGGTATCACACATGTATTGTCACTGGCTAGTGAATAGTCTTGTTAAAATCTCAGCCTTTTCAATCACGAAATGGTCTGGAATAATGTGCAGACAGTGTTAAGTCCAACCGAAAAGTTGCTCATCCAAACAGTGACAACATGGGAGATGTCATGGTGGTATCAGGTCTACACATTTGCACTAGGCCCTGAAGTAGACATTTATTTCAAAATGTATGTAAGAAATAACATATGACATAAAAATTTCAACCATACATAGTCCATTACAACGATTACCTTCAGCATGAATGCAAGTGATTTTTTATATATCTCAGGACATAAAGTTCAAAATTGGCCATAAATTAAGAAACATATTCACTCCCAATGAGATGCCATATATGCTATATGCCCGAGCGAATATTTTTCTCAATTTATGCCAATGTTGAGCTTAATGTCCTGTAATATATGTTAATGACATAAACTCAATGGCTTGAAAATGGCATAGAACGCCAAAACCTGGGTTGTAATTAAATAAACAAGAATACAGTCATATGGCAGTGTGTTCATCTAAAAATTATTGTATGACTGTCGCTCAGCAACATCAAAAACTGTTTATCAAATCATTAGTGAATAGAACCACAAATTATGAAGTATCATATGAAGAATTCTCGTACTGGCACTTCAGCTGAGCAGGTTCAGAAACTCAGCAACCTAAAGGTGTTTGATACAGTAGTGACTACTGCCTGTGTAATGACGAGAGTACAAAGAAACCACACGTGGTGCAGAACACCTGCTACTACAATGAAGATACCCAGGGTGATAAAATACATGGTTACCCAACCTGCCAAATAGATATACATATGAAATTGTGCTATTGTTCTAATTTTAGAAATTTAATAAAAACCAACAGGTAGTAACTCTATTTCAGATTACTGATGTCCATGCATCACACAATCAGTTACAAGCTTTTTGTTCATAATTTCAAACCTGGCCTATTAGGAACAGGGATAGGGATAGGAATGGCAGAACGGCAGACCCAGACATTGTGTGGGTAAAGAATAACACTTTGAGGGAGGTGGAAATGTGGAGGATATTCCTTGTTTCTGGAAATGTTTAAAATTATAAGCTCTGATATAATGTGATCTGGGCATTCCAGTAGAGGGCAATAATGGGGTGCCATCACTGTAGCTAGCCAGTAAGGATAGTTTGGAAGTTACACGTGTGGGAGGATCTACATGTGGATCACCAACTATCTAATTTACTGTAATATCAGAGACTGAGTCCGCCTTGATGCAAAACACCTTGTTATTCATTTATTTATTTATTATCCCAAACTAGTTTCGGCGACAAATATCGCCATCATCAGTAGTTTTTTTTTTTTAAATCTTATTTATTGTATGTTACAGCATGCTTTAAGCAATTATTGGCGCTGTTTGCGACATGTTTACTGTGCTATTTTTTTTTCTGTTGCCGTTTTTTACTTATCGAACATCATGTCATGTTCGTAGGATGGTATCTGACTGCTTATATACACAGAAAAACAAAACTTTCACACTTTGTTTCTGATCCATAACGTGTTGCGTAAATTTAGTTCATAAGTGTCTTATGACATAGTACATTTATTTGTTTATATAATTTGTGGCTGAATGTATCACCTTGCTTAGGAATAACCATTCACCGAAAATGATAGGTGATAAATCTTTTTGATTACAACATTAACCACTGTTAAAGTGTGCTGTTTACATTTTCAGTGACAGGATTACACAAGATATAAAGGCAAAACCAATCATTTTCACATCTCCGTAACAAAGATTTTCTCCTGGAAATTTTTTCAAACTCTATGCACAACTACATTAGTTCCATTAAATTTGAAAATGTATTCCACTGAAATGAATGAGATATTAAATATTCTTAAGGAAGTACTTGTTGTGGTGCAGTAATTTTAATTTGTTAAGATTAATTGAAAAGAATGACAGCTATTTCAGGAGGAAGATTCTTGCTCGTTTTTTTGATCTGGAATATTCAATTTTTTTCTGTTTCCCCACCATTTCAAATAAATGGGCTATGCCTGCTTCTTGTCCACTATTAAGTTTCACAAAAAGTAAATTCTTACACATAACAGCCATGATTACAGAAGTTCAGAGTGCCAACATTTATATCTTCTGATATTTTTCTACAACAAGTTGTCACATTAATGATCGCGTGCCACAAACGCATAAACTGGTATTGTACAATAAGTATAACATCACTTCATATAAGTGACAAGAAATAAAATGACTATCACAATACAAATCCTACACATACAAACAAAGCAGTTTTGTATCGTCATCTTACAGTTAGAACACCCCAAATTCAAATCCACATTACATGGTCGAGTAAACCATATATTGTCAACATACATCTCTCCATTTACTCAGCAATAAATCAATCTGAAAGTGTTTTTTTTTTCTGTTTTGCACAACTGAGAAGGCTTTCTAATTAATCACATTCCCATCTTCAGTGGTGCCTCATTCGACAAGTATTACAAACACTTAAGTGTTCCTACTGTTAATTTGTGACATTTAAAATACAAAAGAAATGTAGATGTGTAATTACACATACCTGTCAATTTAGATTCATTGATTTTTCCTTTGTAAGGAAATAACAAAAAATTTTAACTTTGTTTCCGAACACCAAGAGATCATTGCAGTTACAACTGCTTACACAATTACCTGTTGTTGGATAACAAAATGTCTGATAAACTTGTGTATCTCAAAGATACTAAGTACAGAAAAAGCTCAATTACAAAGCTGAACTGGGCAAGAACCTTTAGAATCTTGATGAAAAAATACTGCATATCTACTGCACAACACATAGATCAGGATGGCAATGCTCTCTGCCCCCCCCCCTTTCACTGAAATCTTTGTCCTGATGACATATTGATTGCGGCACAGCCCAAGATCTAGGTTGACAGATGTCAATGCAATCAAGAGTTGGCGAAGCCAACAAATGTGAAAGCCAAATAAAGGTTGTGGTAACAAACTGATTGGTAGTGAAGCCTAATGTTTACATCCACGCCAACTGAAAAAATGCAACTGGTGTCCACTGTGTAACTTTAACTACATTATAAACCTATGTCTCCATTTGCACAGTCTTTGTATTCAGCTTTTTGCCAAGTTCCACACACTGTAATTTAATCGGCAAACTTTTGGGCACGTATTTGTTCTTAATAAACAAGAATCACACGCACAATTGCTCCTACATGAAACAAAGACCAACTGAAGATGTTGGGAACTGACAATTACACAGTAAATTTACTGTGCAAAATGTTTCCTGCACATGCCAGTTAACTGCACTCTCAGTAACACAACAATTTCATTCATATGATAGTTTGGGGGGAAAGGAGGGCTACGCCTAGGGGTATCTAGTATTTTTAATATAGTCGAAGACACATGGCAACAAGTAGCCATAAAAAGTTCCTGTTCTGATCCTGTTAAAAACTTGTGTAACACCAACTCAAATCATCTGATTACACTTTTTTTTCCTTTCCCTGAGAGCTAGGGGGAGGTGGCAGCCCCCTGGGTAATTCTTTCCTTCTTTGGAAGACAGCTCTCTAATGCTTACTTTTAAGAACTGTTAAAATCAAATGTAGAAACTGTCGGATAACCAAAACCAACATCGAGCTAAATTAATCTGTTCTCTTGATTATCCTCCACATGGTCAGTTCCAAACACACACACACACACACACACACACACACACACACACACACACACACACCTCCTAAACCACTGGACCAATTTCAATCACACTTGGTACACATATCACTGCCTGGAAAGAATCTTTGCAGGTGTAAGAACCATGTAACTATCAAGTGGGTGGGTGTGAGAAAGTAGTACTTCCCACAGCACGTGAATACTATGACTCTTCATCCATTATTCGAGAAAGAGTACTTTGTGACTTCCAACAACTTTACACACCATTTCAAATTTCATGAAACTTTTTCTCACTTGCAACGGCCACAAAATGATAAAAGAAATTAAAAAATTATAATTTACAATATTTTCAATATTCATGCACTACAACTGTCACATTGGGCATAACACTGCTATTTATTATTTTTTTACTACTATCTGTCTACATCAAAACCAGTCTTAGGACTGAAGACCACATCAACAACAACTATTTGCAGCATGTACAACACACAGTTCTGGAGGTGTGACGTCATAAACACGGACACAAAAAAATAAAACTGCTGAGTAGAATTTGCTAGAGATACAGGTGAACTGTGTGTGCAGCACGTGTTAAATATATGTGACATGTGCCTACGAAGGCATAACTACAATTAAAAAACTACTCCTAAACCCCTGCATTGATTTCAAACAAACTTTGTACACATACTACTTACTAGAGAGAAAGAAATACTGTGAAGTTAAGAACCACCAACCTTCTATAGGGGTATGGGTGATAAAGTGGAGAGAGAAGAGGTGGGAGGAGACAGAGGGAAAGAGGAGCTGGACCAATAGACTAGAATAAATACAAATCTGGACAACACTGGGTACCAAGCCAGGAACTAAAACTTTGTCACCACTATGTTACAGAACAGTATGAGATGAAGGATTCCCTTCACCTATGTAGAAACACCAAATGCTGTATACTTTGCGTACATTTGTTATTGTGAACACATGCGTCATAATTGCCTTATATCTTGATGTCAACACTATGCAACAAGAACTGTGTAATGACAGCACATACAGTGAACTAACACATTACTAAGAGTACAGGAAACTAGACTTAAGATAAACAGGTGAATGATGAAATGACAATACAGCTATTCACAATACCTACCACCCAAATTAACTATGAAGAATAGAACAAAACAAAAGAAAAAAGTGCTTTCTTCAATGCTCTCATTTCCCCAAATACATGTATTTCAACAACATACATCAGACCTCTCACCTATATCAAATTCCACAAAAAAAATGTTTGACAGCATTCTTGGTTCCTGATATTATACATATGTAAATTACCTGTGTAAAATGCAATCCCCTTTTTAGATACGGACATCAGGTGTCTCCAATAGCAGTAATTAATAATTTATTCCAGATACTCTAACTTCATAGAGCAGTTATAATTTTTATCTCCAATTTACAGAGAAAACTTTGTATCACATGCAAATTGCTCTTAGGACCATTGTGTACTAAACATAGAATGAGAACAACAAACATAATCCGTTGTTACAAGCTCTATAGAGATATATTTTTGAACAGTTAGCACAGTTTGAAGTTTAGCAAGGAATGACGACATATTAAAGTCTCAAAACAGGAAAATGACACTCCCAAAATTTTATGGAAATAACTTCAACATACAATGAACAGCACATGGGGCAAGTTTAAGGAAAAAATCCCAGTGCTCTTCATTCACAAATGTAGCAATGGCACCTATTATAATCATGCTACCACAGCAGTACCAACAGTTTAGAGACAATTATTATAGGGCATCAATTTAACATCCTGTAAAAATAACTTTTTGTAAACATACTTCCAGACTCTTCTAAATGCATCTAATATTGCCAAAAGTAACTCAACACTGACTCCAGAATAATTATAGTGAAATTAGCAGTGCATGCAAACTGACTGACATATTCAATATGGAGGAGGAGATTAGTGTTTAATGTCCCACTAACAATGAAGTCATTAGAGACAGAGCAGAAGCTCAGATAAGGAAGGATGGAGAAGGAAAGAAGCATGCCCTTTCAAAGGAACCATCCAGGCATTTGCCGTAAGTAATTTATAGGGAAATCACAAAAAACTAGATCAGGATGGGCGTATTCGGGCTTGAACCATCATCATCCCTAATGTGACTCCAGTGTGCTAATCATTGTGCAACCCTGCTAGGTATGATCAATATGGAAACACAAGGAATGCATATCTTGGAAAATTCAGAAATTTTATTTCACAGTTAGCAGAAAACACTGGTAAGGTGAAGAGATGGTCAGGGAACTGTCTTTTTATGTTCTATTACACAAGCACAGTAATCAACTACCAGTAATCATGTATGTGGTATGCAGATAGAATAGCTAAGTCTCAGGATAAAATTAAAACCATATGGTCAGTCGTAAAGGAAGTGGCTGGTCTGCAGAGACAGGTCGAGGATATAGAATCAGTGCGTAGTGGGGATGTCCGTGTTGCTGATAAGTCGCATATATGTACAGTACTTAATAATCACTTTCTGAATATAGCAGGTGAACTAAATAGAAACCTAGTCCCAACAGGGAATCATATAGCGCTCTTAGAAAAAAGTGTTCCGAGACTGTTACCTGAAATGCTCCTCCATGATACTGACAAGAGGGAGATTGAGTTAATAATTAAATCACTAAAGACCAAGAACTCTCATGGATATGACGGGGTATCTAGCAGAATACTGAAGTATTGTTCCACGTATATTAGCTCAGTACTTAGCCATATCTGTAACTTTTCCTTTAGCAGTGGTCGGTTTCCTGACCGATTAAAGTACTCGGTAGTGAAGCCACTTTATAAAAAGGGAGACAGGGATAATGTTGACAATTATAGACCTATTTCTATGCCATCGGTGTTTGCTAAAGTTATCGAGAGGCTTGTATATACAAGGTTACTGCAGCATTTAAATTCACATAATTTGCTGTCAAATGTACAGTTTGGTTTTAGAAATGGCTTAACAACTGAAAATGCTATATTCTCTTTTCTCTGTGAGGTTTTGGACGGATTAAATAAAAGGTTGAGAACGTTAGGTGTTTTCTTTGATTTAACGAAGGCTTTTGACTGTGTTGACCACAAAATATTACTGCAGAAGTTGGAACATTATGGAGTAAGGGGAGTAGCTTACAATTGGTTCGCCTCCTACTTTAAGAACAGAAAGCAGAAGGTAATCCTCCGCAATATTGAGAGTGGTAATGATGTTCAGTCCCAATGGGGCACTGTTAAATGGGGCGTTCCCCAAGGGTCGGTGCTGGGGCCACTGCTGTTCCTTATTTATGTAAATGATATGCCTTCTAGTATTACAGGTGATTCAAAAATATTTCTGTTTGCTGATGACACCACCTTGGTAGTGAAGGATCTTGTGTGTAATATTGAAACATTATCAAATAATGTAGTTCATGAAGTAAGTTCGTGGCTTGTGGAAAATAATTTGATGCTAAATCACAGTAAGACTCAGTTTTTACAGTTTCTAACCCACAATTCAACAAGAACTGACATTTTAATCAGACAGAATGGGCATGTTATAAGCGAGACGGAACAGTTCAAGTTCCTAGGCGTACGGATAGATAGTAAGCTGTTGTGGAAAGCCCATGTTCAGGATCTTGTTCAGAAACTAAATGCCGCTTTATTTACCATTAGAACAGTATCTGAAATAAGTGACATTTCAACACGAAAAGTAGTATACTTCGCATATTTTCATACGCTTATGTCATATGGTATTATTTTTTGGGGTAATTCTTCTGATTCAAAAAGGGTATTTTTGGCTCAAAAACGGGCTGTTCGAGCTATGTATGGTGTAAGTTCGAAAACCTCTTGTCGACCCCTATTCAATAGTCTGGGAATTTTGACATTGCCCTCACAGTATGTATTTTCTTTAATGTCGTTTGTTGTTAGCAATATTAGCTTATTCCCAAGAGTTAGCAGCTTTCACTCAGTTAATACTAGGCAGAAATCAAATCTGCATGTGGAATGCACTTCCTTGACTCTTGTGCAGAAAGGAGTGCAGTATTCTGCTGCATCCATTTTCAATAAGCTACCACAAGAACTCAAAAATCTTAGCAGTAGCCCAAACACTTTTAAGTCTAAACTGAAGAGTTTCCTCATGGCTCACTCCTTCTATTCTGTCGAGGAGCTCCTGGAAGAGATAAAAAATTAAGCAAATTCCAGTGTTACATTCTTGATTTTCTTTATTTAAACTAACGACTTGTTTCATTTTATGTGTTTCTACAATCGTGTTATAATTTCATGTATTGACTCGTTCCATGACCATGGAGACTTCTCCTAAATGTGGTCCCACGGAACAATAAATAAATAAATAAATAAAAAAAAACACCTTTCGAAATCACACATGAAAGTACACCAATGACTGACATTCCATTTACTTGGCAATGTTTCAGCTACCTCACATTACACTGACCACTTTAGTGTTCCATACTTCTTGCTTAAATGTTTAACATGGCCATTCAACCTTATTACTAATGAAATATTACCACAATTCCTACTCACTGCCAAGTCCCTCTGAGGATGTAAATGCTTCTAAACATAAACATGGTTCATTATGTGGGGTAATGCTGTGTTCTTGTCACTTAAAACGCAAAGTTCTCCCAGAATACTAAGCCATTCACAGTACCTATTGATATATACATATACCAAAAGAATACTGTTAGTAAACACTCGTAAAACAAGCATGCACAACATATTAAATTAAGCACATAACATTAATTTACCACATAATACAGTACAAAATTTTCAATAATGACAAACACAAGAACCGAAGGTGGACCACCATGAGTGTAAACAACCTGTACGTGATGCTAGGAATGGTTTCATATTAATACTTCTGAAAACGATAAAACAGCTGAACAGTAAGAACGTTCATGCAAACCACTATCAAACTTTATCACTAACAGCGACAGTATTATGGCTAATCCCAACAGATACAAAGTTTTTCTGCGTATCTGGAGGTTTTCATTAAAAATCTTGCACGACCAAACCTGCGTGTACCAAAATCGCGGGCACTATATTCCACAAAGCTTCTGGAAACAGACGTATACATCCATTACCTGAAATAATCATATTTCATACGGATTTCTTGTGTTGCGTTAAGAAAGATAACATTTGGAAATGACAAATCCTGACACCTATAAGCTATAACTGCAACAAAGCGGAAATTTATCTTACGACGACAGACAGAACTTAATCAGAAAGACACGTTCATCACAGTTTTACACCGAAACTCGTTTCATACAAAATCACCAGTCAAGGCCTTTAAATGTCAGTGCTACAGGTAACCTGATGTTCCAACCCAGCACTATGCTCGTTATTTACTCACTCTGTTTCGGTACACAGTTTTGCAGTTGCCTCCGTGAAACTTTAAACTACACATGCGAAGTAAACGCCCTCATTACTTGAATTGTCAGCTCTGTCACGTAATTACACCGAAAACAGTCCTTCAAATAGTTCCAGAATTATTGTTTAATTTAAAATAAATAGCCACTAATAGCAGTATTTACAGTAATATTGTACAATACCTTTAATGCAAAAACCTTTCTGCAGCTCACCGCTTGACCCCTGCTTCCTTGCTTCTTTGAAAACACTCGCCACTGAGTAGTAATTTATACCGCCATATCTTGAAGTTTGAGTCATCAGCAATCACTCCACATCCTCACACTTATTCCGCTGGTCGATACATTCAGAATCCCGATTCTCATTCGGACTTCATGTATAACTTTACCATTAGTCAAACTAAAATCTTACAACACTTACCGTGAACAAACTACCGTTATCTTGGGCGATGGCTCCTCCACTTCCGTTGACGCATGCGTTCTGAAACTTTCAGCTCGACAGTGCAAAAGGTATTGTAAAATATCCCCTTTGAAACACACAATACACTAAATGGGCAATAAAAACAATTTCAGAGCGCTCGAATCATTAACGAGGCGTGAAATCTTTTATTTTCAAAAACAGTTATTACCCACAGATACGAAACAAGGATCAGACAATACTGGGCAGGTTGCCCACCTTGCTATTTTAATCATAATGTCGCTCGTAAGCAAAATTTCGTGAGGAACGTGTGACAAAATAAAATTCTATACAACTTTCATTTTATATTTGTATTCAAATTTATGTGTAGTTAACCGTGTTGCTCCGACTAAAAATCTGTTTAAATTAGCCGACAAAAGTAAAAATCCAAAATACATCAATTATATAAATATTCATATATCGATATAAATTGCTTTTTCTCTGTTTTTGTACCTTGGGAAAAGTTACTACGGCGAAATGAAAATGGATCGAGATGCGCGGGAATTCAAAAGTCTACTGTTTTACTGGGCTACTCAAGGGAATCATTTACATACATATTTTCCAAATTACTGTGAAATGCATGTCAGAGGGTATTTTGCATCGTATTCTGTATTGAGATCTACTCTCAGTCCAATCACATATGAGAAGTGGAAATGAATTACGGCATTGCTTATTATCCACCAAATGAATTGTTGTCCATTAAATCTTTTCCTCGTGACTCTTACAAGTGGTATATTGAAAGTAGCGCGATATTACTTAATACTTCATCTACCGCAACTACTCAAACTTTTTAAACATCTTTTCCCTTGATAATTGTGCAACATAGTAATAAATTCGTTCAAGGATCATTATTACAATGGAATATTTTTTTCCAGCTTCTTGCAAGGAAAAAACATAGAACATGAATATATAATAATAACTAGCGGACACAGCAATGCTTTGTAATTGCGAAATTCATATAGGAATTGGAATCCTCCTCCCCTCTCTCAGTCCGTCTCCTCCCATCGCCCCCTCACACTTTATCACCACCTTCCCCTCACTGTGTCCACCTCCTCCTTCCCCCTTTCTAAGTACATCTCCTCACTCTCACTCTATCCAGACCTCTTCTCTCCTTACTCTGACAATGAGACTTGTTTGTTGTTATTGCAAATTTAACCATGATTGAGAAGTGAAGTCGCTTAAACTGAATGGGTAAATAGGTTGAGATCATTTGCATGCGTTCTAGGACTGAAAGAGATGTTCCCACTTGCTGGTTGTGTGAAGATGGTAGCTTCAGTGACAGTATTTAGCTTAGATATAATCTGTAAATGTGTTGTATTACTAAGTTTAAGACGATTCAGATTCTGTAGTAGTATTCTAATCATAAGTAGTAAGCAATAAATACAAGTTTCCTGTTTTCTGTAAAACCGACGTCGAGAAATAAAACAAAACAGCACTTTGTTGTGTATACCATTTTTGTTTAAAATTATATGTTAGAACAAAGAATGTATATGGGAGAAATAATTTGTATAATGTTTTAATGGTAGGGGATCACGTGGCAGAGTGAAACAAGTAGTATAAATTTAGTTGTAGGTTCTCTTTTATTTATTACAATAACATTGTAGAACATAGAATAAATAGGTTCTTGTTAGCACATTGTAGAACATAACTTACAGAGTTGAGAAATTTTTCTAACATCTGTAATTATAATTAGAAATCAACCTTACACTTGTTTCACTGTGCTCCATGTATCGGAAGCGCTGAAGCAGTTGATGGGGCACAGTGATACAAATATTTTTAACATTTCAGCGTGTTTTAACCAAAAACACAATAGCATAATAATTATTGGGCATTATCACTTAAAAAACTACACTCTTAACCCAGAAACAATATAGTCTACTTAGGTTGCTTCATACCTTCTTAAGAGCCTTTTCCTTTGGTTACAACAGTAATGTAAAATTTCTTCCTACTGGAAGTTTCTAATTGCACCAAAACATAATCATCAAGTTGTGCCTCCCTCTTGAGATCCTTATTCTCATCTGGCTCTTCATCCATTTCTTCATCATTATCAGAATCATCTAGGATAATAGCATCAGGGTTGCCACTGCTAGATTCTGAATCATACCATTTTCACTTTGCAAAAAGTGACCGCTTCACCTGCAATGTGTTCCTTTTTGTGTATTAAATTTTCTTGCTGTGCTTTCATTTCTGGTGTGCTGGTAGCACTGATACATTTGCCCTTCCTGTAGCCATGTCTTTCGTTTTTCTTTTTACTAGCTTTGGGGTGAGCATGAACATTTTCAGGAGAATATTTGAACGTTTGCGAATTTTCTTTTGATGAGGTATCCTCACATGAAACCTCCCGTTGTATATCAATTTCCATCAAAAATGACTCCTGTTCCACCAAAGCTTCAAAAGGACAATCAGTAAGATAACTGCCCAGAAAGTCTGCTTCTGTGAAGACATCTTTATCAAAAGGAACAATTCCTGTTTTGCGAAATGTTGGTTGGTGTCATTGCTCTCTATTGAGCTATATTTATGCAGCTTGGAACATTATAAATGGGGAATGTTTGACCAGGGTGCTACATAAGCCAACTGTCCACAGCAGCATTCTAAAATGTCTTACATGGCTTAAAAACACCAACATCTAGAGAGAGGAATTGGTTGGTGGAATGTAATGGCGACTTAAGAATTGTCACACCATGGTTCTTTACTATTTTTAACACTTCAATAGATAAATGACTTCCGTAGTTATCATAGAGAAGTAAAGCTGGTCCCTCTTTCAAACTGTTAAAATGTTTAATAAAGTGCTTCATCACTCATACAATGAACTCAGCTATCATCCAGCCAGAAGGGGTAGCTGACCCTAGAATTCTAGAAGCAGAAAGATCAAGCATATGGGGCTTGAAGGAAACCATCACAGGTGAAATTGTATTGTCATTACCAGAAACAATGCAGCACATTGTCACAGATGTTCCATTATGTGCACTTACTTACTTGTTTTAGATTGTTTTTGCAACTACTTTTGAAGATTTTTGGACCATACTAGCGCAGGTTTCATCTAAATTAACACTCGAGCAGACGCCCCATTTTTCATTACAGGAGCAGGTGTGGAGCATACTTTGTATACATGTAAAGAATAGCTCGCTTTGTAATACCAGGGTAAGCATGTAAGAGACAAAATCAGACTTTAATTATAGTTTAGTTAAATAAAGATAAAATAAACTTATGTAATATATGCTAAAGCACTGTTTTTAAACAATAATGAAATAAACTTTCATTATATTAGGCTGTTGCCATAGACAGGTGTTACCTCACAGTAATGACCCACTCAAAGTACTACACTGCGCATTTGCGTTAGATCCCAGCCAACCACTTATCTCATTACTCATTATCTCACTGACAGCTGCATCATTATGGGATTGTGCTGCTAGCTCGTAATCTGGGTCATTTTCGTGAACAGAACAAAAGTTATTTCTCACACAGCTCGCTTATTATTTTATATTACTGCTGCTCACTGCTGAAGCAATAATAAAGGAATAGGTATGGGCTCGCAAATGTGAAATAACAAAGGAATGGTACAAAACAATCTGGCGCACTTTATACATAGGTGCACCCACTCGAGGGTTTATACCACCATTCCAGTTGCAGCATCAGGGCAATCTCTATTTATCAGCATCCATTTTCGACCTACATGTATGTCTGAATAGTGTTGAATACTTCACACTTTCCACTTCAGCAGCTACACGAATACTCTTTCCATTCTGGACAAATTTGACAGCTTCTTGCATCGAATCTTTAGAAAATGAACCATGTTTGTAGTTCTTTTGTAATCATGAACCATTTTCCACAACTAAATAAATAAAAAAATATAACATCAAAGGTCAGACCAAAGGCATAAAAATATTTTAACTTGTTAAAATAATAGTCTGGAACGTTTCACTGTGCTCCAGTGATTCATATTTCAATGTGCCCCACATATTTGGATAACGAAACCCACATTGTGACATAAAAACTAACTGATGCAGGTTAATGGTACTTTCCTGTGTCTGTGCTTCAGTCAATATTGCTCTCAAATACATCACAATATTCTTTAAACGTCAGTAAAATTGCATAGTGCAGATTAATTGGGAGCCCAAGAAAAACAAACACTCTGGTCTATTGTGGTTCTATTCAATGGTAACCATTTTAAAACCAAATCAGCAGCAGGTACTGAACCCAAAGTTTACACACTAGGAGTGTCACTAGTCAAATTTAAATATTTTGCGGGGAAAAGTATTATGTTTCTCTGTGCTGCATGTTTCAGTTTAGTCTATGTTTGCCTATGTGCCCTGCTATTGTCGTTAAAACTGGCTGAGAAAGAAAACGAAACTGCACATCTTTGCAGCACAGCACAACATTTTTTTCTCACAGTCAGTTTTAGCAGAAAAGATGTACGTTGTCGTTTAAAAAATAGATAGTACATATACATCTGAATAATTATTAGTGTATCATGTAAAAATTTGAAGTAAAACGATGAAGAGCTTTTCGAAATTTTTGGTAACAATGTTTCCAACAATGTGTTGCTTTTATATATTGTAAGGGGCGATCAAAAACTTTCCATTTAAGGGCTTTGCTGAAGCGTATATACAACATAGCATGAGAACACCTAAATCTTTCCGTTTGAGCTCTGATTTCTCTTATTTTATTATGATCATCATTTCTCCCTACGTAGGTGGGTGTCAACAAAATATTCACGCATTCGGAAGATAAAGTTGGTGATTGAAATTTCGTAAATAGATCTCGCCACATAGAAAACCGCCTTTGTTTCAGTGACTGTCACCCCAACTCGCGTATCATATCAGTGACATTCGCACCCCTATTGCGCGATGACACGAAACGAGCTGCCCTCCTTTGCACTTTTTCGATGTCCTCCGTCAGTCCTACCTGGTAAGGATCCCATGACGTGCAGCAATATTCTAGCTGAGGATGGACAAGTGTAATGTAGGCTGTCTCTCTAGTGGGTTTGTTGCATATTCTAAGTGTTCTGCCAACAAAGCACAGTCTTTGTTTCACCTTCGCCACAATATTATCTATGTGGTCTTTCTAATTTAAGTTGCTCGTAATTGTAATTCCTAGGTATTTAGTCGAATTGACAGCCCTTAGATTTGTGCGATTTATCGTATACCCAAAATTTGTCGGATTTCTTTTAGTACCCATGTGGATGAACTCGTGCTTTTCTTTGTTTGGTGCTAATTTCACTTTTCACACCATACAGAAATTCTCTCTAGGTAATTTTGTAATTGGAATTGATCATCTGATGATTTTACTAGACGGTAAATTACAGCATCATCTGCAAACAATCTAAGGGGGCTGCTCAGATTATCATCTAGATCATTTATATAAACCAAGAACAGCAGAGGGCCTATGACACTACCTTGCAGAACGCCAGATATCACTTCTGTTCTACTCGATTATTTACCTTTGATCACTATGATCACTTTGATGTTAACCACATGACACATCAGAGATGACTAGATATTTCCCTTGCATAAAAATATAGAACGTAATGGCTTTCATCTAAATCGATATAGTGCATACAGAGCTGACAATTCTCCAGTGAACTACTTCAAAAAAGTTGGGTTTTGTCTAACAAAAATCCAGCCATTTTTAGAGCTAACTGCGAGTCCCATATCATAAACAATACCTTAAAATTTACTCTTAAAATATTTCACTTCAGCAGAGAGGCACTATTTTTCAAAATCTACAGTGAATCTTGATCCTCTGTGTCAAATGTCCATTCACTGAGAGAATATTCAGTCTATGGAGATAATACCACAAGTCCATACAAGAAGGCTCTCTCTATTTCCTCCAATTTACAGAAAGTTATGCTGCCGGCCTGCCATCAAGTGATATTTAACTTCAAAGGGGGTGGAAGACTGTTCAACACTGATTTAGCAGTTTGTGACATCAGATGGTAGAACGATGCTGAAGAAACAGAACATTCACTTAATAAATGCTATCTATGTTTTGTGCAGCATATTTTGTCTGTTTTTGAAACTGCTGCTGGGAAACTGGAAGACAGCTTAGCTACTTCTGTTGAGTTGGACAGAGTAATTATGGACCTAAAGAGTAAAGTACAGAGCTGGAAACATGATAAATCCTTAGAAAAGAAAGTTCATGAAATCCTGAAAAACTTCAGAATCACAGTGGCTGAGTTATAAAAAAATGCACAATTTTTCGTGTCATGTCACACTGTTTACTTACCAGAAACTATGACTTTTCTGAGAAAAATGAGTTCAGTCTAGTTACAAGTTTACGCTCAAAGCACAATGGTAGTATGTTTTAAAAGTTACCAACACAGTGAATCTCAAACTTGATGAAGGTCGCATATACAATGAATTGTGTGATTTTCAGAATGCATATGCTGGACTTGATAAATCTGTATGTTAAAGTGGATAATACGTTTTAAATCAGTAGACAATCTTTCTAGTATTTCTGGGTCATTATTACTGTTACTGAAATAACAAAAAAGGAAACAAGGCATGGAAAATTCGACGTTGGTGCACTAAGATCTCACAAGTATGCCAGAGCAAGATCAGTGTGTTGATGAAATAAAGATCTCTTTCAAAGGATACAATAGTCTATGACAGTGTATTCAAAACAAGCCAACATGAAAGGGCTTCAAAAGAGCCAGTTTCTCAGGAAATTTATGTGATTTTGACTTCTGCTAAGGTGCAGGATTTAAGGCAACAGAGCAGTTACCTGGAAAAGTCTTTCTTACAACGTTGTGGTGAACCTTACAGAATAATTGGGAGACAAACGCCTATTTTAGGATGTATGAGGACAATTTCTTCATATTGTACCATGTTACTCAGAGCCTACTGAAGAGGGGTATCTATCACTCATGCCTAAAAAGACATGAAAGATTCAAGTAATTTACTCTTCCTGAGGAAAAGTAGATAAAAGTGCAAGGATATAATACAGTCTAATAGGGCAGTTTCACAAGTTGACACAACTGGCGAGCTCGTCTTAGGGAAATGGTATGATAACAAATGAGTGTCAAGATAACTTGGAAAATTCTGGGGTTGGCTTTTATTTATATTTGAAGAGAGTACACGAAACCACAAGGTAAAAGGAAGGACAAGCTTCATCCATTACTATAAACAGCAACAAACAAAGATCTTTCATTAATGTACACAGATTGTTTTGTTACTACGATCTTTGCAAATCTCAATGCGCTTTCTTAAACAAAACAATATGATATTCCTCAAAACGGTTTTGACCATAGTCTTTGTCCATACAAAGTGGAATTTTCATGTATTTATTCAGCAATTCTTCCATGAAACTCTTCAAAACTTTCATCTCTCAACAACGCTGAACTGCAGCTATGCATCTTGTTTCAGTAGTTATAGTGCAACAAGTGATTGGAATATTACTGTACAGAAATACATAATTTTTAGTACTTTTTCTGTCTTTCTTGTCACCTGCAAAATCTGAATTACTTTATGTTACTATTTCTTGTGCAGTGTGCTCGCTGCCGCCGTTGGATAAGCAGCTGCAGCAGCAAGTCGTATACTCCTAGCTCACTCATTTGTTACATAGTTAAATTCTTAATTTCTTTGCGTGCTTTTGGTACTTGCGTTATTTAATTCATAAATTTCGGGCGTATTATAGTATTTGAGAGTTGTAGCATCGCGTTTTAGTACCTGAATAGTGTAAATTCGCGTAGTCGTCTGTCTTCTGTTTTTGTTTTGAACGGCCAGTGTCGGTTGGTCACAGTCAGTGTGCTCGCTGCCGCCGTTGGATAAGCAGTTGCAGCAGCAAGTCGTATACTCCTAAGTCACTCATTTGTTACATAGTTTAATTCTTAATTTCTTTGCTTGTTTTTGGTACTTGCATTGTTTAATTCATAAATTTCGGGCGTATTATAGTATTTGAGAGTTGTAGCATCGCGTTTTAGTACCTGAATAGTGTAAATTCGCGTAGTCGTCTGTCTTCTGTTTTTGTTTTGTACGGCCAGTGTCGGTTGGTCACAGTCAGTGTGCTCGCTGCCGCCGTTGGATAAGCAGCTGCAGCAGCAAGTCGTATACTCCTAAGTCACTCATTTGTTACATAGTTTAATTCTTAATTTCTTTGCGTGCTTTTGGTACTTGCGTTATTTAATTCATAAATTTCGGGCGTATTATAGTATTTGAGAGTTGTAGCATCGCGTTTTAGTACCTGAATAGTGTAAATTCGCGTAGTCGTCTGTCTTCTGTTTTTGTTTTGAACGGCCAGTGTCGGTTGGTCACAGTCAGTGTGCTCGCTGCCGCCGTTGGATAAGCAGCTGCAGCAGCAAGTCGTATACTCCTAGCTCACTCATTTGTTACATAGTTTAATTTTAATTTCTTTGCGTGTTTTTGGTACTTGCATTATTTAATTCATAAATTTCGGGCGTATTATAGTATTTGAGAGTTGTAGCATCGCGTTTTAGTACCTAAATAGCGTAAAATTGCGTAGTCTCATTCCGCCGCCGAGCAGTGTGTCAGCAGTGCGCAAGTAGCAGCATTACTGCATTTACTAGGCAATCTTGTATTTAAATAACCGTTTAAATTTTGTGTCGATTTGTTTGTGCTCTCTGTAGATTAGTTCAGACGTTCTTTGCACAACAGTTTTTAGCATGGATAGGGACTGCAACTGCTGCATTCAGATGCAGGCTGAGTTGGCATCCCTTCGCGCCCAGCTTCAGGCAGTGTTGGCTTCGGTCACACAGCTTGAGGCTGTTGCCAATGGGCATCACTGTGGGGGTCCGGATGGGGGTTTGTCGGGGACGGTCAGCTCGTCCCACGCATCCCCCGATTGGACTACGACTGTGGTTGCCCGGGATACTGCCCGCATTGAGGCTGATCCCTCACCTGTGGTAGAGTAGGAGATCGTCTCAAGGTGTGGCAGGGGGCGAAAGACATTCCGGAGGGCTGAACGGAAGGCCTCTCCAGTTTGTCTAACGAACCGGTTTCAGGCTCTGTCTCAGGCTGATACTGATCTTCGGCCTGAAGTGCCTGCTTGTCCTGTTCCAGAGGTTGCTCCTCAGTCAGCAAGATCCGGGCGGTCGCAGAGGGTGGGCTTACTGGTAGTTGGGAGCTCCAATGTCAGGTGTGTAATGGGGCCCCTTAGGGATATGGCAGCAAGAGAGGAGAAGAAAACCAATGTACACTCCATGTGCATACTTGGGGGAGTCATTCCAGATGTGGAAAGGTTCCTTCCGGATGCCATGAAGGGTACAGGGTGCACCCATCTGCAGGTGGTCGCTCATGTCGGCACCAATGATGTGTGTCACTATGGATCGGAGGAAATCCTCTCTGGCTTCCGGCGGCTATCTGATTTGGTGAAGACTGCCAGTCTCGCTAGCGGGATGAAAGCAGAGCTCACCATCTGCAGCATCATCGACAGGACTGACTGCGGACCTTTGGTACAGAGCCGAGTGGAGGGTCTGAATCAGAGGCTGAGACGGTTCTGCGACCGTGTGGGCTGCAGATTCCTCGACTTGCGCCATAGGGTGGTGGGGTTTGAGGTTCCGCTGGATAGGTCAGGAGTCCACTACACGCAACAAGCGGCTACACGGGTAGCAGGGGTTGTGTGGCGTGGGCTGGCCGGTTTTTTAGGTTAGATGGCCTTGGGCAAGTACAGAAAGGGCAACAGCCTCAACGGGTGCAGGGCAAAGTCAGGACATGCGGGGACCAAGCAGCAATCGGTATTGTAATTGTAAACTGTCGAAGCTGCGTTGGTAAAGTACTGGAACTTCAAGCACTGATAGAAAGCACCGAATCTGAAATCGTTATAGGTACAGAAAGCTGGCTGAAGCCAGAGATAAATTCTGCCGAAATTTTTACAAAGGTACAGACGGTGTTTAGAAAGCATAGATTGCATGTAACCGGTGGTGGAGTGTTCGTCGCTGTTAGTAGTAGTTTATCCTGTAGTGAAGTAGAAGTGGATAGTTCCTGTGAATTATTATGGGTGGAGGTTACACTCAACAACCGAGCTAGGTTAATAATTGGCTCCTTTTACCGACCTCCCGACTCAGCAGCATTAGTGGCAGAACAACTGAGAGAAAATTTGGAATACATTTCACATAAATTTTCTCAGCATATTATAGTCTTAGGTGGAGATTTCAATTTACCAGATATAGACTGGGACACTCAGATGTTCAGGACGGGTGGTAGGGACAGAGCATCGAGTGACATTATACTGAGTGCACTATCCGAAAATTACCTCGAGCAATTAAACAGAGAACTGACTCGTGGAGATAACATCTTGGACCTACTGATAAAAAACAGACCCGAACTTTTCGACTCTGTATGTGCAGAACAGGGAATCAGTGATTATAAGGCCGTTGCAGCATCCCTGAATATGGAAGTTAATAGGAATATAAAAAAAGGGAGGAAGGTTTATCTGTTTAGCAAGAGTAATAGAAAGCAGATTTCAGACTACCTAACAGATAAAACAAAAATTTCTGTTCCGACACTGACAATGTTGAGTGTTTATGGAAAAAGTTCAAGGCAATCGTAGAATGCGTTTTAGACAGGTACGTGCCGAGTAAAACTGTGAGGGACGGGAAAAACCCACCGTGGTTCAACAACAAAGTTAGGAAACTACTGCGAAAGCAAAGAGAGCTTCACTCCAAGTTTAAACGCAGCCAAAACCTCTCAGACAAACAGAAGCTAAACGATGTCAAAGTTAGCGTAAGTAGGGCTATGCGTGAAGCGTTCAGTGAATTCGAAAGTAAAATTCTATGTACCGACTTGACAGAAAATCCTCGGAAGTTCTGGTCTTACGTTAAATCAGTAAGTGGCTCGAAACAGCATATCCAGACACTCCGGGATGATGATGGCATTGAAACAGAGGATGACATGCGTAAAGCTGAAAGACTAAACACCTTTTTCCAAAGCTGTTTCACAGAGGAAGACCGCACTGCAGTTCCTTCTCTAAATCCTCGCACAAACGAAAAAATGGCTGACATCGAAATAAGTGTCCAAGGAATAGAAAAGCAACTGGAATCACTCAACAGAGGAAAGTCCACTGGACCTGATGGGATACCAATTCGATTCTACACAGAGTACGCGAAAGAACTTGCCCCCCTTCTAACAGCCATGTACCGCAAGTCTCTAGAGGAACGGAAGGTTCCAAATGATTGGAAAAGAGCACAGGTAGTCCCAGTTTTCAAGAAGGGTCGTCAAGCAGATGCGCAAATCTATAGACCTATATCTCTGACGTCGATCTGTTGTAGAATTTTAGAACATGTTTTTTGCTTGAGTATCATGTCGTTTTTGGAAACCCAGAATCTACTATGTAGGAATCAACATGGATTCCGGAAACAGCGATCGTGTGAGACCCAATTCGCTTTATTTGTTCATGAGACCCAGAAAATATTAGATACAGGCTCCCAGGTAGATGCTATTTTTCTTGACTTCCGGAAGGCGTTCGATACAGTTCCGCACTGTCGCCTGATAAACAAAGTAAGAGCCTACGGAATATCAGACAAGCTGTGTGGCTGGATTGAAGAGTTTTTAGTAAACAGAACACAGCATATTGCTATCAATGGAGAGACGTCTACAGACGTTAAAGTAACCTCTGGCGTGCCACAGGGGAGTGTTCTGGGACCATTGCTTTTCAAAAAATGGCTCCGAGCACTATGGGACTTAACTTCTAAGGTCATCAGTCCCCTTGAACTTAGAACTACTTAAACCTAACTAACCCAAAGACGTCACACACATCCATGCCCGAGACAGGATTCGAACCTGCGACCGTAGCGGTCGCGCGGTTCCAGACTGTAGCGCCTACAACCACTCGGCCACCGCGGCCGGCATTGCTTTTCACAGTAAGTATAAACGACCTAGTAGATAGTGTTGGAAGTTCCATGAGGCTTTTCGCGGATGATGCTGTAGTATACAGAGAATTTGCAGCATTAGAAAATTGTAGCGAAATGCAGGAAGATCTGCAGCGGATAGGCACTTGGTGCAGGGAGTGGCAACTGACCCTTAACATAGACAAATGTAATGTATTGCGAATACATAGAAAGAAGGATCCTTTATTGTATGATTATATGATAGCGGAACAAACACTGGTAGCAGTTACTTCTGTAAAATATCTGGGAGTATGCGTGCGGAACGATTTGAAGTGGAATGATCACGTAAAATTAATTGTTGGTAAGGCGGGTACCAGGTTGAGATTCATTGGGAGAGTCCTTAGACAGTGTAGTCCATCAACAAAGGAGGTGGCTTACAAAACACTCGTTCGACCTATATTTGAGTATTGCTCATCAGTGTGGGATCCGTACCAGATCGGGTTGACGGAGGAGATAGAGAAGATCCAAAGAAGAGCGACGCGTTTCGTCACAGGGTTATTTGGTAACCGTGATAGCGTTACGGAGATGTTTAACAAACTCAAGTGGCAGACTCTGCAAGAGAGGCGCTCTGCATCGCGGTGTAGCTTGCTGTCCAGGTTTCGAGAGGGTGCGTTTCTGGATGAGGTATCGAATATATTGCTTCCCCCTACTTATAGCTCCCGAGGAGATCACGAATGTAAAATTAGAGAGATTCGAGCGCGCACGGAGGCTTTCAGACAGTCGTTCTTCCCGCTAACCATACGCGACTGTAACAGGAAAGAGAGGTAATGACAGTGGCACATAAAGTGCCCTCCGCCACACACCGTTGGGTGGCTTGCGGAGTATAGATGTAGATGTAGATTTAGATGTAGGTGTTTCCTGGTGAGTGGAATAGTCCACTCCCTGTCATTGAATTCAGGTGTCTTAAGGTTCTCATTAGATTTTGGATGTACGAGTGATTTGCATTACTCATTAATATGCTTCATAGTTCACTGCGTTAAGTCCAATCTAGTTTTACATGTTAAATGCAACAGACTGCCTATCGCTTCACGATATGGACAGTTTGAGCCTGCTGTACCGATTTGTTCAGTTTCTCATGTGGTGAAATGGGAGTTGTTACAGTTTGTGATTTTTCCGTTCTGTACCTTTTCACCACTTCTTTAGCATATTTTTCTTGGTGAATATTAATATCTTCATTCGTTCTTTTGATTTTAAGTCCAAGATACAGTGTTGGTTCTTCACCAGGTGTAACATCAAAATTTTTCTTCAATTTTTGCAGGAGGTTTTTAATGTGAAGGATATCTTCTCCAAATAGAATTCCATCATCAACATGTACAGCAAGACACACGTTCTTCTCAGTATCTGATTAGTCAACACGCAGTTATATTTCAATTGGATGAGTTTTTCAGTCTTAATGAACTTGTGAGTTTCCTATTCCATTGCAAAAGAGCTTGTTTCAAACCATACAGTGGCTTTTTGAGTAGGCAAATTTTCTCAGGTGCTTGTATCCCTCTGGAACTTCTATGAAAACTTTTTCTTTTAAATCACCATTAAGAAAGGCTGTTTTGACATCAAATTTCAATTTCTTTGTCTTCAGCTTTAATGCATTCCTTGTATGTGGACATGATATAACCATCATTTCTCTTTGGAAAACTTGGTTGAGATCTTGGTTTCTGATATATTTTTTGACCTTCTACTGGTGTTTCTCTTCTTTCCTCTTCTCTTCTTTATTGTGGATATTCTTTGCTTTCTTCTTCTTCAAAAACTGGATCTTCTTCTGCCATTTCTCCTCTTTCTTGTTCTGGTTCTTCTCTTCTTTACTGTGGACCTTCTTTTCTTTCTTCTTCTTCTTCAAAAATTTGATTTTCTGCAGTTAGATTTTTCTTCTTTTGTGTCGTTAGTGCTTCTTTTTTACAGTCAGTTTTGATGTCAGTGAGGTACAGTCCATTTTCTGAGATGTTTCCCTCCAAAATAACATTGCCATCTCTCACAATCTTCACCTTTTTCTTGTCAAATATTGCCACAAGGTTAGAACATATGAAATATCCTTTTTCAATCTTAATTTTAGGAGCTTCCCAGCTGTTTCATCTTTTGTGTGCAGAAGATACACTTTCAAGAAAAGTGTATAATCATCAAGACACATTAAAAAATATTCTTCATTGAGAGAAGCTAGTGGGGTTGCTTCATCACAAACGTCAATGTGCAGAGTCTCAAGATGTCTTGTGGCTCTGTACCCCACAGTGTTGAATGGTTTTCTTACTTGCATTGTCTTCATACATGTTTCACAGCAGAGCATGTCCCCTTCCAACACAGTTATGTCCATACAATCACATAGTTGTCGTATTTTCTTCAAGTAGTTGAAATTCAGATGTCCTAGTTTTTGTGTCACTTCTTTTGTGTCTTTAGTGCTTCTTTTTTACAGTCCCAGCTCGTCGGATTTGACATAATTTTCCTTTCATATCAGATGAACTCAGAACTTACACTGTCTACAATAAACTTGATATGTGCACAGACGGAAAAAAATCGGAGCACCAAAAAATAATTAATGATGTGAGAGATGGCAATGTTATTTTGGAGGGCAACATCTCAGAAAATGGACTGTACCTCAATGACATAATTTTGGGAAGACATTTTTCTAGGTAACGTATTTAAGTGGTTAACATTATAAGATCAGAGATTAATGCAAGTGTCACATAAGCCACTCAAACGTAAAATGCTGGTACAGTAGTAAGCAATATAACTGCCAGAATGGTGAATTCAAGCCTGTAAACGTGCATCCATCGTATTGTACAGGTGCCAGATGCCAGTTTGGTCAGTTTGTGGGATTGCACTTGGTCGATCAGTACAGGGACAGCTGATGTGACGTCGCATATGTGCTCGATTGGAGACAGATCTGGTGATCGAGAAGGCCAAGGTAACATATCGATTCTCTACAGAGCGTATTGCATTACAACACCAGTATGTGGATGAGAGTTACCCTGTTGGAAAACTCCCTCTGGAATGCTGAATGCTGTTCATTAACAGCAGCGCAACAGGTCTAATCAGCATATTGACATACAAATTTGCAGTCAGGGTGCATGGGATAACCATGAAGGTGCTCCAGCTGTCTTACAAAATCCCACTCTGGACCGTCACTCCAGGTATATGTCCAGTGCAACTGGCCTCTTTCTAAGCAAAACATGACCCTCACTGGCACCAAGACAGAACAAGGTTTCATGAGGAAGCGCAACTGACCTCTGCCCTGCCATCCAATGAGCTATCGCTTGACACCACTGAAGTCGCAAATGGCAGTGGTAGTACGATGCGCCAGAGCCAAATGCCAAACACGAAGATTGTCCGCCTCAATAGTGCCATGGGGGCGTCCACAGCCTGGTCTTATTGCAACCATATATTCTCGTGACAGATACTGCCAGCAATCATGTACAGTGTCTACACATCTGCCAGTTCTTTCTCCAATATCACTTTAAGAACATCCAGCGTCTCATAGCCCTAATACATGACCCTTTTCGAACTCTGTGACATGTTGATAATGGCATCTTTGTCTCCTTAATGGTATTGTTGACTAACAATACCTCATCATGTCCAATCTAAAAGGTAACTAACGCTCACCATTGTTACAGCGTGTTTTTAAATCAAATCTGATTTGCATCCTCATAGTGACACTACTAGCTCCACTATTACGCGACTGGAGCGAAATTTGAATAGACATCATCTTTCAGATGTAGAAACATGCCTATCAACTTTCTTTTATGTTATGCAACTCATTCTTGGTGCTGAGATTTTTTTCATGAGTGTACTTACAGGAGGAATGGAAGTCGATACATCATAAATAATAACTATTGCCAGACCAACAGAAATTGATGTATTTTAGTTAGCAGATCGAAGTTCCAATTTAATCATCCATTACTACAAGCATTTTGATTCACAATTCGAGGACTAACTGGATTAGATTAGCAAATTCATCCCTTGATATTTTTCTTGATAACACTAACCATCTTGTTACACACTTGTATTTTGTATTATATGCAGGAAGAGCATTTGCAATTATAGGAGGCATTATTCAATAATTCCCATGATTAATAGGATTAACTATAAATAATATGTGATTAAATTTCAATTTACAGTTATACTTACTGGAGTAAATTTAATTCTCTTCCTCCAACACCTCTTAAGATTAGCAAGTATACCTTGACAGTACTTTGATTATCCAAATACTTACACATCATGAAGCGCATTATTAGGCACTGAATCTACTATCTCAGTTGTTGGAATCATTATATACTGTACATGATTATTATAGTATGGTAGGGAATGATTACAAACCGAATAATTATTTTCAGAGTTAACATAAGCAGATCTACAGAATGATTAGAAAATATTCCTCTTGCAGAACAGGACTATTCAGAACTATTTTTAAATTCAGGTTTCTAATATGGCAGATTTGTGCAGTACATTAAAGCTTTTTTAATGAAAGTTACACCTATTATTAGAAAATCTATGGAGAAATGATCAAATTTATCATTACAAGACAGAGCTTTACCATTAACATAGCAATTATCATTCTTTCATAACCATACTCTAAATTTCAATTATTATTAGCATTTGGCCATCGCCATACAGCCATCCACCACATTTACAAAATTTATCTCTTAATGGTTATTCTACTACACACTTCACAGATTGCTACTCACAGAAATATTTAGGGGCTAAACTACTAATAAACTAATTGTACCACCATAATAAAAAAGAATACATAACATACAAAAAGCCACAATCATGTATACAGTGTGTATAGATAGTAAGTGGCTGAACATCACATTTCAAACTAGTGCACTTTTTTGGGTTGACAACAACATTGCAGTTGATGCTGGAGGAGGTATCTGTACGTTATCCAATACAATGGTAAAGGATTTTTGTTGTGTCCTGGTGTACCAGCACATTAGTAGAATCATGTCTCCTTCTTCAGTGCATAAATCAAGTAAAGGAGACTCCTTCAGTCTCATTTGGAACACAAGGATTGGGAAATGCTATGAATTGTCCGCTCTTATTCCAGGATAACACTGTTTTAGATTGCAGCTGACCTTGCTGTACTCCTTTGGATATCTTGGTCGAATTTCATTGCGTCTGCCAGAGGTTTCTCACTTTTTCATTGATTAAGCTCAGTGTTTCTTGGTAAGGAAGAATTTAGGATTTCGCTTAAATTCATTGCTCACTTCACTAAGCTGTCTGTTATTTCATTATGAAAGTTGCCACTGAGCCCTGGAATACAGAAGAAATTTATTAATATACCTACTTGTTTACTTGTATGCCTTCATTAATAATATCTATAATTGCAAGTGACACACTTTCCTCTCTTTTGGTTTTTTAAGGCTCTTTAGCACACTTAGGGAATCTATTAATATCACCATACTGCTTTATCTGCTAGATCTGCCATATTTTACTGCTTTTCTGTCTGTAATGGCTTCTGTGTAATAGACTGTTGCCCCCTTAGCTAGACAATATAGAGTTTGATAATTTTATGCCATGTTGTATATTGCACATTCTACTCTATTGCTGTTGATGGTCTTGGATCCATCTGTATAGTTCTTCATCGAATTCGGAAAAATAATTCTGAGAAGAACTTTGATTTCAGTCTTCAAATTTGGAGAAACATTGGGTTGTCAAAGATTAGTACCTTATCTTTTCAGTAGCTCAATTGGGGTAGGAATTTTGGTAAGACACTGTACTGTGTATTTTATTAGCATACAAGGTCTGCAACTCAAGGAATTTTGCAATCAGTCATTTGATTCTGTTTCTAGATAAATAGTTAAATTTTTCTGCGTCTGACAAATATTTCATTATGTCTTTGAGTACAGGGTGTCCTGACAATGAGATTCATTTCAGAAAGACATTTATTCAGAAGTCTTTCCCTTCTGATACTTAGTAGTGATTCCCCTGCTATAACAAATTGAGCGTTGGAAGGTCTGGATAGCATGACTTCAATGTGTATTCGAATATAGCGTTTTTCTAACTTCGATATCGAATTTCTTGCCTCATAATGATAAAATATGCATCCATAATCCAAGACTGATCTCACAAGAGTGGTATACAAGTTGAGCAGAATTTCTGTGTGTGTCAGACACACATCTCAGTGCATTCATCCTTGTTTTTATCTTGGAAGAAATATCGTTTATGTGAGGTCTCCGCATTAGTCTTGAGTCAATTCTCATGCCTAGAAACATCTTGAATCCTGACTGAGATTATTATTCCACCAACCCTTGGGCAATCTGGAACTCTTGTTGGCATAAAAATAACTATCAATGGTTTTTCTGCTGTTATCTACACATAATGTAGCTGTACTACTATTACTTACAGTAACTGTGGGTTACACCCATAGTTATATGCTAGTTACTTCTTACAAAATTCGAAAAACATTCTACACATATTTAATTGAAACTATTTAAATAGCCCTTCCTACTAATACATTAATTTTTATTTCATGACCACCACTACAGCTCTGACGTTTGCTTAATGACTGGATAAATGCAATAATTATAAATAAAACCATTAAATGACCATGATACTGAAGTAATAAGTGTTCAGACTTTGTACATGTTGAATTTGATATGGACTTCAGTTATTAGATGTAGATAACCAAACAGAACTTTTGAGTCTTAGATACAGCTTCAGATGTTTTGCATTCATCAGTAGTACCTGCATTATGAGCTGAAACTGATACTACACCTAGATGATTAAATCAAGGAAGAATTACGATAAATTGGTACACATAATTTTAAAACTAGGCAGTCAGCTAAAGTAATTACACATTGTTGATTGACTAGTCATACAGTATAACATAGGTGTTTACATATAGCTGTTAAAAGTGAATGAAAATATCCCACAGTTGCTGTATTTATTGAAATCAGTTAGAGACTCACACAACCGGTTTGCTGTATATCAGTGCAGAAATTTTTATCAATTAATATTTTTATAATGAGGACATGAAGTTAACTGACATATTTTCGAAGCACTTAGTGAACAGATTTAAATAAGGAAGAAAATATTATCAATCTGGCTTGGAAAATAGGTGTGGATCACATACACCCTACAAATAATGAGCCAATTCCTCTATAACAAATAAAATTTGTGATTTAATAGCAAAAGATGGTTTTTACCTTGGTATGTCATATGTATAGCAAGCTTTTACAGAAAGCTGCAGAATAACAGTTGGCATGTCGAGGCGAAGTTCTCAACTTTCTTCTTTTGGTAAAACCCATCATCAGTGATGAATGTTCGGTCTGTATGCGAAAAAAAGTAACAGAACCAATAAGGCTCTGTGTGTGGCACACTTGTAGTTAGCTAGTATCTTTAATAAGAGATCCTTTTATGCAGTACATTAGAATGCGAATGAGTGTGTCAACAGATTAAGGAAAAGGCTTTTGTCAGTTCATGAGAAGAAACTACACAAGTTACACTATCGGGGTAAGGAACCTCACCCACCCAGTACTCCTAAAAGTACGTTTAAATTAGCCTCTCAGGGTTGCAAACTAAGTGACATTAGGTTCAGCACTAATGAAACGCGGCTACTTGAGAAAAGATTATCACATAATGTCAGTAAGCAAAAATAGGTTTTTCTGTAGCTCATTCATTAGCGACTATGGATGGCGTTCTACTTTCGCCTGGCCAGCGTAATTAAGTAGCCATTAAAATAAATAAATTAATACAGGGATAAGTTTGATAGCTAACGTTTGTCCACATGGGTATTCAGAGTCAACATCAGAAAACGCAGCTCTTGGCACCATCGATAAAAAGCTAGATAATCACAGAGCGGTCATAACCAGGAAAAATAAAGGTAAAACGAGTATTGTTATGAAGGAGGATGAATACATAGCCAAAGCACAGGATTTTTTTCGAGGAAAACAGCATTTCTCACTCTAGATTCGATTCGATTGCAAAGCTTATGGCCCAATTGAAGAAACACATAAAACCCATTACCTCTTTCCCACCTCTTTTTAGAAGAGATCTCTCACACTAACGTATCCACAACCACCCATGTTATGGGCAGTTGCTGAGTTGATTAAGACAGGTCTTCCAGTGCATCGGATCACCAGGGCTAGAAATGGTGTTGGCTACCAGGTAAAAAAGTTGTTGGCCAATTACGGAGAGAAGCATTATGTGCATCCATCTAGTTTTTCGCTGCACAACTGTGCACATCTAATTTCAATTCTAAATGACTTGAATATTCTCACTGACGCCAATATAGTATCTTTGGATGTTAAAAATATGTATACCAATGTATATTCAGACAGCAGTAGCCGGTCGCAACACAAGCAGCAACAGGGAAGTAATCGATTTTGTGACTTTTACAAGTTCCTAACCAGGAGCGAATTTTATAATATCATCTGTGTGCTTTAATAGTTTAGTTTATTGTGTTTCTACGTATTTATGTAATATCTAATACTCACAGTTCTTGCGTTTTCGTTTGCATCAATAAGTAAATTGATTTTGTGGTTATTACAAGTTTCTAATCAGGGGCGAATTATCTCGTTTCACCTGAGTACTTCGGTAGTTAGGTTTTTGACTCTCTCCATGATAATCTAATTTATTAGACACAGTTCCTCTGTTTTCATCAGGGTTTACAGCAGAGTTGCGCAGCACGTGCCGGTAGTCCGTTTATCTTCATAGTTTAGTTTTCCATGGTCTTTAGTATACCCCCATGAACCATGGACCTTGCCGCTGATGGGGAGGCTTGCAGGCCTCAGCGATACAGATTGCCGTACCGTAGGTGCAGCCACAATGGAGGGGTATCTGTTGAGAGGCCAGACAAACGCGTGGTTCCTGAAGAGGGGCAGCAGCCTTTTCAGTAGTTGCAATGGCAACAGTCTGGATGATTGACTGATCTGCCCTTGTAACACGAACCAAAACGGCCTTGCTGTGCTGGTACTGCGAACAGTTGAAAGCAAGGGGAAACTACAGCCGTAATTTTTCCCGAGGGCATGCAGCTTTACTGTATGGTGAAATGATGATGGCGTCCTCTTAGGTAAAATATTCCGGAGATAAAATAGTACCCCATTCGGATCTCCAGGCGGGGACTACTCAGCAGGATGTCGTTATCAGGAGAAAGAAAACTGGCATTCTACGGATCAGAGCGTGGAATGTCAGATACCTTAATCGGGCAGGTAGGTTAGAAAATTTAAAAAGGGAAATGGATAGGTTAGATATAGTGGGAATTAGTGAGGTTCGGTGGAAGGAGGAACAAGACTCTGGGCAGGTGACTACAGGGTTATAAACACAAAATCAAATAGAGGTAATGCAGGAGTAGGTTTAATAATGAATAGGAAAGTAGGAATGCGGGTAAGCTACTACAAACAGCATAGTGAATGCATTATTGTGGCCAAGATAGATACGAAGCCCACACCTACTACAGTAGTACGAGTTTATATGCCAACTAGCTCTGCAGATGACGAAGAAATTGAAGAAATGTATGATGAAATAAAAGAAATTATTCAGATTGTGAAGGGAGACGAAAATTTAATAGTCATGGGTGACTGGAATTCGGCAGTAGGAAAACGGAGAGAAGGAAACGTAGTAGGTGAATATAGATTGGGGGTAAGAATGAAAGAGGAAGAGCCGCCTGGTAGAATTTTGCACAGAGCACAACTTAATCATAGCTAACATTTGGTTCAAGAATCATGAAAGAAGGTTGTATACATGGAAGAAGCCTGGAGACAGTGACAGGTTTCAGATAGATTATATCATGGTAAGACAGAGATTTAGGAACCAGGTTTTAAATTGTAAGACATTTCCAGGGGCAGATGTGGACTCTGACCACAATCTATTGGTTATGAACTGTAGATTAAAACTCAAGAAACTGCAAAAAGGTGGGAATTTAAGGAGATGGGACCTGGATAAACTGAAAGAACCAGAGGTTGTACAGAGTTTCAGGGAGAGAATAAGGGAACAATTGACAGGAATGGGGGAAAGAAATACAGTAGAAGAAGAATGGGTAGCTCTGAGGGATGAAGTAGTGAAGGCAGCAGAGGATCAAGTAGATAAAAAAACGAGGGCTAGTAGAAATCCTTGGGTAACAGAAGAAATATTGAATTTAACTGATGAAAGGAGAAAATATAAAAATGCAGTAAATGAAGCAGGCATAAAGGAATACAAACGTCTCAAAAATGAGATTGACAGGAAGTGCAAAATGGTTAAGTAGGGATGGCTAGAGGACAAATGTAAGGTTGTAGAGGTTTATTTCACTAGGGGTAAGATAGATACTGCCTACAGGAAAATTAAAGAGACCTTTGGAGAGAAGAGAACCACTTGTATGAATATCAAGAGCTCAGATGGAAACCCAGTTCTAAGCAAGGAAGGGAAGGCAGAAAGGTGGAAGGAGTATATAGAGGGTTTATAAAAGGGCGATGTACTTGAGGACCATATTGTGGAAATGGAAGAGGATGTAGATGAAGATGAAATGGGAGATACAATACTGCGTCAAGAGTTTGACAGAACACTGAAAGACCTGAGCCGAAACAAGGCCCTGGTAGTAGACAACATTCCATTAGAACTACTGACGGCCTTGGGAGAGCCAGTCTTGACAAAACTCTACCGTCTGGTGAACAAGATGTATGAGACAGGCGAAATACCCTCAGACTTCAAGAAGAATATAATAATTCCAATCCCAAAGAAAGCAGGTGTTGACAGATGTGAAAATTACCGAGCAATCAGTTTTATAAGCCTCAGCTGCAAAATACTAACGCGAATTCTTTACAGACGAATGGAAAAACTAGTAGAAGCCGATCTCGGGGAAGATCAGTTTGGATTCCGTAGAAATATGGGAAAACGTGAGGCAATACTGACCCTACGACTTATCTTAGAAGTTAGATTAAGGACAGGCAAACCTACGTTTCTAGCATTTGTAGAATTAGAGAAAGCATTTGACAATGTTAATTGGAATACTCTCTTTCAAATTCTGAAGGTGGTAGGGGTAAAATACAGGGAGCGAAAGGCTATTTACAATTTGTACAGAAACCAGGTGGCATTTATAAGAGTTGAGGGACATGAAAGGGAAGCAGTGGTTGGGAAGGGAGTGAGACAGGGTTGTAGCCTATCCCTGATGTTATTCAATCTTTATATTGAGCAAGCAATGAGGGAAACAAAAGAAAAATTCGGAATAGGTATTAAATCCATGGAGAAGTAATAAAAACTTTGAGGTTTGCCGATGGCATTGTAATTCTGTCAGAGACAGCAAAGGACCTGGAAGAGCAGTTGAACGGAATGGATAGTGTTTTGAAAGGAAGACATAAGATGAACAATTACAGAAGCAAAACGAGGATAATGGAATGTAGTCGAATTAAGTCGGGTGATACTGAGGGAATTAGATTAGGAAATGAGACACTTAAAGTAGTAAAGGAGTTTTGCTATTTGGGGAGCAAAGTAACTGATGATGATCGAAGTAGAGAGGATATGAAGTGTAGACTGGCAATGGCAAGGAAAGCGTTTCTGAAGAAGAGAAATTTGTTAACATCGAATATAGATTTACGTGTCAGGAAGTCGTTTCTCAAAGTATTTGTATGGAGTGTAGCCATGTATGGAAGTGAAACATGGACGGTAAATAGTTTAGACAAGAAGAGAATAGAAGCTTTCAAAATGTGGTGCTACAGAAGAATGCTGAAGATTAGATGGGTAGATCACATAATTAATGAAGAAGTATTGAATACGATTGGAGAGAAGAGAAGTTTGTGGCACAACTTGACCAGAAGAAGGAAACCGCTGGTAGGACATGTGCTGAAGCATCAAGGGATCAGCAATTTAGTATTGGAGGGTAGCGTGGAGGGTAAAAATCGTAGAGGGAGACCAAGAGATGAATACACTAAGCAGATTCAGAAGGATGTAGGTTGCAGTAGGTACTGGGAGATGAAGAAGCTTGCACAGGATAGAGTCGCATGGAGAGCTGCATCAAACCAGTCTCAGGACTGAAGACCACAACAATAACAATAGTATAGACAGGGACTGCAATTGTTGTGTGCGGATGCGAGATGAGTTGTTGACACTTCGCTCTCAGCTTCAGGCTGTTATGGCTTCGGTTACACAGCTTGAGGCTGCAGTGGATGGGCTCCACTGTTGTGGGCCAGCTATGGGGATCCAGTGGAAGTCCAGCACGGCCGAGGCCTCCGATCGGTCCTCGCCAGTGGACAGCCCAGTTACTGCTCACACTGAGGGTGACCCCTCACCTGTGGTCGAGTGGGAGGTCGCCCCAGGGCGTAGCAGGCGGCGAAAGACTTCCCAGGTGGCCGCAAGTAAGGCCTCCCCGGATTGTCTGACAAAGAGGTTCCAGGCGCTGTCTGTGGCTGACACGTCACTGAGCCAGATACTGTCGCCTGTCCTGTTTCAGAGGAAACCTCTCAGCCTGCAAGATCCGGACAATCACAGAGGGTGGGATTATTGATAGCTGCGAGCTCCAACGTTAGGTGCGTTATGGGGCCCCTTAGGGACATGGCTGCCAAGAAGGGAAAGAAAACCAAGGTGCATTCCATGTGCATACCAGGTGGAGTCATTCCAGATGTGGAACGGATCCTCCTCGATGCCATGAAGAGCAAAGGGTGCAGCCAACTCCAGGTGGTTGCTCACGTCGGTACCAATGATGAGCGTCACTTTGGATCAGAAGACATTCTCTCTGGTTTTGAGCGGCTAACAGAAGTGGTAAAGGCTGCCAGTCTTGCTTGCAAGATGAAAGCAGAGCTGACCATTTGCAGCATAGTCGACTGGACCGATTCCGGACTTCTGGTACAGAGCCGAGTGGAGGGTCTGAATCAGAGGCTCAGACGTTTCTGCGACCGTGTAGGCAGCAGATTCCTCGACTTGCGCCAATGGGTGATTGGGCTACAGGTGTCCACTATGTGCAGGAGGCGGCTACATGGGTAGCAGGGGCTGTGTGGCGTGGACAGGGCGTTTTTTTGGGGTTAGAGGGTCTTGGGAAAACACAAGAAGGGTTTCAGCCAAAAGGTGCAGGCCGAACACATTAAGAACATAGATACAGGAACCATCGGTATAACAAGTATAAATTGTTGTAGCTATGTTGGGAAAGTACCAGAGCTCCAAGCGGTAATAGAAAGCATCATCATCATCATCATCATTTTAGACTGACTATGCCTTTCAGCGTTCAGTCTGGAGCATAGCCCCCTTATAAAATTCCTCCATGATCCCCTATTCAGTGCTAACATTGGTGCCTCTTCTGATGTTAAACCTATTACTTCAAAATCATTCTTAACCGAATCCAGGTACCTTCTCCTTGGTCTGCCCCGACTCCTCCTACCCTCTACTGCTGAACCCATGAGTATCTTGGGTAACCTTGCTTCTCCCATGCGTGTAACATGACCCCACCATCCAAGCCTGTTCACTCTGACTGCTACATCTATAGAGTTCATTCCCAGTTTTTCTTTGATTTCCTCATTGTGGACACCCTCCTGCCATTGCTCCCATCTACTAGTACCTGCAATCATCCTACCTACTTTCATATCCGTATCCATATTCGTATCCGTAAATAATCGTATCCGTAATAGAAAGCATTGATGCTCAAATCGTTATAGACACTGAAAGCTGGCTAAAGCTGGAGATAATTTCAGCCGACATTTTTGTGAAGAACCTAACGGTGTTCCGAAAGGGTAGGCTAAACACGGTTGGCAGTGGCGTGTTTGTTACTGTTAGAAGTAGTTTATCTTGTCACGAAATTGAAGTAGATAGTTCCTGTGAGCTAGTATGGGCAGAGGTCTTTGTTGGCAACCGGAATAAAATAATAATTCGATCCTTTTGCCGACCGCACTGTTCAGATGATACAGTTGCTGAAAGGTTCAAAGAAAACTTGAGTTTGATTTCAAACACGTACCCAACTCACAGGATTACAGTTGGTGGTGACTTTAATTTACCCCCGACATGTTGGCGAAAATACAAGTTTAATTCCAGAGGTATGCATAAAACATCATCCGAAATTGTACTAAACGCATTCTCTGAAAATTATTTCGAGTAGTTAGTTCACGAGCCCACACGAATAGCAAATGGTCGTGATAATACACTTGACCTCTTAGCAACAAATAATCCCCAGCTAATAACGAGCATCAAAACGGATACAGGGATTAGTGAACACAGGGTTGTCATAGCGAGATTGAATATTGTAACCTTCAAATCCTCCAAAAATAAAGGAAAAATATACCAATTGAAAAATCATATAAAAATTCACTTGACGCCTTCCTGAGAGACAATCTCAATTCCTTCCAAATTAATGATATAAGTGTAGATCAGATGTGGCTTGAATTCAGAGAAATAGTATCGGCAGCAACTGAGAGATTTATACCAAATAAATTAACAAACGATGGAGCTGATCCCACTTGATACACAAAACGGGTCAGAACACTGTTGCAGAAACAATGAATCAAACATGCCAAATTCAAACAGACGCAATATCCCCAAGATTGGCAATCTTTTACAGAAGCTCGAAATTTAGCACGGACTTCAAAGCAAGATGATTATAACAGTTTCCACAACGAAACTTTGTCTAGAAACCTGGCAGGAAATCCAAAGAGATTCTGGTCGTACGTGAAGTATGTTAGCGGCAAGAAACAATCAATGCCTTCTCTGACCGACAGCGATGGAGATACTATCGCAGACAGTGTTGCCAAAGCAGAGTTACTAAACACAGTCTTCCGAAATGCCTTCACAAAAGAAGAGAGGTAAATATTCCAGAATTCGAATCGTGAACAGCTGCCAACATGAGTAACGTAGAAGTAAATATCCTCGGAGTAGTCAAGCAACTTAAATCACCTAATAAAAGCAAGTCTTCTGGTCCAGACTGTATACCAATTAGGTTCTTTTCATAGTACGCTGATGCATTAGCTCCATACTTGACAATCATATATAACCGTTGGCTCGACGAAAGATCCATACCCAAAGACTGGAAAGTTGCACAGGTCCCACCAGTATTCAAGAAAGGTAGTAGTAGTAATCCAATTAATTACAGGCCCATATCATTAACGTAAATATGCAGCAGGATTCTGGAACATATATTGTGTTCGAACATTATGAATTACCTTGAAGAAACCTGTCTATTGATACACAGTCACCATGGGTCTAGAAAACATAGTTCCTGTGGAACACAACTAGCTCTTTATTCGCGTGAAAAGTTGATTGCTATTGACAAGGGATTACAGATCTATTCCGTATTTCTGGATTTCCAGAAGGCTTTTGACACTATACCACACAAGTGGATTATAGTGAAATTGCGTGCTTATGGAATATCGTCCCAGTTATGTGACTGGATTTGTGACTTCCTGTCAGAGAGGTCACAGTTCGTAGTAACCGACGGAAAGTCATCAAGTAAAACAGAAGTGATTTCTGGTGTTCCCCAAGGTAATGTTATAGGCCCTTTGCTGTTCCTTATCTGTATAAACGATTTGGGAGACAATCTGAGTAGCAGTCTGAGGTTGTTTTCAAATGACTCTGTCGTTTATCGACTAATAAAGTCACCAGAAGATAAAAAAAATTGCAAAACGATTCAGAAAAGATATCGGAATGGTGCGAAAATTGGCAGGTGACTCTAAATAACGAAAAGTTTGAGGTCATCCACATGAGTGCTAAAAGGAATCCGTTAAACATCGGTTACACGATAAATCACTCAAATATAAAGGCTGTAAAGTCAACGAAATATGTAGGAATTACAATTATGAACAACTTAAATTGAAAGGAACACATGAAAAATGTTGTGGGGAAGGCTAACCAATGAATGCCTTCTATTGGCAGGACACTTAGAAAGTGTAACAGATCTACCAAGGAGACTACCTACACTACGCATGTCCATCCTCTTTTAGAATACTGCTGCGCGGTGTGGGATCGTTACCAGAGGGGACTGACGGAGTACATCGAAAAAGTTCAAAAAAGAGCAGCAAGTTTTGTATTATCGCGAAATGTGGGAGAGAGTGTCACTGAAATGATACAGGATTTGGGCTGGACATCATTAAAAGAAAGGCGGTTTTCGTTGCGACAGAATCTTCTCACGAATTTCCAATCACCAACTTTCTCCTCCGAATGCGAAAACATTTTGTTGACACCGACCTACATTGGGAGAAACGATCACCAAGATAAAATAAGGGAAATCAGAGCACGTACAGAAAGATATAGATGTTCTTTCTTTCCGCGCACTATACGAGATTGGAATAATAGAGAATTGTGAAGGTGGTTCGATGAACCCTCTGCTAGGCACTTAAATGTGATTTGCAGAGTATCCACGTAGATGTAGGTGTAGATGTACCTATGTATCAAGTCTGGATTATTATTGCTGAAGATCTGAACACGGATAGCAATCAACCACTTGATGATATTAATGAAGTGCTGAAGTTGTTGGAAATTTTTATTGATTATGGTTACTTCAAGTCTGGTAACTCTTTTCTGTATTCAAAAACAGGGACTAGCTGTGAGTTCTCCACTGTCTCACTGCCCAGAAATAATTTTTCTAAGTCTGAACACGATTTTGTGCAACACTTACCTTATTGTGTAGATATCCTTGGGTGGTTTTGTTATGTTGATGAAGTTCTCCTAATCTATAAAGTTACCAGTGGATTTTGTAGTTCTCTAGTTGACCACTTGAATTCACAACAATCTGGTATTCAATATGTAGTTGAACACAGTGTTAATAGCACATTCCCTTTCCTTGACATCTTAATTACATTAAAAAAAAAGTATTTTTGTTTTTGATATTTACCAAAAGCCGTCAGCCACTGACACCATGCTCCATTGTTCTTCAAATGTGAAATGTAGAAGGACTGCCTTCTGTTCGCCTCTCGTGGAAAAACAATTTATTAAGGCAATATTGTAGCTTAAGTAAGTGCCGCGCGGAAATAGCCAAGCGGTCTAAGGCGCTGCAGTCATGGACTGTGCGGCTGGTCCCCGCGGAGGTTCGAGTCCTCCCTCGGGCATGGGTGTGTGTGTTTGTCCTTAGGATACTTTAGGTTAAGTAGTGTGTAAGCTTAGGGACTGATGACCTTAGCAGTTAAGTCCCATAGGATTTCACAAACATTTGAACATTTTTCTTAAATAAGTAAATTATTATCTATTGTGACCTACATATTGAAGGTTTCGCTTTTACTTGTGTAGTTGTCGTGAAAAGATAATTGTTCTACAGTGCAAGTCTGTGGCATTGGTTTGTTTTCCTTATTGAATGCAGTAACTTATGTGATTATTCTATAATTTCTGGGTAGTGTCTGTGTAGCTTTATTGAGAAGAGTATCGCACGTTCATAGTTTGCATTCGGTAAATGTTTTCTGTGTTTCTATACAACCATAAAGTTAATTTTCCATATTGTCCAGTAAAGTTGTTAAGTGGTGTTTCTGTTTCCATTAGAATATTTATACATTAATTCAGTGATAGCACCTGTTCAAATTTGTCGTTAGACAGTATCAAGCCTCTTCAGTTTCTTACTTGTTTCATGATTTCCACCACCATAACCTACGCCATCAATTAACCTCGCGCTGTTTACATTCGCCTGCTGCTACATTCGCCTGACGTCCAGAAGTTCTCTGCTCATCTCACCGCAAGCGAAGTTACTTTCTGCTAATTATTAATTAGTGTAGGAGAATTGTTTGTAGAGTAATTTGTATTGTTTGTATTTGTATTGTTTGTTTGTTGTGTAATTTGTATTCTTTAATCTGCCATCATGTGTGACAAATGTGGATGTTGCCATAGATTAATGACCACAGGAGTGAAATGTCAGGATTGTGGGTTGGTATTTCACTGGCGAGTTTGTAGCGAGGAAGCTGTTATAGTGCCAGATGAGGCTAGCCAGTGGAGTTGTAGATTATTTAGCTGTGACAAGAAAATCGTGGAACAGGGAAAAAAGATTTGTGCCCTTCAGGCTGAACTACAAATGGTGTACTTTGAATTAGACGGATTGAAGGGGGAAAGAGATAGTGGGAGCTGGGAACAGGTAACAAGTCGTAGTCAGAAGCAGAAAACCTCATAAATCACTTTTCAGATTCCAGTGAGCAGTCAGTTTGATTTGTTACCTGAAGTAGGAGAGCCTCAAACAGTTTTTGAGCAAAATAGGGTGCAGCAGACTCGTAGTAACAATTGTAATGCTAGGTCGGGAGTAAAGTCAAGCGGAAAGAAAAGAGTCCTGCTGTTAGGTAGAAGTCACGGGAGATGTGTAGGCCAGTTGCTACAGGATAGGCTAGGAGTCCAGTACCAGGTCACAAGCATTATGAAACCTAGTGCTAATAAGCTTAGCCAGGTTACAGAAAACCTAGGTGCCTTATGCAAAGATTTTGATGGTGAGGACCATGTTCTTATAATAGGAGGGGCAGGAAACAGCCTGGCTAGCAATTCGGACTATAGTATTAGGTGTGATATGGATGTAATAGGTGCAGCAACAGCTCACACTCATGTGGGGTTTCCGGATGTTTTGCAGCGCCATGACCAGCCCTGGGCTAATGCGACTGTCAACCGTGTAAACAGAGAGCCGGGGGTTACTGTTTGCAGAAACTAAATCTCATATCTGTGCTGTGCCTGTTGATGCAATTGGGAAGTGGTGTTACACTAGTCAAGGCCTGCACCTGAATAAGAGAGGGAAGGATAGATAGGTTGATCTTCTCGCAGATAATGTAAGGGGGGCCACATGCACACAAGACAAAATACCTATGATTACTGGAGTCAGAAGGATACATTTTTTAGGTTAGAGTCAGGTTACAAACAGAGAGTATTGAAAGAGATTAAAACAAAACAGTGCCATAATGTCAGTAGCAGTATCCAAGGAAATAAAATTTGTGTGTTTCATCAGAACATTACAAGACTGAAAAATAAGGTAGATGAGCTTCTTGTATACCTAGAAAATGGGGTAAACTCTGAAGGTATAGATGTTTTGCATCTCTCTGAACACCATGTAACTGCAGGGATGGAGAAGTTAAATTTAATCGATTACAGATTAGCATCTTATTCATGTAGAGTCAACATGGAAAAAGGAGGGGTTGTGACTTATATAAAAACTGGACACAAAGTCAAAAATATTGAAACAAAAGTTATATGTAGATCAGATCCTTGAAGCATGTGCTTGTGAGATGCTACTGCAATATACCTCTATAATGATTGTAACAATCTACAGATCCCATCAAGGTAACTTTCAGCTACTTGTGAAAAATCTTGAGGTATTATTGAGCTACCTGTCAGACAAAAAGAAGCCGTTAGTGGTTTGTGGTGATTTTAATGTAGATTTCTTAAAAGATACGGATAGGAAAAATGAGCTAGAACCTTTGTTTGATTGTTTCAGTCTAGTATCTGTTGTAAATTTTCCAACTTGTGTGCAGCAGGTTAGTAGGTAACCTATCGATAACATTTTCATAGACAATGCTCAGGCAGAAACAATTAATGTGTACCCAGTTATTAATGAGCTATCTGATGATGATGCACAGTTAGTAGACATAACACATATAGCACCTTACAGGATTCACGCAACTTCACACAAAGCAGGGAGGCTTATTAATGTGAACAGGATACAGAGCTTTAAGTGCAGCCTAGAAGAGGTAGAATGTCATGAAGTATACACAGAAAATGATGCTGATGCCAAATTCAATTTATTCCACCGTAAATTTGTCTCAACATTTGAGAGTTGCTTTCCTGAAACATTATCCAAAAAATCCATTACAAAGTCAAGTAAGCCATGGATTACTAAGGGAATTAAGATATCGTATAAGAGGAAGAGGGGAATATATGGACAGGCCAGAACAAATCAGGATCTGACGTTACTAGCTTACTACAAAAGATACTGTAATATTTTAAGGAAAGTCATTAAGAAGTCGAGAAGCTTATGTGTTCTGACAGAAATTAATAATGCAGATAATAAGATTAAAACTATATGGAATATTGCCAATGGGAGATGGGGCAACCTGACGTGCACAGCATACCATAGCAATAAAGCTGAATGATGATGTGAGTGATAATTCACATGTTGCAAGTATTTTTAACAATCACTTTCTGAACATAGCAGCAAAAATAGGGTTAAAGGGTTCAGCTGAAGAAGCAAAAAGATATGTTAAAATGTCATCTTTAGAAATAGCACCAACATCCCCCGGTGAAATTAAGGGAATTATAAATATACTGAGAAACAAGAGCTCATGTGGCGTTGGTGGAGTCTCTCACAGAATTTTGAAGTGTTGTTCTAATTTAATAAGTGGAGTCCTTAGCGCTATATGTAATGCTTTGCTGGCACAGGGAATTTTTCCAGTCTGATTGAAACACACAATTGTCAAACCTCTTCATAAGAAAGGGGACAAGAGTGACTTAAATAATTATAGACCAGTCTCATCGCTGACTTCATTTTCTAAAAATTCGAAAAAGTTATGTATTCAAGAGTAGTCTCACATGTAAGTGAAAATCTATAGGTTATGAACTGCAGATTGAAACTGAAGAAACTGCAAAAGGGTGGGAATTTAAGGAGATGGGACCTGGATAAACTGAAAGAACCAGAGGTTGTAGAGAGTTTCAGGGAGAGCATAAGGGAACAATTGACAGGAATGGGGGAAAGAAATACAGTAGAAGAAGAATGGGTAGCTCTGAGGGATGAAGTAGTGAAGGCAGCAGAGGATCAAGTAGGTAAAAAGACGAGGGCTAATAGAAATCCTTGGGTAACAGAAGAAATATTGAATTTAATTGATGAAAGGAGAAAATATAAAAATGCAGTAAATGAAGCAGGCAAAAAGGAATACAAACGTCTCAAAAATGAGATCGACAGGAAGTGCAAAATGGCTAAGCAGGGATGGCTAGAGGACAAATGTAAGGATGTAGAGGCTTGTCTCACTAGGGGTAAGATAGATACTGCCTACAGGAAAATTAAAGAGACCTTTGGAGAGAAGAGAACCACTTCTATGAATATCAAGAGCTCAGATGGAAACCCAGTTATAAGCAAAGAAGGGAAGGCAGAAAAATGGAAGGAGTATATAGAGGGTTTATACAAGGGCGATGTACTTGAGGACAATATTATGGAAATGGATGTGGATGAAGATGAAATGGGAGATAAGATACTGCGTGAAGAGTTTGACAGAGCACTGAAAGACCTGAGTCGAAACAAGGCCCCGGGAGTAGACAACATTCCATTAGAACTACTGATGGCCTTGGGAGAGCCAGTCATGACAAAACTCTACCATCTGGTGAGCAAGATGTATGAGACAGGCGAAATACCCACAGACTTCAAGAAGAATATAATAATTCCAATCCCAAAGAAAGCAGGTGTTGGCAGATGTGAGAATTACCGAACTATCAGTTTAACAAGTCACAGCTGCAAAATACTAACGCGAATTCTTTACAGACGAATGGAAAAACTGGTAGAAGCGGACCTCGGGGAAGATCAGTTTGGATTCCATAGAAATGTTGGAACACGTGAGGCAATACTAACCTTATGACTTATCTTAGAAGAAAGATTAAGAAAAGGCAAACCTACGTTTCTAGCATTTGTAGAATTAGAGAAATATTTTGACAATGTTAACTGGAATACTCTCTTTCAAATTCTGAAGGTGGCAGGGGTAAAATACAGGGAGCGAAAGGCTATTTACAATTTGTACAGAAACCAGGTGGCATTTATAAGAGTTGAGGGACATGAAAGGGAAGCAGTGGTTGGGAAGGGAGTGAGACAGGGTTGTAGCCTATCCCCGATGTTATTCAATCTTTATATTGAGCAAGCAATGAGGGAAACAAAAGAAAAATTCGGAATAGGTATTAAAATCCATGGAGAAGTAATAAAAACTTTGAGGTTTGCCGATGGCATTGTAATTCTGTCAGAGACAGCAAAGGACCTGGAAGAGCAGTTGAACGGAATGGATAGTGTTTTGAAAGGAAGATATAAGATGAACAATTACAGAAGCAAAACGAGGATAATGGAATGTAGTCGAATTAAGTCGGGTGATACTGAGGGAATTAGATTAGGAAATGAGACACTTAAAGTAGTAAAGGAGTTTTGCTATTTGGGGAGCAAAGTAACTGATGATGATCGAAGTAGAGAGGATATGAAGTGTAGACTGGCAAAGGCAAGGAAAGCGTTTCTGAAGAAGAGAAATTTGTTAACATCGAATATAGATTTACGTGTCAGGAAGTCGTTTCTCAAAGTATTTGTATGGAGTGTAGCCATGTATGGAAGTGAAACATGGACGGTAAATAGTTTAGACAAGAAGAGAATAGAAGCTTTCAAAATGTGGTGCTACAGAAGAATGCTGAAGATTAGATGGGTAGATCACATAATTAATGAAGAAGTATTGAATACGATTGGAGAGAAGAGAAGTTTGTGGCACAACTTGACCAGAAGAAGGAAACCGCTGGTAGGACATGTGTTGAAGCATCAAGGGATCAGCAATTTAGTATTGAAGGGTAGCGTGGAGGGTAAAAATCGTAGAGGGAGACCAAGAGATGAATACACTAAGCAGATTCAGAAGGATGTAGGTTGCAGTAGGTACTGGGAGATGAAGAAGCTTGCACAGGATAGAGTCGCATGGAGAGCTGCATCAAACCAGTCTTAGGACTGAAGACCACAACAACAACAATAGTATAGACAGGGACTGCAATTGTTGTGTGCGGATGCGAGATGAGTTGTTGACACTTCGCTCTCAGCTTCAGGCTGTTATGGCTTCGGTTACACAGCTTGAGGCTGCAGTGGATGGGCTCCACTGTCGTGGGCCAGCTATGGGGATCCAGTGGAAGTCCAGCACGGCCGAGGCCTCCGATCGGTCCTCGCCAGTGGACAGCCCAGTTACTGCTCACACTGAGGGTGACCCCTCACCTGTGGTCGAGTGGGAGGTCGCCCCAGGGCGTAGCAGGCGGCGAAAGACTTCCCAGGTGGCCGCAAGTAAGGCCTCCCCGGATTGTCTGACAAAGAGGTTCCAGGCGCTGTCTGTGGCTGACACGTCACTGAGCCAGATACTGTCGCCTGTCCTGTTTCAGAGGAAACCTCTCAGCCTGCAAGATCCGGACAATCACAGAGGGTGGGATTATTGATAGCTGCGAGCTCCAACGTTAGGTGCGTTATGGGGCCCCTTAGGGACATGGCTGCCAAGAAGGGAAAGAAAACCAAGGTGCATTCCATGTGCATACCAAGTGGAGTCATTCCAGATGTGGAACGGATCCTCCTCGATGCCATGAAGAGCAAAGGGTGCAGCCAACTCCAGGTGGTTGCTCACGTCGGTACCAATGATGAGCGTCACTTTGGATCAGAAGACATTCTCTCTGGTTTTGAGCGGCTAACAGAAGTGGTAAAGGCTGCCAGTCTTGCTTGCAAGATGAAAGCAGAGCTGACCATTTGCAGCATAGTCGACTGGACCGATTCCGGACTTCTGGTACAGAGCCGAGTGGAGGGTCTGAATCAGAGGCTCAGACGTTTCTGCGACCGTGTAGGCAGCAGATTCCTCGACTTGCGCCAATGGGTGATTGGGCTACAGGTGTCCACTATGTGCAGGAGGCGGCTACATGGGTAGCAGGGGCTGTGTGGCGTGGACAGGGCGTTTTTTTGGGGTTAGAGGGTCTTGGGAAAACACAAGAAGGGTTTCAGCCAAAAGGTGCAGGCCGAACACATTAAAAACATAGATACAGGAACCATCGGTATAACAAGTATAAATTGTTGTAGCTATGTTGGGAAAGTACCAGAGCTCCAAACAGTAATAGAAAGCATCATCATCATCATCATCATCATTTTAGACTGACTATGGCTTTCAGCGTTCAGTCTGGAGCATAGCCCCCTTATAAAATTCCTCCATGATCCCCTATTCAGTGCTAACATTGGTGCCTCTTCTGATGTTAAACCTATTACTTCAAAATCATTCTTAACCGAATCCAGGTACCTTCTCCTTGGTCTGCCCCGACTCCTCCTACCCTCTACTGCTGAACCCATGAGTATCTTGGGTAACCTTGCTTCTCCCATGCGTGTAACATGACCCCACCATCCAAGCCTGTTCACCCTGACTGCTACATCTATAGAGTTCATTCCCAATTTTTCTTTGATTTCCTCATTGTGGACACCCTCCTGCCATTGCTCCCATCTACTAGTACCTGCAATCATCCTACCTACTTTCATATCCGTATCCATATTCGTATCCGTAAATAATCGTATCCGTAATAGAAAGCATTGATGCTCAAATCGTTATAGACACTGAAAGCTGGCTAAAGCTGGAGATAATTTCAGCCGACATTTTTGTGAAGAACCTAACGGTGTTCCGAAAGGGTAGGCTAAACACGGTTGGCAGTGGCGTGTTTGTTACTGTTAGAAGTAGTTTATCTTGTCGCGAAATTGAAGTAGATAGTTCCTGTGAGCTAGTATGGGCAGAGGTCTTTGTTGGCAACCGGAATAAAATAATAATTCGATCCTTTTGCCGACCGCACTGTTCAGATGATACAGTTGCTGAAAGGTTCAAAGAAAACTTGAGTTTGATTTCAAACACTTACCCAACTCACAGGATTACAGTTGGTGGTGACTTTAATTTACCCCCGACATGTTGGCGGAAATACAAGTTTAATTCCAGAGGTATGCATAAAACATCATCCGAAATTGTACTAAACGCATTCTCTGAAAATTATTTCGAGTAGTTAGTTCACGAGCCCACACGAATAGCAAATGGTCGTGATAATACACTTGACCTCTTAGCAACAAATAATCCCCAGCTAATAACGAGCATCAAAACGGATACAGGGATTAGTGAACACAGGGTTGTCATAGCGAGATTGAATATTGTAACCTTTAAATCCTCCAAAAATAAAGGAAAAATATACCTATTCAAAAAATCATATAAAAATTCACTTGACGCCTTCCTGAGAGACAATCTCAATTCCTTCCAAATTAATGATATAAGTGTAGATCAGATGTGGCTTGAATTCAGAGAAATAGTATCGGCAGCAACTGAGAGATTTATACCAAATAAATTAACAAAAGATGGAGCTGATCCCACTTGATACACAAAACGGGTCAGAACACAGTTGCAGAAACAATGAATCAAACATGCCAAATTCAAACAGACGCAAAATCCCCAAGATTGGCAATCTTTTACAGAAGCTCGAAATTTAGCACGGACTTCAAAGCAAGATGATTATAACAGTTTCCACAACGAAACTTTGTCTAGAAACCTGGCAGGAAATCCAAAGAGATTCTGGTCGTACGTGAAGTATGTTAGCGGCAAGAAACAATCAATGCTTTCTCTGACCGACAGCGATGGAGATACTATCGTAGACAGTGTTGCCAAAGCAGAGTTACTAAACACAGTCTTCCGAAATGCCTTCACAAAAGAAGAGAAGTAAATATTCCAGAATTCGAATCGTGAACAGCTGCCAACATGAGTAACGTAGAAGTAAATATCCTCGGAGTAGTCAAGCAACTTAAATCACCTAATAAAAGCAAGTCTTCTGGTCCAGACTGTATACCAATTAGGTTCTTTTCATAGTACGCTGATGCATTAGCTCCATACTTGACAATCAAATATAACCGTTGGCTCGACGAAAGATCCATACCCAAAGACTGGAAAGTTGCACAGGTCCCACCAGTATTCAAGAAAGGTAGTAGTAGTAATCCAATTAATTACAGGCCCATATCATTAATGTCAATATGCAGCAGGATTCTGGAACATATATTGTGTTCGAACATTATGAATTACCTTGAAGAAACCTGTCTATTGATACACAGTCACCATGGGTCTAGAAAACATAGTTCTTGTGGAACACAACTAGCTCTTTATTCGCGTGAAGAGTTGATTGCTATTGACAAGGGATTACAGATCTATTCCGTATTTCTGGATTTCCAGAAGGCTTTTGACACTATACCACACAAGTGGATTATAGTGAAATTGCGTGCTTATGGAATATCGTCCCAGTTATGTGACTGGATTTGTGACTTCCTGTCAGAGAGGTCACAGTTCGTAGTAACCGACGGAAAGTCATCAAGTAAAACAGAAGTGATTTCTGGTGTTCCCCAAGGTAATGTTATAGGCCCTTTGCTGTTCCTTATCTGTATAAACGATTTGGGAGACAATCTGAGTAGCAGTCTGAGGTTGTTTTCAAATGACTCTGTCGTTTATCGACTAATAAAGTCACCAGAAGATAAAAAAATTGCAAAACGATTCAGAAAAGATATCAGAATGGTGCGAAAATTGGCAGGTGACTCTAAATAACGAAAAGTTTGACGTCATCCACATGAGTGCTAAAAGGAATCCGTTAAACATCGGTTACACGATAAATCACTCAAATATAAAGGCTGTAAAGTCAACGAAATATGTAGGAATTACAATTATGAACAACTTAAATTGAAAGGAACACATGAAAAATGTTGTGGGGAAGGCTAACCAATGAATGCCTTCTATTGGCAGGACACTTAGAAAGTGTAACAGATCTACCAAGGAGACTGCCTACACTACGCATGTCCATCCTCTTTTAGAATACTGCTGCGCGGTGTGGGATCGTTACCAGAGGGGACTGACGGAGTACATCGAAAAAGTTCAAAAAAGAGCAGCAAGTTTTGTATTATCGCGAAATGTGGGAGAGAGTGTCACTGAAATGATACAGGATTTGGGCTGGACATCATTAAAAGAAAGGCGGTTTTCGTTGCGACAGAATCTTCTCACGAATTTCCAATCACCAACTTTCTCCTCCGAATGCGAAAACATTTTGTTGACACCGACCTACATTGGGAGAAACGATCACCAAGATAAAATAAGGGAAATCAGAGCACGTACAGAAAGATATAGATGTTCTTTCTTTCCGCGCACTATACGAGATTGGAATAATAGAGAATTGTGAAGGTGGTTCGATGAACCCTCTGCTAGGCACTTAAATGTGATTTGCAGAGTATCCATGTAGATGTAGGTGTAGATGTACCTATGTATCAAGTCTGGATTATTATTGCTGAAGATCTGAACACGGATAGCAATCAACCACTTGATGATATTAATGAAGTGCTGAAGTTGTTGGAAATTTTTATTGATTATGGTTACTTCAAGTCTGGTAACTCTTTTCTGTATTCAAAAACAGGGACTAGCTGTGAGTTCTCCACTGTCTCACTGCCCAGAAATAATTTTTCTAAGTCTGAACACGATTTTGTGCAACACTTACCTTATTGTGTAGATATCCTTGGGTGGTTTTGTTATGTTGATGAAGTTCTCCTAATCTATAAAGTTACCAGTGGATTTTGTAGTTCTCTAGTTGACCACTTGAATTCACAACAATCTGGTATTCAATATGTAGTTGAACACAGTGTTAATAGCACATTCCCTTTCCTTGACATCTTAATTACATTAAAAAAAAGTATTTTTGTTTTTGATATTTACCAAAAGCCGTCAGCCACTGACACCATGCTCCATTGTTCTTCAAATGTGAAATGTAGAAGGACTGCCTTCTGTTCGCCTCTCGTGGAAAAACAATTTATTAAGGCAATATTGTAGCTTAAGTAAGTGCCGCGCGGAAATAGCCAAGCGGTCTAAGGCGCTGCAGTCATGGACTGTGCGGCTGGTCCCCGCGGAGGTTCGAGTCCTCCCTCGGGCATGGGTGTGTGTGTTTGTCCTTAGGATACTTTAGGTTAAGTAGTGTGTAAGCTTAGGGACTGATGACCTTAGCAGTTAAGTCCCATAGGATTTCACAAACATTTGAACATTTTTCTTAAATAAGTAAATTATTATCTATTGTGACCTACATATTGAAGGTTTCGCTTTTACTTGTGTAGTTGTCGTGAAAAGATAATTGTTCTACAGTGCAAGTCTGTGGCATTGGTTTGTTTTCCTTATTGAATGCAGTAACTTATGTGATTATTCTATAATTTCTGGGTAGTGTCTGTGTAGCTTTATTGAGAAGAGTATCGCACGTTCATAGTTTGCATTCGGTAAATGTTTTCTGTGTTTCTATACAACCATAAAGTTAATTTTCCATATTGTCCAGTAAAGTCGTTAAGTGGTGTTTCTGTTTCCATTAGAGTATTTATACATTAATTCAGTGATAGCACCTGTTCAAATTTGTCGTTAGACAGTATCGAGCCTCTTCAGTTTCTTACTTGTTTCATGATTTCCACCACCATAACCTACGCCATCAATTAACCTCGCGCTGTTTACATTCGCCTGCTGCTACATTCGCCTGACGCCCAGAAGTTCTCTGCTCATCTCACCGCAAGCGAAGTTACTTTCTGCTAATTATTAATTAGTGTAGGAGAATTGTTTGTAGAGTAATTTGTATTGTTTGTATTTGTGTTGTTTGTTTGTTGTGTAATTTGTATTCTTTAATCTGCCATCATGTGTGACAAATGTGGATGTTGCCATAGATTAATGACCACAGTAGTGAAATGTCAGGATTGTGGGTTGGTATTTCACTGGCGAGTTTGTAGCGAGGAAGCTGTTATAGTGCCAGATGAGGCTAGCCAGTGGAGTTGTAGATTATTTAGCTGTGACAAGAAAATCGTGGAACAGGGAAAAAAGATTTGTGCCCTTCAGGCTGAACTACAAATGGTGTACTTTGAATTAGACGGATTGAAGGGGGAAAGAGACAGTGGGAGCTGGGAACAGGTAACAAGTCGTAGTCAGAAGCAGAAAACCTCATAAATCACTTTTCAGATTCCAGTGAGCAGTCAGTTTGATTTGTTACCTGAAGTAGGAGAGCCTCAAACAGTTTTTGAGCAAAATAGGGTGCAGCAGACTCGTAGTAACAATTGTAATGCTAGGTCGGGAGTAAAGTCAAGCGGAAAGAAAAGAGTCCTGCTGTTAGGTAGAAGTCACGGGAGATGTGTAGGCCAGTTGCTACAGGATAGGCTAGGAGTCCAGTACCAGGTCACAAGCATTATGAAACCTAGTGCTAATAAGCTTAGCCAGGTTACAGAAAACCTAGGGGCCTTGTGCAAAGATTTTGATGGTGAGGACCATGTTCTTATAATAGGAGGGGCAGGAAACAGCCTGGCTAGCAATTCGGACTATAGTATTAGGTGTGACATGGATATAATAGGCGCAGCAACAGCTCACACTCATGTGGGGTTTCCGGATGTTTTGCAGCGCCATGACCAGCCCTGGGCTAATGCGACTGTCAACCGTGTAAACAGAGAGCCGGGGGTTACTGTTTGCAGAAACTAAATCTCATATCTGTGCTGTGCCTGTTGATGCAATTGGGAAGTGGTGTTACACTAGTCAAGGCCTGCACCTGAATAAGAGAGGGAAGGATAGATAGGTTGATCTTCTCACAGAAAATGTAAGGGGGGCCACATGCACACAAGACAAAATACCTATGATTACTGGAGTCAGAAGGATACATTTTTTAGGTTAGAGTCAGGTTACAAACAGAGAGTATTGAAAGAGATTAAAACAAAACAGTGCCATAATGTCAGTAGCAGTATCCAAGGAAATAAAATTTGTGTGTTTCATCAGAACATTACAAGACTGAAAAATAAGGTAGATGAGCTTCTTGTATACCTAGAAAATGGGGTAAACTCTGAAGGTATAGATGTTTTGCATCTCTCTGAACACCATGTAACTGCAGGGATGGAGAAGTTAAATTTAATCGATTACAGATTAGCATCTTATTCATGTAGAGTCAACATGGAAAAAGGAGGGGTTGTGACTTATATAAAAACTGGACACAAAGTCAAAAATATTGAAACAAAAGTTATATGTAGATCAGATCCTTGAAGCATGTGCTTGTGAGATGCTACTGCAATATACCTCTATAATGATTGTAACAATCTACAGATCCCATCAAAGTAACTTTCAGCTACTTGTGAAAAATCTTGAGGTATTATTGAGCTACCTGTCAGACAAAAAGAAGCCGTTAGTGGTTTGTGGTGATTTTAATGTAGATTTCTTAAAAGATACGGATAGGAAAAATGAGCTAGAATCTTTGTTTGATTGTTTCAGTCTAGTATCTGTTGTAAATTTTCCAACTTGTGTGCAGCAGGTTAGTAGGTAACCTATCGATAACATTTTCATAGACAATGCTCAGGCAGAAACAATTAATGTGTACCCAGTTGTTAATGAGCTATCTGATGATGATGCACAGTTAATAGACATAACACATATAGCACCTTACAGGATTCACGCAACTTCGCACAAAGCAGGGAGGCTTATTAATGTGAACAGGATACAGAGCTTTAAGTGCAGCCTAGAAGAGGTAGAATGTCATGAAGTATACACAGAAAATGATGCTGATGCCAAATTCAATTTATTCCACCGTAAATTTGTCTCAACATTTGAGAGTTGCTTTCCTGAAACATTATCCAAAAAATCCATTACAAAGTCAAGTAAGCCATGGATTACTAAGGGAATTAAGATATCGTATAAGAGGAAGAGGGGAATATATGGACAGGCCAGAACAAATCAGGATCTGACGTTACTAGCTTACTACAAAAGATACTGTAATATTTTAAGGAAAGTCATTAAGAAGTCGAGAAGCTTATGTGTTCTGACAGAAATTAATAATGCAGATAATAAGATTAAAACTATATGGAATATTGCCAATGGGAGATGGGGCAACCTGACGTGCACAGCATACCATAGCAATAAAGCTGAATGATGATGTGAGTGATAATTCACATGTTGCAAGTATTTTTAACAATCACTTTCTGAACATAGCAGCAAAAATAGGGTTAAAGGGTTCAGCTGAAGAAGCAAAAAGATATGTTAAAATGTCATCTTTAGAAATAGCACCAACATCCCCCGGTGAAATTAAGGGAATTATAAATATACTGAGAAACAAGAGCTCATGTGGCGTTGGTGGAGTCTCTCACAGAATTTTGAAGTGTTGTTCTAATTTAATAAGTGGAGTCCTTAGCGCTATATGTAATGCTTTGCTGGCACAGGGAATTTTTCCAGACTGATTGAAACACACAATTGTCAAACCTCTTCATAAGAAAGGGGACAAGAGTGACTTAAATAATTATAGACCAGTCTCATTGCTGACTTCATTTTCTAAAAATTCGAAAAAGTTATGTGTTCAAGAGTAGTCTCACATGTAAGTGAAAATCTATAGGTTATGAACTGCAGATTGAAACTGAAGAAACTGCAAAAGGGTGGGAATTTAAGGAGATGGGACCTGGATAAACTGAAAGAACCAGAGGTTGTAGAGAGTTTCAGGGAGAGCATAAGGGAACAATTGACAGGAATGGGGGAAAGAAATACAGTAGAAGAAGAATGGGTAGCTCTGAGGGATGAAGTAGTGAAGGCAGCAGAGGATCAAGTAGGTAAAAAGACGAGGGCTAATAGAAATCCTTGGGTAACAGAAGAAATATTGAATTTAATTGATGAAAGGAGAAAATATAAAAATGCAGTAAATGAAGCAGGCAAAAAGGAATACAAACGTCTCAAAAATGAGATCGACAGGAAGTGCAAAATGGCTAAGCAGGGATGGCTAGAGGACAAATGTAAGGATGTAGAGGCTTGTCTCACTAGGGGTAAGATAGATACTGCCTACAGGAAAATTAAAGAGACCTTTGGAGAGAAGAGAACCACTTGTATGAATATCAAGAGCTCAGATGGAAACCCAGTTATAAGCAAAGAAGGGAAGGCAGAAAAATGGAAGGAGTATATAGAGGGTTTATACAAGGGCGATGTACTTGAGGACAATATTATGGAAATGGATGTGGATGAGGATGAAATGGGAGATAAGATACTGCGTGAAGAGTTTGACAGAGCACTGAAAGACCTGAGTCGAAACAAGGCCCCGGGAGTAGACAACATTCCATTAGAACTACTGATGGCCTTGGGAGAGCCAGTCATGACAAAACTCTACCATCTGGTGAGCAAGATGTATGAGACAGGCGAAATACCCACAGACTTCAAGAAGAATATAATAATTCCAATCCCAAAGAAAGCAGGTGTTGACAGATGTGAGAATTACCGAACTATCAGTTTAACAAGTCACAGCTGCAAAATACTAACGCGAATTCTTTACAGACGAATGGAAAAACTGGTAGAAGCGGACCTCGGGGAAGATCAGTTTGGATTCCATAGAAATGTTGGAACACGTGAGGCAATACTAACCTTATGACTTATCTTAGAAGAAAGATTAAGAAAAGGCAAACCTACGTTTCTAGCATTTGTAGAATTAGAGAAAGCTTTTGACAATGTTAACTGGAATACTGTCTTTCAAATTCTGAAGGTGGCAGGGGTAAAATACAGGGAGCGTAAGGTTATTTACAATTTGTACAGAAACCAGATGGCAGTTATAAGAGTCGAGGGGCATGAAAGGGAAGCAGTGGTTGGGAAAGGAGTGAGACAGGGTTGTAGCCTCTCCCCGATGTTATTCAATCTGTATATTGAGCAAGCAGTAAAGGAAACAAAAGAAAAATTCGGAGTAGGTATTAAAATTCATGGAGAAGAAGTAAAAACATTGAGGTTCGCCGATGATATTGTAATTCTGTCAGAGACAGCAAAGGACCTGGAAGAGCAGTTGAACGGAATGGACAGTGTCTTGAAAGGAGGATATAAGATGAACATCAACAAAAGCAAAACAAGGATAATGGAATGTAGTCAAGTTAAATCGGGTGATGCTGAGGGGATTAGATTAGGAAATGAGACACTTAAAGTAGTAAAGGAGTTTTGCTGTTTATGGAGCAAAATAACTGATGATGGTCGAAGTAGAGAGGATATAAAATGTAGACTGGCAATGGCAAAGAAATCGTTTCTGAAGAAGAGAAATTTGTTAACATCGAGTATAGATTTAAGTGTCAGGAAGTCGTTTCTGAAAGTATTTGTATGGAGTGTAGCCATGTATGGAAGTGAAACATGGACGATAACCAGTTTGGACAAGAAGAGAATAGAAGCTTTCGAAATGTGGTGCTACAGAAGAATGCTGAAGATAAGGTGGGTAGATCACGTAACTAATGAGGAGATATTGAATAGGATTGGGGAGAAGAGAAGTTTGTGGCACAACTTGACTAGAAGAAGGGATCGGTTGGTAGGACATGTTTTGAGGCATCAAGGGATCACAAATTTAGCATTTGAGGGCAGTGTGGAGGGTAAAAATCGTAGAGGGAGACCAAGAGATCAATACACTAAACAGATTCAGAAGGATGTAGGTTGCAGTGGGTACTGGGAGATGAAGAAGCTTGCAAAGGATAGAGTAGCATGGAGAGCTGCATCAAACCAGTCTCAGGACTGAAGACCACAACAACAACAACAATTTTCTCAGCATGTCACAGTTCGGATTCTGGAAGGTTTACTCGACTGAGAATGCTATCTACACATTTACCCATCAAATAGTACAAGCCCTAAATAACAATTTATCGCCAGTTGGTATTTTTGTGATCTCTCCAAGGCATTTGACTGTGTGGATCATGTCACACTCTTAGGAAAACTCAGGTTTTATGGAATTTCAGACTATACACACAGCTGGTTTGAATCATACTTAATGAACAGAAAGCAAAATGTTGTGCTGAATAGCACAAATAATGTTGAGAGGGTAGTAAATTCTAGTGAATGGGGAGTTATCACAAAGGGAGTGCCACAGGGTTCAATTTTAGGTCCTCTGCTGTTCCTTATTCATGTGACTGACCCGCTACTTAACGTTCAGCAAGCAGAACTAGTACTTTTTGCAGATGACACAAGTGTTATAATACATCCCATTCCAGAAAAAGCATCTGAAGATATTGTTAAGGATGTCTTTCAAAGAATTATTAAGTGTTTCTCAGAAAATGGACTCTCCCTTAATTTTGAAAAACTCAGTATTTCCAGTTCTATACACCAATACTGTCATATTGACAATTGATGTAGCATATGAACAGGGCTCAGTTAACAGGGTAGATTGCTCCAAATTTTTAGCTGCTCACATTGATGACAATTTGAACTGGAAGAAGCATAATACTGAGCTTCTCAAAGAACTAAGTTCAGCGTCTTTCGATCTTCGTATAATCGCTAGTCTTTGTAATAGACAGATCAGCCTCCTAACGTACTTTGCACATTTCCACTCAAAAATGTCATGTGGTATAGTTTTCTGGGGTAACTCACCACTTAGTCAAAAAGTATTGATTGCACAAAAGAGAGCAGTGAGAATAATTAGTGGTGTTCACCCAAGAACGTCATGTAGCCACCTTTTCAAGAAGTTAGGTATTTTAATTGCACCATCAGAGTACGTATATTCGCTCATGAAATTTGTTACAAATAATCCATCTCAATTCGTGAAGAACAGTGATGTTCATACATACAACACTACAGGGAAAAATGACCTTTCCTATCCGTTATTGAAGGCGCCACGTGCTCAAAAAGGAGTACATTATACAGCAACAAAAGTCTTTGATCATTTGCACAACAACATAAAGTGTCTGGCAGGTAGCAGATCTAGTTTTAAATCTAGCTTAAAATCATTTCTTTTGGACAACTCCTTCTACTCCATGTACGAGTTTCTGTTTCAAAAATAGTAAAAAAATGTAGTTGATGTGTAGAACAAAAAATTCCAGTAATATTAATATTAACACTATTTATGTGTGTATATACACTCCTGGAAATGGAAAAAAGAACACATTGACACCGGTGTGTCGGACCCACCATACTTGCTCCGGACACTGCGAGAGGGCTGTACAAGCAATGATCACACGCACGGCACAGTGGACACACCAGGAACCGCGGTGTTGGCCGTCGAATGGCGCTAGCTGCGCAGCATTTGTGCACCGCCGCCGTCAGTGTCAGCCAGTTTGCCGTGGCATACGGAGCTCCATCGCAGTCTTTAACACTGGTAGCATGCCGCGACAGCGTGGACGTGAACCGTATGTGCAGTTGACGGACTTTGAGCGAGGGCGTATAGTGGGCATGCGGGAGGCCGGGTGGACGTACCGCCGAATTGCTCAACACGTGGGGCGTGAGGTCTCCACAGTACGTCGATGTTGTCGCCAGTGGTCGGCGGAAGGTGCACGTGCCCGTCGACCTGGGACCGGACCGCAGCGACGCATGGATGCACGCCAAGACCGTAGGATCCTACGCAGTGCCGTAGGGGACCGCACCGCCACTTCCCAGCAAATTATGGACACTGTTGCTCCTGGGGTATCGGCGAGGACCATTCGCAAACGTCTCCATGAAGCTGGGCTACGGTCCCGCACACCGTTAGGCCGTCTTCCGCTCACGCCCCAACATCGTGCAGCCCGCCTCCAGTGGTGTCGCGACAGGCGTGAATGGAGGGACGAATGGAGACGTGTCGTCTTCAGCGATGAGAGTCGCTTCTGCCTTGGTGCCAATGATGGTCGTATGCGTGTTTGGCGCCGTGCAGGTGAGCGCCACAATCAGGACTGCATACGACCGAGGCACACAGGGCCAACACCCGGCATCATGGTGTGGGGAGCGATCTCCTAAACTGGCCGTACACCACTGGTGATCGTCGAGGGGACACTGAATAGTGCACGGTACATCCAAACCGTCATCGAACCCATCGTTCTACCATTCCTAGACCGGCAAGGGAACTTGCTGTTCCGACAGGACAATGCACGTCCGCATGTATCCCGTGCCACCCAACGTGCTCTAGAAGGTGTAAGTCAACTACCCTGGCCAGCAAGATCTCCGGATCTGTCCCCCATTGAGCATGTTTGGGACTGGATGAAGCGTCGTCTCACGCGGTCTGCACGTCCAGCACGAACGCTGGTCCAACTGAGGTGCCAGGTGGAAATGGCATGGCAAGCCGTTCCACAGGACTACATCCAGCATCTCTACGATCGTCTCCATGGGAGAATAGCAGCCTGCATTGCTGCGAAAGGTGGATATACACTGTACTAGTGCCGACATTGTGCATGCTCAATTGCCTGTGTCTGTGTGCCTGTAGTTCTGTCAGTGTGATCATGTGATGTATCTGACCCCAGGAATGTGTCAATAAAGTTTCCCCTTTCTGGGACAATGAATTCACGGTGTTCTTATTTCAATTTCCAGGAGTGTATATCTTGTAATCTGATTTGTTCCACATCATATCGATAAAATAATCGGGAAAATGATCTATGGAACATGACATAACTAAAACTAAACTAAACTAAAACCACCACCTCCATCAGGTCCCCCTAACTTACCATCTCTCAACTGTGAGTACAAGGTGATACAATGTACTGCATATGTTAATGGTTGTGTTGTAAATTTTGTTCACAATATTAGTGTAGAATTATTGAACAAGACAACTGCTCCACATTCTCTTCCACTTTATCACTAGTTAGGCAGAACAACAACAACCAGAACAACTATCGAATACCTTACTATGACTCCTTTTCAGAAAGAACGGGTAAACATCTAAAAAAGAATAAAATCTTGCAGAATGTAGGTGACAAATGTAGTCATATTGAATATTCACTCAGCTATCTGTATAAGAACACAGGGATATATTCAGATTCCAGTGACAACTGTTTTCACAAGTACATTGCCAAAATGTTGCAGGTTTCGACATTCACTTTAAAGAACATCTCAATCTGAACAGTTCGAAGTCCATATTAATATCTCACTTACGTAATAATCAACGTTCTATTTCAGATCTCCACAATGTTTTGGAGATATTGCATAAAGAGAGAGAAAGAGTGAGGTTTTAAATCTGCCTGAGAAGATATACACTGAGCTACCAGAACATTATGACCATCGACCTACTATCGATATAAACCCGTCCAGGCGATAGCAACGGCACCTGGCGAGGAATAACTGCTAGTCTAACATACACATGGTGCATATAGCATCAGTGAACATGCTGTCTGTGTGTTGAATGGGGAAGGCATGCAGTCTATATGAGTTTGACTGAGGGCAGATGGTAATGGGTTGGAGGCTTGGCATGAGCATTTCAGAAACTGCACAACTTGTTGGGTGTTCAGGGAGTGCTGTGATGAGTGTCTTTAACATATGATGAAACCAAGTCCAGACATTGTGGGGTTGGGCAGCCACCCCTCATTACAGATGTCAGACATCGTAGGCTGGACAGACTTGTAAAACAGGACAGGCAGCGAACTGTGGTGGAACTAATATGAGAGTTAAACGCTGGGCAGAGCAAAAGTGTGTCTGAACACACAGTGCACCAGATACTCCTAACGATGGTCCTGGATAGCCAGCGACCCATTCATATGCGAATGTTAACCCCATACCAGCATGTACGGCTGAAATGGGCACATGACCATCAGCACTGGACGTTGATGCAGTGGCAAAGCACTGCATGATCTGAAGATTCCCTATACCTTCTTCACCATGCCAACAGAAGGCTGAAAATCTGTCGTCTTCCAGGGCAACAGCTCCTTGACACCCATGCTGCAGGGCAGAGACAAGCTGGTGGCATCTCCATTATGCTTTGGAGAACATTCACATTGACATCCATGGGTGCAATGGAGCTAGTCTAAAGCACCATGACAGCCCAGGAGTATCATACACTGATTGCAAGACTATGTACATCTCTTCATGGTGACCATGTTTCCTGACAGCAGTGGGAGTCTCCAGTAAGAAAATGCGCCATGCCACAAGGCCAGGGGTGTGATGCAGTTTTTCGAGGAACACAGTGGTGAGTTCCAGTTGATGTGCTGGCCCTTCAACTCGCCAGATCTGAACCAGATCGAACGCATCTGGTGTGTAACTGAATGTAGTGTGAGAGCTCATTGCCCCTTCTCTGGAATTAAAGGGAATTAGCTGATTTGTGTATGCAAATGTGGTACGAACTCCATCCAGCGACCTACCAAGGACTCATTGCTTTCATGCCACAATGCACCGCTGTTATCCATGCCAACAGTGGACATACTGGCTCTCCCTTAGGTAGGTGGTCATAATGTTCTGGCTGATCAGAGTATATAATGAAGTCCATAAGACAGGCCCTCTCTCAAAAACTAAACAGGATTAAGACATGGAGTTTTATTGGCCAATGCTGACTACTTGAACTTTTGAAGCAAGGGGTCTCAGCATAAACTACTTGGATGGCTTATTACAGGATTTTTATTTTATGTTAATATCCGAGTTTACTGCCACTGCCAGATATATGTACCTCATTATGATTCATTTACTGTGTATACTGTTTTAATGTTATAGAAATTAGTAGAAAGATTGAAAAACTTTCACCTTAGTAACATTATTATATTACGTATCACCCACATTCTATTCTAGCATAATACAGATAGCCAAATGTAATGGTTTGTGTGGCGACTGCAATTCCTCAACAGAGCACTAGCAGCATGCTTCTCTTATCTTCCATGTTGCCTGTATCAGTTTGGTTTCCTCAATTGTCTACATAGCCAGATGGCAGCCACTGCACTTACTCCCGCAATACACCGGAAACCTTGTAGCTTCTGTTGTCAGCCACTGTAATTACTATCATCACAAAGAGTGTTGGCTTCTGATAAGTTTGACTTTCAATAAAATCTTCTTCCTTTCCATCATTGGTGGCCACCAGCAACACGTTAAAAACAATTTTATTCAGTGTATTTTATACATTAACTTTATTAATTTCAGTCATTAACTTTATTTATTTTTATTCTTCAGTCATTCCAGGACCCATATTTTCTTGGATAACATTTACGGGGGCATTGCCCCTTGCTTTCTATAGGCCCACTGGAAAATATTTTAATCAGACAAATCATGACAGGTGATTGTGATTTTAACACAGCTCAGCCCTGTTTTTTTCAATTGTTCCACCTTCCATTGGATTGTTCTATCTCTTTTTTATTTTAGTTACCACTCCCCTGTATTTTTGTCAAGGATCAGTTTCTGATTCCTTTGCCATTCCTTTCCTTTTATAGACTGGGCATTTGTCATTGATGATGGATTGTACCAATTGAAGAAGCTGTGAACTTTGCCAACTATTACTCTGTGACATTCTGTGATAGCACCCTACACCATAAGATATAGCATTGTAGATAACAATATTTTGGCATGAAATTACGAATTTTATTTATTACATATGAATAGGTCTGTTCTTTACGAAGCTTATGCAATCCATACCTAGTTTCCTAACCAGATGCATACTATTTTCTTCTTGATTTAAATGAATTCACTAAGTACTTGGAAAATATTTCAGGTAACTTCATTTCCCCATTAACAAAGCATTTATTTATAAACATCCCTGTACTGATATACATCAGAAGATGCTAATGTTTTCTATTATATTAATTTTATTTAATCAAATAAACTTTTTCTCAATTTTTTAAGACAGGAAGAAAGAATTTCACCAGAAAGTATCATTTTAAAAATTTGATCCCTCAACTAAAATTTTTAATTTATCGTTAAATTTAACTGAAACGTTCATAGCATTATAATTATACCTTTGTCTACTCTGACACAATCATGAATCAATATTTGCCTAATATGTTAACTATAATTTTACATAACGAATTTAGAACCCTATTAGGGCCAATGTCATTTAATGGTACAAAATTTATATTGAGTTCAGTTTTCATTATAATACATTTAATAATTTTGTAAGACTATTCTCATGCACTTTTATGAGAATTAGTCTCTTAGTATTAACATTTGCAGCCACAACATGATTAAGATGTACATTACCTGAATAAGTTAATCACACTAAATTTTTCTGTTGTTTCCTTAATTTTTATATAGAAATTGCATTTATTTTACCAATTTAATTAGCATAAAACATCAAACATTATAATTTGAGCAGTATAATCAATATTTTTCGTTTCAGATCTTGCAGGGAGACTTTAATATGGATGATATCAAGGAGGTCTTCAGTGAGCAGAATAACGGGTTGCAGTTTACTAAAAAATTTTGGTTATATTAAAACAGCATTGGAATTAATGAAAAAACTTTGTATTGAATAAGAATCATGTTAGTGTAGTCAGTTTCGACCTGGAAGTTTAGTAAATGTGTCTTTATTCTACAATACTAATTAAATCTAAAAAGAGACACATTACAATTATTAATGTGACTTAATGATGAAGTTGCAAATAAGGCCATATAAAGCCAGTATGAAAACTGGTAACTTTTTTACTATCAGTTAAACTCTGTTCACATTTTTAAGTTCATATAGTGGAAATAAAACACCACATTTTCACTGAAAACATATAGCTTTGTTCCTAAATATATCTGAAAATGCAAATAGATCTTCAGTGACACACTCTTATTATAAGTTATTTAGATATTATAACAGAAAGATATAACTGAAATAAATATAGAAAATAGCTGTTTAAAGGTGTATCTTAACATACAAATCATATAATTCTTGAATATAATTAATAACACATTAAGCAAACTACATAAACATTGATCACCTAATATCTCACCTTGACATTAATCAAAAGACTTTGATGAAGGATAACCTATTTTTAAAGGAAAATATCTAACAAATTTTGATAAAAGGAAAGGTATAAATCACATACAATCTGTAAATCGGTCAGTAGCTAATGTAACTGAAGAAAACAAATTAAGAGAAATACTGAACATATTAATAAGATTTTCTAAACGAAATGTGAAGAAATGCACTGATATGAGAAATAGGAAAAATTTAATCAGTCTAAGAGTAAACCTCCGAAAACAGTAACAAGTAACAAACCATTTAGACCTAAGTAAAAATAACAACCCATGACATAAAACAAAATCTGCAATAAATACTATCATCTGCCGTCAGTGAATAATAAAATACATGGAAAGAATTGGAAGCTGTCAAATACGTCAGACGAAATACAGAAAAATTAAATGATTAATTCACCTTAAATATACCATCTCAAAAATTAAATCCTTTGAATAAAAACAAGCTAAGATGTATTCCACATGTAGATCTTCTAGAAACATTAAAACAAACAAACTTTAAGGGTATTAATGTTTATAGGAGAAAAATTATGCATTATTGAACCTTCAAATTTAGATAAGAATTCCTTAAACAATATGTGAGGTATTCCATTAAAAATAATAAGTTTTGGATAAACTTCTGGGTACAGTTCTCTTTATTAAACCAGATTGCCCTGATGTAGCAAGAGAAATAATCTGTTTTAAATAAAATTCAAAATTAGCACCTAGACCAGCTATAAATATAGTTATACCACCAAATAGAAGAATGAAGCAAAGCTGATACAGTGGAAGGAGGAGCCATAGGCGCCGAAAATCGAGAAGAAACAGTATTTTGAGTTCTCTTAGCTACAACTACCAAACCAATCTGTTTCGTAATTAGCTTAATTTCAAAAGTGTTTGAAATAAATTCACAATAATAAAACTAGTTTCAGCTACAAAAATTTAATATTCAAGTAACAGATTAAACTATTAACATAATCAATTCGATTATACAGCACAGTTCTTATACCTGCATTACAAGAATATATAATTATTATAATTAAAAAGAAACTGAACAATTACAACCCAATCCTAAACATATCAACCCAGTAAAATACTAATTAAATTTGGAATAATAATTAAAAATCTCTTTGAAAGAATAAATATGAAAGCTATAATGATGAAACAGACACACAATCCTCTCTATAATAAAAAAACTAAGAAGGAGTTGGAAGTTATAATAATAAAAAAATATTAAATCCAAAATTGATCACTGTTGTAGAACAATTTAAATTATGAAGTTTTCACTCATCAAAAACCATATAATTAATTATTATACAGTAATTACATAAAATAAAAATCAGTGTATACCATCCCTCAATTCAAATATTATTTTTTCTATAAATTGAAATCTGAAAACTGTTAATTGTTGCTGAAGATTGTCTTTAAAAATCTTAGTGAAATAACTTCTATCTATTTTCGTTTGACCACAGTAATGCAGTTAACTATCAACTATATTATTTGCAAGCTAGGGTCAGTTATACTGCATTTAGAATATTACATAATGCAATCTTTATGTAAGGTGGAGAGAGGCACTGTGATTTGCATTGGCCTGCATAGCACCTATTTAGCATCTGTACTAATACTTACTGCAAGAGAAATACTTTACTGTTATAGTAGTTAATATTTTCGTGGACTCTACACAGCAAAACTCTTTACTGTTCACAAAAATATTATAAGTGCCTATGTTAGTCCAGTCCATATCTCAAGTTGGGCTTTAAGTCAGAATTCAGTAAGAAAAAGATTAAAAATTATACTGGTCAGCTTTTCTGCTGTTCTGAAAATGGAAGATCTTAATTTAAATCCAGCAACGATGCTTGAACAGCTAAAAATGCTAAACACTGAAAAATAGTAATGAATTTGACATGTAAGGACATTTAAAGTACTTACATAATTCCAACTAGTGCTCTATGATTATATATTGAGTTATTTAACAATTTTACATACACTTGATTACTCAAACGGATTAAGTTTGGCCATTAATATCGAAAGCAAACAGAAGAGAGAGGGAAGTCTATAATGGTTTTTTTTTAAGAATGAAAAATTAACATGACCTCAAATATTATTATTATGTAGCTCTAAGACACATATTTTTAGCATATAATTATTCTTTTATAATTACATTAATTACCAAAATTAATTTCTGATCAATAAAGTGCATGTTACATTTCCAACACACAATGATTCTTGTGTTTTGTGAATGTTTCTCATTAAAAGGTTCATGATATTGTTTGTTATTCATCGTTCATGAGAGGATGTTATATAACCCATGGCATGCTATGAGCTCACATATTGAAAGTTTGTGAGTAGCATGCCACAAAATACGTACTTGTTTATCATTTCAGTTCATTTTTTATACACAGTTTTGTAAGTTCTCTGCACAAGTTTGTTGTATGACTTCACACAAATTGTCACCAGATGTGAGTACCTACATAGTAAAAAATTCTGTATGTAGAAGTGCACTAATGAGCAAATATATGTCACAAGTACTTCATATTTTGTGTTATTTTGGGATCGACACAACATTTGGGATGGTCTGCATTATTCAGTCCTAGAAAAATCTAATTTCTGCTCCCTCATCTGGGCAAAGGTCACTGGGAAACTAAGGAAAACTAGGATGGAGTATTGGATTACCCCTTTTCAATTTCACTTTAAAATATTTGTGATACACAAGATGTTAAACGGCATTTACCATACAATGTTAGTTTTGTTTAAAATCGTGTCCATAGCGAAATTCGATCTACTGTTCATATTTCAGTTCACACAAAAGTTCGTTTTACACATTCAGTTTTATATCAGTCGTTCATATAGTGCTTCAAAATTACTAAAAGCCATTTTAGAGCCAAACTTATAGAATTCTGGATTATAAACATGTGACTTCATTAAATTCATTTATGTGAAAAAGATAAACATATTTCGATAGAAGTCGTTTCTTGTGACCACTGCCGAAGACTTTGCACTCCGTTGCCTCGCTTCATGCCAGGGACACGCCGCTGTCAGGTGGGTAGCACCTGGCACAACAGGAGTTATGTGTCATCTCACAGTCCCAGCGCTGCATCTGTGTGGCTGCAAACAACTCTACGTGTCCCCACCGGTGTCCTTTCATCATGGGTTGTTCGGCTGTTCGTCTTCGCTGGACAGCTCCTCAGCATGTATATGAAATAAATCTACAGCAGCATTACATTTATGTTTTGCAGTGAACACATAATGCATAGTGGGGCGATCACTCTGTTGTAGAAATAATTTAGAAGCCAAGATCGCTTAAATACTGTTTACTGGATAACTGGTTTCAACACACTGAAGGTGCCTCATCAGATCTGAATGTAGATAAACAATTATATCCAAATGGTTTATAAATGTTAATCTACATTGAGATCTGATGATGGCACATTCATTGTGTTGAAACCGGTTCTCCAGTAAACAATTTAAGCGATCTTGTCTTTTGAATTATTTCTACAACATTTATGTTTACTAGTACAGGGTCTTTCCACAGGGAGGAGGCATGAAATGGTTAGTTTTTACTGTCAAGTGCAAAGTTATTTCTGTAGGGATTTGTCACTTCATTTTGTAGGTTTACTGTTGTTACATTTAATGTGACATTGCCTAACCAGTTCGTCACAGAGTTTGTACCCACGTTTCTATTATGGACAGCGATGGTTATGTCACTAATAAGCACTTGGCGAGTGTCTTTTTTTCGGTGACAGACTGTTTATACATGCCGTTCTAATTACATTCGTCACGGTGACTACACATACTGTATTTAGCATCCCTCGCATGTGTGAAATTCAAATTGTTGCTTGCGGACAGCTACTATCCACCCTAAAAGAATAGACTGTGGTATATGGTCTTTTATGCCACTGTCCCTACACTTAGGTTGTATCTGTTTCAAACTTAGTTCATGCTTATTAGTGTCCACAATTCGTAACCGAATTTTACTGCTCATTCTCTCAGTCTCTTAACACTTTCACTATGAACCTTTGTGCTAACACCAGCGTTATTGGAATGAGATTTTCACTCTGCAGCGGAGTGTGCGCTGATATGAAACTTCCTGGCAGATTAAAACTGTGTGCTGGACCGAGACTCGAACTAGGGACCTTTGCCTTTCACGGGCATGTGCTCTACTGGAAGGTAGGAGACGAGATACTGGCAGAAGTAAAGCTGTGAGGACGAGGCGTGAGTCGTGCTTAGGTAGCTCAGTTGGTAGAGCACTTGCCCGCGAAATGCAAAGGTCCCCAGTTCGAGTCTCGGTCCGGCACACAGTTTTAAATTGACGTTATTGTTCGGGGTTGTTTGTTGCCTACAAAACGTTCAGTATCGCACATGCATCTTATCACTGTTCATAACCAGTCACAATTTTGTTATTTCACTGTTTAAGAGCTCGTTTACGAGTCCATAATAATATGTATTTACATTTTCAGTCGTGTAGAGACTGTCTTTACTTGCATTGACATTTTAATATATATTTATATTCTCAGTATGAATATATTATATACATATATATGATGGCTATACAGCCCTCCATGTCAAATATTTGTCTCAAAGAGATTCTTATGACCTTCTGTGCAGACTCTGGCCTGACTTTACAATAGCATTTATATTTTATCTTAATTCTGAGATCTCGCTTTGTAATTTTATTTCTCACCTACTTAGGGCTGCAGTACATCTTCTCTACAGAGAAACAAGACACAAATATCGGTTATAAAAATACGGAAAAAACAGATGTAACAGATGCTTCAAATAAGAAGCAGGCATGCCATGAAGGCGTTAGTCTGACTCTAACAAAAAAATATTACTGGCTCATATGGGCTCTGAGAGCACACAAGATAGCTTATGGCGTCTCAAAACTCTGTTCTTATTACTCTATGAAACTCCTTCCTACTATGTCATATGACAATAAACTCATGTTTTTCAGTAACGTAATTAATCAATTCGCTATACATTTAGCAAAAACACTATAACATAAAATATGACATTATTTGTTTTAAAGTTCCTTTCTAGCCTAACTTTTACTTTTTATGCGAGAATCGACTATGTTATTGCAAAACTTGTAGTAAATAAAACATTAAAACATCAGAAGATTTCATTCCCTATACAGAGTATACTGACAGGTTTATCTATTAAGGAATGTTATTCACTGACATTGCTTAGCGAAATAAATATTCAAGAATTTACATACAAACTAGACACAAATATCATATACATAAGAAATTAAAAACACTTATGAGTGCTATATACAAATATCAAGGTACTATTTACAAACAGTTCTCGCTGGACATATTTTTTCAGATCATTGTAAGGGTAGAGATTTTTTATTTTGCCAGCTTCCACATTGGCCAGTAGGCATCTGCTCCCATGTGAAATAAGATCTATTATGTATGATCTGGCATAAATTAATTGGCACTTTTTATTTCTCTTGTCTGGCACTGAAAACTTGGAGTGTACTTTCAGTAACACCAAGTTGCATAGTTGTAACAATGTGTTATTCTTACTTATTTGCTTATTGCGTTTCATTTTTCTAGTTTGAGCACATCATGCCAAGTTATCAAATACATCCTCTTCTATCTCCTTTTTAGTTTTTACTAACTGAGGTAGCTTAGGTAGATGTGCTGACCATTTGTTGACTCCTTTATCCCCCATCATGAGCCCAGCTGGTGAATGGCCAGTTGCTGAGTGGGGTAAGTTGTTATGTATACTCTCAAATATTGGTAATACTCTGCCCACTTTGTATGTTGGTTGGGTACTTATGTCCATATGTCAGTTGTACAGAATAATTGCTTTTATTTCTTGTTATACTCTGATTGTTAGGCGGTAGTATTGGGTTTTGCTCCCACTAACGTGGGTATCCACTTTGCCCTTAATCATGTGTTTTCCTACCTTTGGAAATGTTGTTATAATTTACTTTATATGGGTCGTCATGCCTACGCTTCTTGTTGTAGTGGTATTGGCCATTCTCGTTCGGTGACCTGCTGTTATGGTTGTAACCATTGCGTCTGCCATTAGCTTTATTGTTATGGTTTGGTGAATTATGCCCGTTTTAATGTCAGGAATGTTATTCACGACTATTTTCGTGACCGCTGTTCTCTTTGACATCTTTGTGTATTAAATCGATGGAGTCTGACGTTCAAGTTTATGTTCTAGTAGATCAATTAATTGTTTCTTCACGTTATTCGGTAGCCATGCCTTCAGCAACCGAATTACGTCTCTGTTCGAGATAGGCTCATCCCAGTAACTGGTTTTGTTTATACACTTGCTCACAAGTATAACAGCTGTCAGCAGTTTCCATTGTCTGTAAGGTTGCGTCACCCTATACGTGCGAAATAATAAATTGTATCTTTTGTCTTTCCGTCCATGCTGGTAGTAAAATGTTTCTGAATCCCCTTATAAAAAGCACAGGGCGAACTGACCGTTTCTCGTCTGTGAACACTTCGAGCTGGCGGTGCTTAATTTAACTTCCCTCCAACCTTACATCTTACTCGTTTAGTCTGAAGCAAAATCTGTAACATGCCTGGTAATACACAAAAAATAAAAAAACTACATGATTAACAGCCATGTGTGTCAGCCATACATATTGTAATATATTCAGATGAAGGTATCAACCTCAAAATCTGTAAAATGTAGATACCTAGTAACTGCTGGTGATGGACTGGATGCGTCTGGTAATTATATAAATAATCGAAGCCAGCAAAGGGCACTAAAGCTAGGGCACATGAGTAACCAGTATCATAAACTTAATAGTTAAAATTCAGTATACATAGCCACTAATTAGTATTACTTCATAAGGCAAAATGAGCGTCTGACAATAAAACATGAACTGACACACAATATGTGGAATTAGATCCATATCTAAAATCCACATAAATAGTGTAAATAGTAATAATGGGAGCAACGTTTCAGGACATCTAATTCCCAAGGAGTCCATTCCCAACTGAATCACTGCTTGCATCCAGGCCAGTTGTTCTTGGATGGCAGATGCAAATACGAGGTTGTTACGATGTTCCTGGTGAGCAGTGTGGTAACCCTCCCTTGTGATGGTGAAACATGATCGATGAACACAGTGCAATGCCACTAATCAGCAGGTCATGCTTCCCAGTCACGGCATCATTCCAAATGCAGTCCTTTGTGGTGTGGTGTTCACAGAAGCTCGCAAAAAGGGTGTCGATTGGCTAGTCTGGTGGTGGACAATACAACCATATTCCTTTATGGTACCTCAACATGGTCGACAGGAACCTTCATGACAAGTGTGCCTTTCCTCACATTCCAACACTGGACATCTATCACATAGAAATGCCTCACAAATCTGGATGTTGTGTAATTTGACCACCAAGACAAATGGAGACCTGCAATGAGGACCCTTTGAGTTCTGTCAGGTACAGTTCACACAAGCAGCGTCTCCATGTATGTCACAGTGAATACTTAACATCTGACACTGTTACTGCCCCTTATACACCCTACAAGGCCTGGTAACAACATAAGTCATGAACAGCACTGATCCACTTTGGTGACCATTCCACCTATCACAGGGAATTGCAAATATAGTGATTTACATAATTCACCATGGTGTGTATGTGTACGAAGTTACTTTGACATCCAACCACATTTTCTTGCAGTTCAATGTTTTCCGCCAGGCACTGTATAATTAAGCCTGTCTCCATAGCTGAGTGGTCAATGTAGCTGATTGGCATGCAGGGGACCTGGGTTCGATTCCCGATACTGCCAAGGATTTTTCCTTGTTGGGAGGAGTAAAACAAATGCACCCAGCCTCGTGAGACCAACTCAGGAGCTGCTCAACCAATTAGTAGTGGTTCCAAGATCAAGAAACACGACAACGACCAGAAGAGTGGCGTGCTGACCACAGACCATTCCAAACTTCATCCAGTGTCACCACTGGTAGGGGACAACATGTAAGTCAGTTGGGCCCAATTGGCCTATTTAGGACCACAAAATGGAACTTTACCTACCTTTAGTGTATAATTAACACATAAAATAATAACAGGGTATCTAATCCTAATATAATATTTAAGTTTCACAAGTTCATTAGAAGAGACACAAAAAATATCGAACTTCACCTTATAAATTCATAATTTAATCACAAAATTACAAATTATTTTTTAACCACTGATATTCACCTGTATCAGTTGTGTTGCTGTAGCTGCTGTCATGATTTATTCCCATACTAAACAAGATGTAAATTCAAAAATCGCTTGATAATTAAACCAGATTACTGCAGAAGAGAACACTTAGTTAAATGAAACTAACATATAATACAAAGAGAAAGTCAACAAATAACTAAGAAATATTTTTGTGAATAAATATATACATTTTAATATTGACTTTGAATTAATTAGTTTACAAAATAATTAAGAAAAAGGAAGAATAAAATAAAATAAAAATAGACTATAATATCCATATGGCCGCAACAACGTCTTTATTATATATAAATAAAGGTAAATACTGAACTGATATTGGAACAATTATTAATGAAGAAAGATGAAGTAATATAAATTAATATAACTCATACTTTGATATAATAAGTGTTAATGTATAGTTAAATGTGTTATATTAAATCATAATAATATTAATAAATTAGGTCGCTAAAATAGGTCAAAGAAATTTATAATTTTGTACTGTCTGGTAGGGCATTCCATTCTTCCATCAATGCAATTAATATCTGCTTGATGGTCGCTGTGGATTGGTTGTATTGCAATACATTTCTGCAATGCCTCCCACATGTGCTCATTGGAGTCTGATTTCGTAGAATGTACAGGCCAGTCCAACAGCAGTGTATCTCCTCATTCCAAGAGCACCTCTGCTTGAACTGTTCTAAGTTCTTGCTCATTCTCAGCATACCCGTGCAACATGATGTCTCCTCACATCAAAACACCTGCGGTATCGATGCCATGTGGTAACTGGGGGGATGTTTATGGGAGGACTAAACAGCTAAGGTCATCAGTCCCCATGTGGTAACTGAACTGTTTTGTGTAAATGATGGATCTGAATATTGCACATCGATGAGGAGGTCATTGTCAATCAACTTGGTGTTGAGATCTTCAGGGAGGAAATTGTGGATATCAAGTTGCAATGTGAAGACCAAAAGTACATCAGTAGTAGTGGGAGAGACGTTGGATGAAGTAGTGGGGTTAGCTTGGAAGGACTCCTCGTTTGGCCGGCCGAAGTGGCCGTGCGGTTAAAGGCGCTGCAGTCTGGAACCGCAAGACCGCTACGGTCGCAGGTTCGAATCCTGCCTCGGGCATGGATGTTTGTGATGTCCTTAGGTTAGTTAGGTTTAACTAGTTCTTAGTTCTAGGGGACTAATGACCTCAGCAGTTGAGTCCCATAGTGCTCAGAGCCATTTGAACCATTTTTTTTTAACTCCTCGTTTGATAAAGCTTCTTACAGTGTCCACACTAGCTTAGGATGGTTAACGGACGCTGTCGTAGGTTTTGCATTAAACAATATGTCAGAGGTATGGCCATCACTTTAAAGTACCTTGTGGGGACCAGCATATTGGGGTTGTAACGCTGGTCATACTGTGCTATCGTGTAACATCATGAAATCGCAGTTTTTGAGAGCCTTCTGTACGCAATCTTTAGGACTTAGTGCAGAAGAGGGAGGTACGTGGAGGTGTGTGATGTGTTGCTTAACTCATGAGACTAGATTGGACAGATCTAGAGGCTTAATCGATAATTCTAGGAGCACAAAGCCCACCAGAGGAGACAGCACTTCACTGTATAGAATTGCAGCATGCGAGGTTCCTAGGTGATATTTGTGGGCTGTATGGACTCCCAGAAATAGCCACAGTAATGACACTGTCCAAGTCTACCGTGGCACCATTAATTAATTAATTAATTAATTAATTAATGTGTGGTGCCTCCACTTGATAAGTCCATTGCTCTGTGGGTGATACACAGTTGTTCTAAATTGCTGAGTACTGACCATGTTGCACAGTTCAAGGAAGAGGGAAGGTTCAAACTACTGATCCTGTTCGGTTGTGACAGACATGGGCAGCCATAGTGTGAATACAGGGTTTGGCGGTGGACTTCGCTGTTATATGCTTAAGCAGTAGTGCTCCTAGCCATTGTGTGAAGTGGTCGATCACTGATGGAATGTTAAGGGTAGGGGACCAACGAGGTCAACTTACAATCATTCTTCACACTAGGCCACACAAAATGGTACATCACCAAGAATATAGTCAGATTTACATCAGTGTTAGCCAAGTTATGTAACTGGTCATAGCTATTGCAGCAGAATGAATCGGAACCGAGAGGATGTGAATGTTTTGTGAAGGATCAGATGGGGATGCTCAGGATAGGCCGAGGTTCGAGCCATACATTCCTGGAGGACTCGTGGAGAAGAGGCTGTAACTGTTGATCTTGTTACACTTCGGAAAAAAATGTTTATAATTAAACTGGGGTGATTTGATACTGATGCCTGAGAAGTAATCTGCCACTACGTTTTCTGCACCTTTCAGATGATGTGCATCGGTGTTGAACTATGCATAATAATCCAAGAGCTGAGATCATCGAGTGCAAGGTTCTTTTGACGGGTTTCAGACAGAGTCAGCAAACAGACAATGGTCTGCGTATATAAGCACAGAGTGTCCTTTGATATCTTAATGGAAGTAGCATACTGCCTCATAGACTGCTAGTAACTCTCGATTGTACGCTGACCACCTGCACTATGAAGGCGGGAGTTTGTACGGTAAAAGACGAGGTAGCTGTTGACCACTCCCCACCCCTTTTTACAGGGCAGTGCCAATAGTGGAGTCACTCACGTCAGAAGTTATGATGAGCTGAGAGTCAATGAGGGGATATACTAAAGCAATGACTCAGACGTGGCAGTCTTAAATGTATTCGAAAGTGGATTACGTCTCTGATGTCCACATTAGTTTGTATTCGTCAATAGTGTTCTTGCTGAGGTCTTGAGTGAGTGGCTCACAAAGGGGAAAAAACATGTGGAATGTGCCTTCGATAAAAATTTACCTTGCCTATAGAAACAGATGTAGTTCTTCATAGTCCTATAGCGCTGCATTTGTTGAGTGGTCTGTGTACGCTGTGGTGTAGGGTGAACGCCAGAGGAATTTACTACTTGACAGAGGAAAATGATTTCTTTCTTTCAAAGTGGCAATTTCTGTTCTTTGATCACAACTCCGCTATCAATTCTTTTGAGATACAAATTATGAGAGTTATCATCCAGTGAGTAAATTAGGATATCGTCGAGATAGGTGTAACAGAACAGAAACTAGAATAGCATGCCACAAATAAAGCACTACCATGTTTAAGAAGCGTTCTTAAGTCTGTACAGCATAAACATACACTCAAATAAGCCAAAAGGCGTGATAACAGCTGTTTTGTGAAACTCGTCTGGGAATATAGCGATTTGCAGTTGTGCTATCTTGCAGTCAATGACACGAAACACAGAGGTGTTGACCAAACAATGAGTGAAATCTTGGGTGCTCGGAACTGGGTAGTTACGGAGTACAATGCGAGCACTGAAAACGCCAGTCATCACTCAACCTGATAGAGACATCTTTTTTGGGAACTAATTTTATGGGTGAAGCCCAGGAACTATGAGAGGGACATACAATGCCAGCTCGAAGGAGTTCGTCTACTGCTACCTTAGCGACGTGGAGTAAATCCGGCGCTAGTCTACGCAGTCTGTCACGCACCACAGGACTGAATGCAGTGACAGTCTTATGATCCGTTCCAGTTTTAATGGCTCACTGCACAAACCATTCTTGTGACGGAGGGCTCGGAGACACTTTAGCGGTGTGTGTGTGAAATGCGCAGTACTAACTGTGGGGCATCCGTTGTGCTGTTTTGCATACCCCTATGATGCTAAAGTCCGATCTCTCGCGATACAAAGAGAAGAAAAGCACAACATATGATCATGAAAATTCATTAAAGGAACGATAATGTCGTACAATGTGACTTTTTGGGTACCACATCATGCACATTGACATATTAACGAGAGTAGCGATAATCTAATCTATAATAGATACAAATGGTCACTGTAACAGATTTGTTCACGTAAAGTAAGGCACATGAGTTAGCCACTATACTTTATAAACAATTAAACATTAAATACCTGGACAACAGGGTTCTAATAGTGAACTGTAACCTTGGCACAGGTATGTAGGCTTAAGAAATGCAGAGTTATGCAGATGATACACCTAATACACACAGTGATTGTAAACATAGATAGTAAATTACAGGTAGAACACGGAAAAATAGGATCACACACCAGTGAGACCGACAAAGCGCACACAGAAAGCAAACTAGCTGGCTGCGAAGTATTAAAACGGAATCACTGGCTGCTGATGGGAGTAACTAATATCGCATCCCTGTGGAATTGCCGATTGCAAAGATGTTGCATCTTACCACACCCATACCGTAATGCAGAAGGCAGCGGCAGTAGCGGCTGGATGCTATGAGTTCAGCTCTCTCTCTGACCACAGTACTCAAAGAAACATCTGTCCGTATGACCGCAAGGCTCAGCTCATCAGTCGTCCAGCAGCCTCTATCATTACTCTGCCATAGCCTAGCGTGAAGTCATCACTCTCCAAGACCCTAACGAGACGTGTTCTCTTTTAGGACACTCTGTAACTTGGATGCTTTTCCCCCAGAGCAGGAACTCACTTCCCAATACTCGCAAAGATTGCGAGTCCCGTCCAGTGAAACTGAAGTAAAGACTTTAAACAACCTCCTACTCTTGCAGATTTTTACTATTTATAAACAATGGTGCTCTGAGATGGGGAGGGGAGCAGAAAAATCTCTCCCACTACATGGCACAATATTCAAAAGGACCAATAGGAAGCCTGAACCCAGGCGCAGCCGAAAAACTGCGTGCTCTACGAAAAAATAAAGTGAGAACCAACTAGAACGTTGGATTCTACAAGTTTAAATCAAATGTTACTTCGAAGCGTCGTGAGTAAAATTTACAAAGTCGAATGGATAGCTGTCTCTTATTTTGCTGAAGGGATTCTGCGAACCATTCTACGTTTTTTTTTTTTTTTTTTTTGACAGAAAGTGGCCGTCCTAAGTCCCGCCTGGATAGTGTACAGTGAGAGGGAACGGAATGATTATTCGTCTATCTGCGGCTGCACCTTTGTCTCGGATTTGGAACATTTTTATGGTAGCCAATTCCTCTTAAAAGGGTTCATATCTTTCACTAGCCAGCCATTTGGCTTCCAGCTGAGGAGTCCCTTCACTGCACTAAAAAGAGAAATGAGGAGAAAGCAATAAAAGGAACAGGTACGGAGGTAATGATTCTCGATTGCAATTTTTATGGATAATCAGAAATTGACTTTGTGGTCAAGGGAAATGAGTGTAAAATATTCTAAAATACGTTGAGGAACAGTTCCATAGAAAAATGGCCTAAGATCACCCTCCTGGCTGCAAATGAAATGGATGCCGATGAGGTTATGCTAAGAGTCGTCTGCAGCATAAGTTCATCAAGGACATTTTAACATTTGTTTCGCACGCTCATCGTCTGATGAGTATCGTGCAATGGTTGAGAATATTTAGCCAAGTGTCTAGGTAAACATCCAGAAAATACGAAACACACATTAATACAAGAACTCGTATTCATCCACCAGTACTTGTGCAATTGGATCTTTATTTGGGGAAACGTACAATAGTAAGGAGAACACCAGTAATTACAGTACTAAAAATTCATACCAGTTAGACTGACAATGTTCATCTATGAGGACAGTCTCCTTACAGACCCACATACACACACACACACACACACACACACACACACACACACACATTGAGATAGCTTGTCGCTAAGATCCAGGTATACTCAATTCGGAGTATAAAAATTACTCCACGCACACCAATAATTCTACTGCATCAAACCAGTCCCTCCCTGGAAACCATAGCCTAGCATATAATATATGACGTTGCGGAAGAGAATGACTTTTAAAGAAAAACATGAGCAGTAAAACATATACAACAATAAGTACATAGTACTTCACGTCGAGTAAAAGCATGGTATATACTAAAATGCAGAAGTGCAGCCCATCACATCTTTTAATGAAAGAATGACAATCATAGACACATGTTCAAAACAAACAAGACATAACAAATACAGTTATTATTATTCTTGGGTTACTGTACGATTGCGTACTAGTATAAATTAGTAAATTCTAGATGGCAAACATATAACAAATGAGAATTACAAAAACGACTACTAACACTCTCGATGACTGCTTATACGCAAACACTTTGGTATCGGTGTGGACAATGTGCACATCCATAAATGAGTAAAGTGACTGCGACAGCATCGAGGATAACTGGCTCATAAATTCATCCCAAAAATGGCCAAATCAATGCACTAACAAACTGAGGCATCTCTGATTGAAAGAGTTAAAATTTTACGACAATGTGCGTCGAGCCTAATAGCCAGTCTTTATCGTTGTCAATAAAAAGCATACAAAAAAGAACATTACAAAATACAAAGCATGACAATCACTTCACTATTCCCAGGCAGTACATTGTTCGTCACACGGATTGTTTCTGCAGAAAATTTGACGCATGAGAGAAGCAGAGACGAAATGTTTAGTGCTCGCAGTTTCAGTAGACATTCTCACGGAAGCGTGACACGGTTTACAACTCCAGATTTATCAATTTTTCCAGAGGATACACCCTGCCTATTATTAGTATGCTGACTAGCATAAAGTTTATGTCCATAGTCTGTTTCTTATAAGAATTATTCCTTCTCCACATGAATAACAGTGCCCAGCTTCGTAAAGTTCGACAGTTCCCTGTTTTAAGATTTGATCAATCATCAACAGATTTGTGAGCAATCGCAAAAGTGTTCATGCCTCACAAGAAATAATTTGAGGTTGTGGCATGCTGAAAAGAAATGAGATCATAGTACCAGTAGTGTGGATGTCTTTGAACAGCATAATTCAGGGCCATAGTGGATAACACTGTATGATTCAGGTCAACTCAAAGCCTGCCTGACAGTTCACACTGGCCCAGTTGGTTTGGTGATCTTCGTTGCGTTGTCTCATAGTCTTCAGGACAGGCGAGTGTGATGTTTGCAGTAAATGGATCTGGCGCTCATTCATCCCCTGTAGTGGCATGTCCGCTCCAGTGGAGTGAGCTGGCCCTCTGGGTCAGGAACCAGGTTCGCAGAGCACTGTCACTACTTGCGGCCAAAGCTAGTGCGTACATAGAAGAATGCAGCCTCCTCCGTTTGCTCCCAGGGGCTGCGGATGGCGGGCGGTATGCACTGGCACTCAGCAGGTGATCTGCTTTGGAGGAGGAGAAGATTAGTTTTTAACGTCCCATTGACAATGATGTCATTAGAGACGGAGCACAAGATAGGATTGGGGAAGGATGGGGAAAGAAATTGGCTGAGCCCTTTCAAAGGAACCATTCTGGAATTTGCCTGAAGTGACTTAGGAAAATCATGGAAAACCTAAATCAGGATGGCCAGACAAAGGTTTCAACTATCTTCCTCCCGAATGCGAGTGTAGTGAGTTAACCACTGCGCCACCTCGCTCGGTGGTCTCCTTTGCAGCTTCGCTCCTGCATGACTCAGCTGTCTCTGGTCAGGTGCATGCATCAACTTCACGTGTGATCACATGTCTCTTTATTGGATGTACAAACCCTCCAAGAGATTGCAACATGACATTAGACGTGCACTAATGAAGTTACAGACAAAACCATCACACATAGCACTCATATGTACATCTGAAAAGAGAATTCTAACCAGTTTGGAGAAAACTATTTTTATCATTGAATAAATGCAGTGGCTCTTAGACATTAAAATTCTTCTCAAATATTGCGGCTCTTGGCCTTCAAACACGCTAAGAGTTTACACATCTTGTCAATATGACTTGCGCTCAATAGCCCAGCAAAATTTTACTCGGTGTCAGAAAACATTCGTATCCGATTACATTTCGGAAATTATGATACGTTCACATTATCACATGTTAAATGAATGTCAGTAATGGTAAATGCAAGTGACGAAATGTGACGTCTTACGAGAGTAATTCTCTGTTCCCTTCTTATCCATGAGATTTCATCACGAAAAACCGTCACCAGTGCCTGATGCTAGCTCAGACCGCTCTCGGCATTTAACATGAACCAGAAGTCAGGAACGATAACTTTGTGTTCCAACAAATACTTGACAACATAATCGAAGAGCAGTTAAAATCTCTCCATAGTGATCCATGTTTCAGAGTACAAGTCACACGGGTTCACCACAACTGAATGTTCAAAGTTACTTGGCAGAAGCACATATTCGTTTTACAGTTGCTCCATATACAGGTGGGATAGCAAAAGAGGCCAAACCCCCCCCCCCCTCCCTCTTTCAATGTGTGTGTTGAGAAGATCAAGAGATGCACATTCCTCCTTCTGATGGTGGACCGTTGCTATATTATAAGTAACATTTCAACATGGAAAACAATCACCAGGACGCAAAATACAACACTGATTATGTTTGACAGAAACCATTTATAGATTTCTGAGTGTGTATAATAGCAACTGTTTATGAAATTCATATCCGATTACATTTCGGTAATTATGGTATTTCACATCAACCTCTATAAAATGATCGTCAGCGATAGTGTAAGTATGTTACAAAACAACAACATATTTCAAGAGCACTAGTCTGTTCCCTTATTATCCATGACAATTCAATATTAAAAGCAGCTGCCAGTGTCAGACACCAGACCACAATATACCCTGCATTTAACACCGACCACAAGTGAGGAACTTCATGTTCCAATACACACTCGACGACATAATCTAAGAGTAGTTTAAGATACATATGTGGTGTCTGTACTTTCGGACAGATCCCACAGCCGCTATTAATTAAGAAACACAGGAATAAAATAAAATAATGGCCAGTGGGCATTGGTTTATATCAGTGGGACAAGTTGAAAATCTGAACGATCTGAACACAGGTCTCCTGCTTACCAGGCAGGTAAGCTGACCACTACAACATCCAGACACAGTGGTCGCCACAACTGTGCAGACTACCCTAGCACAGCGCCCATCAGACCCAAATTCTCAACTTATACCACACACTACTGATCTAGTGCCCATTAGCCTCGTTACTCATGCTACCTTGCTGATTTCTGCAGCAGTTCGTGCTTGGTGTGCAACTGGACTGAAGGGATCATTGCCCATCTTTGCCTTAATTATATGTATGTGGTGTTTTTTCTTTCAGACATGTCCAGAAGAACAGATACCATTTTGATCCTGCAGCCTGCCCCATTGATAAAAATTCTATTGGCAGCTAATGCCTTTAATTCCTTTGTTTCTTGATTCATAGTGGCTGCAGGGTCAAAACGGTTTCTGTTCTTTCAGACATGTCCAAAAGAACAGACAACCTCCTCCCCCATATATATATATATATATATATATATATATATATATATATATATATGTATATATATATATATATATATATATATATATATAATTAAGTCAAAGATGGCCAATGATCCCTTCAGTGCAAATGCACGCAAAGCTCGAACTGTTACAGGAACTAGTGAGATTCCACAAGTAATGAGGGTAATGAGCGTGGTTGCTAACTTCAGCAGTGTGTGGTATGAGTCGAGAATTTGGGTATGACAGGAGACGTGCTAGGGTAGTCTGCGTAGTTGTAGTGACCACTGTGTGACTGCTCAGTGCATGTGCCTACTAAGCAGGAGACCCAGGTTCAAACTCCAGTCCGGCTCATCTTTGGTAAAAATCAGTGCTCACTGGCAGCTAAAGTCTTTACTTCTTTTATGTCTTTAGTTTAAAATATGCCCCTCTTAGATTGAGTCTTCCCATGTAAAGGCTCACCACAACTAACTGCTTAAAGTTACTTGACAGAGGCACATATTCGTTCTCCCATTGCTCCCTATTCAGATGGAACAGTGAAAGGGGCAAAACCGTTCCTCTCTCTTCTAACATCGATTTTCGCTGTAGACACGCCGTGGTTGATGGCAATTTGGGATCAATGTAGACAAAACATTGAATCGAACCCTCCTTACTACAAGCAGAAAGTGATCTAATGTCTGGCCTGGCACTACATTTTTAAGTGTTTCCTTACACAAATTCTGTTTTACATTGAGAGGCACCCACATGCCTTGCTCATACTGTGGCATCAAGCAGTCAGGCCTGCAAGATGAGTGGTCTGCCAAGCGAGTGGGTTCATTCTTATTTATCGAGTAACATGAACTCTAGTACTCACAATTAAGTTACAAATTATTCTTCTGTATGAATACTACGCAACGGAAACGCACTTCTATTAGTAATTTACACAACTCTGACTGTTCACTATGCACTGGCAATACCACATTTTCTTTTTTATTTAACGGCTGTAATCAACACGTGGCCATCGCACTGAATATGAATGGCGCACACATTATAAATTCTGGATATCATGGCAACATACAATTTGAAGGAAAAGGCCACCAATCTTTTTCTTTTCACTATCTTATTTATTCCAATAAATTCTATAACCTAAACACGCAAATTCTATAACCTACAACAATAACACATGAGAAATTCCGCCCAGTGCGCATGGCTTTACATTGGTGATTCTCTATCTTATGGTCTCGTAATTATTTAATGCTACAGTGCACTTTCTGGATAGGATGGTGGATCTTTTGCTATATCTCACACTTCGACTCTCACAACCTTCATCACGAAACTTTCCTCCAGACCGAGCCGTACAAAAGGAACATGCATAACCCACTACCTCTGAAACTACCTTGCTACTCTCCCATGCAGACCACACATACTTAAATTACATGACATACACCACACTGCATTATGGAATACAACATAAGGAATAGTCACAACATTATAATCACATCACTTTCAGCTTTCCCACTTCAATTAGTATTCATCCCAGTTTCACACGACACTGCTCGACTTCGTAACTTTTCTTTCCTACTACGAACTCTGGACGATATATGCACGTCTTCCTGTGCAATGCAAGCCAAGTGGCGTTGCTGGATGGACGGCTGACTCACCTTGCTTCTCTCTCAGAGTATTATACACTCCTGGAAATTGAAATAAGAACACCGTGAATTCATTGTCCCAGGAAGGGGAAACTTTATTGACACATTCCTGGGGTCAGATACATCACATGATCACACTGACAGAACCACAGGCACATAGACACAGGCAACAGAGCATGCACAATGTCGGCACTAGTACAGTGTATATCCACCTTTCGCAGCAATGCAGGCTGCTATTCTCCCATGGAGACGATCGTAGAGATGCTGGATGTAGTCCTGTGGAACGGCTTGCCATGCCATTTCCGCCTGGCGCCTCAGTTGGACCAGCGTTCGTGCTGGACGTGCAGACCGCGTGAGACGACGCTTCATCCAGTCCCAAACATGCTCAATGGGAGACAGATCCGGAGATCTTGCTGGCCAGGGTAGTTGACTTACACCTTCTAGAGCACGTTGGGTGGCACGGGATACATGCGGACGTGCATTGTCCTGTTGGAACAGCAAGTTCCCTTGCCGGTCTAGGAATGGTAGAACGATGGGTTCGATGACGGTTTGGATGTACCGTGCACTATTCAGTGTCCCCTCGACGATCACCAGTGGTGTACGGCCAGTGTAGGAGATCGCTCCCCACACCATGATGCCGGGTGTTGGCCCTGTGTGCCTCAGTCGTATGCAGTCCTGATTGTGGCGCTCACCTGCACAGCGCCAAACACGCATACGACCATCATTGGCACCAAGGCAGAAGCGACTCTCATCGCTGAAGACGACACATCTCCATTCGTCCCTCCATTCACGCCTGTCGCGACACCACTGGAGGCGGGCTGCACGATGTTGGGGCGTGAGCGGAAGACGGCCTAACGGTGTGCAGGACCGTAGCCCAGCTTCATGGAGACAGTTGCGAATGGTCCTCGCCGATACCCCAGGAGCAACAGTGTCCCTAATTTGCTGGGAAGTGGCGGTGTGGTCCCCCACGGCAGTGCGTAGGATCCTACGGTCTTGGCGTGCATCCGTGCGTCGCTGCGGTCCGGTCCCAGGTCGACGGGCACGTGCACCTTCCGCCGACCACTGGCGACAACATCGATGTACTGTGGAGACCTCACGCCCCACGTGTTGAGCAATTCGGCGGTACGTCCACCCGGCCTCCCGCATGCCCACTATACGCCCTCGCTCAAAGTCCGTCAACTGCACATACGGTTCACGTCCACGCTGTCGCGGCATGCTACCAGTGTTAAAGACTGCGATGGAGCTCCGTATGCCACGGCAAACTGGCTGACACTGACGGCGGCGGTGCACAAATGCTGCGCAGCTAGCGCCATTCGACAGCCAACACCGCGGTTCCTGGTGTGTCCGCTGTGCCGTGCGTGTGATCATTGCTTGAACAGCCCTCTCGCAGTGTCCGGAGCAAGTATGGTGGGTCTGACACACCGGTGTCAATGTGTTCTTTTTTCCATTTCCAGGAGTGTAGTTTGAATCAAGCATCACACGGAAACATAACACGCAAAGTAATATTAAGAACATATTCATCACACACACGAGTCCTCAACTGATACCATGGACGAGTACTTCTCTTTATCCTTTGTCTCGTACATAGATTGAGACTCACACAGTACTCACCACGTGGAAGTACTCGTCTCTAATTTCAAGTCCTGCACGCGCCATTTCTTAAATATTTCCAACTTATAGTACACACGCTAGTAATTCAGCTTAACTTAAGCACTCGGAAGTATTTCAACTTATTGCTACACGTGGTTTCATTGTGACCGTTGGTCACTTCTGAAGATTACTATGATCCCATTAATATTACCTGCCTGACATTTAATTCTCCCCACAAAAGTTCCTGAAATAGAGAAATTATTATTCTAAACTACTCTTAAGTATTTCACATGCATACCATGTCTCCAGTCTTTTGTCCTTACGGAGCATGCCTAAGACAGGTTTTACCAACACTAGATCCAGCGGCAGAGTGCTGAAACATGGCCGTTCTTCAGGTCCTCTCGCACCTCTGCCAAAGTGGGGGAGCACCTTGCTACCGTATTGGTCAGTCACATTTCAGGCGCTCAAAGCTCAGGTAAATTTCATCTCTTTGGTCCCACCAAAGGTGACCCAAGTACTGCCTCAAAGATGATCATATATTCACATTCACTATCTGCGGTTAGCAGACGACCATACATTCATTCATTTCACAGATCTCTCCAAATTGGATGTAGGGATTTATTTTGTGGGAGTGTGCGTGTGATCAATTAAATAAATAAATCGTCATTCTTTCCCACACTGGTATCCGGCTTCGCTGTATTAATTGAAATTGAGTTATAATTAGGAAAAAATATGTTGTTCTGACAAGAATAACGAAGAATGTTGTACCTATTTTCAATGTCAGGCGGTACTGTACCCTTTCACCACCCATGCAGATAAAATGCGAGGGTAGTTCCGAACATTTTTTTAAGAAAACTTTATTAGAACAAACGTAGCAAGTCATCAAAATAACTAGGAGGAGACCTTAGCCCTTGGTGACCTCAAATAGACGACCAAATGCTGTTACTTTACCAAATTATTGACACAGCTGTTGCATTATTGTGCTCTCCACAATCCGGAGTAATGTACACATACAAATTTACAACAATCCAAATGACAAATAAAACATTACATCATACAAATGAAAAATAATGGTGAGATAAAAATTTGCTTAGTTACCGGAATCTCCGTTATTTTTAGGAGTAATCCAAACTTCAATAACTCTAAAACAAATACAAAAATACTAATTGTACTCATAAAATTTTAAATAGCTCACCGTTCAAAAAACAGAACAAGTAATCTGACATTCATAAATTGCGTTGTAATAATCTTTACACGGCAATGTCTAAATACAAAAGAAAATCAACAAAAGAAACAAATTGCGTACACTAGTTACATGTAGAATATCAGGCTCCATACCATTACTCTAAAATATACATCAAACCTACAGAGAAATAAAACTGAGAAGAAAAACAATGAAATATACCACAAGTTACATACTGGTTATGTAATATAGTTCATCTAAGACATCATGTTATACCTCATTAACTATCATCACTAAAGTAGTTGCCACCACTACTCGACTGTCTGTTTAACCTTATCCTTGTCCACCAGTACAAATACCTGCTGGCTGAGCTAGTCAGTCCATCAACTTTGATCAATACACGCAGTAAATAGTTAGCAATAAGTGTTTGAATCCATCAGTAGCTCTCGATCTTACTCTGCTGCTCATTTCTCTGTTGTTACACATTTAGACGACAAGAACTTGCATTTCGACTAGCATTCGTTACACTTTAATGTGAAATATCACCACTGTGATAATGCAAATAAGTGGTTTCAGTCAACACACCAACAAGATCATTACTGTCCACGACATCAAATGCATCAGTTAATTCCGGTATTTGTTGTGCAATGCAAACTCTTGTCCCCTGTGACAACCTTACTGACCAATGCAACAAGAGCTGCTACGTTAGTATTACGCCACTGGCTAGTAATTAAAGCATCATTGTACCAAATATTCTAATAAACATGCTACGTGAACTTGACAACCCAGAACAAACAAAAAAACACTAACTGTTCTAAACACAAATGTTAATGAAATACAATTACACTTGCTGTCCCTTCAGGAATGAAACATATAAAAAATTTACACAAATACAAATACATTATTCCCTATCTTGCGAGTCACATGGAATCATTTCATTCTGTGATATTCTTGGGGTCAAAAAAGTTGCTGACAGGTTCCCTAGAAACACTGTCTCGGTGTCAAAGCTCTCCCATGGTTACCCGGACGAAAGACTTTAAGTCACTCAAATCGGCATTTTGAACACATTAAACACAAATGTCATAGTCACTCTCAGAGTACCATCCACACGAATCTGGTCGTCCAGAAATGGCCCTACAACTACTATTACCCACGGTTCTGTCCTTTCAGTTCATGGTGTAATTAAAAGTCGTAAGTTCCAACAAACAGCACTTATTCCTGCACCAATTAAAGAAATGTCTCCTACTACAAACGCATATGTCAATGTCCCACTTTAGTTTTTTTTGCGTTCAGACAATAATTAGTCACCAAACGACAACTGTCCTCTTTAAGTATACCAAGCGACCCACATGCAATTCACAAAGCACACTTAACAAGTCACTGCCAAAAGTTTATGGATCCCACCGTTCAGTGGTCAAGACAAAACAAAACAATCGTCCTGTCAGCTAAAGACAAAATCTTTTCCACCACTCACACCGTGAAAACACCAGTCCTTCACTTTCCACCTTATTGAGACACACGAGCAGTCATCTTGTTTCTCGGCTCCACAGTCCAGTACTAGTTAATAGTTGCTGTTAAAAAATGCCCACTGGACTCTGCCGCACATCGTTCATTCTGCCGTCGCACCGCCGCCGCGTGAGCCGTTGAGCAGAAGAAACCACCTACTGTTGCCTCCGCGGGATACTTTTCCCAGTCGTAAGGGTGGCGGAACTTATGTATGGCCAGTGGTACGTGCGTGTCGCGCCAGGCCGTTGACCTGTTGTAGCGGGCGCATGGACTGTACCCCGACCGAAAGTGGAGTGGGGAGCGCAGCGGCTTTGTCACCTCTCCCATGGCGACGTCAGCTTGGCCTCCCGTTAGCGGTATGCGCGCGTTCTGCGTAGCACCTCAGCACTACGACACCCAATCAGTCAGACCCTTCCGTGCATCTCGCAACATTACAGACGAAAGGATATTCTTACAGTATTTAAATACTCATTGATTAATGAATGATCTATTAGGTACATTGGTAATAAAAGAATCTTTGTTCTAAAAAACATAAAATCATACACCCAAGTTTTCTACACATACAACATCAACATTTATCCCTTTTCCATATACAGCCCACACTTGTGCTATTGATTGTACCTGTCATCCCTCGTACAAAACATGAAAGTGTCAAAAAAAAAAAAAGGAATAAGAAACAATCTATACAGCTCATAATTACAATATCAAATAGTAGACTACTCTAACATCCTATCACAGTGAACATATTAAAAACTGTTGATTCTAAAACTACAATATACAACGCACCTTTGTGCTTATGAGAGACTGAAATTAATTCCCCTTGAAAGTGTTCTAACAAAAAAATAAGAAACAATCTACACAGTTCACAATTACCTACCACATAATGTTAAATAGAAAACTACTTTAACATCCTAACACAATGAACATTTTAGAAACTGATGGCTCTAAATCTACAACATACAATGCACCTTTCTGCTTGTGACAGACTGAAATTAGTATCTTTTTATACATTTTAGCTTTTATTATATATAACAACATTTTTAGGACATGTATGTACCATCCACATGATGTCATATCCTGACCTGCCATCGGAGTTCATCCAAATCAAACGATAAAGCACAATCATGGTTTAGTTATGGATCGGTAGCATCCCCTTTACAGGAGTGTGTGCATTGATCACACTACTCTACGACTCTCACTCACCAGACATCAAATTTTCCTTCTCATTCAGTCCATTAATACACTAACAGAACAGGTCTAGAAGTCAGCTAATCTTAACGCCACCACACTCACGACAACATACCATACCTTTGCTCCCTTATACTCAACCACATAACATATGAAGCTGTTTCGGAGATAGCATTCCAGTCTCCGAATTCGTCCTTTCACTCTGGCACCTCTCTCCATCGGCTTACCTCTGCATTCACTTTACCGATTATTCATCCTACTAAATATCAACTTAGAATTGCGACATTTCATCTAGGAACAAAAAATACATAAATTATTCATCCTGCAAAATAACTGTACACATTCTTGGTACCGTTTTGATTAGTTATACTGGTACCTGGCTTCAACAACAACAACAACAAAAGTTATTTTTTTTCATATTGCAAATGTTATGGTAAGAATTAGATTTACACTTATATTGCATCTTACGTCAGTATTCCACAACGTTCACCATCTGGATCTCATACTCCCTTTATGTCCCTTCACGTTGTGCAGTTGTCCTCATCTCTTCATTCGTATTTCGGCTCTCCGTCCGTCCATTACTCCATCATTTCCTGGTCTTCCTTCGCCATTCGCATCAATCTCGATTGCAGCATACACAGGCTTCTCTGTAACATACATCTAAGACATCTCCACATTATTAATTCTACTCACCTTTCTTTACCACTGTTTCATCACGTCGAATCTCTCTTTATTAATCACACTGCTTCACGTCGCTTCTCTCCTTAAATATCACCTTTATCCACTACTATTTATCACGTCGCTTCTCTATCTACCATCTTTATCCACTCATTAATCATCACGTCGTTTCTGCTTGATCCTTATTCATATGACAAAAAATACGTACATCACCACTCTGTCGACTCCTGTTCATGACTCATTCGACCAGTCTATTCTGTCATACTTCCTGACATCCCGCCTGAAAATTGTTATGTTCGATTTGACCCTGCACAACGTTACACACCACAAGTAAATACACTGACTATCTACCATAAATTGCCTACTTTCGATCTATCCTTAACTTTTCCATAATTTGATGTTAGAAATGTGATGAAGCCCACGCGATTGCTTTCCCTTGATCGTCTCAATCAGTAGAGCATTTTCATGGACAATCCGCCTCACTCTGAATGGTCCACTATACACCGTAAAGAATTTGCTAGTTAGGAATCTGTGCTTCTTTGATAATCGATGAGTTTTAATTAGAACCTTGTCTCCTGCTGCCAATTCGATCTTACGGATCTTTCCTTTCTGCTTCTCCTGCCTATCCTTAGCTGCTTTCTTAATACGCTCTATCGCAACCTTGACAATTTCTGTGTGCCTCTGCTTTTCTGATAGCGGAAAATCTACCAGCTCCCTGACTCGATATGGTGGTGGTTCATTCTTTAGTACCGTAATTGGTGATAAACCAGTTGCTCCATGTGGTAGCTCATTGAGGATGTCCTGAAAATCTTTGAGAAAAATACTCCAACTTCTATGTTGCCTGTGGCAATAGATCTTACACAACTTTCCCAGTTCTTTTACCACTCTTTCACTGGGGTTACTTGCAGCATGGTATCGGGATATGAACAGCGGTTTTATCCTTCTTCTCTTCAGTGTGGTTAGCCATTGTCTGGATCTATATTGTGGTCCATTGTCAGCTATGAACTTTTCAACAGTTCCTACTTCTCGCAAAAAGTTTTTAACGATCGCTGCTGCTACTGTCCTTCCCGTCGCACGTTTCAATGCGGTAAAAGTCACATACTTTGACACCAATTCCACTGCTACTAAAACATATCTATATCCTTGCACTGACTTAAGGTAGCGGGCCAAACAAATCTGTTGCTCCGAATTCCCTCAATCTACCTGGCACTATCGGAAAAAGCGGTGCTTTGCATGAGATAGTTAACGATTTTGCCTTCTGGCACAATTTGCAACTACCAAGCACGTTCTTGATCCTCCTTTCCATACTAATGAAATAAACTGATTCCCTTAACTTCTTACAGCATTTCCTTGCCCCGTAATGCCCGTAACTTAGGAGCGTGTACCAGATCAGCTTGTTGACTATTTCATTTGGTATACATAACACCCAGTCCTGTGTGTTCGGATTTCTACGGTAGAAAAGGACCTCGTTCTGAATTGTATAAAAGCGCGCTATATTGGCATCCAAGTTCGCTCTAACTCTGTCCACCATTCTCCATGACGCGTCTTTATCCTGCTCTTTCGCGATATTTGTGAGTACTGCCCCTATGTATTTCTCGAACGGCACACCCTGCATATACAATATGTCATATCTGTTCTCGTTTACCTCCTCATCAAAGCATTGACCATGACCTACTGGGTTCCTTGACAACGCATTTGCCACTATATTCTGTGGCCCAGGAATATACATGACCGTAGACTGAAACTCCTGTAAATAGAGTGCCCACCTAGCGAGTCGTCTGTGGTTAAGTTTGGCCGACATCAGAAACTGTAGTGACTTGTGGTCAGTATAGATTTTAGTATGCCTCACATACAAATAGTATCTAAACTTACTAAAACCCCATACTATTGCCAAAGCTTCAAGCTCAGTTACGTGTAATTTCTCTCATCTTTGCTAAGCACTCGGCTCCCAAATGCAATAGGTTGTTGTATTACTTCTCCTCCTTGCTCTTGCTCTTGGAACAATGATAGCCCAAGTCCACTACAGGAACTGTCCGTGGCCATAAAAAACTCTTTCCCTAGGTCTGGATGCCCGAGAAGAGGTGCCGATAGCAGTGCCTTCTTTAACGCCTCATATTCTTCCTGCGCGACAGGGTCCCAATTCCATACCGTTTTCTTTCCAGTCAGTTGACATAGTCTGGGTATCGCTGCACCCCCAATCTTAATGAACCTCCTGTAAAAATTCATTAATCCTAAATAACCCCGTAGCTGACGTTTTGTTCTTGGCACCGGAAAATCTCTAATTGCTTCGAGTTTGTCTGGATTTGGTCTTATTCCCTCTGGTGTCACAATGTGACCTAAAAACTCGATTTCTTTTCGTCCAAATTCTGACTTTCCCAAATTCACGGTTACCCCATGTCTCTCCAGTGCACTGAGCAATATGCTTAATGTTCTATTGTGGTCTTCCCAGTTTCTTTCGGCTATCAGGACATCATCCACGTACTGTGTTACCTTATCTTTTATTTCATTAGGAATGACAGTATTTAGCGCTCTGATAAATGTCGCGGATGATACATTTAACCCAAATGGTAGTTTCTGGAATTGATACGATTTCCCGTAGCACAAGAAAGCAGTGTATTTTCTACACCCCCTATCTAACTCCACCTGCCAGAAACTCATTCTCAAATCAACTGAGCTGAGAACTCTGATCCCGTGGAACTTTTGTAGCAATTCGTCAAGTGTCAGCGGCCGATCTGTCTCTGACTCTATCATCTTATTAATCCTTCTTGCGTCCAAAACTAACCTAATTGACCCATCTTTTTTTTCAACACAAACTAAAGGGCTGTTGTACGGACTGGATGCTGGTTCGATAATCCCTTGTTGTAGCATGCTTTCGATCTCAGCTTCCACTCTTTCTTTGTACACAACAGGTATCGGGTACACTTGGGCCCTAAACTGTTTATGAGGCTTGACCTTGAATCTATACACGAAATTTCTTATTGTACCCGCAGCATGTTTAAATACCTTTCTATTCTCGTATAAAATTTTCTGCAATTCCCCGTAGACCGTGGTCCCTCGTAAATGCCAGATTTTCTCCCTGATCTCCTCCTCCAAACATTTATGAATATTCTTCTTCTCTTGTTCGAACCCTGTATTCTGTGCCTGTCTACCGGACTTTACCGCCAGACATAATGCTAAGTGTGCGTTATCTTTAGCACATAAGCAATCGTCGAATCTTAATGTAATTTCCTCCGAATCTCGTTTCAACTCCATCGAACCATTTCTCATGTTAACGACTGCTTTATATTGGTTCAAAAAATTAACACCTAATATCCCTTCAACAGTTAGAGATGACACAATCATGAACACTGTACTAAACCTCTTCGCCTGGCACACAAAGTCTACCTGCGCTTGTAACTTCACCTAAATTCCTTTTCCTGTAACTGCCCCTCTCACTGTTGTCCTTTGCAATGGCAACGTTGGCCATGGTTTTGTAAGACTACAACACTTAAACACATCTTCCCTCAAAACACTCATTACACTGCCTGTGTCGATGACACAAGGTACGATTATATTATTTATTTCTACGCTAATTATTGGGTGGACTTCACTCCCCACATCTCCTACCTCCTCTAACAGATTCTCCCTTAGTTTTCCGTAATCGATATACCTAATATTTACATCATTAATAGTCCTGGTTTGTACCCGTCTATCATGTAGTCACCTTCTTGTCCCTCCGTCATTGTGACAGTGATTGTCCTGTCGTGAACCCAATGACTGCCTATCCTTTCTTCGCCATCATTTTCATTTTCCTTTCTTCTTCCATCTCTGTCCCATCTTCTATTTTCCCGGTTTGCCGGTCGATATCCCCATGAATTCTGCCCCCTATTTCCTCGCCATCTTCCATTTCCGTCATTCCTCTGATTCCATGCTCTCCTGTCATTCTGATAGTTTCTGCCGTTCCTATCCTCGACGCTGTCTGACCTATGAGTCGTGTCGCCGTTCACAATGTTGCTCTCATTACCCAGTTCCTGTAACAAGTGCTGAAATGACGCGGAATCGTCTAAGCCTCTGCCTGCTATCACTATATCTCTGCGCAATCTCACTGGCAACTTCGTTATACAGATCCTAATGAGCTCCCCAGTTTCGTATGGCACATCCAAATACCTATTTCGTCTCAGCATTTCCTGATAGCACGCCACTGGATCTCTTATACCACCTTCGTTACAATTTGGCATCATCAATATGCTTTGCTTAACCTGGTCCTGCTTACTTTTCGACCAGAATTCATTTAAAAACTTGTCACAAAATATCTTGTAGCTACTACAGTCTTTAATAACTTCCTGCATTTTCGCTCTAGCCTCGTCCCTCAAATGGTTACACACAAACTTCATTTTGAGGAGCAGTCCCCACGATGAAGGTAATGAATCTTGAAATTGAGACAGCCACAGGCATGGAAGTTGGTAATTATCAGGATCCGGAAAACAAGTGTATGTTTGTACCGACACGAAGTGCCTCCTACATTCTTCTTCCGCATTTATGTTTTCCGACCTTGGACTATACCCAGTTGGGTTTGCCACCTGTTTTATCCGACACAACTGTACTTCTAACTCTCTGAGTTCGTCTTCCTCTTTCTGCCTATTTTCGTTTGTTGAATTTATCTCACTCTCCCTCTGCAGTCTACCTGCTGGTGTTTCACCTTCGCTTCTGCACGCTAATTGCAACTGTGCTAGATCTTCCCTATGTTTCCTATTTGTTTCTAATTGTGCCTCTTTAAACTGTAATAGTGATTGTATCTCCTCCTGGTCGGCATAAACCTCTCGCTGCATACTGTCAGAGCCTGTTTCGCCTCTTATACCGATCTTTTCTACATCTGCGCTAATCGTATTCATTCTGACCACTACCTCCGCAACTTCATCCCTGTGTTTATTTAGCGCCACTTCCGGGTGACTTGAGCTTCCACGCTGTCTAATGCCCCTTGTTTATCTGCAAGTAAGTCCTCCACTATCTCTTTGATTCGCTCATCTGGCAACACGTCCCTACGTTCTGTAATATCACTCTCTATTGCACTTATTCGTACCTCCAAATTATTGGCTTTTTCTTTCACGGCATCACATACTTGCTTCAACGCATCCAGATTTTTCTCCCCCTCATCTAACCGATTATTAACGGCGGACAGACGCTCATCGATAACTGTGTGTAGCTTCCTCATTGCCCCTTTATTTCCCTTATCCATTGCCTCCAATCTTTCCTTATTTGCCTCCAATCTCTCCTTATTTGCTTCCAATCTTTCCTTAGTCTCCCTATCTCTCTCCTTATTATCTCTATCCATCCTCTGTAAAAACGGCAGTAGCAAATTGTCATTTGCTACTTTCGGTGCGCTCACCTCATTCGCCTGAGAAACTGTAGCTTCGCTAAGGGGAGCTACACTTTCACTGCATACCTGACCTAGTCGTCGTGGGGAAAAGCCCCCGATTGTGGACAAAGCCCGCCGCTTAAAGGATCACCTAGCCGCGGTCCGCTGAGCAATTCAGCCCCTTCCCGGTGTTTGCCATTCTCGCTCATTAACCCAAGGTCGACACCTACTTCCTGCTGCACTGCTACGTTCACCCCAGAATCACTATTCTCCATGGTGACTACACTTTTCGACTGCGACCTAGTTACTACAGACATTACGCAAAAAAATTTATACAACGGTCTTCCAGCCTTGGACTACGTAGCAAGCGATTACATAAAAAAAAATTAAAGATCCTCAGCAATCCAGAAAGAAATTGCAAACAAAAGAATTTTACTTCTTAGCGCTATCACAATATATTCCATAAAAAAAAATCTTAACAGCAAACTCTAACAGCAAAATCCTGGCAGGGTCGAAATTATGAGAGGCACCCACATGCCTTGCTCATACTGTGGCATCAAACAGTCAGGCCTGCAAGATGAATGGTCTGCCAAGCGAATGGGTTCATTCTTATTTATCAAGTAACATGAACTCTAGTACTCACAATTAAGTTACAAATTATTCTTCTGTATGAATATTACGCAACGGAAACGCAAAACTGACTATTAGTAATTTACACAACTCTCATTGTTCACTACGCACTGGCAATACCACATTTTCTTTTTTATTTAACGGCTTTGATCAACACGTGGCCATCGCACTGAATATGAATGGCACACACATGATAAATTCTGGATATCATGGCTACATACAATTCGAAGGAAAAGGCCACCAATCTTTTTTCTTTTCACTATCTTATTTATTCCAATAAATTCTATAACCTAAACACACAAATTCTATAACCTACAACAATAACACATGAGAAATTCCGCCCAGTGGGCATGGCTTTACATTGGTGATTCTCTATCTTATGGTCTCGTAATTATTTAATGCTACAGTGCACTTTCTGGATAGGATGGTGGATCTTTTACTATATCTCACACTTCGACTCACACGACCATCATCACGAAACTTTTCTCCGGACCGAGCGGTACAAAAGGAACATGCATAACTCACTACCTCTGAAACTACCTTGCTACTCTCCCATGCAAACCACACATACTTAAATTACATGACATACACCACACTGCAACATGGAATACAACATAAGGAATAGTCACAACATTATAATCACATCACTTTCAGCTTTCCCACTTCAATTAGTATTCATCCCAGTTTCACACGACACTGCCTCACTTCGTAACTTTTTTTTCCTACTACGAACTCTGGACGATATATGCACGTCTTCCTGTGCAATGCAAGCCAAGTGGCGTTGCTGGATAGACGGCTGACTCACCTTGCTTCTCTCTCAGAGTATTATAGTTTGAATCAAGCATCACACGGAAACATAACACGCAAAGTAATATTAAGAACATATTCATCACACACACGAGTCCTCAACTGATACCATGGACGAGTACTTCTCTTTATCCTTTGTCTCATACACAGATTGAGACTCACACAGTACTCACCACGTGGAAGTACTCGTCTCTAATTTCAAGTCCTGCACGCGCCATTTCTTAAATATTTCCAACTTATAGTACACACGCTAGTAATTCAGCTTAACTTAAGCACTCGGAAGTATTTCAACTCATTGCTACACGTGGTTTCATTGTGACCATTGGTCACTTCTGAAGATTACTATGATCCCATTAATGTTACCTGCCTGACATTTAATTCTCCCCACAAAAGTTCCTGAAATAGAGAAATTATTATTCTAAACTACTCTTAAGTATTTCACATGCATACCATGTCTCCACTCTTTTGTCCTTATGGAGCACGCCTAAGATAGGTCTTACCAACACTAGATCCAGCGGCAGAGTGCTGAAACATGGCCGTTCTTCAGGTCCTCTCGCACCTCTGCCAAAGTGGGGGAGCACCTTGCTACCGTATTGGTCAGCCACATTTCAGGCGCTCAAAGCTCAGGTAAATTTCATCTCTTTGGTCCAACCAAAGGTGACCCAAGTACTGTCTCAAAGATGATCATATATTCACATTCACTATCTGCGGTTAGCAGACGACCATACATTCATTCATTTCACAGATCTCACCAAACTGGATGTAGGGATTTATTTTGTGGCAGTGCACATGTGATCAATTAAATAAATAAATCGTCATTCTTTCCCACACTGGTATCCGGCTTCGCTGTATTAATTGAAACTGAGTTATTATTAGAATAAATATGTTGTTCTGACAAGAATAACGAAGAATGTTGTACCTATTTTCAATGTCGGGCGGTACTGCACCCTTTCAACATTTTCAATAGGACATCAAAGATTTCCAACAGATTTATGTCCTCTACTCACTTGCAGCGTCCAGGCTTATTACCCATCAAGAATTAAATCTCTGCTATGAATTTCTAGAGCCATTGACACTGGACATTCCGACACAGTACATCACTTAGCAGGATAACGCTATTTCTGTGTCATCACCTTGCAGGTACTAACCTGCATGGTTCTGAGTTTAGAATTTATTACATCTCTGAGGATGTCAGAATCCAAAAAGGTTGAACTGAGGATATGGACGCTGGCCAAAATAGCTGTTCCAACTGCCATGGTACTGAGGTTGTCTACCTCCATCACTTATCCTCAGCACGGGCTTACTTGTGCTCTGCACTCCATAGTAAAAGACCAATCATCATCATCATGAAGTGCCACCCGAGATGTACCACCTTCATAGAGGAGAAACTGACTCGCACACTTGATAGTAAACGTTAAACCGCTCCTCTCTCTCTCAATGATCATTGTTCGTCATGTATAAGTGCGTGTATGTATCGCTTCTCAAACAGGTAAGAAATGGGAGTCGCTTTACTTTCCACTACCTAGTTTCGACTACTTTTCTCGGTCACCCAACTACCCAGTTTCTGATGCTTCGCTAGATAACCATTCAAAAGACACATGCGCATTATCGTAAACAGGAGAGTATTTATGGACTTTTGGCTGAGTAAAGTGTGCTTGCAAAGCAGTGAGTAGTTGGGTGACTTGGAAAAGTAGTCGAAACTAAGTAGTGAAAAGTATTGCGACCTCAATATCTTACCTATATGACCGAACAATTTTCTATACAAAGAAGCAATATTCTGTACAAAAATAAAAATTTCCAACACTTTTCGATCATATAGTTGTGAAACGAGGACTGTCTTGCTTTCAACTACTTAGTTTTGAGTATTTTTCAAGCTCACCGATGATCTATATGAATGGGAAGTACGTAACTCGGTGTTCTTGAAAAGTAGTCGAAACTAGGTAGTTTAAGGCAAGGCAACCATCGTTTCGTACCTATAAGAACTGTTAAGTCTCATGGTAAATGTGTATGATAGAATATAACATATTTTCTTATAAAAGAATAATGTTATTGATTGATATACACTGGTCAAAATAATTAGGAGCTCAGTTAAGACATCTAGGTTCTGAAGTATTGTGATCAGCAGAATGAACTAAAATGGTTCGACGTCGGTTCTATGGAGTGAAGACAACAACATTACGGTCACCGAGATAGTGGTAATAACGGGAAGCTGTTGGGTTCAGACTGTGTAGTGAGCAGATAGTGCAATGCTACAACAACGTCACTTCCCAAAGCTATGGCATGGAGAGCAATAGGACTCTTGGAAGCGGGACAGACACAGAGGGAAGTGGCTGCAGCTATTGGAGTGTCCCAAAGTGTAATTTCCAAGACCTGTACGCGGTTTCAAACAACAGGAACCGTTAAAAGAAGGCAAGGCCAAGGTCGTCCACAGGTAACATCAGCAAGAGATGACCGTTATCTCCGGTTAACAGCCCATCGACAGGAGGCTGAGTGCAATCCAGCTGCAACGCACCCTCTAGGTAGCAACTGGACGAGCAATATCAACACAAATGGTCCGAAATCGCCTTCGGGTTTGTGGCCCCTACGCACGGAGGCCTATGGTGTGTGTCACATTAAAACCACGACACCGTTTATCCCGCAGAAACTGGGCGGAGGAACATCAGGATTGGAGTCGTAACGCATGGCGTCGGGTGCTGTTCACAGATGGGTCAAGATTTTGTGTTCAGCCGGACAATCGTCGTTCCCTCATCTGGAGAGAACGTGGAACTCGAAACAATCCTGCTTATGTGCAGGAAACATCACCATATCATGGTGGTGACGAATGGTGTGGGCAGGAGTCAGTATTGGCGCACGTACGGACCTTTATGCCGTTCAGAATGGAGCTTTGACTGCTCAGAGGTACGGAGACGAGATCCTTCGACCTTTTGTTGTGCCCTACTCTGGTGCCATAGGAGATGGGTTCCTTCCGGTGGACGATAACGCTCGTCCCCACAGAGCTGCACTAGTGGACAACAAGCTTGAAGCTGAGGCAATTGAACAAATGGAGTGGCCAGCTTGTTCACCGGATTTAAACCCAAATGAGCATGTCTGGGATGCACTTGGCGCACGCATTGCATTCAGACCGGTACTTCCCACAACGGTTGCAGAGCTGGATATTGTACTCATGGAAGAATGGACAAATATCCCTCAAGAGCTGATTGATAACCTCACACTGTCCATGTCACGCAGGTGTGCAACTGTGCAGGCCGTCCGAGGTGATCACACACCATATTAGGATTCAACGAGAATGACTGTTTCACTATTATGGTAGCCCCACGGTGCCTCGCTCTACGTAAACGCCATTTAAACCGCAAGTAAAGAGTTGAGACAGCAAAATATAGTACTGTGTCGCAATCAAATTACAATTGTAACCGATATCTGAATAAAATATGTTACCGTATGTCTATTGTGTATGATACCTCATCTGATGCCGTAATTGTTTTGAGCAGTGTATATATGTGCGATACAACTTCTATACGTTGTTAATATACTTTTGGTAATTCGATCACTTGGGAAGTAAATAATAATCGTTAAAAAAGCATTGTCATTCTCTTTTTTCTACATCAACATACTCGTCACTTTGCAGTACTTTCCAAATAACTGTATTTTATACAATTTAAATCCAGCATGTATTTCTCACAATCCAACTGGAGCACTAATAGACTCAGGAATGCCGTCTGTAAACTCGGTTTTGCTTGGAATTTCTGTTTATAGGAGTAATACTAGAAGACTTAGGTATAGAACGCATACACGCAACGCACCTATACATATAATTCCTCGTCCTCATCGTGAACTTTGTGTTCCAATAGAAACTTGATAATATCATCGAAAAACGGTTTAACATACCTTCACCGTAGACTGAGTTTTCCCATGGCGATCTGTATTGAATTGTACAGACCACTCACGTTCATGACACTTTGGCACTTTAAATATATACAATGTGTTGGACCTTGCGATGTTAACTTCATTTATCACTCCCACACATTTCGACGATGGATATACCGTTGCTGCCGAAGATAATTATGTCTCAATGGAATGAACGGTTCTCGGTTGTCATGCGACCCTCGATGTATTTCAGATTGCTGCATAGTTGATCCCACTCCATATGAATTGGACTGCACCTTTGTATCTCGCTGGAATTTCTCTATTTCCACTATAAATTTGAAATCTATATCGGGTGATAAACCAACAACAGACTCTGATCAGTTGGTGGTCAGTTGATAAGCAGTGATGGACAACAATACACAGTAACTCGACGAGTGGTGCAGATTTTGGATACAGCGAAAAGTCGAGGAATGGAAACAAATCCGTGTATATCAGGTGTTGCATCAGGGAGCTTGTCCACATGCTGATTTAGTGGTGCCGAAGTCTGGAAACAATTCTCCATGGTGACTTGATTTCCACTCCAGCGTGTCAGGAACTACATCAGGAAATTTGTCAGCATGTTTACTTCATTTCTGCTGCTCGAAAGCATTTGGTTTCTACTCCAATGTGGATCATATAGATATGAAACGAGGTATACCTTGCTTTCAACTACCTAGTTTCAATTAATTTTAAAGGCCATCCAACTACCCACTTCACATACACATAGGCATTGTAGGTAGGAGAGATTATTAGGATTTTTGGCAGGGTAGAGAATATTCTTCTACAAAATCTTTAATAGTTTCTACTTATACATTTACACACAGAAAAATAGTCCTTTATTTTTGTTTGGTGTATTTTTAATAATATACGAATTCATTTTAAGTTATAACTTAAATCCACACACGAGTCGTGTATTTCTTTCTCCAGCTAGTAATTTAACAAATGCAGAGAAGGGACGTTCTCGAATCCTAATAGGTATCTATTTTTTTCCTATAAATTACATCTTCTGTGGCTTTCACAACTAGCTCTGCTCCTTCTTGCAGTTCTTCTAGGGGGGAGCTTTCGGAGATTTAATTTTTCCTCTAATTTTCTGCATTACACTGTTGTTCAAACACTCCACATCTTCCTGTGTGTACGCTACCAGCTCTCCTGCTACTCATTCTTTTGTAATTTCCACATGGAACTTTTGTTTACTGCTATTGCAAATAAGTGTCTAAGTAATGTAGTAATTCCGTTTGTTTTAAACTCTGCAAACGACTGTATTGTTGCTAGACGCACAACATCCAGTAAACTGCACTTACATGCAAAGTAACCATCGTTTTTAAGCAGAACCGAAGAGGAATGGAACTTTGTAAACATATATTTCGAGTCTTATTTAAAGTAGTAAACATACTAAAATTCACCATTTTCGGGCAGCACTCCAACGTATGGCCGCTTGCCGTTGCTATTAACAGAGAGTGCTGATATCTTATATTCTCCATTTATATGCAAATTTCTCCATACTTTGTGTTTAATGTGATTTTTAAGCCTTGTCTGTATATCCGCAATGGCGTCTTCTTTTTCCACTAGCAGATTTCTTTTTTATTGTCTTCGATCTCTTCCATTAATTGTGTAACAATTTACAGGAGTCAAATAGATTTCTTGAGACACTCACCACCATCTTACAATGATCCTCCTTCATAATAAAACACTTTTCTGACGTTTGAGAATCACACACAAATGTTATACAAATCAAATAACTAAAATTCTGCTACAAATACGTCATAGAGCTAAATATATGGGGTGCTTTAACTGAAGACATTGAAATACCTCTAGAACTACACATTTGATCAAAAAAAGTTATAATTCCAATTTGCTTGTCTCAAAGGTGGACACCCAATGATACCACACTCGACTTCCAAAAAATGGTTCAAATGGCTCTGAGCACTGTGGGACTTAACTTCTGAGGTCATCAGTCCCCTAGAACGTAGAACTACTTAAACCTAACTAACTTGAGGACATCAAACACATCCACGCCCGAGGCAGGACTCGAACCTGCGACCGTAGCGGTCGCGCGGGTCCAGACTGTAGCCCCTAGAACCACTTGGCCACTTGGGCGGGCTCGACTTTCATCCCACCTTGTTCATGGTTGGTGGCAGGCAATTTCAAAATTTCAATAGGAACCCAAGATTTTTATTGCGGGTTGTGATTCTATGGAAAAATATGCATACATTTTGTCTGAAGCATTTTTACGCAATCGCAATTTATGGCATGCTGATCAATGGCCCTTGATTATCCAATGGCACGTGGGATCCCACTGCAATTCTGCAAGGGTATGACAGGCCATTATTTCATTACTGCTGATCCACCAACCAGTGTAAACATGGCCTAATACCTCCCGTGCTTCAGTTGCGTAATGCGCTGGGCGGCTGTCATGCTGACACCACATACGTTGTCAAACGTCCAGGGCAACATCTTGCAGTAGTATCGGTAGTTCCTGTTTCAAAGACTTCGATATTTACGTCAATTTGACGTGCCGTCGATCCAATGAGTTTGTTCCTCACAATACCACACCACGCGTTAACTAACCAAGGACTTTGATGGTCAGTGGAGATCTTCTACACTCCAGTCATGTATGTTATACTGGTTAATGCTACCGTGGTTTGTGAATGTAGAATCATTGGGAAATAGTACCTTGGCAAATTCGTGGTGGTCGTTTGCATTTGTTGAGATGGAAATGGGTGCCATGAAGTTCTTGATGCAGTGGCACCTGGTATGGACGATACTTAACATGATGCAGTATTGTGGCAATACTACCTACAGACATACCGGAATTGTGGTGTAATTGCTGGGCGCTTATCTGTGTGTCGTAGCACACTGCTGCTAGTACACCTATTTCTTTAGGTACTCCTGTAACACATCTGCTTCATTTCCTTTTGCCAGTCTGTACGCTGCCATCAGACGTAAAAGCGTTGAAAACCTTGTAAAAGAACGAACGAAAGCGAGATTTTTCTGGAAAACGCCCAGGATACAAGGCAACAGCAGCCTCAAAATTTCTCCTAAAATCTCCATAAATCAGGATCATTTCACTTCTTTCATTTGCAGTTGCAGCATACATCATCCACTTGCAAGTGTGTTCTCCAAATGATAGGTAGGTGTGCAGGCAATAAACACTGCGCAAGTATTGTAACGTTTAGAGTCACTATCTGTTCTACACCTGCACGTTAAATGAGCTCCAGTCGCAGTGTACTGCCTGCTATGATATGTTGTAGTTTCCTGCACAGCCACAGTCGCTCGTCGAGTAGTCCCCTGTTCGATATGTCAGAGGAATACCACGTTGTAAATGATGTTTTCAATCAGAAGTTATGAAATACTGACGTGTCCTATCCTTGCGGAATGGAGGTGATTTCCCACCTGTTATTGGATATCGAAAGGCCATTGAGTAGCATGTCATAAATTGAGACTGAGTACCCATTTCTATTCTTTTGATTACAGTGTCATCTGTGGCGAAACGAAGAAAATGCTTCAGAGAAAATGTATGTAGATTTTGCACCAAAATCGTAATCTGCAATAAAAAACGGGGTTCCCACTGAAGATTCCAAAGTTGCCTTCCATCATCCATGCACTGGGTGGGGCAGCAGGTCGAGTGTGGTATCGTTGGATGTCCCCTCCGAGACAAAGAAATTGGAATTATAACTCTATTTTGATCAGATGTGTACTTTTCAGACATTTCGGTGTCTTCAGTTAAAATGAACACCCTGTAAACGAGGTCTTGCATGCACCGATGTTTGTGAACACAGGCACCCTCCTCCACCACAATGTTTCCACTAGACATATCTGGCGAAAGAATCACTCAGATCGCACACGCGCGATGGTGGAGCACACACCATCTGCCAACTGCTGGGGAGCTGCGGCTATGCCAGCTATGGTATCGCATCTTTGTGTGCGAGCCGGTCAGCAGAGGCTGGCAGATGCATTGGCCATGCCAGCGCTTCAGCACTTGCATGCACATCTTCAGCAGTACCAAATATCCATATATTCAGAGGCCAGACAGACAGTTACCTCAACCGACGACCAGTCAAATTTACATTGGGGGGGGGGGGGGGACAATCGTCCAGTGAAAAATGAGTGTCTTTTTGGGTCTTGATGCTTCCATGTCAACTTTTTCTCATATTCCTCTTGCTGCCATGTACTTGTTCTCACGTATAATAATTTCCCGCCCCAAGCCATATCGGTGATGTCTTTCCAAACCTTTCGTCCATGGTCCATGTGAGCACTGTTCATTATCACATAGTACCGGAGACCCATGCTTTACAGCACTTGTTTGAGAGAGTCTTGGCAGGATGCAACAACCTCCAGAAGCACTTACTGAAAATACCCAGATGCTGTTCTCCAATCTGAATGGCTGGAAGACCTATATGTCAAACAATTTCCTAGTGCTGAGGAGAATCATGACACCTAGCCTGTGTGAATATTGACATTCAATAATTTTTTTGGACACTATACACATATAAACGGATAATTGCACTACTCGTCTGAAATGTGTATGTGTTGCAGTGTAAAGTTATTATGATCAGTGTTCCAACTTGTGCAAAGAATATGATGAGCATAGGCCTGTGTCCAGTTGTAAAGCAAGTGTAGATCTGACACGGAAAACTGCAATTTCAACTCACTGATAGCCATGAATGGTACGAAAGATTTTAGATGGAAAAGGAGGATATAGGTTTACAGTGGAAATTGGTATTTCCAGAGCTACAGTCGTCATAAGGAAGTATTTCCGATACTTCACTCATTGTCGAATGTCACCAGATTAGTGCTGCAGTCGTAATATTTGATTGTAATTACACTGAAAAATATGAAGCCTGTATCCTACAACTCAGCCTGGCATCTGGGCGCGTGGTGGAGGTAGCTGGTGGCTAGAACAAATGAACATTTCTGGCTTAAGAAGCGAGCTGCTGCTGAGCCTCCCAAAGCAGACAGGCGTGGTGCAAGTGTGTAGTTGAGTTAACTTTGTGGTCCCCTGGTTGAGTGAATAGTGAACTAATACTCAATATATGTTGGGTGGTCTTAGCGATCATGTGGGTTGCAAGTATTCTCAGATTTTCTTTGGAAATCTGAGAAGATTCAATATGGCAAGTGTTTCCATTGGACGATTACTTCCCCCTCCCCCCTCCCCCCCACTCCTAAATTAACTGGTTGACTGCTTGTCAGTTATGGCAACAATCTCTCCAGCCACTGAGCATTTGCAACGGCTGCAGATGTGCACACAAGTGCCAACACAGCTGATGAATGTACTGGCATCTCGCAACTGGCACGCTCCCAGAATTGTTATGTCCTGGCTGGCGCTGCCATGTCTCACCAGCATCAGCAGACAGCGCGCTTTGCATTTGCTAGTGTGCGCAATCGGAGGGTTTTTTCGCTAGATATGTCTAGTGGAAATATTGTGGTAGAGGACAGTGCCTGTGTTCCCAAACGCCGGTTCATGGAAGACCTTGTATATATTTAGTGCAATGATGTAGTTGTGTTTGAAATTTAATAGCTTGATTTGAATAATATTTGTGTGTGAGTCTCAAACGTCGAAAATACGTTTTATTCCGAAACAGGATCATCATAAGGTGGTAGTGTGTACCTTAAGCGACCTATATGACTTCTGCAAATTGTTACACAATTAATTTGATGGGGTAGTGCAAATGGACTGATTCCCGCCATTTTTTGTATCACAATTGCATGAGCTCTCCCTTTGTCCCCTGCATTAGCCAATAGGACCACAGTATTCTGAAGAGGGATGAAAATCTCCATCTGTATCTTCGGAGATATTGGATCATGCACAAACAGGGGGTAGCCACTTGAGAGTGAGCGGATGTGGTTCCCCAGGTAGCAAATGTCAAAGGGCACCGAGTTCTGTTCCATGGTCACCGGACTGTCCAGATAGCAATGCTCGAGGTGCCCTCAGGGTGGGTGAATTGCGAACTACTGCTTAGTATGCATTTGGCTGCCTTCATGATAGTGTGGGTTATGAGCAGTGTGTGGAGGAAGGTGCTCATGTTCTCAAATGTCTCTGCATAGGAGACCCCTGATATATGGTGAGTGTTTTTGAAATTTAATTACTTGATTTGCTTTCATCTGTCTATACACATGAGAATGGACATCGTCACTCTTTCTGATGTAATCAGCAATCAGTAGTTCCCATTGATGTTAATTGGGGCACTGGGATCATTCACTAGTTGTCTGCAGGCCTGAACACAAAGCTTCTGGACACTGTGCAGGCAGAGATGTTTTCCTGATGGTCCCAGCAAAGTGCAGCAAGGGATTAATTTATCTAGAACCATGTATCTGCTCAGAGCTGTTAGTGGGTGCATGTTTTACAGATACTATCCAGTATAAATGCTAGGTGGTTTTTTTGTCATCTTTGTGGAATGTTACGTCTCTATTAGCGGTATTTTTTGTGATATGTTATTCCCACCAACAATCTGCAGCACTGTAATCAGAGCTGGATATCACATCTGATGTATGTGTCAGAAGAAAGCTAGTACCTCCTGTCACCTCCTAACTGTCAGCATAAGTGCGCAAAGGGTTGCCATCGCCTGAGATTTTGTTTTGGGGATTAGTGTGACTTGCAGTCTGTGCACTACAAGCCAGCCAGTCCTGTATTTGGGTCTCTCTCCCAATCTGCATGAGATGGAATTGTGAGGCGACCATTGCAGCTGCCCTGTGGTCTCTGTGAAGATGGAACAGGATTTTTTTTTCCCCAGATATGGGTCGTGGTGGTAGAGGAGGGTGCTTGTGTAGTCATGCATCAGTGCATACAAGACCTCAGATATATGACGACTTTCTTTTCGTAAATTGCAATATTCCACAAAGGCAATCAATTTGATGAGACATTTGCCATCAAATATGCAAGTGATCAGACAGCACTGCCTCAATATTTCCAGGCAACCTATGGGTTGTGGGATTGATAAAGTAAGAATTTTGACCTAACTTCATCAGTATCCACGAATAGGATGAGAGGTGACATCATAAGAATGGAGGTACCACAACTGAGCTATTTCCCACCAGTAAGGAGCCTTGTCTACCTAGAACTAATTAAATAAAGAATATGCAGCGTTGTGTTATCGTCATTGACTGGTCCTTTCCCACTGAATTTCGAGACGGTGGGAGGGGAGAAGGGGAGGGGAAGAGGGTGGGAGGTTTCTAAGAAGAATAGTTTTTCCCCATGGGTTCATAAGCCGCTTAGCAGAACAATAGGTTAAGTGACCCCTGAGTCAAGGGGGGGGGGGGGGGGGTTACATCAAAACCACTTAACTGAACAGTAGGTTAACGTTATACATCAGACAACTGTCTGTATTTAATAAACTGCATATCGATTTGATGTAAAAGTACATCAGGATCCGCTTTGCCCTACTACTCTCACTACCTCCAAATGACAAAATGAAAGTGAGAGAACTCAAATACCAACACTGAATTACAAATAAAAATGGCAGTCCACAAATAAACCCGTAGTAACTAGCATTCTAACATACAAAACAAAATCACTGCAAAGTTATGCACCAACCTAATAATTTGAAAGCATTTCTACAATTGGAGCTCACTTTAAATAGTGTTATCGTGGCTTACAACAATATTACCGGCTTCCTGCGAAGAGAAGTAGTGGCTTGATGTTAGGGAGTCAAACGTCCCTCCCGTTAACATGTCCCAGCAAAGTCTCACGTTACATCCACATCTGTAAGGTGACAGCTGTCTTCACGAAGCTGTGCTATAGTCCAGGCATTTGATCCATATAATTTAACGTCGACAAACCCCACTATATATGACATAGCCAAAGGTTTCTTTTTTTTATTTCCTCGAAATGATTTTCAGTGTCTCCCAGACTGCGTTTTACTGATGGAGTAGTACCCACTTGTAATGGATAATGGCAGTTTCGTCTTGACACCATCTCACTAGAATGTTCTATATTTCCACTATTAAAGCACACATGCGTGGTGTTGTCCCTCTTCTACAAGGACGTACTGAAAAGTAATAGCTCCGAATTTTTTTGCGTTCTCGATATTAGTTGACATATTACTTGTCGGGCATATTACTCGGTCGCCATTCCTGCTTTGCTGAAGCAAGCTGCAATCCTCTGCTACTAAAGTGCTCCGAATAGGAGCAGATACATGGCAGTTGTAACTTAGCTTTGAGTGTGTGCTGAAAAGTAACACCTCCGTTGTTTGTGTCAAAACTTGCAAGCTCACCCCTACTAGCTTATTTGATTTCATCATCTGCTATTATCGAGTCTGACTTTTATTCGCACACGAGCTTGGCTGATCATTTCTTAATAGTTCTGATGGTTATCGCATGATGATACCTCTCACTGCTTGCTATGGCTAGTGACAACATGGCACCCTTCCAATTATAGCTCAATTAATTAAATGAATAATATTAATTAACTTATTTCACTCAGATTAACTGAAATTATGCACAACATATAATGCTCCCTGACACTGCATCAGCCAGTACAATCACTTCAACTTATGACTCTTTATCATTCTGAACCCAATTTCCTTCACTTATTTAACTATCCTCCTGAATAAAATACAAACGATTATTGAGAATTTACTTTGACTGGGAATGAATGAAGGTTTCCTTCATATCAAGAGCAACACAGAGATATTGTTCCACAGAATTTATTTCTCAAATTGATACTTGTAATATAGTTTCATCTCCGCTTCGGGTTAGGACTTTTACATCTGCAAGACTGCATGCTATAACTCCCAGTTGGGATTAATCTTGGTCTCCTACGGCTAATATCAAATCGTCGCGCTTTTGGGTAGCAGGAAGGTTTCATACAATGAAAATAATCTCGTCTCACAACACACAGTTCTCACTAGCTTGCAAGTCACACAGTCTATATGAACTACTGCAGTCTGAATGTCACTGGCAGTGGGAGGGCCAAACATGGGAGATCAGCAGAGTACAATTCTGACAATCAGACATCATAACAAGGTGACGGCACTCAAATGCTATCCTGTTGCTTGGATAATTAAGGAAGGTATCAGTCAATGTAAGCTACTCTTGATTACATTAACAAGAAATTGAATTAAATTTAAGTTTAGTCATCACTGCACAGAAAGTATTCAAATATGTACAGGCTATACTATCACTCTCGTGATTTATGGTAAATACAGATAACCGAAATTGTCAGAATTTCGTTACATGTGTGTGATGTTCTTAGAGAATCTACTGTGGCGGTCTGCCGAATTTGACACAGGAATTACAAAATTCTGTGTTAGATAAACTACCACCACAATTTTGAAATTAAACTAAAGTGCAGGCACTCAGAATTCGAACACTATTCACTACACATTAATGATCGCATAGTCAAGCTATAATGATTTTCATATTCACTGAAGCAAAATTTCATCCTGAACCTCAGTACAGTGCACAAAACATACGTAGAAACGCAAGGCAGACCATGTGGTACATCCAACCATCACAAAGAAAAGATGAAAAATAAACATAATTAATCAATAAAATGCACTCACTGGGTTCTATTTTCCTTAGCAATGACTGAACATTAATGAAGAACAGACACTAATGATGACTGACCACTGATAACTGGCTCCCTAACTTGGCGCAAAGCAGATGGTTGTAAGGCAAGTACAAAGAAAACGGGCCCTAATCCGCAAAATGATAAAGGAAAACTATCTGCATCCCATCAATAGCTGTTCCAGCAAATACCCTTTAATTACAATGATTCCTCATAGTTAGTCTGTTATCAACAGGGGTGCGAGCCGTTACTCATCTCGGAGTCCGAAAGAAAATACAAGAAATGTCAAAATTGATCCCTTTAAACTATTCTGATTAACCTTGTAACATATGTAACAATTATTAGCGATTTGTAAGAGCCAGTTAAACTTTTAAAGTTTAGAGCTTAAGGCTCCTTTATGTGTTTAGTGCCAAGTGCAAACACTATCACAAGAGAAAGATAGAGTAGGATAGATAGTGATATGTGGCATCTCTGCTGAAAGAGCACAATGCTGGTGCACTCACGAGGGTTTCGGAGCACACCGTTCATCGTACCTTGTCGAACATGGAGCTCCGCAGCAGACCACCCCTATGTGTTCACATGTCGACACAACAGCATCCTCAGTTACGATTTCAGTGGGCACGGGACTATCGGGATTCGACAGTCGATCAATGTAAACGTGTCGGCTCTTCGGGTAAACCACATTTTTGCTACACTAGGTCGCTGGTCATCTTCACAAATGCCGTCATCGAGGCTAATGGCGGCTCGAAACGTGTAGCGCACCACGAACGCAGACTGGTGGGACAGTATTATGCTACGAGCGACATTCTCCTGCGCTTGCATGGAACCTATGGTAGTAATCGAAGACACTCTGACAGCTGCGAACCACCTGCATCCTTTCATGCTTGATGTCTTCCCCGATGGCGATGTCATCATCAGCAGTATAACTGTGTCTCGGAGCCAGAATCGTGCTACAGTGGTTTGAGGAGCATTATAGTCAACTCATGTTGATTCTCGGCGACCAAATTCACCTGATGTAAACTTTAAGGAACCAATCTGGGTCGCTATCGGGTGCCATCACCGCATATGCAAATCAGCGGCCCGTTGTTTACGCGAATTACATGACCTATGCGTAGACATGTAACGCCACGTACCTCCACAAACATACCAATAAACTTTCGGATCCCTGAAATGCAGATTCAGTGATATATTTCATTTCAAAGAGGAACAGAGAAGTCATCAAGCAGGTGATCATAATGTTTTGGTTCATCAGTTTATATACATAAGACCCAATCAAAAAGTTACCATGTCCTTTGGCTTTCGGGTCAAGAGTGGAAGCATTTCAGAAATGCCTAAGTTTCTAAACTGTTCGCAGTCCGCTGTGGTTAAAGTATACCATGCATGACAAAATGATGCTATTCAAAACCTGCGCCGAGATAACTGTGATGCACAGTGAGTCATATATGATAGGGGTGTATGACAGCTGCAGAGATGTGTACGGGTGAACAGAAGTGCTACTGTTGAGCAGCTGACAGCCCAGATCAAGCACGTGACTAACAACAGTGTCTACTACACGACCGTCCAGCGAATGTTGCTCAGTATGGTCCTTTGCAGCATGAGCTGGTTCATGCACCTGCGCTGACTGCTTTTCATTGGCGACGAAAGATGGACACCAATACCGCAAATGGACGTCCATTGAGCGACGACAGGTGACCTTTTCAGATGAATCACGTTTTATGCCCCATCAGACAGATGACTGTTGGTGCTTATGGCCCTGCAACAGTCGTCGGAAGGGCCCAGGCTGGAGGAGGGAGCGTTATGAACTGAAAAATGTTTTCGTGGGATTCCATGAGTGATCTCGTAATTCTGGAAAGCAGAATGTGTCAACAAAAGTTTGCTTGGGTACCATGCCCACCACTTCATGCAGTTTGGTTTTTTCTTGGCGCGATGGCATCTACCAGCAGAACAATGTAATGTGCCATACAGCTCGCAGTGTATTTGCGTTGTTAGAAGAGCACCATGATGCGTTTACCCCACTCCGCTGGCCACCAAACTTGCCGGATCCAATTGAGAATCTGTGGGATCACCAGGATTGGGTTGAGCGCGCCATGGATCCTCACCTCAGAAACGTAGCGCAACTGGCCACAGCACTGGAACTGCCATGCCTTCACATCCCTGTCTGTACCTTCCAGAACCTCACTTACTCTCTTCCTGCACGTCTTGCGCTGGAAAAGGTAGTTATTCAGGCTTTTTACTAATGTGACTAGACAGTGTATATACATATGTTGCATCATTGCATTCACAGCTGTGGAAAAGATTTCATATGGCGGAAACATTCACAACAGTACGTGCAAGGCCACTCTCAGTGACCCAATGCCACTATGGCTATAATGACTTATAGCAACTTATGAATTTTTATGTTTAACAGACAGTAAAGAAGATAGTGCAAATGGCGAGCCTGCTTCCATTACATCGCGACAACAGTCGGCTGGCACAGTACTTACAGCTGCCACGCTATCAATAAACAGGAGTGTGTTGAGAAGACTGAGTGGCTCCTGTTTGGCACCCTTGGTGCGTGCTGGCAGCTGCGCTATTCTACACTCAGTCCACACCACAATAAGTAGAGACTTCGTGGCACCTTCTGGGTTTCACAACTCCCTTCAGACGTGCATCTTCAGATTTGAGAGAGTGTTCCGTACGATCGGCGACCAGCCAGATCCATTTCCCTCATACAAACACTCGACGTAGCTTAAGCGAATATGGGACTTCGCCAAACATGAAAGGTTGTGGAACAATGGGGTAGTTACCCAACGTTGAGTCATAATTTAGCGTCGAGGATTAGTTTTACTTTCTTTTCTTCTTGTATGCCCCTCAATACCTTACCGTTCAGCCAAAACAGTGGTTAAGAAAAAAATGCAGGAGGAATTAAAGCTCAAGGAGAAGTAATAAAAACTTCGATGTTTGCCGACTACATCATAATCCTGTCAGAAACAGCAAAGGCCTTGGAAGAGCAGCTGTGCGGGATGAATAGTCTCTTGAAAGGAGGATACAAGATGAAGATTGTTGTTGTTGTGGTCTTCAGTCCTGAGACTGGTTTGATGCAGCTCTCCATGATACTCTATTCTGTGCGAGCTTCTTCATCTCCCACTATCTACAGCAGCCTACATCCTTCTGAATCTGCTTAGTGTATTCATCTCTTGGTCTCCCTCTACGACTTTTACCCTCCACGCTGCCCTCCAGTGCTAAATTGGTGATCCCTTGATGCCTCAGAACATGTCCTACCAACCGATCCCTTCTTCTAGTCAAGTTGTGCCACAAACTCCTCTTCTCCCCAATTCTATTTAGTACCTCATCGTTAGTTACATGATCTACCCATCTAATCTTCAGCATTCTTCTGTAGCACCACATTTCGAAAGCTTCTATTCTCTTCTTGTCCAAACTATTTATCATCCATGTTTCACTTTCATTCACACCATACAAATACTTTCAGAAACGACTTCCTGACACATAAATCTATACTCGATGTTAACATATTTCTCTTCTTCAGAAACGTTTTCGTTGCCGTTGTAAGTCTACATATTATATCCTCTCTACTTCGACCATCATCAGTTATTTTGCTCTCCAAATATCAAAATTCACCTACTACTTTAACTGTCTCATTTCCTAATCTAATTCCCTCAGCATCACCCGACTTCATTCGACTACATTCCATTATCCTCGTTTTGCTTTTGTTGATGTTCATCTTATATCCTCCTTTCAAGACACTGTCCATTCCATTCAGCTGCTCTTCCAGGTCCTTTGCTGTCTCTGACAGAATTACAATGTCATCGGCGAGCCTCAAGGTTTTTATTTCTTCTCCATGGGGTTTAATTCCTACTCCGAATTTTTCTTTTGTTTCGTTTACTGCTTGCTCAATATACAGATTGAACAACATGGGGGACAGGCTACAACCCTGTCTCACTCTCTTCCCAACCACTGTTTCCCTTTCATGCCCGTCGACTTTTATAACTGCCATCTGGTTTCTGTACAAATTGTAAATAGCCTTCGCTCTCTGTATTTTATCCTTGCCACCTTCAGAATTTGAAAGAGAGTATTCCAGTCAACATTGTCAAAAGCTTTCTCTAAGTCTACAAATGCTAGAAACGTAGGTTTGCCTTTCCTAAATCTATCTTCTAAGATAAGTCGTAGGATCAGTATTGCCTCTCGTGTTCCAACTTTTCTACGGAATCGAAACCGATCTTCCCCGAGGTCGGCTTCTACCAGTTTTTCCATTCGTCTGTACAGAATTCATGTTAGTATTTTACAGCCGTGACTTATTAAATAGATAGTTCGGTAATTTTCACATCTGTCAACACCTGCTTTCTTTGGGATTGGAATTATTATATTCTTCTTGAAGTCTGAGGGAATTTCGCCTGTCTCATACATCTTGCTCACATGATGGAAGAGTTTTGACAGGGATGGCTCTCCCAACGCTATCAATAGTTCTAATGGAATGTTGTCTGCTCCCGGGGCCTTGTTTCGACTGAGGTCTTTCAGTGCTCTGTCAAACTCTTCACGCAATATCACACCTCCCATTTCAACTTCATTTACATCCTCTTCCATTTCCACAATATTGTCCTCAAGTACATCGCCCTTGTATAGACCCTCTACATACTCCTTCCAACTTTCTGCTTTCCCTTCTTTGCTTAGAACTGGGTTTCCATCTGAACTCTTAATATTCATACAAGTGGTTTTCTTTTCTCCAAAGATCTCTTTGATTTTCCTGTAGGCAGTGTCTATCTTACCCCTAGTGAGATGTGCCTCTACATCCTTACATTTGTCCTCTAGCCATCCCTGATTATCCATTTTGCACTTCCTGTCGATCTCATTTTTGAGACGTTTGTATTTATTTTTGCCTGCTGCATTTATTGAATTTTTATATTTTCTCCTTTCATCAATTAAATTCAATATATCTTTTGTTACCCAAGGATTTCTACTAGCCCTCGTCTTTTTACCTTCTTGATCCTCTGCTGCATTCACTGTTTCATCTTTCAAAGCTACCCATTCCTCTTCTACTGTATTTCTTTCCCCCATTTCTGTCAATCGTTCCCTAATGCTCTCCCTAAAACTCTCTACAACCTCTGGTTCTGTCAGTTTATCCAGGTCCCATCTCCTTAAATTCCCAACTTTTTGCGGTTTCTTCAGTTTTAATCTAGAGTTCATAACCAATAGATTGTGGTCAGAGTCCACATCTGCCCCTGGAAATGTCTTACAATTTAAAACTTGGTTTCCAAATCTCTGTATTACCATTATATAATCTATCTGAAACCTTCCAGTATCTCCAGGCCTCTTTCCTGCATACAACCTTCTTTCATGATTCTTGTACCAAGGGTTAGCTATGATTAAGTTATGCTCTGAGCAAAATTCTACCAGGCGGCTTCCTCTTTCATTTCTTACCCCCAATCCATATTCACCTACTACGTTTCCTGCTCTTCTTTTTCCAACTGTCGATTTCCAGTCACCCATAACTATTAAATTTTCGTCTCCCTTCACTACCTGAATAATTTCTTTCATCTCATCATACATTTCATTAATCTCTTTGTCATCTGCGGAGCTAGTTGGCATATAAACTTGTGCTACTGTGGTAGGCGTGGGCTTCGTGTTTATCTTGGCCACAATAATGCGTTCACTATGCTGTTTGTAGTAGCTTAACCGCACTCCTATTTTTTAAATTCATTATTAAACCGACTCCTGCATTATCCCTATTCGATTTTGTATTTATAACCTTGTATTTACCTGACCAAAAGTCTTGTTGCTCCTGCCACCGAACTTCCCTAATTCCCATTATATCAGACTTAAACCTAGCCATTTCCCTTTTTAAATTTTCTAACCCACCAACACGATCCTTAGAACACCAATTTTCTTTCTCCTAATAACGAAGTCCTCCTGAGTAGTCCCCGCCCGGAGATCCGAATGGGGGACAATTTTACCTCCGGAATATTTTACCCAAGAGGACTCCATCATCTTTTAACCATACAGTAAAGCTGCATGCCCTCGGGAAGAATTACGGCTGTAGTTTCCCCTTGCTTTCAGCCGTTCGCAGTACCAGCATAGCAAGTCCATTTTGGTTAGTGTTACAAGGCCAGACCAGTCAATCATCCAGACTGTTGCCCCTGCAACTACTGAAAAGGCTGCTGCCCCTCTTCAGGAACCACACGTTTGCCTGGCCTCTCAGCAGATACCCCTCCGTTGTTGTTGCATTTACGGTACGGCTGGCTATCTGTATCGCTGAGGTACGCAAGCCTCCCAACCAATGGTAATGTCCATGGTTCATGGGGGGGCAGATGAAGATTAACAAAAGCAAAACAAGGATGATGGAGTGTAGTCGAACTAAATCAAGCGATTCTGGGCGAATTAAAGGAAATAAGACACTAAAAGTAATAGACGAGTTTTGCTATTTGAGCAGTAAAAATCTGATGATGGCCGGAGTAAAGAGGATATAATATATAGACCTGGTAATAGCAAGAAGTGCGCTTCTGAAGAAGTGAAATTTGTTAACATCGAATATTAATTTAAATGTTAGGAATTGTTTTCTGGAGTGTAGCCTTGTACAGAAGCGAAAAATGGGTGATAAACAGCTCAGACAAGAAAACAATACAAAATTCTGAAATGTGGTGCTACAAAAGAATGTTGAAGAATAGGTGGGTAGATAGCGCGACTAATGAGGAGGAACTGAACAGAATTGCGGAGGAAAGAAATTTGTGGCATAACTTGACTAAAAGAAGGGATTGGTCGATAGGACACATTCTGTGACATTAAGGAAGCCTGAATTTAGTACAGGAGGAAGGTATGGGGTAAAAATTGCAGAGGGAGACCAAGTGACAGCAGGTTCAAACGAATGTAGGTTGCAGTACTTATCTGGAGATGGAGAGGCTTCAACAGGATACAGTAGCATAGAGAGCTGCATCAAACCAGTAATCAGACTGAACACCGCAACAACAACAACAACAACAAGACAGTGGTAAGACAGCCCTTAGGCGGTAGCAGTGTCTGGGTCTGCCATGTTGTACGTAAATAATTGCACATAGTTACAGGGATACTACGACGGCAAATGTGCGATGTGATGACATCCTGTAATGGTATGCAGAAGATTTTGGGTTGCGTATGGACCTGAGATCCATGTGATGGATGATAATGTCAGATCATGCAACCCAGTGGGCGAGTAACTGTAACATGGGGAGAGTATGCGTCTAGAACGGCCAGTTCGCCCACAGATTAGAATATAAAATAAAAGAGCACCGGTGATTGTCGTTCATAGTTGAGCCTGATAGAATATTCATAGGTGGCTTTAGGACGAAGTAATGCGATGCTAACATGACAACTATACGTTGATACTGACCTGACTTGTTCACTTATGTGAGATGTTAGCACTAAGCATACTGGATATTTGGTACAAGGTATGAGGAGTCGCTGTGCGTCCTGTATTGTCAAGACAGGTTGTTGCACCTGCTATTGATGATCTATGTGACTCCACACCGTACACGGTAAGTGCACCCACTGATAACGTCTGATTTTCTGGTACAGGATATATTCTAGTGGACACACTATCGCTATGTATCACGTTGTTGCTACGGTTCTTATTACAAGGCGCCGGATATTGTATTCATTTGCATAATTTTAATTCAAGTGAAGTTAGATACTGTAGAATATTGTAAAGGCGTCTCCGTACGACACACGTGCAGGGCTGCAATTGAGAGACACCGAGTGGTCGTTGCCACGAATAGGAGAGCATAGGTGTCAGATGCTGTGGCCGATGATCTGCCATGGAGTCATGGTATGAGTACAAATCGACGTCGTGAGATACGATGCTGGCGTGACTACCGTACGGCGAGAAATGTTCGCCGTTTTGGCCCCAAATTGTAATATTTTATTAACAAATAACAACTATTCTAGGCAACGATCCCATATGAGGACTGAGGGATGGCCTAAATCTCTTTATACTCTTCCTATATTATTGCTGGCTCCAATAGCAATGAAAGTAATACTTTTAAAACAGCTGCTAGCATTATGCCAAAACAGAAAGAGGTGAATATGTCACGAAGGTTTCCTTATGTACAGTGTTTGCGTTTTTACCCGTCGCAAAGTCACTCGGCGCTCACGTATGGTTGGTGTCACACCGTGCTTCACATATTAGTAATTATTTTTTCGGCAATTCTTGTTTGGAGTGTATCTACCGCTCGAGTCAGGTTGAGGTCGGACCACATATGATTTAAATCTGTTATTATGTTTACAGGTCACTGTCACGAAAAGTCTGGATGTGAGAATTAATTTTCTGTACATTATGCACGTTCGAGGTGAGAATACAGCCGGCCGGAGTGGCCGAGCGGTTCTAGGCGCTGCAGTCTGGAACCGCGCGACCGCTACGGTCGCAGGTTCGAATCCTGCCTCGGGCATGGATGTGTGTGCTGTCCTTAGGTTAGTTAGGTTTAAGTAGTTCTAAGTTCTACGTGACTGATGACATCAGAAGTTAAGTCCCATAGTGCTCAGAGCCATTTTTTTTTTGTTTTGAGAATACAGTTGGCTTGTTTGAATAAACTTCATTAAATGACATCGTATTATTTTGAGACGATTATACGAGAACTCACACGTCAAGTAGCGACGAACAACGCAGTGACCAGACTGACACCAGTTCAGGATGCAGTAAACTCCATGCGAACAAGCCTTGAAGGCCCAACAGTACCTACCGACCGCAGTGTCAGTCTCAGCCTGCGGTGACAGAAGGACATGTGGCCAGCACACCGCTCTCCCGGCCGCTGTCAACTCTTGTGACCTGGAGCCGCTGCTTCTCAATCAAGTAGTTCCTCAATTGGCGTAACGAGGACTGAGTGCACCCCACTTGCCACCGGTGGTCGGCGGGACAGTTACCCATCCAAGTGCTAGCCAAACCCAACACCGCTTATCATCCGAGTTCAGATGAGTGACTGAGTGTTTTATCTTAATATTAGCTCCCAGTGTGACGCATCCGCCACAGTAATTTGTGGTGACGTCAGCGGAGGCTACAGGAAAAGTGATGGGCAGATTTTTTGCAGACCGTGGAGGTAGCTCATTCTGTTTCCTGTGTCTTGAACATGCATTAGCTTATGGGCATAAAGTACAGGAGCGTGATGTGTTAAGAGAGGCCGGCCGGTGTGACCGAGCGGTTCCAGGCGCTTCAGTGTGGAACTGCGCGACGGCTACGGTCGCAGGTTCGAATCCTGCCTTAGGCGTGGATGTGTGTGATGTCCTTAGGTTAGTTAGGTTTAAGTAGGTCTAAGTTCTAGGGGACTGATGACCTCAGATGTTGAGTCCCATAGTGCTCAGAGCCATTTGAACCATTTTTTGTTAAGAGAGCTAGGTTATGAAAAATTTGCTTAAGAGAAGATATAGTTAGTATACCAATCTGCCGGAATAAAAACGTGGCCGCGCGGTGTAGCCACGCGGTCTAGGGCGCCATGTCACGGTTCTCGCGGCTCTCTCGGTCGGAGGTTCGAGTCCTCCCTCGGGCATGGGTGTGTGTTTATGTCGTCCCAAGGGTAAGTAAGTCTAAGTTAGATTAAGTAGTGGGTAAGCTTAGGGACCAATGACCTCAACAGTTAGGTCTCATAAGGCCTTACCATAAATTTAAAATTTAATTTAATAAATATCGATGTTTTTCTCTATCTACATTATTCCGTGGTTTATTAAGTTTTCAAATTTATACTGAAGTTTTGATCACCCGGTAAAATTTGCGAGCATGGAGGACGTGGACAGGGATTGCGGATAGGTGGCGCTAGGTGGGAATGTTGGTCGGCGGGGAGCGTTCCGAGATAGTCCGAGCATTTCAATAAACACTGCGTTCGGATGGCGCAGTGGTTCACACAACTGTAAGCAAGAGAATACGGGGTCGTGTCACGGCTCGCCACGCACTTTCACTCATCGCCACCTATTCTGCATAAAGTACCGATGCGGCTGATATCATCAGCTCCTTCCCTTTCTTATCTTTCTCCCCCTCCTCATTCAGTTTACATAAAGACTATGAGAGTGAGAAAGACTGTACCTCGGCTGCAGATTAATAATCTTCTGTAAGCCCGCTTAAGTGAAATTTATTTTCGTTAACATGTTTGCTACATTTTAAGAGAAGAGAAGGAAGATTGGATTTTAACGTCGCATATACAACGAGATCATGAGAGACGGAGCACAGGCTCGGATTCTTTCCAGGATGAGGAAGGATATCGGACGTGCCCTATCAAAGGAACTACCTTGGCATTTGCCTGGAGCGAATTAGGAAAATCACTGGAAACCTAAATTTAGATGGTCCTCCGGAATGCTAATCCAGTTGCTAAATGTAGGTGACTACTGAAACTGTCCACTGTGTTCTTACATTAGCGTGCTTTCTATCTATCTAATATTTGTCTCCATAAAAAATACAGGCCCGGCCAAGGGTGGCCGAGCGGTTCTAGGCGCTTCAGTCTGGAACCGCGCGATCGCTACGGTGGCAGGTTCGAATCCTGCCTCGGGCATGGATGCGTGTGATGTTCTTAGGTTAGTTAGGTTTAAGTAGTTCTAAGTTCTAAGGGACTGATGACCTCAGATGTTAAGTCCCATAGTGCTCAGAGCCATTTTTTAAAAATACAATGAGACGACAAAAGTTAAAGGAAAGTGATACGTGCATATACACATGGGATAGTATCGCGTACGCAAGATATAAAAGAGCGGTGCATTGGCGGAGCTGTCGTTTGTACTCAGGTGATTCATCGGAAAAAGTTCCCGAGAGATATGTCCGCACGGCTGGAATTAATAGACTTTGAACACGGAATGGTAGCTGGAGCTAGGCGCATGACACATTTCATTTCCGAAATCGTTAAGGAATTCAGTATGCGGAGATCGACAGTGTCATTAGTGTGCTGAGAATACCAAATTTCAGGCATTACCTCTCACGGACAACGATATGTCCGACGCTCTCCGCTTAACCACCGAGAGCAGCGGCGTTTGCGAATAAATTTGGAAATTTGTGGTAAGGTCTTACGGACCAAACTGTTGAGGTCATCGGTCCCTAAGCTTACGCACAACTTTTTTCTTTCTTTTTTTTATAAAAAATCTTTATTCTTCAAATACATGACACATAATAACCCACTACCTAATACATTAGTGGGTCCTAATTTATGCTTATTAGAATAACACTTACTGCAGCTTACGTAGTTCTAGATTGTGGTGTTGTTCCGTTTTCCACTATGGGCATTACTTTCTGTGTCTTTGCGTTATCAGTGTTATACTTATCTACTATTTATTGCTAGTCTACTCTGCCTGCAGCGATACAGGTGTGCCAGCATTTACAAACCTGCATTGTTTGCCGTGCCCACCGAGCTAATCCCAGTGGGCATGCCCCTGGCACCGGGCCGGCCCGGAATAATGAATCGCCGAAGTAGTATGCTAATGGAGTTACCCTATATTATCCCACGTGTAACCTAAAACTAAATTCTACAGTCATATTCGGCGAGTGTCTGAATCGGTTAAAATGTGCACACTACCCCCTAATCCTAGACGTGGTGTGAAGCGGCTGGCCAGGTCCACGCCTCGGCGGAACAGGATAAGTGTACAGAGTCTAAATCAGGTATGATCTATAAATGGTTGTTCACTAGGAATTCTTTTATAACTTTGCTTGATATTTCATTTGCAAGTTTATTCAAGATTTGGAAAGGTCCTCTTGCCTGAGTAGGTGATACGTGTCGTAATTGGATAGCTGTTGTCTTAAATGTGCCGCCGGCCGGAGTGGCCGAGCGGTTCTAGGCGCTGCAGTCTGGAGCCGCGCGACCGCTACGGTCGCAGGTTCGAATCCTGCCTCGGGCATGGATGTGTGTGTTGTCCTTAGGTTAGTTAGGTTTTAGTAGTTCTAAGTTCTAGGGGACTGATGGCCACAGCAGTTAAGTTGGTTGGTTGGTTGGTTTGGGGAAGGAGACCAGACAGCGTGGTCATCGGTCTCATCGGCTTAGGGAAGGATGGGGAAGGAAGTCGGCCGTGCCCTTTCAGAGGAACCATCCCGGCATTTGCCTGGATTGATTTAGGGAAATGACGGAAAACCTAAATCAGGATGGCCGGACGCGGGATTGAACCGTCGTCCTTCCGAATGCGGGTCCAGTGTCTAACCACTGCGCCGGCCGCGGTGGCCGTGCGGTTCTGGCGCTGCAGTCTGGAACCGTGGGACCGCTACGGTCGCAGGTTCGAATCCTGCCTCGGGCATGGGTGTGTGTGATGTCCTTAGGTTAGTTAGGTTTAAGTAGTTCTAAGTTCTAGGGGACTTATGACCTAAGATGTTGAGTCCCATAGTGCTCAGAGCCATTTGAACCATTTTTCTAACCACTGCGCCACCTCGCTCGGTAGCAGTTAAGTCCCATAGTACTCAGAGCCATTTGAACCATTTTTTTTAAATGTGCCGCTACATCGTCGAAGAAGTGGCACTCATACACCACATGGTCCGGGGTGCCTGGTGAGGCCTCACAGTCACACGTTGGTGTAGCCCACTTCCCAAATTGGCATAGGTATGCCAGGTAGGGTCCATGTCCAGTAAGGAAGTGCAGCAGCCCTCTTGATGGCTTAAAGTATTGTAGCTGTAACCACTCCATGATGTTAGGCAGCGATTCGTATGCTCTGCGACCCGTTTCGCCATTGTCCCACTGTTCCTGCCATAGCTCCTCCCCCCTACATTTAATTTCTGATTTGTTCCCCACGTGAATCCCCATTAATTCGATTATTTTCTCCGTTTGTCCCTTACGCACTACTTAATCTAACTTAAACTAACTTACTCTAAGGACAACACACACACACACACACACACCCATGCCCGAGGGAGGAGTCGAACCTCCGACGGGGGCAGCCGCACGGGCCGTGACAAGACGCCTTAGAGCACGCGGCTACCTCGCGCGGCATTTGCGTAGAGTTTCAGTGCTAACAGACGAGCAACACTGCGTGAAATAACTGCAGAAGTCAATGTGAGACGTAATACTAAAGTATCCGTTAGGAGAGTGCGGCGATATTTGTCGTTAATCGGCTATGGCAGCATAAGATCGACGCTAGTGCCTTATCTAATAGCACGACTTCGCCTGCAGTGCCTCTCCTGGGTTCGTGACTATATCGGTTGACTGAAAAACCGTGGCCTGGTCAGATGACTACCGATTTCAGTTGGTAAGAGCTGATGGTAGGGCTCGAATGTGACGCAGACCCCGTAAAGCCATGGACCCAAGTTGCCAACAAGGCACTGTGCAAGCTGGTGCTGGCTCTATAATAGTGTGGGCTGTGTTTACATGAAATGGACTGGGTCCTCTGATCCAATTGCACCGATCACTGACTGGAAATGTTCGTGTTCGGATAAAAAGCTGGAAACCATTTGCAGCCATTCATGGACCTCATGTTCCCAAATAACGACGGAATTTTTATGGATGACAATGTGCTATTTCATCAGGCCACAATTGTTCGCGATTGGTTTGAAGAACATCCTGGACAATTCGAGAAATGATTTGGTCATACAGATCGCCCTCCATTAATTCCATCGAATATTTATGAAACATAAGCGAGTTCGTTCGCAAAATTCTGCAGCGGAAACATTTTCGCAATTATGGACAGCTTCAGAGGCATAATGGCTTGATATTTCTGCAGGGACTCCCATCGACTTATTAAGTCCATGCAACGCCGAGTTACTTCACTTCAGAGGGCAAGACAAGGCCCGTCACTATATTAGGAGTTATCTTATGATTTAAAGCTAGTTCCACAAGAAAGTGTACGCCATAGTTTGAAATCTAAGGTTCGCAGCCACATCTATAGAAGTGGTCTCGAATCTGTGCTCAATGCGCTTTTGCACAGTGTATAGATAAACAATGTGAGAGTTGAACGTTCTGTTTTGTCGGTTGCAGTTTAAAATGAGTGCAAAATATAAGAAGTGTCACGAGACAGTGTTCCTTGTAAATCATTCAAAGGGACCAAAGCTTTCATATGGAGCTGCTGCTAAAATTCTTAGAAAGTCAAAGATATTAGTTGCGAAGTGTGTCAAGACAATAGGCTGTTCACGATAGATTGGCCCGTAATGTCTCCGGATGCAAAACTGATCGAAAATGTTTGGTCGTATATTAAGATGAAGCTTAAAGGAAAGCAAATATATACCGTACTTTGTAGCAGCTGTCGTATGAAATCAGGACGATATGAATATCGTTAACGAAGGAATATGCAGAAAATCTAGTGAAGGGCATGCCGAAAAGGTGCCAAGCTATAACCGATAATCGCGGCGATTGAATTAACTATTAGGTAATTGTGCAATTAGTAATAATAAGTATTTTCATGTATACATATATTTATAATAGCGTCTTTTATTTCATGCAGATTACGGCATACACTTTCTTGTGAGACTGACTGTACGTGATCTCAGTGTGTGAAATACACTGACGGAAAAAAATCGCAACATTATAGATAATTAACGTAGAGTAATGAAATTTCGGGAATACATTTATCTAGGTAACGTATTTAAGTGACAAACGTCGCAAGATCACAGGTTAAAGTAAGCGCGAGATAAGCCATTGCAAATATGGAGTTCTGGTACATTAATAACCGGTGTAAGCGCCAGAATGATGAATGTAAGCATGCAAACATTCTTGCATTGTTCTACGAGTGCTGGATGTCAGTTTGTGGGATGGAGCTCCATGTCTGTTGTACTAACCCAGTCAGTACAGGGACGGCTAATGCTGGTTGTGGATGACGCTGGAGTTGTTCCGATGATGTCCCATATGTGCTCGATTGGAGACAGATCCGGTGATCAAGGAGGCCATGACAGCATGTCGACATTCTGCAGAGGATGTTGAGTTACAGCCCGCATCTCGTGGTCGTGCGGTAGCGTTCTCGCTTCCCACGCCCGGGTTCCCGGGTTCGATTCCCGGCGGGGTCAGGGATTTTCTCTGCCTCGTGATGGCTGGGTGTTGTGTGCTGTCCTTAGGTTAGTTAGGTTTAAGTAGTTGTAAGTTCTAGGGGACTGATGACCATAGATGTTAAGTCCCATAGTGCTCAGAGCCATTTTTTTGTTGAGTTACAACAGCGATATGTGGGCGAGCTTTATCCCTTTGGAAAACACCACCTGGAATGCTGTTGGTGAATGGCAGCACAACAGGTCGAATCACCACACTGGCGTACAAATTTGCAGTCAGGGTGCGCGGCACAACCACAAGAGTGCTCGTGCTGTCATACGAAATCGCATCGCAGACCATAGCGCCAGGAGGTGTAGATCCAGTGTGTCTAGCACGCAGATAGGTTGGCGGCAGACCCTCAACTGACCTTCTTCTAACCGACACACAGCCATCACTGGCACCAAGGCAGAACCAGCTTTCATCAGAAAACACAACAGACCTCCTACCTGCCCACCCATGAGCTCTCGTTTGACACCACTGAAGTCACAAATGGCGTTGTCTTTGGATCAGTGTAATGCACGCAACAGGGCGTTTGGTTCGTAGCTGTCCATGACGTAACCGATTTGTAATAGTTCGTTGTGTCACAGTAGTGCCAACTGCTGCTCAAATTGCTACTGCAGAATGCAGTGCAATGCGCCAGTGACACACGCCGAACATGATGGTCTTCCCTCTCAGTAGTGCCACATGGCCGCACTTGCGACCGTGACAACCGCCGCCAGCAATCATACAGTATACAGTGGCTACATTCCCTCCAAGTCTTTCTGCAATATCGCAAGGTACATCCAGCTTCTCGTAGCCCTATAACACTTCATTCAAACTCAGTGAGGTGTTGATAATGGTGTCTTTGTCGCCTTCAAAGCATTCCTGAGTAACATCAACAGAGCACGTCCACTCTCAAAGGTAACTAATGCTCACGACCGTTACAGCGTGTATTTAAAGTGAATATGATCCGCATCCTCTTAGTGGCGCTACTAGCACCACTCTTATGCGACTGGCGCCACATTTGGAGAGACATCATATTCTGAAGTAAAAACACGCCTGCCAATTTTCGTTTAGGTCGAACAACTCCGTTTTGGTGTTGCGATTTTTTTCCCGTCAGTTAATAAATGTAGTTAAGGTTTTGTTCCCTTGGTATACAAGTCTCGTAATTCATTTGTTAATTCTGCGGTAATGTTTCGTGTTTCAACAAAGAAACACATACATATTTCCAGTATTTCATTTTAGTAATATATAACTATCAACAGATATTTATATAGGGAACTTACCTGTCTGCCATTACGCCACTGATTGATGTCTTTTTATTTCCTTTAAGGTAAAGATATATGAGAATTGGTTTCATTGTTGTGTATGTATGCAGAGTACAATGTTGCTATTTTTAGTGCGACTAGTCACATATGACAATGTTTTCACTATTTGAACCTTTTGAGTATTACAGTGTAATGGAGAGAATGTGTATAAAACTTACATCTTTAATTTTTTCTTTTAAGTTAAGTCTTCATAATTCATGTTGACGATATTTAATTGCTTTTTTTCTTCCATACAGTTAGGGCAGGTAACGTAGCCCACATTTTTCTTTTAGAGCGAACTGCATCAGAGTCGTGTGCCGGAGATGTTTCCAGTTGTATCTTGTTGCTATAATTAAAATGCAGCTACTTACGGAGATGTAGTGTGGGCTGTAATTATCGTATGTCAGCGAAACTTGACAGATGTGTTAACTTGGAACCGATGTACACGCGAAATAAATTGGTTTCATTTTTCGCCACCAGGTGCCAAAGCTTAAATTCAAGAAGTCCTCTCAGTCGGGATACACATAAAAGGTCTGGAAGGCGGCGCGTGGGTTTGCTCCTGTAAACTGAAGGGTAGGCCGAAAATAGGAAGCGAATAGGAGCAAGAAAACGTGAAGTATTTCGGTACTGCTGGAAGATTTTACAAGTTTACTGTATTTTTTTTTGTTTTTGTTTACTGTAGTCACAATTAGGATTATATTAGGCTTACCTAACTTGAATATGAAACACTGCAGTATTTGAGGATTAAAAATTCCATCTGGTGGCAGCTTCAGTTATCACAATCGTAATGTTCTGTTTCTGCCACTAGAGGCAACAGACATTATTATTTTATTGTTCATGGCTGTGAGTAGGCGCACATTGACATCTTGGGTTGTTGGGTGTTCTGCCAAATATTAGCGACGTTCTTGCACGATATTTCTGTAAAGTAGCTAGTAACCTTCATCAGGTGAGACCTGAGACTGCTCCTCGACACTTTTTTTGTGGCAGTTTACTATTACAGAGCATCACCGGTTCAGATCCGGTCCAACTGTCTCGGTTGACAAGTGAGGGGAGGCTCCTCGAGTGAACCTGGTCCAGTATTTATGTCTGTGGCCTTCCCCCTCCACCGGCGGTTGCAGGCATTCTCTCTGCGGTCCACGCTCGCTCGCTGCGACCTGCTGCAGTGCTGCCGTTCCGTTTACCGTCCGCTGCGGTTCTGGGCATTTCCTCTGCGGTCCGTGCCCACCAGACCCGCTCCTGGGTGTTCCATTTTCGGCCTGGTGCGCTTGGAGTTCTGTCTGGGTTGCCAGGCGTTCTCCCTGCGTCCCTGCGGTCCTCTCCCGCTCACTGCGATATTCTGGAGTGTCGCCGTTCCGTTTTCATTCCGAGCCGAGATGCCATCGCGTGCAGACCGTAGAGGCGAATCGAAGGGTGTGGCGGAACGCCGTCCGGCCGAGCTCGCTCGGTCGGCGGCCCCATCCGGCCCCCAACTACAATGGCCCGGCACATGGACGAGGTTCAAGAGCTGGCTAACGATCTGGATACGGGAAATCGTTATGCAGAGGTGGTACACACCACTGAAGCGAGTAGTGTGGGGGGACAGCTGTCTTTAGAGATTGCTCTGGTGAAGGTAGCTTCCTGTCCTCTACCTACAATGGACCTCGATGTGGACCTTGAAACCGAGACAGGCAACACTCCTACTGTATCGACGAGCCGATATGCAGACGCAGCCTTGGCTGGCGAGGCGAGTGGCGCGGCGGACACATCCCGCCCGCCACCTACGGCAAATCGGCGTACTAAGAGTGGTGCCAAGAAGACGCAATGGCGCGTTCTGACCACCAATGAGGTGTTGCCGTCGTTGACTGTAGTGCGTGTTTTGGACTTGGGAGGGCCGCAAACATCCTCACTCACCTCCACAAAGACCACAGAAGCCGCTGCTGGACGACCTGTGACCGAAACCAGCAGCGGCGCCATGAGCGACCCAAAAAATGGGAGCGCAAAAGCTGCAATGAAGGCAGACAAACACCTCCAATTCCTGATTGGGCTCATCCTTGGAGCCCAAAAATCGGGAAACCAAGAAGGAAATCCCATCCTGGAGCACACCTGCCATAAGCGTCGTGCCGATGCGTTGCACGATACGTCCGCAAAGTGCCCCGCCTGCACCTGCAGCACTGCACCTATAGTGCACACCCAGCAGAAGATGTCTTGGAAGGGGACCAGGACCCCGCCTGAGATGGACGAAGACGGGTTCAGAAGGCCCATAAGGAAGTACACTGCCAGGGCAGTCATGCTAGCAGCAGCAGCAGCAGCAGGCAGAGTAAACACCAACTGCTTCAGCAGCCTCCCTGACACAACAGCGGAGGTGACCGACACAGAACAGCAGAAGAGAGCGCCCCCTCTCCCACCGGTTGTCATCCAGTGGGAGGGCACCTTCAAAGACTTCGAGACAAAGATAAATCAGGTGGTGAAGGGCACCTTCACAACATGGACGGCAGGCAGAGACCTGTACCGCATCATCACACACACCGTGGACGATTGCCGTGGTGTGATGGAGCTGACGAAGCGTGAGTGACTCAATTCCATAATGTTTTTGTCTGAACCAGTGAAGACACTGAAGGTGTTTTCCGGAAACTGCCATTCAACCTACGAGAACTATTCAAAGAGAAGGGTTATGTCATCCACAGCACAACATAGATGAAATCACCCAGAGATAACAATGACATGCTGCTCCTCCTCGCTGTCCTGGATGATAACCCTATTCATGGAAAGATCTTCCAGGAAAAGAGGGTGGGCAGTGCTGAATTCACTGTGGAGAAATTACGGCGCAGAAGAGGACCTCCACAGTGCTTAAACTGCCAAGGCATCGATTATATAGCAAAGTACTGCCAGATGATGCCCCACTGCGTGAAATGCGAGGGAAACCACGCCAGCAGGGAGTGTCCGCTCCCCAGAAGAGACGCCCTGGCCTGCTGCAACTGCAAAGAGGCTTTTGTTGCTGACTACAGGAGTGCAAGGCCTTCAAGAGAGCAGCAGCCATGGGGTGACCTGTGCCCTCCAGGCCTGTGCAAGTGGATGGGCAAAAGTATTGCGGCCCACTACATCAGCAGCACCTGCAACGAGATCAGCCCAGAGACACCCGCCCCCCCTCCCCATTGGACGTCCAGGGGCGCGGACAGTGGAGAGAGCAGCAAGCCACTGCCGGCGCAGCGCCAGCAGCAGAGTCCACCCCAGCCAGGGCAGAAAGTCGGCTCGATAGACGCGGTGGACAGCCAAACAATGACCCCGCCGCTTCGACGCCCGCTGAGCAAGCCCTGCCTCCACCGACGCAGAGATGCCAGCTGCGCCCAGTGAAGCTGCAGAGCTGCGCAAAGTGCTCCGAGAATTCAAGCACCTCATACTGCAGCTTCCGCAGATGATAGTATCTGCTCTGACTGTGGCTTCTGCAGATGTTAGTATCTGCCCTGACTGTGGCCAACCAGGCCTCCACCACACTTGCAGTCCCTGCCACACATCATGGCTAATTCGCCAAAACTGAGGTTCACCATTTGCATTTTGAATGCGAACAGCATTCGTTACCAAGCTGACGAGTTTTGTCAGTTTCTGCGTGACGAGGCTGTGGACGTCTGCTTAGTCACCGAAACCTTGCTGAAACAAGGAGTGCAGGTGTGGGCGCCGAACTTCCAGTGTTACAACACCGACCGAGAGACGGTGTGCGGCGGAACAGCGGTGTATGTGAAGGCATCACTACGCCACCATCCCTTTCAGCTGCCAGAGTTGACCACACTACAAGCTACTGGTGTCGTGGTCAACACCTCAGCGGGCCAGGTGACGTTTGTGGCTGCGTATCGACTACCAGGATGGCTGCTGCAACCGCAAGACTTTCACTCACTGTTGTCGATGTGTGGCAACTTGTTCATCATCGGCGACTTCAACGCCAAACACCCAGAGTGGAACTCCCAGGTGACACTACTACGGGAGGAGGCTACTGCGAGTGGCCCAACAACACGAGGCGATAGTGGTGGGGCCTTTTGACCCTACACACTATCCCAAACGCGGCCGCGCCGACTTCTTGGACGTCGCTATTATCGTCATGGATCCCGCACACGACGCCATCGTGACCACACGCGTGGCACTATCGTTTGATCACCTTCCTGTCATCTTCGATCTGGCCACTGACTGAGTAGCACCACCGGAGGGCCGAAAGCAATACCGCAGCGTCGACTGGGACCACTTCCGGGACCACCTAGAAGAGACAGTTGCCGCCGTGCCTGACCCAGAGGCCGGGGGCGCTGATGCGGCCCTTGCCGCATTCACGCGTCTGACGCACGAAGGGGCAGCAGCAGCCACGCCACGTGAACGACGTCGACGGGAACACTTCAGGCAGCTCCCACCAGACATCCTCCAGGCCATCTGGTAGAAGAACCGTCTGTTCCGAGAGTGTCAGATTACACGACAGCCGGCAACGAAGGCCACAATCAACATCATGCATTGCGAAATTAAGTACGCGATTGCAAACCACTGGAACCGTGACTAGACCGGCAGAATTACCACTCTCGGGATAAAGGACGGAACGGCCTGGAGGTTGACTAATAGCGTCCTGCAACAACGCCAGCGAGTCCCGCTGCTCCAGTTCGGAGGTGACGTCATCACCGAGCCTGACGCCAAAGCTGGCGCGTTAGCCGACACATTCGCCGCCAATTTCACGCTGGTGGAGGACGTCGTAGACGAAGAACACAGCCGCTTGGTAGAGCGGCGCCTCCCTGTGTACCTGACGCACAGAGAGATGGACGACGTCATCGCAGAAGGGACAGAGGGCGAGGTCGCGCAAAAGTCGCTCGCCTGCAGAGAAGGAAGGCAGGAGGGTGCGACAACATCAGCTGCAAGCTGCTGCCGCCAAACGCTGTGCGGCAACTAACGAGGATCTTCAACTCCGTGCTCGGGACCTGCAGCTTCCCATCTGCATGGGAACATGCTGAAGATGTAGCGGTCCCCAAAGCTGGAAAAGACCTGCAGCTGCCGCAAAACCACAGACCCATCAGCCTGTTTCGCACTGCCTCGAAGGTTTTCGAGAGGCTGTACGTTAAGGGGCTGTGGTGACACGTTGGGGAGGAAGCCCTGCTCCCTGACGAGCAGTTAGGCTTCAGGAGGGGCCACTCTACACAGCAGCAGTTTCTTCGGCTGGTAGAGCAGGCGATGGGAGCGCTAGAACGTCGGGAGTTTCTTGGGGCGGTACTCCTGGACATTTCCAGAGCCTTCGACAGTGCGTGGCACGACGGCCTTGTGCATAAACTATTTACACAAGGGCTACTGGTGTCGCCCGCTCGGCTGCTCATATCCTACCTGACTGGGTGCCGACGACGGGACGTCGACAGCGCGTCCCATTGCAGCTGGGGAACTGAAAGGGTCCGTCATTGGCCCCCTTGCTCTACTCACTATACACCGCCGACATCCCGAAGAGGGTGGGCGTGCATGTTGCGCTCTACGCGGACGACACGGCGCTATAGATAGGGAAGAAGCACCAACGCCAGGCTGATGCATCACCACTTGCAATCGGCTTGCGACGTCGTTGGAGCTTGGGCCACCAAAATGCGTCTCAAGTTTAACGCAGCCAAAAGTCAGGCGGTGATCTTCACAAGGGAGAAGATTCCTGCCGACCTGCAGCCACTCGGCATCATGGGAGGCCCCATCCCATGGTCGAACACCGGAGCTACCTAAGCGTCACTCTGAATCGGCGCCTGACGTGGAAGGCGCACATCAGCGATGTAAGGGGTAAAGCGCTTGGCAGATTGCGCTTGTTATACCCCTTACTCGACCCAGCGACGACCCTACCCACACACTGCGGCATTACTCTGTACCTGACATTAATCAGGCTAGTGTTAGATTACGCTGCTGTGGTGTGGGGCAACGCGACCGACTCGTCAATTGCAAAGCTGCAGACGGTCCAGAACAAGGCCCTTAGGTTAGCGCCTCACCTGCCGTGAGACTTCAGCACCAGAATAGCTGAAGAATCAATGCTAAAACACCGATTCCGGCAAGTGGTGCAACGTTTTTATGCTGCCGCGCGGACGTCGGAGAACGCCCTCGTCCGCGACTTGGGCAAGCAAGTGCACTGGCGGCCGACCACGAGATGGCCAGACCTGTTGCTGGTGTAACGGAACGTCGCAACATGAGCAAACAAGACCTACTAGCAGCCACACAACCATGAAGAAGAACCCAACGAGAAGACCACATTAAACACCTCTAGGGGGAAGTTGGAAAGGTGTGATCCACCTATCCTACAACTCACCGGAGCATGGACCTCCTTGAATTTGCGAAGCGAAGCCGTTCCCATTTCGGCCTGCTGCGGTTCTGGCTGTTCCCTCTGCGGTCCTCGCCTGTCGGACCCGCAGGCGGACGTTCCATCGTCGGTCTGGAGAGCCTGGCACTCTGTCTGGGGATCGGTTTCTATATCCACGCATTTAGTTCTTCTATTCATGGAGTGCTGCAGCTGTCCCAGTTTCTCCTTTAAAAATTCCCCAGACGGAGTGCCAGGCTCTCTGGACCGAAGGTGGAACGTCCAGGGGCGGGGCCGACGGGCGCGCACCGCAGAACAGCAGCGGACCGAAAACGGAACGGCGACGCTCCAGAAGTTCGCAGTGAGCGGGAGAGGACCGCAGGGAGAACGCCTGGCAACCCAGACAGAACTCCAAACGCACCAGGCCGAAAATGGAACACCCAGGAGCGAGTCTGGTGGGCACAGACCGCAGAGGAAACGTCCAGAACGGCAGCGGACGGAAAACGGAACGGCAGCGCTCCAGCAGGTCACAGTGAGCGGGCGCGGACTGCAGAGGAAATGCCTGCAACCACTGGTAGAGGGGGAAGGCCACAGACACAAATTTTGGACCAGGTGCACTCGAGGAACAGTCTCAGGTCGCACCTGATGAAGGTTACGAGCTACATTACCGAAACATCGTGGAAGAACGACGCTGTTATCCGGCAGTGCACCCGACAGCCCATGATGTCATTAGATCGCCAGGAAAGCCTGAAGAGTTAGACGCACATTGTTTTCCAACCTCTGAAAGTTTTTCAAGGTTAGATTCAAATACACTCCTGGAAATGGAAAAAAGAACACATTGACACCGGTGTGTCAGACCCACCATACTTGCTCCGGACACTGCGAGAGGGCTGTACAAGCAATGATCACACGCACGGCACAGCGGACACACCAGGAACCGCGGTGTTGGCCGTCGAATGGCGCTAACTGCGCAGCATTTGTGCACCGCCGCCGTCAGTGTCAGCCAGTTTGCCGTGGCATACGGAGCTCCATCGCAGTCTTTAACACTGGTAGCATGCCGCGACAGCGTGGACGTGAACCGTATGTGCAGTTGACGGACTTTGAGCGAGGGCGTATAGTGGGCATGCGGGAGGCCGGGTGGACGTACCGCCGAATTGCTCAACACGTGGGGCGTGAGGTCTCCACAGTACATAGATGTTGTCGCCAGTGGTCGGCGGAAGGTGCACGTGCCTGTCGACCTGGGACCGGACCGCAGCGACGCACGGATGCACGCCAAGACCGTAGGACTCTACGCAGTGCCGTAGGGGACCGCACCGCCACTTCCCAGCAAATTAGGGACACGGTTGCTCCTGGGGTATCGGCGAGGACCATTCGCAACCGTCTCCATGAAGCTGGGCTACGGTCCCGCACACCGTTAGGCCGTCTTCCGCTCACGCCCCAACATCGTGCAGCCCGCCTCCAGTGGTGTCGCGACAGGCGTCAATGGAGGGACGAATGGAGACGTGTCGTCTTCAGCGATGAGAGTCGCTTCTGCCTTGGTGCCAATGATGGTCGTATGCGTGTTTGGCGCCGTGCAGGTGAGCGCCACAATCAGGACTGCATACAACCGAGGCACACAGGGCCAACACCCGGCATCGTGGTGTGGGGAGCGATCTCCTACACTGGCCGTACACCACTGGTGATCGTCGAGGGGACACTGAATAGTGCACGGTACATCCAAACCGTCATCGAACCCATCGTTCTACCATTCCTAGACCGGCAAGGGAAGTTGCTGTTCCAACAGGACAATGCACGTCCGCATGTATCCCGTGCCACCCAACGTGCTCTAGAAGGTGTAAGTCAACTACCCTGGCCAGCAAGATCTCCGGATCTGTCCCCCATTGAGCATGTTTGGGACTGGATGAAGCATCGTCTCACGCGGTCTGCACGTCCAGCACGAACGCTGCTCCAACTGAGGCGCCAGGTGGAAATGGCGTGGCAAGCCGTTCCACAGAACTACATCCAGCATCTCTACGATCGTCTCCATGGGAGAATAGCAGCCTGCATTGCTGCGAAATTTGGATATACACTGTACTAGTGCCGACATTGTGCATGCTCTGTTGCCTGTGTCGATGTGCCTGTGGTTCTGTCAGTGTGATCATGTGATGTATCTGACCCCAGGAATGTGTCAATAAAGTTTCCCCTTCCTGGGACAATGAATTCACGGTGTTCTTATTTCAATTTCCAGGAGTGTAGTTTTTCTGTACCTTTATTTACAAGTTAGCACACTGTTTCTACTTTACGAAGTAGTAATTAAATTAAACCTACAAATGATAATTTCAGCTTTTGGAAATCGTTTATGGAAAGTCTAGTTTCATTGGTTAGCTTCGAAAATGGCGTTGGGTGCAAATATGAAACATTTTGTTCCATATTACAACCCCTCTTTCGTTTTGTAGGTGTCGCCATGCCAAGAAGCAGGTTATTACCTGGAAAAAGGGGAATACGACAGAAATGGCGCGCTGAATATATGTTTCAAGCAATAATGGCTGTCAGGGATAAAACTAAAACTCTAAATGAAGCAGCAAGATGTTTCAATACACTAAAAGCTACACTCTTTAGAAAGGTGGCTAGAAAGGATATAGGCTTAAATACTTTAACACATCAAGAATTAGGTAGAAAACCTATACTTCCCGAAAGGATTGAGAAAGACGTTGTTGATTGTTGCCTATTCATGGAAAAGAAGTTTTATGGACGCAGTCGTAATGAAGTGAGGAGAATGGTTTATCAGCTGGCAGTAAGAAATGAAATCAGCAATCCGTTCACTGACGACATAGCTGGAAGGGCATGGTTCAATGATTTCATGAACAGACACAAGATTCAGATTTCAGTACAAAAGCCTGAAGGAACATCACTTGCTCGAGCCACCGTCTTCAACATGCAGAGTGTCATAAATTTTTTTGAACTTCTGGAAGCCGAATACACTAAACATCCTAATCGTCCTTGTCGGACCTTCAATTTTGACGAGTTGGTCTTAGGCCGGTATTACACTATCATATTTCTTTGTCAAAGTTGACATGTCAAATATTTATGTCAAAGAAATTTGATGGTGTAATAGGGAACTTCGTTGTCAAATAAATATGATCAAATCTTGGGCCTCGCCGTAGATTTGATCATAAAGAGTTCAAATGGCTCTGAGCAGTATGGGACTTAATTTCTGAGGTCATCAGTCCCATAGAACTTAGAACTACTTAAACCTAACTAACCTAAGGACATCACACACAGCCATGCCCGAGGCAGAATTCGAACCTGCGACCGTAGCGGTCGCGCGGTTCCACACTGTAGTGCCTAGAACCGCTCGGCCACTTCGGCTTTGATCATAAAGGTCGTTCGTCTTATGTTCACTGCAGTGTTAAATGTAGCTGCTTGGAGCGCTGATGTCGCTACAGCTATTTTATGTCTCTGTAGTGTGTTTGTATACATGGCTTCAAAGATTGTGTGTTTCTTCGACTCTTTTTTTTTAATAAACTTGCTTCAGCTAGGGTGGGGGGAGGGGGGGAGGGGAGCTTCTTTCTTAGCTTTTCATTCTACTTTGTTTATTTTTGAACCCTGGATGCCAGAAGCTACAAAGCGCTACATCTGTTTCGTACTTTTTATTAATTTTGTAGGTTTAGGAAAACTTAATTCCATTAATTAAATTATTCAAAAATAAAAATAGTTATTATTGCCCATATAGTGTACTAAACACTTATTTATCTTCACATATTCCTCTCCAGTGCTCTATAAATCGCTTCACACTTTTCTGTTATTGTTTTGGTTAATGTGCAATGTGATATTCGAGTCTGTACTGCAAACCAGAGTAGCTCTTGCCTGTACTGAGAAAGCACAGTGTCACAGTTTGCCTGTCTTCTGCACATAGAACATTTTTCAAAAGAGTATTCTGTTTTGTAATGTGAGAAGCCACTTCACAGAACAAATACTGAAATACACTCTCATCGATTCGTAAATAAGTTATATGTAAGACTTGACGCCCTCCACTTGCAGCTCTCGTAAAAAAAATTTGCTGAATATTTTTAGTATCTCCACGTAATACCTATGGCTTCATCCAAGAACGTTTCCTTCTTTTTAGTCGCTATTGTTCCAAATACGCATACAATGCAACTGCATCGCATAATAACAAGTTGTTGTCCACCATCTTGAAATTTGACGAAACATGAGACGACAGTGTAATATCCCTTTTTAGCACCACGTCAAAGAACTTTGTCGAGGAAATTTCCTTAATATTTCATCATATTTCTTTGTCAAAGAACGACAGTGTAATATCCCTTTTTAGCACCACGTCAAAGAACTTTGTCGAGGAAATTTCCTTAATATTTCATCATATTTCTTTGTCAAAGAATATATCCCTTTTTAGCACCACGTCAAAGAACTTTGTCGAGGAAATTTCCTTAATATTTCATCATATTTCTTTGTCAAAGAAATATGATAGTGTAACACAGGCCTTAGAGAAATACATACAAAAATTCCACAGTTAATTGGCATGAAGGGAAGGAAACAGATAGGAACCCTCACTATTGCAGAGGAGGGAAGTCTAGTGACGATCATCACGTGCATGAGTGTAGGCGGCAACTTCGTGCCTCCGATGCCGATTTTTCCATACATCAATTGGACAGACAGATTGATGAAAGGTGCACCTCCTGAAGCTGTTAGGAAATGTCATCCTTCAGGCTGGGTACATTTCTGTCTATTCGCTGAATGGTTTACCCACTTCATTAAACATACAAAATCACAGCTGAATCCCAAGTCTTATTCACACCAGGAATTCAAATGTCATAATAAAAGCAAAAGATAATCTTGTGACCATTCTCTGCTTTCCACCTCATACTACACAGACTACAGCCCCTCCATGGGACTTCTATGGGCCCACTAAAGACAGACTACAGTGAAGAGATTAGGCAGGCACTAAGAACAGGCGGTATGGACACCTATGATATTAAGGTGAAGTTCGAAAAGACATACCTCGAGTCCAAAACGGTGCAGTAGCAGTCAGTGGATTCAAATGCACCGGCATTTGTCCACTAAACAGAGATGCTTTCACAGAAGCTGATTTTATTGCAGCTGAACTTGAGGCAGAACAGGTTGCTAACAGCGGTGGAGCAATTTGTGATGATGAAGATGATGACCTAAAAACTTCTGGGACAGACACCAGAGATGATTCGAAGGAGTAGGGGGCGAACGGAAGAGCATACAGTAGTTCCATCAACATCTGTAGGTTATATCAAGCCACAACACATCTCTCCTGTCTCAAGTTCAGAAAAAAAGACATCAGGCCGATGTCGGAAAGCACTTTCGGCTACTGTACTGACCAGTTCGCACTGTAAAAACTCACTGAAGTGTTCCATAGACAAGAAACAAAAAACGTTGACACTGGGAAACTAAGGCTGTTCTCCACAACAAAAAGAAATGAGGACGAAAGTTCTAGCAAGGAAGAGGAAATAGAACTATCTTCTCATAGTTCAAACCTGATGGAATCTGTTAGGAAAGAAGTTCCTGAAAACGATGGTCCAGACTGTCTGTTTTGTGGTGAAGCATTTAAAAATCGAAAAATCTGGAGAACTTTGGGTTCAGTGTGCCATGTGTCAGGAATGGGCACATATGCCGTGCAGTGGGTGTGAGAGTGACCCCATTTCAAAATGCTCATAATTTACAGTAATCTAAAAAATTAATTATTTAATATGTTCATTTTTCATCAAAATCATTACTGTTTCTTTATAATAAATATATAAACCAACACAGGTCACATTTTTGACAGAAAAGTCACATTTTAAATTCAGTATTTTGCTTTAAACAAAAAACTGTTCCATATTACCACCATGTCTTACTGTTTCATTTTAGATGTGTAATAGAGCCAAATGTTTAGATGTTTATAGGTTATACTTGGTGCATCCGGTGGGACAGGACCGTAGCATGAAGTTACAGGTGGGCAGTTTGTATGCTGCACGGCGCACGTTCGGAATGTATGATACTTCTCCCCATCATTATAAGCAGCAGCAGCAGCAGCAGCAGTAATCTGACATCAATTACTGGGTAAAGGCCTCCTCTAGACTTTTGTACTTATTAGTCTTCAGCCGGATATGAAAGTAGCTAGGATGATTGCAGGTACTAGTAGATGGGAACAATGGCAGGAGGGTGTCCACAATGAGGAAATCAAAGAAAAACTGGGAATGAACTCTATAGATGTAGCAGTCAGGGCGAACAGGCTTAGATGGTGGGGTCATGTTACACGCATGGGAGAAACAAGGTTACCCAAGAGACTCATGGGTTCAGCAGTAGAGAGTAGGAGGAGTCGGGGCAGACCAAGCAGAAGGTACCTGGATTCGGTTAAGAATGATTTTGAAGTAATAGGTTTAACATCAGAAGAGGCACCAATGTTAGCACTGAATAGGGGATCATGGAGGAATTTTATAAGGGGGGCTATGCTCCAGACTGAACGCTGAAAGGCATAATCAGTCTTAAATGATGATGATGATGATAGTCTTCAGCTGTACATATCCATGTGACTCATGCATATTATCTAATGCCATCTAAACACCTATCATTAATTTTCATCCGTAGTCATGTCGGCTTAAGAAGACCCTTGTCAATTGCAGTGGGCTGGAGTCGGCAGCTTCGTGCGCCTACCTCAGTCAATCACGTAATGCGATTTTCTAAACGTCTCTATAGCAACACCTTAGTGATGACAGATCCTTACGGACGGCTACTGTTTTCGCCTGCAGCCGTTTGTGCATCGCAATCGAAACCTGCCAACAGCGCTGTCAGCTATCAGGGATCTGCTTAGCCCGACTCGACTAGAGGTCTTTTCTTATCTCTTGGAGTCCAGCAAAGAATTCCCTTGGTGCACCTACTAGCCATTCACAGGCTACTTGTTGTGTCCGCCTCTGTTTCATTTAAATTATGGTCATAACTACGTCTACAGCTCCAGTCTGCTCTTTGATCGATTTCCTGTTTTTCTTGTCTCTGCTATTATTTCCCAACGTGGATCTCCACGCTCAAAATCCATGTCTGATTGTCACAAGCGAAACCTTGCGGTACAGACGCAGTGTATACTTTACGTTTCAGGACATCAGAAAAATAATTTTGGACATTATTTCACCAAAAGAAGTGCAGGCCATTTTTATTCTTCATTTTATTTCCTTTTCTCTCCATTCAGTGCTTGTCTTCAACTGTCCTGAACATAAAAATTCGTCCACTGTTTGTATGACTTATTTAATAATTTGCATTATTTTCTTTTTAATGTGTTGACTATACATTAGTTTAATCTAATTACAACTGATTTACCACCTTTTTTCCAAAGTTTTCTACTTTGTTCTTAAGTTCGTTGTTGAAGTTTATGTACACTAGAGGCAAATAGAAAAGTGTCATCAGCAAAAAGAAGGTGATTCAGGCGTTTTTCGTTAACACGCATTCCTTCTTCGTTTTCACAGTTTCAAGACGTGGACAGTTCCTCTAGAAGTACTGAAATTAGTAATGGTGTTATGGAATCTGTTTACCTGGGTCCCCTCTCTACCTGAATTCGCCCTATTAGGTCTAATTGAAGCTGTATCACTGACATATGTACGCGTCAGTATACTCACATTCGTTGAGTCAATGCTTTGTGACTCAAGGGCTGAAAATATTAACATCCAAACTATAGTCTGTAGGAATTTCCTCATGAAATTGCGATGGGAAGACGCATAATCAAATACTGAATTGAATGATGTGGTTGAAACTCATATTAGTAATAGAAAGAATGCAAATTATGCAAGGGTGGCCAAAGTTACGCGATTTATTTTGAAGCTGCGTAATCTGTGTGATAGAAGTGAATGGTCGTCATTACCTCAGGCTATTTGAGAACGTTATATTCTAATATCTAGCATGGGTAATGTTGCAAATGTTAAGTGGCTACTCGGGCTATGAATAGTCTGAAATATTTAATACAGTTTATCTTTTAAGCTGTATCGCTAGTCCGAACCTCGAGTCTGTTAGAAATAGCGACCGGAGGCGATAATTCTTGACTGCTTGAGGATAGCTAACACCCGAGACTGCTAAAGCTGATTACAACTTAAACTGCGGTGGTTGCTCAAGGATACCAGTAGACACTGTTGTTTCTGGACGACCCAAAACAGATAAAAGCAGCGTTAATTGCTCATAATGGCAATAATACTAAACACCACATGGGATGAATGTAACACATCTTCCCTTTTTCTGTCCTAGGTAAGCAGTACACACTTAATTTCGGTATGGAGCTGTTTCAACGCCATTGAGCATACTATATGTTGGAAATCTGTTCTTGGATAGTCATGCACTGTTACTCTTGATGCTCAATGCTCAATCATATTGACCTTAGCAATAGCAAAACACATTTTATTGCTTCTTCTGAAAATCTTTATCGGATATGTTTAACATTCCAATGTTTAACTAATGCACTGCTACACTTTGTTATAGACAAAGTCCCTACAGTATTACTGCTGTATTACAATTCGTGTCTAAAAGAAGACTGAAGTATATGTGATGCTCAAATTCGGTTGCATTGTGGGACAAGAGTGGCTGAGGGTTGCAGCAGCGTTCCGATTTTCCTATCTAAGTATTTTTATTTCGTACCCTTACGGGATGCCTGCTGAAATTTTGCAACATGAAAATACAGTTGCATTTTGGTATGCAAATTTTCCAGCTCGTGTAGAGATTCATAGTAAGGTCTGGTCAATATGCTAGCAGTTCTTCAGTGCGAGTATAGACTCTCTGTACAGTGTTTCCGCATTTACTCCTCCAACCTCATATCCGCAACACTGACAGTCCCCTGGTTTGAAAATCTAAGAAGGCGGAAAAACTCCGTTGTCTTTAGTTAGATGTGTTCGAGAATTTAAAATACGCCAATGGTACTGGGATAAAATAGCGCTGTACGCACACAAGTCGAGGTGTACTCCCTCCACCTGTCGTATCCTGTCTTTGCGCACACCTTCACAATTGACTTTCATCGTGAAAGTTGCCTGGTTCGAATCCCTGCGATAGTGCTTCTTATAACTTCCAGCACTGCTTCCGGCATTCTCATATATTTTCACGATTTTTACACTTTCCAGGCATTGCACATGTGTACCACGTCACACCTGCACATTATATTGCCTTACTGCAGGGTTTGAGACCCCTAGATGATAAATTTTTACAGTTTTCACTACTTTAACAGTTTCTGTCTTTTCCAGACTTTGTAACCATTATATAACTGTTTCATTCAAATCATATTGGTTGAGCGAACCAAGTTCGCTAATTAGGTACTTTTCCTTGACTATTTCGCTAATTCCGACTGATTCATTAAGGATGTCACATGTACATCTCCGAACAAACCCGTCAATTTCAAATGCTCAAATGATAGTTTCCTGTGGTTCAGTTATGTTGTTGGTAATTTCGGCGTACAATTAGTTGATAAAATGATATCCACATGTTGATGCGAGAGATTCCACCAGCCTTGCCCAGAGCTGGATGACCCAAAACACCACGACTCACGAACAGATCACCATCAACAGTGTTACATGCTCTTACCCTTACCCCATGAGTCTCAGCAGGGCAGGGAGGGGAGGGAGGGAGGATGTTGTTTCATCTTAGACACTCAGGTTATGTATGCTGATAATGGGGAACTATACTCTACCACCACTTTTCCTCTGACTGGCAGAAAGTTGGCAATGAATTTTTTTTTCCACCTCCAGGTTTCGAACCGATGGCACCGAACGAGATGGTGCAGTGGTTATGCTCCGATTAAAATTACTTTTTGACTGACATTTCAGCGATCCGAGTGGCGGGGGCCAGCCGCCAAGCAATCGTAACTCTTTCTCTAACGCCACATGCTCGCTGTGTTGTCTATTTTGTAGGTATGTGCAGAGCCTTGTGAATTGCCTCTGGCTGCACGCAGGCAACACTGCCGCCCACCACTGTAATCTGTCAATCACAAACTAATTTCAAATGCGGTATAGCACACTGGGCTCACATTCAGGAGGACGACTGTTCAAAACATCGTCTGGCCATCCAGACCTAGGATTTCCATTATTTTGCTAAATCGCTTAAAGTGAATCTTGCGAAAAGGGCACGGCCGATTTCCTTCCCAATTCTTCCCAAGTGATGTTACAGGCTCAACTGCAATCTCTCTCTGGAACCGAGCGCCACCACAAAAGCTTGCATTAGTGATCTCAGCTACGGTGAGGGGTATCTGACCCCAAAACTAACCGCAAAACCATGAATTGAGCTAACGCTCTTTGCTTTGCAGTCCGCCGCCAAATTCGGAGCAGACGCTGAGGGGAAAGAAATTGAGTGCAACATTTTGCAGAAAAGATATTGAAATGCAGCTGATGTGTCTGGACAGCGCTGCATTTATATGCATGTATTAACTAACTGATTATACAGAGTTGCCAGTCTTATGCTAAAATAAAATTACCACATGATTCGCGGAACATTTTTTCCAATATTTATTCCAAATTTGTGTGAGATTCCTAAAAGGTGTAAAAAAAAGTTCAAATGTGTGTGAAATCTTATGGGACTTAACTGCTAAGGTCATCAGTCCCTAAGCTTACACACTACATAATCTAAATTATCCTAAGGACAAACACACACACCCATGCCCGAGGGAGGACTCGAACCTTCGCCGGGACCATCCGCACAGTCCATGACTGCAGCGCCTAAGACGCTCGGCTAATCCCGCGCGGCTAAAAGGTTTTAAAGATTTATACTTTGTCGCCAACCAAGCCCCTTGTTATCATGAATGTCAACAGTCCCACCAACGCCCCCGAAATCTATGGATTCAACGCTAATATCGTTCGTTTTCTATTATTTTTACATGTCACGCACTTCAAAGTTGCACTTCACCCCTGGGAGTGCTGGCGGGTCCTTAGCACAGCTTTTTATTTCAGATAATTAGTCATATACTTACCAAGTTTCGCTAAAATTGCCCCAGGATTTCCAGAGCTGTGTTGGAGCGCGCACACATACAATACGAGGGAGACTCGTTTAACCAACCCTCATCATTTCGGAGCTCTGGTTCATACGGATCGACTTTATTTTTTCCATGTATCACCTGTACAGTATCTGATATTCTGGAGATAAGGTCAGCAATAATCGCGGACTGCAATCATTAAATTTAAATTGAGTGAGTTGTAAGGCGCTGGTTAAGAAGTTACCATTTAAGTGTGCAGCAAGGGAGAGAGTTCTACCTAGGAATATTACACCGAATAATACATGACATTTCCTGGTCGGTGTTTCAATCTAGTAACGGATTTCAGAATCACATGAAGGAATTCGCACCAGAGACTGCAATACACAGTTTCTGGCATTTTCTGTTGATTTGGTTGATGTTAGACTTGGGGTTGTGTTTTGTGTGATATTTGTGAATATTTTGAGTTCTACACATGTAAGTGCTGTATAATACGATAAAGTTCTTTGGAAGATACTCTTAATTCTTCGGTTACAGAATTTTACATCTTTTTAAAATTAGTTAAATAATTTGTGGACAGTTAGGCCAAACTTCGCCGGTCGTGCACCATCTTGTACCTTGAAACGCAAGGTATTTTACTATGCAACATGTGATATCTGGAAATGAACTCAGTTTCTTTAATTTCTCAACAATGTTATCTGTCTTGGAAATGAAAATTTGTTTTGGTTTTCCAATAACTTCTATTTCAAAATGTGTTTAACTTGTAACCGGTTTTTGATAATATTTCTACTTAATTTGATGTCACTTAGTGATTGTTGTTAAGCAGTAGAGTAATTACGTAGCATATATGCTATTAAAGCTATTAAATACAATGCAGACAAGATTTTCACGACTGAAACTCACTTAAATTTGATCCGAGGTACATGGCCATATTGTACCTTGAAAAACATCTTCACATTTTGAAAAAAAACTTACTATTCTGGAATAATTTTTACAACTGCAGAAGAAGCCTACAGTACTAAAAAAGTGAATGCCATAATTTAAAAATTGAATCAGAAAATATTTTAAACTTCTATTAGAGGGCTGAGTAGAGGCGAAAATCTGAAATGTGTTCCAAGGTACAAGACCTCCACCTACCGTATTGTCCCCGCTGGTTTTGCGAGTATAAAATGCTATCGCAGAGCATGGAGGTGGTTGTATCCACGAAAAAAAAGTTGCACCTACTGCAACGATATTGAAGGAAAACGATATCGCTGAAGTATTTGCAAACTTTCCCGACTGCTCAGACATGGGTGTTAATCACGAAAATGACTAACTGCGAAATGACGACGATAAGATTTCTGATTACGAAATTATCGTCATTTGTTCCTCTGCACACTTTGGCGATAGTGATGAGTGATTAAGTTTACTAAGTTGGTGTCTAGTGTAAAGACATTATGACACATACTGAGGCCACAACGCAGCTGGACAAAATAGTGGCTTATTTGGGACGCTAGGCGGAAAGGACTTCGATCGAAAAATTGCTGGCGAAACACCTTCATGACCTTGCTGCCCCTGAACGACGTAGGATCTGGCTTAAGAGAAGCAAACTGATTATTTTAGGATATAAAAAACTATATTTTTTCAATATTTGGACAGAACTTTCGTGTAAATGGCGTGTAATTTGAGTGTTTGTACGAAAATAATTATAACGCGTGTTTTGTGGCATCTAACCCATGCCATTCTAACTTTCTGAATTTCCGGTTTATCCAGATTTTTATAGTCCGAATGACTCAAGATTCCTCCTACTCCGGATAAATGAGGTTCCACTGTACATCCATTTATATATAGAGATTTATATTGTTAGCAGTCCTCATCTACAAAATGGTATCGACTTTATTTACAGAGTTTATAAAAACTACAATGATGGAGTACACTTTTGTCTTATTTTAACAGTACAGGGACAGCTACATGAATATGAGATACGACAGACAGGACTAGACAACAAAATGTAAAATGAGAAATTCATAAATTAGTAATTATTAACACTTATTTTCACATATATCTGTTACTGTCAAAACAGTGATAACTAATGTTTTATCTGCAGTATACTCGTACCAAAATTCATTTGTCTTTTGAATCAACTGGACGCTAGAAAATTACAATATAATACTTAAATATTATTTTATTCTCGTAAACATATGGCAGTAGTCAACGCGAACTAGAAGTAATATCTGTTTTAAAGGCAGTGTCAAGCAGCCTGAAGCTGAAGAGCAGATTACATTGTTTTATGAGATTACTGACGCTGGAAACGACTGACACTCCTGCTTTATCACAGATCTTATCTCAGGGTTTCTGCCTTACAACAGTATTAATTACATTTTGAAGTTCTAAATAAAATATGTAACGTCTCTACATATGCCGTTTTATTGTGTACAGGTATAAGATCACTATTGAAAAATATTCATGAACGGAAAACGATGCAGAATAATTCGAAAAAAAATGACATGTCGATGATACGACAGCTTGAGTGATTAATTGCGATGCAGAAGTTAGCGGAATTACAGCATTCGTAAGAACGTTCGTGATTTATTTGTTAAGTCGACTTCATCAGGAAACTAAATCTTTCCTGGTTGTAAACACAGAAAAAAGCTGCTACTTGCAAGAGAAACTATCACTTTTGTCTCAGTGAATGCTTCTATTAGCTGATCTGTTCCGCATAAAAGTGAAACTATTTGGCATAGCTGTTAATTTCACTCCAATTACGAACACACAGTAAAATCCTTAAACAGCTTCTGCACCGCCTTCTACATGTCTGCGGAGATGACAGGACAGATCAATGAGTACCAACTGAACTGAATTCAATGTGGTGAAATGTGAGGAAACAGTGTTGATGATTTGAATGACATGCAGTTACATGAGACTGTATCTGTGAAGTACACTCGGAAAATACTGGACTCCGCTGCGATGAATAAATTGTGACTAATGGAAAATTATGTGAACATGTGAATGGAACCTGAATTTTCTGCTTTTTTTTTAGTCAGTCAACCCAACCATTACGCTACCTGAACGCGCCTTCAGGCGTGACCCAAATTTTCGTTGTTACTGATGTTTCCACCTATTACTGTAGAAACTACTACCTATGGATTCAGTATTTCTGGCCACATCTGGCCCTTGCCATTACATCTTCACTGATATCATATCCACTGCTTCTATCACTTTCGTCTCAGTGAATTCATTTCCGCTGGTATAAGAGTAAGTCGCGACCCTCCGACACATTAGTCCCCTGATGGCCATATTCCGGTGTAGAGACCCATCTACGTTTTTCCGGAAGTAATAAGAGGAAACATCACTGCCAATGAAAGTTTCAGTCAAGAGTGGAGGCTCGCTCAGATGATGCAATGGTTAGAGAACCTGCTCACAAAAAGGAGGAAATATGGGTTGCAGTACCGGTCTACCACAAACTGTCAGTAGTCACGATATATTCAGATCACTGAGTCGCAGGTCGAAACTTATGCCTAACAAGAAACGATAACGCTTCATACTACTTTTGGCGTTTAGCTATTTGAGATACTTGAAAGACAGAGATCGGTGTATACTGTCACACAACTGGTGACACAACAGTCGTAAACAAACGAATTCAAACGTGTATTAACTGTGAAACATTCTACCCATATGATTCGACTGATTCGTTAAGAAACATCGGATGTGGTCATGAGTGATGCTAGCAGGAACTAGAATGTAGTGGGCTGCATACTATCTAGCAGATTGCTGCCTAAGGCGTGAAAGTCGCTCTTTGTCAACAGCGACGTTTGTAGCTCGTATCTGTGACAACACATCAAAAATGAGACTTTTTACTCGTTATCCGCGCGGCTAGGGGGTCGCCTCCATGGATTTCCGTCATGATTACTTTTGTCTCTCTCCATATCTGTTCGTGGCAGATATCCAACGACGCTACAGATCTTCATAGCTAAAAGCGCCGGCGCCTGCCACTAGCCCACCCCTTCGGCAATAGACGTGACTTTGTCGCTGTCGGACCGTAGGCGCAACGTCTCGCAATGTTGTTTGTTATTCAGTGATCGCTACTGATTATCACGATCGCCAGTGGAGAAGATGTAGCTAGCTGCTGCATAGACAGGCCTTGTCTCCTATGAATGCGATGCTCTGTTCGCTTGGTGGATGGCTGTTTCGGACACGTGTTTCCATCTGCAGTTTATTTTTCTCCAGTATACAAAAAAAAAAAACCTCGGAGATTTCAGAGGGTTAAAGGGGAAACATCAACTGCAGGTGAAAACCTGTGTCCAAACCCGTCATCCAGCAAGGCAACAGAGCATCACATTCATAGGAGACAAGGCCTTTCTGTGCAGCAGCTATCTCCATCCTCTCCACTGGCGATCGTTGCCAGTCGCTATCAATGAATAACAAACAACATTGCGAGACTTCCCACCCACGGTACGTTAGTACACAAAGTCACGTTGTCTGCTGAAGGGGTGGCCTAATGGCAGGCGTCAGCACCTATAACTTCGAAGCTCCATAGAGCCGTTGGGTGACGTTCCTGGACACGGATTCCTATACTCCGTTTGTTGCTCAAAGCAGCCTCTACAAACCCTCGAAGTTTGTTGCAACAATTCTTGGACACCCTTTCTGTTGAGGAAAGAGACAAATAAGTGAACGAAGCACAGCACATTAAACTCTATGGACTCGGATTTAGATTCCAACAGCACATAATTTCTTAACCTGAAGCATGTGAGGAGAAAGAAGTTTTCCTTTGCTGCTTTTTAGTATAATTATTTTCTTTAAAGAAATGCCCTATCTGAATTTCATTGATAGGTTGAATTAAACTCCAAATACTCCATTTAATATTTCAGTACAGTTTTTTACGATGAACTGTCGTCTGTTGAGCTTAGAGATACTTCTAGCTTCGGGGAAACCGAACTATTTCTGGAGCTTGTGAGCGCTGTAACTGGCATTGTGTGCGGGTAGATTTTATTATAAGGAAACCGTTTGCTGCCGAATCACTTTAAAGGAAAACGCAGCTGGTTGCCTGCTATGTGCTCGGCAGTGTCAGTCTTCTGCTAGGATGTGATAAGATGTGTCGTGTGGTGCTCTATGGTTATTACAGGTTTACCTCAGCTCTAATCGTAGTTAATGCAGTACCTGAGTGTGGAAGTGGAAACTTTGCAGGAGGCGCCTCGAACACTGCACTTGCCGGCACTATGCAGGGACTTGGGCGTGATGGTAGCAGAAACTGGAGAGTGTGTTTCATCAGCGCAAGCACTTCCTATAATGTGTGAAATTTAAAGTGTCTGTGTCGAATTAAAATTTACGACGAAGGATAATCGGAAATCTCAGGTCATACACGAACGGATTTTCTCTCTGCCAAGGGATCGTCTTCGGGAATCGTTTCCGTGAGTCTCTTCCTCTTGCGTAGCGGCCTGTCGGAACCGTGCCGTGGTGGCTGTGGCGGTGCTGGAGGTGGCGGAGGCGAAGTCGACGGCGGCGCGGGTGGTGGAGGCGGCGGTGGCGGCGGCGGCGGCGGCGGCGGAGGAGGGGGCGGCGGAGGCGGCGACGTACGGGGCGGAGAGCAGAGGCCGCTGCGTCGGGGGGCAGATTTACGGTCCGGCGCAAACAGCGGCAACGGGATGGGGATGGGGACCGGGATGGGCAGAGGGATGAGCACGGGGTAGGGCACCATGACGGTCACCGGCGGCAGCAGCGGCGGCGGCGGGGGTCCGGGTCGCGGCAGCCCGAAGGCGCGCGTGGGGGGCGGCGGTGGCGGGGGCGGAGGCTCGCCGAACAGCAGCGACTTCGGCGGCGGCGGTGGCTGCGGCTGAGGGAAGGCAGGCCCCAGCAGAGGAGGCGGGGGCGGCGGCGGCCGCGGCGGCAGCACCAGCGGCGGGGGTGGCGACGAGCTCCGCGGCGGCGCGCCGCAGCCAGCCGTCCTCGCGCCGCGGCGAGACCGCCACTGGCGCCGCGGCGTCTTAACCTCCATCTGAGCAGACGGACACACACAAGTGTCACTCGGCGTCTCTCCGTGCAGTCAAACGACATTGCCGTACCATGTGCGAGAAGTTTAAACAGAAAGCACAGATTAAGACCTGGACAGATACGTAGCTTTCTGCCTTCGCCGCTCTGGCAGCCACGGCCATCCGAGGAAGGCCACACTGAGATCAGCCGGCCACAGCGACTGCCGCTGGTGCCTCAGCTGCTACATTGTGAAAGGGGGCAAAAACCACAACAGTATTCAGTTTGTTGGCGTCGTGGAGACTATTTCAAAACGTCACGTAAGATATGTACTTAGCATAATAACGAGTAATTCTGAAGAAGAATGACTAATCTCCGTTCCGAAACTGCCAAACACTCCAGAGAAAACATGATGTTGGGTGTATGATATTAATCTGGTGAGACATTCTGCATTGGACTGGTATCTCATGGAGATTTAACATGGATCCACCCCTCCTCTCACTAACAGCCTTTTTCTATTAAGTACACCTTCAGGCCAGCCATCTGTTAACTATAACATATAGTTAATATTCACAGGAAATCACATATGTCGTTAGAATGTCTTATATCTGATGGGTACGCCAGATAGCTACTGAGAACAGTCAGTAATTCTAGGAAGTCTCCTGTATTACAGGTAAGGGGAAAACCGCTCCATGAACTCTGAACTGCAAACGAACCATGAGATGTCTACAAGCATGTTGATCAGAGTCCTTAAATTCGCACCCACTATGTTCGGAAATAAAACATTGCAAAACACTCAACAAATGTAACGAACTGGGAACAATGTAGCCACAGTGGCAGCGTCTAAATATATCTTGACAGGCAGGAAATTATACTTGTATTTTATGGCTTACAGCCGTTGAGTAGTTATGTTATGCAGGTTATTGGACAAAATCGATTATAACCGGTTTCTTATTTCCAGATAAGGTAAGGACAGTAGTAGCGCAGGGTTCCTACGAGCGTAGATAACGATCTTATCTCAAGGTCACAGATAAGATACGGTGGTATCACAATACTCTTCCAGTGCTAGGCTACATACTAGGGATCCTTATATTGAAGGTCAACTCCTCCCCCCCCCCCCCCCGCCCCCACCTCTCCTCCCTGGGGAATCACTAGCAATTGCTCTCGGTCACTCAGGGGAACCCCTGTCCTACGCATGTACCTTAGGCAATTGGACGAGTTGTATTCAAGGTCATGCCGTAACTCTGTATGGGTCAAGTGCTCTTGTTTAATTTCAGTTGGTGGGAAATACCTCCTATCTCTCAGTCATTGGAAGCACATTAAAATCATGAGAAAACCCTCTGTTTCCCTCCCCCCTCCACTGTACCAGTAAGATTCACCTTCCCATTCCCCTCCAAATCCTTTGGAGCTATTTCAGTTGTGTAGGCCTCTTCATTCGAGGCCTGTAAATCATGCGAAGTTCGGGTTTCTTATAAAGGAATTATTATTAACAGTAATCTATAGTAAAGGGTTTGTAAATAATAACAATGATATAACAAATTAACTAGTGGCGTGCTACTAAGAATTTTTTGCAATACAGTTAGTTAACACTATTGTCTGATTTTTTATTAACAGTTTTTTCTTTTGTTTTTGGTGGCATGTATACAGCAGCTTTTTTACAGTTTTTTGGTGGTTCATTTACAAGGCTATTTGTTTCGCATATAAAATAATTTGCACAGCTAATGTGTATGACGTACATACACTGGTTTATTCAGAGAGATGATAATTTCTTCTGATATACATTACTACTACTATCAGGTAACTAAAAGCTGAAATACTGTGTTTACCATAGATGTTTTTTGTTTGTTCATTCTGTATCCGATATTTACGTTTTAATCATTTTCTTTCTATACACGCCAACGGCCTTGCCGCAGTGTTAACAACGGTACGCATCAGATCACCAAAGTTAAGCGCTGTCAGGCTTGGCTAGCACTTGACTGGGGAACCAACTGGTCTGCTGAGTGCTGTTGGCAAGTGAGGTGTACTCAGCCCTTGTGAGGCAAATTGAGGAGCTACTTGACTGGGAGATAGTGACTCTGGTCTCGTAAACTGACAACGGCCAGGACAGCTATGTGCTGACTACGTGCCCCTCCATATTTGCATTCCGTGACGTCTATGGGCTGAGGATGATACGACGGTCGGTCAGTAGCGTTGGTTCTTCCGAGGCCTATTTAGACGTTTTTCACAGCACTTACATTTTCGTTCTGATCATTCTATATACAATATTTACATTTTAATCAGTGACCAGTCTCTATACATTTTTCTAAGTGAGGACTAGCAGCATCAATTTAAAAAATACCACCTTCCCCCTCCACACACACACAAACACACGCATGCACACATTTGTATTCAGTATTTACAGCCACATAGCGTGGACATGATTTGCAAGCACACATGGCGTGACGGCACACACATTCACACACACAAATAGTTATGACAAGTGGTTGATTCAACTGTTTTGCACACTCCCACACACACACACAACCACTATTTACAAATAAATGAAAACGCAGCCACACTCTCAAGCACTGAATGAAGAGTTTGCATACGGGAGGCTCCCAATCCTCTCCTCATAAAAGACTCATTTGTCGTAATGTCGAGACAGTTCCACTTTCAGCTGCAGTGCAGTGTGTACCTCCTGGCGCACCACAGGTGTTGTGGCGCCAACATCCTCGAACAGGCACCTCGATAATCTTTGAGGTCGCATGATGCACATCCTTAGTCCGCCTCTGGGTGGCAGCTGCATCTATGCGGTATGCGTACATTTTCGACCTGAGCCCCATAAACTCGACAATCTGCAAATGATTCTCCTCGCCTATCGTCAGGCCGATAATTTTTTTGTGGTGTAATTCGATACGGATTATCGGCTGCGTATCCAGACGTGTCGAATTTTTCGGAATTGTACCTAATTACTTCATATGAATCGCAGCCGTCCACACAGTAGATGAAACTGTCTGTATCCGTATAAAGTTCAGCTTTGAAAACTGATAGTGGAGTTGGTACATGTCGAGTTTGGAGAGATGCAGAAGACACGTAGCGATATAGACAAGCTTCGTGAACTGCATTGAAACCGAGGCCAATTACACAGCGAATTGTCCTCTACTGAAGGTGGTGGTCCACTTGAAATTTGGTCAAGTTCTGTAATCTCGTCCACCAAAACAACTCCCTCCTCTACGCCACCGGTAAACTAAATGAATTTCGCTGTGTTCCCTAATATTTTCCATTGTTTTCCCAAAAAATGAGTTGCTGATTAATTTGTAAAAATCTTTTTCAAAGTCACAAATCCCAAGAGGTGTTTACATCTTTGTACTCCATCAACCAGTGACATTGCTTGAAGGATATGCCACAGGTGATGCTAACAAGTTCCATCCTTAATCTGAGACATTGCTGGTGTCTTCAACCAGCACATTTGTGTTTATGTGTATCATGCAAATGGGTGGGATATGTCAGTTCTGCCCCCAGAACATATTCCTCACGAGAATCATCGGCGAAATCATGCATTTTCCCCTTCAATCTGGCTGTTTCCTCTTTGGACATCCATCATAACCCTCCAAATGGCAACCTTCGTTGCATGGCATAACCAAGAGGTTGTTCAGATCTAAGTAAAGGATATAACTTAAATCGTCAGGTGGCCCGTACTCCTCCATGCTCATTTGCAGGTTATTCTCTTTGGCAACCGGTGCAGGCACTGTCAAACTCCTCCATCAAGCTCGCGTTCGAAGAAGAGCAGCATGTCAACATCAATCAACAGTTCGATACCGACACATGTTCTTCTTAGCATAGCATGTGATGAAGGCTCTGGCGCGGTGTAATAGAAGGCAGGATCCAGAATGAATCTGCTTAGACATCGACTCGGGAATTTCTCAAAAATATCTATGACCAGGTACACATTTGTGTTTATGTGAAACTTATCATATTCCCCTAAATCAGAAATGCCGAACTACTGCCAAACATTCACCGCATGTTCATACTCCACATCCGTTATGGTAGTGCCAGATAGTTTATTGGAGATTGTGGTTATGTTAGGCAACGTGATTTGGTGGAGTCTTTCCATCAAATCCAAGTACTCATATAGAAAGACCCCCTTATTCATCACAAGCTGAAAATATGCATCATCAGGATATGACGCTGTGGTGTTGCCTATATCTTCCTGTCCAAAGTTTCTGAAGAAATGTAGCTTATCCAGGAAGTGGAGGATTAATTTTGGGTGGTTCGCTTGGAAAATGAAATGCACTCTTCACTGGCGCCAGGTATGACACAGACCCTATCATCTTTCAAGCCAAAATCACCCAAATGCTGAACAAGGAATTGAGCATCACACCCACTCATATTATGGTAGAAGACGGTGTGTGTTGTGTCAGTTGATATTTCAAGTTGCATGTTTTGTGAGCTGCGAGGTGGAACTTCTCCATCCGATGACGGTGGACTCTACTTGCAGTTTGCTCTTTTCTAACCAACGGTAACCCAAAAATATGACAGTCAATTGCCTTCTTGTATAATGCGTCGTTCTCCTGCGAGCAGATCATGTGAATGTTGTTGCGAAGAATCCCATCAACTTCCCACGCAAGTTTTTCGAAAAAAATGGCTCAAATGGCTCTGAGCACTATGGGACTTAACATCTGAGGTCATCAGTCCCCTAGAACTTAGAACTACTTAAACCTAACTAACCTAAGGACATCACACACATCCATGCCCGAGGCAGGATTCGAACCTGCGACCGTAGCGGTCGCGCGGTTCCAGACTGAAGCACCTAGAACCGCTCGGCCACAACGGCCGGCAAGTTTTTCGAGTTTAAATAACAGCCATATAGCAGGATTATTACTAACGTATGATTCGATTTTGTTGAAGTTAGAGTCATATGAGCATACATCTTGATATGATGCCACATATTTGCTGTTCCGTAAGGTTGTAAGAGATGCATTGGCTTCGGCTTCACAGCGCATTGCAGCGGCTAGGAGGCACTCGAAGTCAGCGTATATGATGAAGGGACATGGATGCTGGTGGTGGATGTTCTTAAACTTTAGAAACTTTTTAACCTCGGTGAGCATTTCAACACATACCATTTCTTTCGTAAAGCAGTCAATAAGATGACTTTCTAGATACTCACTCTAGGTAAAAGAATTGAGCCATCTATGTCAAAAATCATTTGCACCTTTATCTTTGGACGGTCCGCGCCCGGGTTCCCGGGTTTGATTCCCGGCGGGGTCAGGGATTTTCTCTGCCTCGTGATGACTGGGTGTTGTGTGCTGTCCTTAGGTTAGTTAGGTTTAAGTAGTTCTAAGTTCTAGGGGACTGATGACCATAGATGTTAAGTCCCATAGTGCTCAGAGCCATTTTTATCTTTGGACAGTTGTGTGGACACGTATTTGATCCACATCTAGTGTTGCTTCTTGCCCTCTGGGTATAGCAGCAAATCTACATGTTTGGGACGCTGACCGGCAAATTTTTAAAAGTAGAGGGGTCCAACTATTATATGCACTAATTCTTTCTGCACAGTGTTCTCCTCATCATCTTTTTCCGTCTTCCTATCATCAACATCCTGGCCATAAACGTGAATTGAATAATCAGCAAACCAGAAGTGACCATGTAAAGCAAAATTTATCCCCCTCATCCGAATTCTGGACATTAATGCATCCTTTTTAAGCAGTAATATCTTTAGGATCGGAGATGAAACTGGACAATTAATGCGTGCTATTTTAGCAGCAATATCTTCGGATGAGAGATCAAACTGGGCGGCCCATTAAGTGGATCAAAGACATGCAAGTATGCATTAAGGTGAAGTACTCGGCTGGGCTCCTTAGCAATCCCTCTTTCCCGAATTTCAGAATAATGGCGTAGTATGAAGCTGTTGGTAAAAATTCTGAACCATTCAGCAGTTTACTCACCCCACTATATCATACCAGTAGCTCCCAAAATTTAGACGATGTTCTTATCCCCAACAGCATCACTGCACTCTTTCGTGAGAGGGGGCGACGGGCATAAGTATACCGTACAAAACTGCCTTACACTTAATAACGCGATACTGTATCGATGAATCTGGGGAGCTCATTTTCCAAAATGGCTTCGCAAGCATTAAAGAGGGTCTCAAGGTGTCGATACCCAGCATTAGTTGTTATCAGTGTGAGCTTCTCAGCTTCTGTCCCCAAAAGCGCCAGCAGTCACGGAGTAATAAAATTCTGCCATGTGATTTACTGAAGATATGTAACAGAGCAGGCTGTAGGGGTGCTGCTGCTAGATCCATGGCGATGCCATAATGATGTCCGATGCCGACGATTGCGAGATGATCTAGGGTGCAAAGGAAGTGGCTGCATTGACAAAAGAGCTTATGTCCGATGGTGACGACTGCGAGGTGATCCAGGGTGCAAAGAAAGTGGCTGCATTGGCAAACGTGCTTGTGTCATCATTAACGTGGTATGGGCTGATGACCGCAGCTCATTTGCCAGTGCAGCCATGCTGTCCGCGTCATGCACAATCTCACAGTTGTCATGAACCTTTGTTTCCGGTGGGAGGAAGAGGGGCACTCGATGATAATATTGCGATGGATGTTGATATGCAGGATAAGATATTGCGAGGCATTATGGCAAACAACTTGAGACGAGAGGCTCGTGGACCTACTCAGACGCTGCTAATTTTGAATGTAAGTAAAAAAAAAAAAAAAAAAACTAAAAATTATTGCTATAGATTTTTGCATACATTTTTTTTATACATGATTATTATTTATATCTGTTTGGTTCTTTGCAGATGTGAAGGACGTGTACAGACCCGAGCTTGCATCTACCACATCAACTCGATGGCCGGCCACAATGATGGTGTGTTTGTCACCCCAACTCGGTTCGTCAACGATGTACTCACCATGCACGCAAACACCACCACAGCCCGATACATCAGCAACATGGTAAGGGAGCTGACACCATCAATTCTTGTACTAAGAGATAGTATCTAGAAAGACACTTTATTGACTGCTCTACGCAAGAAACGGTTTTTGTGGAAATGCCTATTGAGGATAAGTTTGAGAACACCCAGTGTTGGAATCGATGTACCTTCACATCATATATGCTGACTTTGAGTGCCTCCTAGCTCCTGTAGTGTGTGGTGAAGGTGGTTCCAGTGCCTCCCACGCAACCTTCACAGAACTGCACGTGCTGAACACGGCTTCGTACCAAGTTGTATGCTCATAAGTCGAATCATACGTCCAAGGGTAGTTCTGTGAGATGGCTGCTCTCTGAGCTCAATAAACGTGGGTGGGAAGTTGATGAGTAAGATAGCAAAAACAGTCAGATGAGTGACTCTCAGGAGAATGTTGCATTATACAGGTAGGCATATTTGTAGGTTGCCGTCGGATAGAAAAGCAGGAACTCTACGTAAGGACTGCTGCCATCTAACAAGGAAGTTCCACAGTAGAATTCAAAACGGAAACAACTTGGAATATCAACTGCCATAACATACATCCATATTCTTTGATAATTTGAGCGGATGTGATGCTCGCTTCTTTGTTGAGCACTTGGATGATATCAGCTTGAAAGCTGATAAGATCAGTGTCATACCAGAGAGCGTTGCTGAAAGGAACTCCTCCGAATTTTGTATTCTGTTCTCAGAATCGGTTGAAGTTTTACATGTCAAGCATACTATTCAGTCGACTTTCCCAATTCGCTGATACAAGTTGCAGCCCTCTGCTACTAGATAGTTCCGAATTGTAGGGTGTAACATGGTGACGTATAATGTTACTATGTCGATGCATGAGAGACAGCGTGCGGTGATCGAGATTCTAACTGCAGAAAACGTGCCTCCAACTGAAATCCTTAAAAGAATGAAATCTGTCTACGGCGATCATTGTATCCACATCAGTAATGTGCGACGTTGAGTTATTAGTAATCGTAATGAAAGAAACCGTGATGTTAACCTCATTTGTGTGTTACAGAGCTTAGAGTGGACAACCATGTACGGCAACTGCCGAGACACTTTCGAATCGGGTTGATGATGTCATCTGAGAAAATCGTCAGACAACACAGGAACAGCTCTCAGGTTAGTGTGTCGCATCACAAGAGCGTGGACAGGACACCACTGCAGAACTGCAACACAGAAAACAGTGTGCATCGTGGGTACCTCTAGATCATTACTGACGGGAAAGAGGGGAGACTGGACATCTCTCAACAACTAACAACTTCTTTTGCGTTTTTTGCATGAAGGTGATGGGTTACTTAACAATATAGTGATAGGTGATGAAAGCTGGGTTCACCATTTTGACCCTGAAAATACGAGAGTATCGGTGGAGTTCCACCACAAAAGATCGCCGAAGCCAAAAAAAGTTATCGACTGTGCCATTAGCAGGCAATGTTAATCTCACAGCATTCAAGGTGTGGTGCATTTGGAATTATTGCCTGAAACTATCATCATAAACTCTACAAGGTATTGCGAGACATTATGGAAACTAAAACGCAAATTCGAAGAGTTCGTCCACACAAGGCGCATCCTCTCCTTCAGTATAACAATACGAGACAACACACAAGCGCTGCGACATCTGCAACAATCCGACGCCTTTGGATGACTGTCATTGATGATTCTCCACACAGTCCCAATTCGGCCCCATACAATTCTCATCTGTTTACAAAACCTGAAAGAACACCCTCGAGGGCTTCGCTTTGATAGGGACGATACAGTGCAAGTAGAGGTGAGGTTGCGGCTCTATCAACAAAGTCAAACATTCTACAGTGACGTTATCAATAAACTGGTCACTCACTGGGAGAAATATGTTCCTTACTGGGGTGACTATATTGAGAAATAAATATATAGACAAGAAGAATAAAGATGTAGAAAGTTGATAAAGATTATTTTATTTAAAAAGCGATAAGAGTTTTGACACAAAAAATTTCTTTCCAGTACACCCTCGTACATTTCACTTTCCACAAGAATCAAGCCAAAAATAAATCTCCACTTCCGGTAAACTATCAGTCACAGCTGTAACAGATGTGGAGTATAAGCAAACGATGAATGTTTGGCAGGAGTTCAGCATCTGTTATTTAGGGGATATGCTAAATTATATAGTCCGCAGCTCGTGGTCGTGCGGTAGCGTTCTCGCTTCCCACGCCCGGGTTCCCGGGTTCGATTCCCGGCGGGGTCAGGGATTTTCTCTGCCTCGTGATGACTGGGTGTTGTGTGATGTCTTTAGGTTAGTTAGGTTTAAGTAGTTCTAAGTTCTAGGGGACTGATGACCATAGATGTTAAGTCCCATAGTGCTCAGAGCCATTTGAACCATTTTTTTGCTAAATTATATGTGAACACCTACTTGCAGAAAATTTTGCCAAATTCTGGAGTGTATGCGTGGGCACATTCTCTTTGGATCCTACCTTCCATGACACCGTGACGGGTTTAGTGGGAAGCAATGTTAAGGAGAACACGTGTCAGCATCAAAATGTTGACCAATGTTGACGTGCTGCTTTTCTTCGAACTCGGGATTCGTGAGGACTTTGCCAGTGCATGCACAAGTATGCAAACGCTAATGACCCGCGAATGAGTGAACAAGACAATTTAAGTTACCTCCTCTACTTGGATGTAAACAACTTCTACTGGCGCGCCATGCAACAGTCTGCCGTTTGGGTGGTGTCGATGGACGACTGAAGAGGAAAGCGCCAGATTTAAAGAGAGGATCCATGATGTAGCTGCTGATTCTGATGAGGGATTGGTTCTGGAGGCAGAACTAATACATCCTGCCGACGTGCATGCTGCGCCCAGCTCCTTGGTTCAAATGGCTCTGAGCACTATGGGACTTAACTTTTGAGGTCATCAGTCCCCTAGAACTTAGAACTACTTAAACCTAACTAACCTAAGGACATCACACACACCATGCCCGAGGCAGGATTCGAACCTGCGACCGTAGCGGTCGCGCGGTTCCAGACTGTAGCGCCTAGAACCGCTCGGCCACTCAACCCGCCAGCCGGTCACCGTGTCCAGACCGCCTAGTTCCGTGATGTAACTTGTTAAAATCAGCAGCGTTGCTGGTTGAAAGATTTCGTTGACGTAAACACCAAACAGAGGACTCCCGTGCTATGTGATTTTGAAAGAGATTTTTACAAATTAATGAACAATTAATTCAGTTTTCGGAAAAACCATGGAAAATGTTAGAGAATAACGCGAAATTCATTTAGTTTACGGTGGATGGGGGTGGAGGGAGGGGGGTTCGGCACAAGAGATTACATCGCCAAACCAAATTTCAAGCAGGTCACCATCTTAAATATAGAACTAGTCGCTGTGGAGATGGCCAATGTTTTAGTGCAGTTCACGAAGCCTGTCCATATCGGTATGTGTGTTCTGGGCCTCTTCAAACTCTACATGTACGGGTTACACTATCAGTTTGCGAAGCCAGACTTCACCGTTCCCAAGTTACTTTATATGGGTACAGATAGTTTCATCTACTGGGTGAATGGCTACGATCCTTGTAAAGTAATTAAGTACTGTCCTGAAGAATTCGACACGTCTGGGTATGTGGTCGATAATCCTTATGGAATAAAGCCACAAAACAAGAAAGTAATCGGCTTGATGAAAGATGAGGCGAGTCGTTTGCAGATTGTGGGATTTGTGAGGCTCAGGTCGAAAATTTACGCATACAACACAGATACAGGTGCCACCCAGAGGTAGTTAGGGATGTGCGCCATGCATGGTCATCATGATCAAGGGTTACAAGTAATGCCTTCTGGAGGGTGCTGGCGCTGGTCCATGAATGGTGAGCCAGGAAGTTATTCAGTTATGATGCTATGAGGTAAATGCTGCACTGCAGTTGAAAGTCGGTCTGACACATCATGACGACAAACAATTCATCTGTGCGAACAGAATTTGGCCCTTGCCATACTCACACTACACACTGAGTGATGCAATGTGTTGCTGTTTATTAGCTTGTAAATAGTGGTTGTTTATGTGCATTTCGTATATGTTTGAAAAATATACAGAGATTGATCAGTGATTAAAATATTAATTATGTATATAGAATGATTAGAAAGAAAATGATGTAAACGCAAATATTGTATACAGAACGTAAAAAATCTCTAATTACTATGGGAAACGTAGTGTTTAAGTTTTTAGTATATCAAATAGTGTCAGAAAAAATATAGCTTTGTAAAGAAAGCAATGTTTGTATGCTATATAAATAGCTTTGCAAATTACTGTACATATGGAACAAACAGCTTCATAAATAACCAACAAAAAATCGTTAATTGAAAAATCAAACAATTAATTTAACTCATTGTATTGCAAAAAAGTTTATTAATTCATTGTTAATTAATTTGTTATACATTTGTTATTATTTCTGAAGTCTTTCACTATAGAATTACTGTTTCTAGTAATTTGTTTATACCAAACTTGTATGTCTCCCTATGATGTATAAATCTCGAATGAAGAAGACTATACCACTGAAGTAGTTATAAAGGTTGAGGAAGGGAAGGTGGAGCTTGAATCTAACTGGTTCATGTGACAGAGGGGATGGAGACGTTTCGTGCAGTTTCAATGTGCTCCCGTTGGCTGGAAGATGAGAGTGGTTTCCTGCCAATTTTATACCATACAAACCACGTGACCGGTATTAAGTTACATCATGAGTTTGAATATAAGTAACTGAATTGTCTAAGGTGTGTGGGTAGCACAGGCTTTCCATTGGGTTACGTTGAAAAATTACTGGTGATCCCCTGGGGGAAGGGCAGTGTGGGGTGACCTTGAATATGGCTACCCCAAGTGTATAACCTGACACTGGGAGTGTAGCCTGATGCCCCCTTATTGTATATGTGACCTTGAGATAAGATCATTATGTGGGCTCGTGAGAACCTTGCACTCCTACTGCCCATATCTTGTCTAGAAGTAAGAAACCAGTTATAACCAGTATACGTCCAAGAGCCTGCACTAAACAACAACTATGCTGCACAATGAATGTTGGCACGTGCTGTGTTACCATGCTATAGTGATGAGAAATGGGACTGCATTAAAAAAAATACATCCATCTGTTGAAAAACCCTATAGTAGTCTGTATATCTCGATAAATGGAAAACGTCCCGATTATTTATCATTATAACAAAATATTTGCCTCTTCGCATAATATCGTTTGCCAAAAACCTTGATTCGATATTTAAAACTGTACATGAAATAAGCTCTCCAGACAAAATATTTGTTATCTCCTTAAAAGAACACAGTGGTCGCTATGGACGGCTATAGATGGCGCCAAGGTGGCATCTGACAGTCAGAGAATCCTCCACCACTCACGGCAGTGAAGTAGAGTGGAGGTGCAAGTCAGCACCATTAGATGTCGGCTTCACCAAACTAGAGAAGAGTGCTATCGAGTTGGATGTGCTCCATTTGTTGGTGCATTAAAACCATATGTCCAACACGCCTGTAATGAATATTGCATGACTTGCAGCCAAGTAACATGGTGTAAAAACAGTGGCCGTTAAACTAAAGTGGACAGGGACCCGAGGCGCGGGTTACACCTTATCACTGAGAGTCGGTTTCAAACCCGACAGCAACTGCTACCGTCAGCGAAGGGAGGCCCATTTGAATCAGCTTCCGAGCTAACATTGCGAAGGGAACTGTATGCAAGGGAACTTTGTAGTCAACAGCTCAGTGATAGGTTTAAACTGCGGTGTGTGAAGGATGTAGTTCAGGCCGGAGGTGGTTCTGTGATGTTTTGAGGGGTCTCTTACATCTGTCAAATAGAATTATACTATTGAACAGTCGAGCCATAAAGCAACCGAAAATAAAGAAATTTATAATTAACACCCTATCACTAATCTCTTTTGATATATCTTACTGTAATGCGGACAATTACAACCACATGCCAAAATTCCTCAAATTTAGCTTGCGCTGGAATGCCTCTTAAAAACAATTTATTGTGGTAATTAGCATGCAGTCTTCATGAGTGAAGTATTTCATTGGACAACATAATAACCACTAAAAGGCATTAATTCATATATTACCACGAGCAAACAGCATCATTCCAACATGTAGTAATGACTTTGAACATGAAAAAGAAATAAACCCAAATGTATATTTATGTTAAAAATTAAACTGTACTAGTTAAATGTTACAGAAAAATGTGACCTACACCCGAACCATAAGACCAAAAATGGGCAGCTATACAGACTGAAGCTCAAATACTCACCTGCGGACGCGGAGAATGCTCACAAACCGACAGCGCACAATGGGTCTTTTATCCAAAATCTTTGTCCAACCATAAAGAAGGCAAATGTTTGACAAACCTAACAAATTAAACTTGGATGCGGATACGAATAGTATAAGTTTCAAGCTCTATTTCTTTCTCAAAGTGTGCGTTTATCTATGAGGAAATATTGCCCAACAAAAATTATGAAAGGTTCCGGGCAGATCTAATGAAAATACCATATTTGTGTAAAGACTGGCTACTAGCAACAGATGTAGAGATTATTAGTTTGTGCGCATCTACGACTGACAAGTGGAATTATCGCTGTCGTACAAATACTCACGACAAACAATACGTGGGTTAAGGAGTTGCAACAGCAACATACTCTGTGTTGTAGGAAAGGTGGGCAGCTAGCTTCAGTTAATTGGTAGATTACTGGAAAACTAAATTTTTTTAGGAAAGAGGTTACTGTCAAAGCACTTGCAGTGCGTGAAATCTGTATTATGTCGATATAAAAAGAGACAGTCAACATTCAAAAGACGGGCAAGCCCATGCCCACTTGATAAAGATTACAAACGCTGAAGAATTGGCCCAACTAGCGTCTTCTGTATGATTTCCTTTACAGATGCACTCCACTTTCCCTGAACCCTTGCAATAAATCGGTCTTCCACTCTACTTTCCGTACCATTGTTTTAACACATCCATTCTTTTTCACGTAGCTTCTTAGTATTATCCACTCTGTAAACGATGTCACAGGTTCAAGACATCCACCACTATTCGACTGATCGGATACTCTATTCCAGGCATTAACCTGCATTTATCAGGAGCTTTCATTTACGCTGAGGTGATAGCAGCCATGAGGTAGCGATATGCACACATGCAGATGGTGGTAATATAACAATAAAAGGGCAGTTCATTGGAAGAGCTGTCATTTGTACTCAGGTGATTCATGTGAAAACGTGATTATGGCCGCACGACAGGAATTAACAAACTTCGAACGCAGAACTGTGGTTGACCCTAGACGCATGGGACATTCCATTTTGGAAATCGTTAGGTAATTCAATATTCAGAGATCCACAGCGTCAAAAGTGCATTACCTCTCACCACGGACAACGTAGTGCCCAACTGCCTTCACTTAAGGACAGAGAGTAGTGGCGTTTTTGTAGAGTTATCAGTACTAATAGACAAGCAACATTACGTGAAATAACCGCAGAAATCAATGTGGGACGCACGATGAACGTATCAGTTAGGACAGTGCGGCGAAACTGTGCATTAATGGACTACGTCAGCAGACGACCGATTCGAGTGCCTTTGCTAACAGCACGACATCGTCTGCAGCACCTATCCTGGACTTTTGACTATATCGGTTGGACCCTAGGCGGCTGGGAAACTGTGGCCTGGTCAGATGAGCCACGATTTCAGTTGGTAACAGCTGACGGTAAGGTTCGAGTGTGGCGCAGAACCCACGAAGTCATGGACCCAAGTTGTCAACAAGGCACTGTGCAAGCTGGTATTGGCTCCATAATAGTGTGGGCTGTGTTTACATGGAATGGACTTGGTGCTCTGGTCCAGCTGAACCGATCATTAACCATATGCAGTCGCTCATGGACTTCATGTTTCTAAACAACAATGGAATTTTTATGGGTGACAGTGCGCCATGTCACAAGATAATAACTGTTTGCTATTTGTTTGAAGATCATTGTGGACATTTAGAGTGGCCACCCAGACTGCCCGACATAAATCTCATCGAACAAAAAAAAAAAAAACAAAAAAAAAATGGTTCAAATGGCTCTGAGCACCATGGGACCCAACATCCATGGTCATCAGTCCCCTAGAACTTAGAACTACTTAAACCTAACTAACCTAAGGACATCACACAACACCCAGCCATCACGAGGCAGAGAAAATCCCTGACCCCGCCGGGAATCGAACCCGGGAACCCGGGCGTGTGAAGCGAGAACGCTACCGCACGACCACGAGCTGCGGGCTCTCATCGAACAATTATGGGATTTAATTGAGAGGTCAGTTCGTACACAAAATACTGCACCGGCAACACTTTCGCAATTATGGATGACTATAGAGGTAGCATGGCTCAATATTTCGGCAGGAGATATCCAACGACCTGTTGAGTCCATGTCATGTCGAGTTGCTGCACTACACCGGACAAAAGGTGGTCCGACACGATATTAAGAGGTATCCCATGACTTTTCTCAACTCAATGTACTTCACTAAGTGTAAATTACGTCAAAGTCTTTCTGCATTTCTTTCCGATCGTCCAAGGACGTTACTTTCCTGCAGATAAGAGCGTAATTAGTTAGCTGTCTGATGACCCAATACATAGTTGATCTATATGCTTATTCTTTGTCTCTAGAAAGCAGGAAGAAGCAGGAAGATGCATTGTAAGCGTCCGATGTTGGCATAAAAACGGTGCAAGGTTGCAGCACTACAACTGAATTAATTATTGCATATTCTTTGACATAAATGCAGTTAAAGTCAGATATGAGAATTATTAATTAGTCTTAGGAGATAAAGCAATTGGATTCCGAGTGGCGTGGCGATGATGATTAAGGCTACCCAAATCTGGCTGAGGGTAGTAGTGTTTTGTAGTCATCGCTCTTGTAAATTTATCCGTCTTACACCACCACAGCCGGCCGGGGTGGCCGATCGGTTCTAGGCGCTACAGTCTGGAACCGCGCGACCGCTACGGTCACAGTTTCGTATCCTGCCTCAGGCATGGGTGTGTGTGATGTCCTTAGGTTAGTTAGGTTTAAGTAGTTCTAAGTTCTAGGGGACTGATGACCTCAGAAGTTAAGTCCCGTAGTGCTCAGAGCCATTTGAAGCATTTGAACACCACCACAACTTCCATTCGTCTTAAGAAAGTTATAATTATTGGAAAACTGGGAGTGTGTTTCTCTTATGCACAATCTAGTAAAAACAGACAGGCCGTTTCAGACATTAATGTACTGTACTAAGAAATGAACAGTCGAGAAGCATAGTACATGATTAGGCTCCGCGAGAGGTTACGTATGTTTACCCCATTGTCACACTGTGTGTGTGTGTGTGTGTGTGTGTGTGTGTGTGTGTGTGACGGAATTCCTAAGGGACCAAACTGCTGAGGTCATCGGTACCTAGACTTTCAAACTACTTAAACTAGCTTATGCTAAGAACAACACACACACGCATGCCCGAGGGAGGACTCGAACCTCCGGCGGGAGAGGCCACGCAATCGTGACATGGCGCCTCTAACCGCACGGCCATTCCACGTGGTTCAGGCGACTGTCCTAACGTGGCGCACGTTCTTTCATACCTACAGTTAAGATGGGTAAAGGCTGGTTATGAAGCCACGCTTCCATATCCTCGTACGCCGCTTGTTCAATGTTGAAGTGCTGACCTTTGCTAGCTGTCTATACGGGGCGAAAGACATGTTAGTCGTAAGGCGATAGGTTACTTCTGCAAGGCTATGATCTATCCACATGTCCCGTCAGAAAGAAGGCAGTGTGTCCTGTGCTGCATTGTCAGTGCGCGGACTTGCTTTATAGTGAAGCAAAATCACACTGCCTTTAATGGTTCTGTATAGTGTCGCATTAGTGTTGAGCGTTGTTTGTTATCCCGCCGGGCATCCACTACAACATCACAAATTCCTGAATATCGAAGAACAGGCTCCTCGTGACCGTTGGTCAAAGCAGGGCTTTTTCGCTTGGGTGATTGGGTTATCTACATTTCCGACGTATTCCTTTCTTTGCCGGTTTGGAATAGTCACATTGTTTCACCTATAGCCACAATGTGCTCTAAGATTTCCCTCCTCTCCTCTCCTTCTGGTACCGGAGTAGATATTGCAGGAGCATACCCACGAGCAAGTCTATCTGCTCGTTACGAATGTGTCGGGGTATTCCTGCAACACGAATTTTCCAATATCCCAGTTATTTGCACTGCAACTTATGTATGGATCCCGTGTGTGAGGAAGTTAAGTGCGGCCTTCCGCATCTTACCTTGCAACATTTAAACGGCATTCTGTCGTCGGTCTGCACCGCCAAATGGTTAATTACTTCCTAATGCCGTCCGCAAACATCGTAACCTCGTGACGTCACGATCATTGTGATGTCATTCTAAACTAATAATAATAGTTTTTATTGTAATTATTTTATTATTAAGTTATGGTAGATGGAAATAAATAACCCTTGGCAAAACTTCAAGAAGATGAAGTAATGATTTTCGAAGTTATTGTGTGATGAGTGGAAATGTCAAACGTTGTAAGTGCATTCTTTTTACAAAACGAGTTTGTAGTGCTGTTGTTTTCTCGTTACTCCGCTGAATGATCCTAGACTTGTTTATACTTATTGCAAGTGCCAAATCACGGAGATAATGTTTCAAATATTAATTTCTAGAAGGCGCATGATTTGTATCAAACAGTGCTTCCTTCTGAAATTTCAAGTGCCATGCGTGAGGGTCTCCTCCATTTCGTTCATGCAGAGTTCATGTTGCAAGTTAGGTGCATGTAAGCTATTGTTTGTACCAGTAAAACATCTTTTTAATGGAAGGAGATAATATGGGTTCCAAAAACAGTACACGGGTTGGAGAAGTTAACAAGCAAAACAATGTGTGCCTGGAAAATATTATGAAAAGAGAAAGAGTTAATGAAAAGAGAAAGAGTTAACTAAAGGTATGAACTCATTCCTTGTAATTACAATGCGTAGAGCTGACTTCCTTGATTTTAGAACTGCTATTGAGACACTGCTGTCAATGCAGACGTGTAAGATACCTAAATGCAGTATGAACAAAGTGTCTCATAGTCATCCACAGCTATTAAAATTTTTTACTCTGTAAACGGAAGAAAGGAAAACAGGCACTGTTCGGTATTCAAAAAAAGGAAGATGGTACTTCATCTGAAAGACCGGCCATGTCGTTCAGTTTCAAAACAGAAACATTTGTTGGCTATGCTGCCATTTTTTCCTCAACACAACAATAAACGTCACAACATCTGATTGCAAGAATGGAGTTCTGTGACAAACAGAAATCAGTAATGAAAATTTTTAAATTTAATATTGTTATGCTCTTTTAAGAAATGTAGAAGATATGAGAAATGGTTTTTGTTGATTACAGTTCTGCTAGCTAAAAAATTACTGCTGTCTTTTGTACTTGTACTATCACAAACGAAACTTAGTGCCTCAGTATTGATGGCAGCTGAAACCAAATCTTTCTTATTGCCACTGGACATCAGTAAGTTCCTGGGATGGCACCTAGAACTTTCTTAATAAATTATTAATTTTCTAATTTGTCTTATTACTTTTTGCGATGATGAGATGAGCAACATGATTCTGTGGTATCAGAGTACCATCTCAATTTCTGGATAAAAATAAGTGATGCACAAAAAATAACTGTATTGGTTTTTTTGACTCTCCTGGCAAATGTGACAACTTAGAACTTTTGACATTTCCACTCTTCATAAGTTTCCTGGTGTTTCTATGACCAACGTGCACCTACGTTAGAAAGTTGAAATTTGGTAAAAACATGTAATCTGACATATTAAACACTTTCACTAGGTTTATTGTCCTCATTTTACCATCTTAAATGGGTGAATTAAGGAAAATCAAGTTATTCACGAAGTTTAATAGAACCAGTGTAGATCAAATACCTTTCTGATTTGGACCTACGATTTAGAAATTCTAATTTATTATAGAGTCAATGAATTTACAATGTGGTGTGGCTTTCGAATATTGTAACTTCAACTGACTTCTCAGAGTATTCAGAATTTGCACAATATGTGTAAAAAGTTCTATTCAATTTATCTCGCTAGATAGCGTGATACTTTTTAATATGCTTCTCTGAATAAAAGATCCCTTTTCCATAAAATCTTATCTGATTTCTGCAAAGTGCCAGATGGGAACGCAGTGATGAAATGTAGTGGTCAAATGGGGAAAGATTACTAGAAGCTGTTGCGGACAAGAGCTGTTCAAAGCAAGGTGTTCTCAACGTGGTCCCCGCCCACGAACGTGATTGTCCCAGTGGACCTCCTTGTGACAGAGACCCAGTAGGGAAGTCTCTCAGAGAATAGTGGCATTATATCCCCTAATTACCGAAAAATCAAAATTATCGCTCATCTGTGGTCGGGAGATCATCAGAATGGTTCAAATGGCTCTAAGCACTATGGGACTTAACATCTGAGGTCATCAGTCCCCTAGACTTAGAACTACTTAAACCTATCTAACCTAACGACATCACACACATCCATACCAGAGGCAGGATTCGAACCTGCGACCATAGCAGCAGCGCGGTTCCGGACTTAAGCACCTAGAACCGTTCGGCCACAGCGGCCGGCGATCTTCAGAATGTTCATACTCACAGTAATAGTTTATGCAAGCGTTATCTTGGGTAATACCATAAGAAACGTCTCCAAATGCTGCAAATCCTCGAAAATATGGCGCTTAGAAGTTTTAGAAGTACTCGAAAGATTTAAGAAGCTCACACAATTCAACACGCAGATAGGAGGGTCTGGCAACTCATTATTTCGCCAACTAGGCAGACTCTGTGATACCCGAGAAATCGTGCGGTAGCGTTCTCGCTTCCCACGCCCGGGTTCCCGGGTTCGATTCCCGGCGGGGTCAGGGATTTTCTCTGCCTCGTGATGGCTGGGTGTTGTGTGCTGTCCTTAGGTTAGTTAGGTTTAAGTAGTTCTAAGTTCTAGGGGACTTATGACCACAGCAGTTGAGTCCCATAGTGCTCAGAGCCATTTGAACCATTTGAACCATACCCGAGAAAACGCTCAATGGCTTCACTTAACATAATACTCCTATAAGACCCCAAAGACGAAGAGAGAAAGTCAACAGATAAATCGTACTCATGATGACACACCAGCACCGAGAAGGTATAAAGAAAATTTTAAATTTTGCAAGACCGATAGCAATAAACGCCAAAAGTGAAAATTGCACACCAACCCAAACCCAAAAGAAGAATGCTACGGGTCAGTGGAGGATTCGTGTATTTACAGACACAATGTAAACATATCTCCGCGTTCTGTCTCGGATAAGTTACAACTTTTCTGAAGTTTGGATGTGACTTGTACGGAATGTAGAGTCTCGGAACTATGTTGTAATAACCAAGCTAGTCATTGTTAGCCTTTTATTTGGTTGTCTTTCGTAATGACGTCTGTGTTAAATAGCGCATGGCAAGTGGAGTGATTACTGATTGATGTACTCCAATTGGGGCATTAAACTTAAATGCTGGAACTTTACCGTCAGTGACTCACTAGGTAACTTTTCTGAGGTACATAAAAAGTAACGTCTGTGTTCACTGAAAGACTACTGCTAGGAACGATCATAAGTGTTATTAAAACTTTAAAACAATCAGAAATTTGGTCGTAGTAAATATGAAACAATCGACTGAATTCTATAATCGCTCTTTATCACAGAAATGTAGCAAAAACCATTTAGTATACTGTAGTACTTCCTTTCCTAGTGTGAACTTATATTGTAGAGATGCTGCGACAAAGAAGTTACAGTTTTCAGACGTGACACTTAAAAGGACCTTACAGTAGGAAGCCAAGTGCGGAAACTGTTCTTTCCGGCATTTTGAGGTGTCACTGGCGGCCGTATGTGCTGCCACTGCAAACTGGAAAGCAAGAGTAAATGCCGTAGGAGGACAACCAGACAACTATGAACAACAATAAGCAGAACTGGACAAATACACATTCAATCAACTTTCAGTATCATAAAAGGCAGTTATATGCCGTCAAGATCGTATCGCCGCGCAGAGCTGTGTCGGCCACTCCGAACGAGGACACACCAATTGAACACACTTGAAACATAAAAACAGTGAGGTGGTCATAGGAAATTTATCATACACGGCTTGCATTTAAGTTCTGGTTGTACGCAGCGCAATAGTTCCTGGAAATTCACACAATCTGTGCAGTTCCGTCACATCGCCAGCTCGGATACGCTGCCATTTCGCGGATGAATGAAAAATATTTTTGGCGTTACCGGCTTTGTCTACATTTCACTTGAATGATTCTTATAATCACGTGCAATGTATATCTGTCTTCGTTATCGTTTATGAACGTCAATATCGCGATTCCATGCTTTGTTAGACGATCGCAGTAGTTATTCCGTCAAGGGCCTCTCTCTGCTGGAAGACTTATAAGACTGTTAGTTTATTGTGAGTGTAGTGGAAATTTTGGTTCTTCAACCAGTGGCGGTCGAGAGAGAATGAACTATAATGCTAAGAGGACCCCGACGGATCATTTCCATGGACTGCAACGGCAGACTCAGGTAGCGTTTATCACCTACACAAGGGTTGTTCGACGTAAGTTCCACTTAATACTGTGCAATCGTCCTCTGATCGAAACGCGAATTGCCTCATTCATTAGAAAACAGCGTTCTGTCCTCCAGTTCTGTCATTGGGTGCCATGGACATATTGCTCAAGAGTATTCAGTTCACGAAGTTTCCCTGACGCTTCTGAGGTGGATTCACAAGTAATTGTCAGAGAGAGCTAAGTCCATTGTCCAGATAAGCTTGATGATTGGGGCCCCATCTTCCGGAACAGAGTTGTCGAGATTTTGCAGTCAACTATACAGGCATATGACGACGTTCCATTACACATCAGCCACGTAATTTGTCGCAAATACTCCGGAAGAAGAGGTAGATGATTCTGCAGGAATACGGGATACGTACCTCCGTCTAGCTAAGCAATGTACAATGATTTAACGTGCGTTAGCACACTGCGCAAAGAAATTATAACAAAGAAAAGAAGAACGTAGTAGAAAAAATTAGAAAGTGGGTCTCAGAATCAGTTACATTAAGAGAAAAATAATGTATATCTAACAAAATGGTTCAAATGGCTCTGAGCACTATGGGACTTAACATCTATGGTCATCAGTCCCCTAGAACTTGGAACTACTTAAACCTAACTAACCTAAGGACATCACACAACACCCAGTCATCACGAGGCAGAGAATGTATATCTAACAAATAAAAAAAAAAAAGAAAAAGGTAAAAACTGATAACAAACCACAGAACCAGTTAATGAATTTTGGACAGGTTGGTTCAAATGGCTCTAAGCACTATGGAACTTAGCATCTGAGGTCATCAGTCCCCTAGACTTAGAACTACTTAAACCTAACTAAACTAAGGACATCACACAAATCCATGCCCGAGGCAGAATTCGAACCTGCGACCGTAGCAACAGCGCGGTTCCGGACTGAAGCACCTAGAACCGCTCGGCCAGAGAGGCCGGCAATTTTGGACAGGACATAAGTGCCTCCAGGGCTTAAAATGCGGCTATGCAAAAACTACAAGACATACAGAAAACAGACACTTATATGTGGGTAGAGCAATTCTCCAACTTTTTCATTCAAGTTACAAGGGCTCACTCAATATGGCCACCACCTGTGACACGGCAAACATCAGTACGTCAGTTAGATTCATGCTGTACATGTTCCAGCACGGCGTAGTTGATACCAGCCACCGTATTAATTGTCTTTCTTTGCAACTCTTCCAAATTAAATGGCAGCGGAGGAAGGAACACACAGTCTTAGACATAGTACCATACGAAGAAAGCACGTGGAGTTTGGTGACCGTGGGGGCCACTGACGGAGAGAAGTGTCGTGATGGGAAACACGTCCAATCCAACGCTCAAGCATGAATGTCTGAAAGAAAGTTTGGTGAAGCACAGTGTTGTCTCCACTAATTTGCTGCACTTATTGCCTAAGCCACAGCTGCTGTGTCTCCAGGTAAATGGAACCAGTCAGAGTTTTCTCCACAAAGAAAAATCGTCCACAAATCTTGAAGAGGAAATGACACGAACGACATTAACTTAAAATTAACCACGAATAAACTGCTATGTAAAATCGTCTTGCTTCTGCAGCCACTGCCAGTCCTAAGTAGACAGCGCACGTAACGACGGGTGTTGGCTCAAATGGCTCTGAGCACTATGGGACTCAACTGCTGTGGTCATCAGTCCCCTAGTACTTAGAACTACTTAAACCTAACTGACCTAAGGACATCACACACATCCATGCCCGAGGCAGGATTCGAACCTGCGACCGTAGCAGTCGCACGGTTCCGGACTGCGCGCCTAGAACCGCGAGACCACCGCGGCCGGCACGACGGGTGTTGTTTTACATGAAGACGATTGCGTAGAATACGACAAACAGTTGACTGCGGTGCCTGCATTTTTCTGCTAACATGTGTCGTCGATTCCATCGGGTTTCTGACGAATGATTCCCGTACACGCTTTACCTTTTGTACCGATGGTCTCGGCCGGCCTGTCTTCTTCGCACCACATAACAGCCAGTCTCACAGAATGTGCCGTACAACTCTTCCATTGCTTTGTATGTCGGAACTTTTGGCTAACATATGGTATGAAATCGCCACTGCACCGTCAGCGGATTCAAAGAAAAAAAAACCACGGATATTGCACTGTTACACGCCATGTTCTGACACACCTGTCCCATAGTGGTGCGCTCTGAAAACTACGCCAATGAGCGATTACGAATCGAAACTTGGATAGATGTTCTATCTACTGATATGTGCCATTTTTCTGTGTATCTTCCAATTTTCGCGCAGTCGTCTCCAGAAGCTCGAGCGTTTGGGATCCCTATCAGGTCAGATTGAGGGAAGACAGAAGCAATTCAGAGGCGGGCTGCTAGATTTGTTACTGGTAGGTTTGATCATCACGCGAGTGTTACGGAAATGCTTCAGGAACTCGGGTGGGAGTCTCTAGAGGAAAGGAGGCATTCTTTTCGTGAATCGCTACTGAGGAAATTTAGAGAACCAGCATTTGAGACTAACTGCAGTACAATTTTACTGCCGCCAACTTACATTTCGCGGAAAGACCACAAAGATAAGATAAGAGAGATTAGGGCTCGTACAGAGGCATATAGGCAGTCATTTTTCCCTCGTTCTGTTTGGGAGTGGAACAGGGAGAGAAGATGCTAGTTGTGGTACGAGGTACCCTCCGCCACGCACCGTATGGTGGATTGCGGAGTATGTATGTAGATGTAGATGTAGAAGTCTCAGAGGCACTTATCAATAACCCTGCATTTAGGGCAGTTACAGGCGAAGATTAGTCTGACAGCAAAATAAATAGGGTAGTGATAATGGCCTAAGCTGCTTGTGGTAAACTGAAAAAGGTTTTCGGCACAAAGCATCCACAGTTTCTGAAAAGGAAACCTCCCGCCGGAGGTTCGAGTCCTCCCTCGGCCATGGGTGTATGTTGTTCTTAGCATAAGTTAGTTTAAGCAGTGTGTAAGTCTAGGGACCGATGACCTAAGCAGTTTGGTCCCTTAGGAATTCACACACATTTTTGAAAAAGAAAGTTTACAGTCAGTAAGCATTCACAGTTTTCACTTGAAACATGGAGTCTTAGTACGACAGACTCTAAAAACTTAAGATTACCCAGCAAGCAACAGAGAGACACGGTAAGAACTACCAGGGGAAAAAGTAAAAAGAACAAACAGATCAGGAAACATACTGAAGCTGAGGCCATAGTTATGACAGTAATAAAAATGAAATTATGGTGGGTGGCATATGTACACAGGGATGGAAGGTAGATGGACAAACTAAGGTCTTTGCTGGATTGAAATCAGTTAGATGATATTTAGAAAACATGCAGCAAGAACATAGGTGCATATAGCTCAAGACCATAATGCGTGGGAAGTCTCGCGGAGACGATTACCCAGCAGTGGCTATCAAATGACTGATGATGATGATGACGATGATGATGATGATGAATACTCGAAACGAATATATTGTCCGCGATGGTGACTAGTACGTTTCCCGTGCTGTTCCAGATAATCGCAAATATTTTGTATGCAATTAAGGTTGGGTGATTTAGGAGGATAGTCGAGGAGCGATACGTTGCTTGGGTATTCGTCAAACCAGGTACGTATGCATGCAGCCCTGTGAACACAGTTGTCGTCATCTTGCAAGACGGGGGTGTCCGCAGCAAACTCATCATAAATTTATAGAAGTAAGGGGAACCATTGGTCACTGAGAATGTTAAAAATAAACATCCTGGTTCATGCTCACGATATCCGTAACAAGCCATTGTACGAAAAACACCAACCCACCCAAAAAAAAGCAGCTAATCACTTCCAGCCTGAACTACGCCATCCACTCACTGCAGGTGAAACGCCACATCGGGCTATCACTGTGCTCGACTCTTACATTATTTGAAAAGAGGCAGATCGTAAGTTGTCGAATCAAACTACACGCTCCCACTCAGATATTGTCCAGTTTGTGTGTTGTTTGGCCCACTGAAGAAGTACAGCTTTATATGCCTGTGAAAAATGGCCGTCTGCAAGGTACTGGTCGCCAAATATCTATTGCGTTTAGTTTTGTTCGCAATGTTCATTCAGAAACTGGTTGAGCTGGACCTGTGTTCATTGACAGCAGCAATACTTGTCAAGTTCAAAACAGACTGACATTAACAAGGAGTGAAACTGGTCTCCAATCCCTGTCGGTTGCTGTATTTTTACGACCACTGTTGTTATGCTGTGTTACGTGACTGTGAGTTGTAATAAAAACCTGTCCATACTAATAGACATACATAGAAAGAAGGATCCTTTATTGTATGATTATATTATAGCGGAACAAACACTGGTAGCAGTTACTTCTGTAAAATATCTGGGAGTATGCTACGGAACGATTTGAAGTGGAATGATCATATAAAATTAATTGTTGATAAGGCGGGTGCCAGGTTGAGATTCATTGGGAGAGTCCTTAGAAAATGTAGTCCGTCAACAAAGGAGGTGGCTTACAAAACACTCGTTCGACCTCTACTTGAGTATTGCTCATCAGTGTGGGATCTGCACCAGGTCGGGTTGACAGAGAAGATAGAGAAGATCCAAAGCAGAGCGGCGCGTTTCGTCACAGGGTTATTTGGTAAGCGTGATAGCGTTACGGAGATGTTTAGCGAACTCAAGTGGCAGACTCTGCAAGAGCGGCGCTCTGCATCGCGGTGTAGCTTGCTGTCCAGGTTTCGAGAGGGTGCGTTTCTGGATGAGGTATCGAATACATTGCTTCCCCCTACTTATACCTCCCGAGGATATCACGAATGTAAAATTAGAGGGATTCGAGCGCGCACGGAGGCTTTCCGGCAGTTCAAATGGCTCTGAGCACTATGGGACTAAACATCTGAGGTCATTAGTCCCCTAGAACTTAGAACTACTTAAACCTAACTAACCTAAGGACATCACACACATCCATGCCCGAGGCAGGATTCGAACCTGCGACCGTAGCGGTCACGCGGTTCCAGACTGACGCGCCTAGAACCGCTCGGCCACACCGGCCGGCTTTCCGGCAGTCGTCCTACCCGCGAACCATACGCGACTGGAACAGGAAATGGAGGTAATGACAGTGGCACGCAAAGTGCCCTCCGCCACACACCGTTGGGTGGCTTGCGGAATATGAATGTAGATGTAGATGAAATTTCTTACAACTATGACATTTACAATCGTAGCTGCAATGGTCGTCTAAAACTTTCGAATACAGCATGTGCTAAGCCTAGTTGCCCTCAGCATCCAGTGTGTCTTTCGACCCAACAATTCCATCCACGAACAACTTCTTTACATCACACAATTTATTGCATATTAATTAAATAAACTAAAGTCTACCAATTTTTCTCACTTGATATCGAAATACCTTTTCACTGGGTATGGAATTAAGGACCGCTCTTCAAGCTACAAATCCGTACACTCCCAGTTAACTACACTATATGATAGAACGCATTAGGACGCCCACAGTGGACAACAGGCCAACGGCCTTGCCGCAGTGGTAACACTAGTTCCCGTCAGATCACCAGAGATAAGCGTTGTTGGGCTTGGGTAGTACTTGGATGGCCCAATGTCCGAGGTCTGCCGAGTGGTATTGGCAAGTCGGTTGCACTCAGCCTTTGTGAGGGCAGTTGAGTAGCTACTTGACTGAGAAGTAGCGACACTGGTCAAGAAAACTGACTCCGGGTGGGAGAGCAGTGTGCTGATCACATACCCCACCATATCCGCATCCGGTGACGCCTAAGGGCTGAGAGCGACAGGGCGGCCGACCGGTACCGTTGGGCCTTCAAGGCCTGTTTGGACGGTGTTTGTTTGTTTACAGTTGACATTAATATGGGGTGTGTCCACCCTTCGCCTTTATGATGGCTTGAACTGTGCTGGGGACACCGTTAGTGAGGTTTCTGAATGTCTGCTGAGGAATGACTGCCCATTCTTTCTTAAGAGCCTGCAGTAGAGAAGGTAGTGATGTTGGACGCTGAGGTCTAGAGCGAAGTCGATGTTCTTAATCCTCCCAGAGGTGTTCCATTCGGTTGATGTCGGAACTCTGGGCAGGCCACTCCATTTTTGGTGTGTTATTGTCCATAAACCATTGCCTCACATATTTTGCTTTATGACAAGATACATTGTCATGCTGATACAGGCAATCATCGCCTCTGAAATGTTCCTCTACTGTACACACTGCTGTAAAATGTCTTCATACTCTTCCTGATTTAGCATTTTCTTCAGCACGCCCCAAATACGATAAACACCATCATACCATAACACCATCTCCTCTGTACTTCACTGTTAGCATTACACATTATGGCAGGCAAAGTTCTCCAAGCATTCGCCGAATCCAAACACTTCGATAGGACTGCCACATGGTGCAGTGTGATTCATCATTCCAAGTCACTCGTTTCCAGTGGCGTCGCTCTTTACACCATCTCAAGCATCGCTTAGCATAGACTACAGATACCTGTGCCTAATGAGGAGCTGATCGATCATTGTGCCCCGTTCGTTTTAACTCTCTACGCACATTCGTTGTGCTAGCAGTACTGTTGGTAGCACTGCTCCTAAATACCTGCCAATCAGAACACGAGGTCTATGTGGTCCTGGTTTGGCTGTGGGTGTTCCTTCGCGTTTAACCTTGACAAACATTTCACCAACAGTCGACTTAAGAAGTTTTAAAAGGGTAGATATGTCTATAATTGTATCTCTTATGCAGGGGACATGAGGTAAGGGTCTCCAGTTACTTTTGGTCATACTGTACATGTCTGACATTATAGCATATTTCCTTCTTCACCGTCCTACATCTGTTACAATCAACCATACCTGCTCCTGCATTTCATGCCACTGCAAGTACGCCTCAACAGTCTATCTTGTCCCCCTTCACTTACATCCTGTACACTGCAGACATTCCGACACCCCCCCCCCCCCCCCACCTATCTCCTGTAATATGCTGATGACACCACTTACCTACATAGCTACTCACTGCACCCTCCAACTCTCCCATGCCTTCCCCCTACATTCTTTGCATCTCCTGTTTGAGTGATGTAATATGTGAAAGCTACAAGGAAATTCCTTGGTAGCGTTACTGTCGTCCTGACTGCCATTTACAGTCAGGCCTTCCCTCTAACACAGAAAAGTACTTCAGACTAAACCTCGACAGAAAAATAACATGGAACTCATACGTTCATACCATCCAATACAAACCGGAAACTGACCAAAACAATGGGTGGCTGGTTAGTTGATTTGGGGAGGGGACCAAACAGCGAGGTCATCTGTCCCATCGGATTAGGGAAGGACGGTGAAGCAAGTCGGCTGTATCCTTTCAAAGAAACCATCCTGGCATTTGCTTGAAACTAGACCAGAAAGACTACGAGGCCACACCAGGGGTGAACAACTTTCTACCATCATCCTCAACTACAAAACTCATCTGCCCCACCCTAAATTACGATAATGTTGTCTGGGTCTCTACCTCCCCTAAAAGCTTGAAATTCTGGAAAGAAGTGCATGCCACCTCACTTTCCCCATCTGCATACCTTCGACTCACGTCCTACACCAACTCATCCACTTCCCACACCTTCTCTTTCCACAGCACCCTTGGATCCAATAAATCAACCATAAAACCCAGTCCCAGCACGCAGTATCCGACCCACTAAGCAGCAATATAAATGCTTGCCGTGTCACTACATCCAGATTACTCTTTTCATGGACTTTCACGCCTTATCCATCCTTTTGCACTCTCCAACGATGAAATCCGTTCAGATTTATGCTCTTCTACCCAACTGTGATCACTATGCTCCAGCCGTGCGGAGTGGGCGGAGTGGCCGCGTGGTTTGAGGCGCCATGTAACGGATTGCGCGGCCTCTCCCGCCGGAGTTTTGATTCCTCCCTCGGGCATGGGTGTGTGTATGTTGTTCTTAGGATAATTTAGTTTAAGTTAGTTTAAGTAGTGTATAAGTTTAGGGACCGATGAATTAAGCAGTTTGGTCCCTTAGGAACTCACACACATTTGAACATTTGAACAATGCTCCACCTCACGTCATCCTTCCATTTCCTTCTCCTTCTCTTTCTCCACTGACTTTTAGTCACTACTTCCAATTCCACAGGGCCCCATAGTCATACTCATCGTTCCACTTCCATCGAGACCGTGATGACTCTCCTGCACACCAACATTACAGTATAGGGCCTTTATCACCGGTGAACATATTTCCACTGCGATATAAAACAATCTAAAAAGGGTTAAAATGCTATACTAGTAATAAAAATTCTGCCAAGTGTAGTGTAGCAACTCGACGTGGCATGGATTCAAGAAATCGTTGGAAGTCCCCTGCAGAAATATTGATCCATGCTGCCTGTATAGCCGTCCACAACTGCGCTAGTGTTGCCGGCACAGTATTTTGTACAAGAACTCTCGATTATGTCCCATAAACGTTCGATGGGATTCATGTCACACGATCTGGGTGGCCAAATCATTCGCTCGAATTTTCCAGAATGTGCTTTGAGCCAATCGCGAACAATTGTGGCCCTGTGGCATGGCGTATTGTCATCCATAAAAATTCTGTCATTATTTGGGAACAAATGGTCTCCGAGTAGCCAAACATAACAAACTTTCGTCAGTGATGGGGTCAGTTGGGACAGAGGACCAATTCCATTCCAAGTAAACACAGCCCACATCATTATGGAGCCACCACAAGCTTGCACAGTGCCTTGTTGACCACTTGGGCCCATGGCTTCGCGGGGTTTGCGCTACACTACAACCTTACCATCACCTCTAAGGAACTGATATTGGGACTCGTGTGACAAGGCCACGGTTTTTCAGTCGCCCAGAGTCCAATCGATACAGTCACGAGCCCAGGAGGGGCGCCTTAGACGATATCGTGCTGTTAGCAAAGGCATTTGCGTCGGTCGTCTGCTGCCATTGATCAATAATGCAAAACTTCGCCCCACTGTCCTATCGGATACGTTCGTCTACGTCACACATTGATTTCTGAGGTTATTTCAAGCAGTGTTGCTTGTCTGTTAGCACTGACAACTCTACGGTAAAACGCCGCTGTTCTCGGTGGTTAAGTAAAGACCGTCAGCCACTGCTTTTTTCGCGGTGAGAGCTGATGCCTAAAATTTGATATTCTCGACATACTCCTGGCACTGTGGATCTCAGAATATTGAAAATGGAAGACCCGCCAAATGCGCTGACCCTTTATACCTTGCGTACGTGTTAGTACTACCATTCGCTATGTGCTTATCGCTGTCCTATGACTTTTGTCACCAGAGTGTGTCATTGCTTCACTGCAATGACTTAACGACCGCAGTGAGGGATCGTATCACCCGCTGGTACTTCATCTAAAGCGCTCCGATGCGACTAGTGTGCTATTTTAAGGGGGCGAAGAATAGTTTTAGGGTGAATTCGTGTCATCGTCGTCCAACACACTGTTCAATCTACTCATGCTGCAAACTCCCTAATAGATACGGATGTTTATGACAGGAGCGCAGTTTTGATACCAGAGGCAGTACGGGTTCCGCCGGCGGCAGCGACGGCGGCGGCGGCGGTGGCGGCGGGGGCGGCGTCACGGTGGCCTCGGCGTCTGCGGGGCTGGCGATGGAGGCGTCTGCGTCGGAGCAGGATGGGGGTGGCGTGGGCGAGGCGGAGGCGGAGGCGGCATGGGGGCGGCAGTCGCGCAGCCACAGGTCGGGTGTGATGAGCGCGCCCGACGAGCCAGCCCCCGCGACCGCACCCGCTGCCGCCGGGTGCAGCTGCAGGTGCGCCTGCGCCTCCTTGCAGAAGATGTTCATCTTGTACTGGTTCAGGCACTTGTCGCTGCAACACACCACATAAAGACGCAATTACTCGCCGAGCTCGAGTAAATCGTTCAAATGGCTCTAAGCACTATGGGACTTAATATCTGAGGTCATCAGTCCCCTAGACTTAGAACTACTTAAACCTAACTAACCTAAGGACATCACACACATCCATGACCGAGGCAGGATTCGAACCTGCGACCGTAGCAGCAGCGCGGTTCCGGAGTGAAGCGCCTAGAACCGCTCGGTCATAGCGGCCGGCTAACTCGAGTAAAGATCTCAAAGTAAGATACCACAAGGCCTGGATATGCAGGGTTTACTTTTAACAAACTATGATTCTTAATAACAGTGTTACTAATTTGGCAAAATTGTTGTTAACCTGCTTTGGATTGTATTGTCAATGGACGGTCTGGCACGACGTGCAAAACTGTACTCGATCCATATGTGCTGCACACAGGCGGGCAGAGGCTTGACCTGTCTCGGCTTTGTTCGGTCCTACTCTGAAGTACTCTGTACAACGCGATACTTCATTTAGCATTGCGGTGTGGCACTTTCCGGTCGGCACGACATTTTTCAGTCCAACAGAAACGTGGTGTCATAGCTGTTTCACTATTTGTTTGTTGTATAAGGGAAGTTGACGGGTCCAGTGTCTGTTTGCACAAAAAGTGGTAGTTTCATGATTCGTCGTCACAAGCCTTTAAAAGATGACAGAAAAGAGGGGTGAGAACTCTCAATATCCATGATACAGTCGCGTAATCGGCAGGTACCGCAAATTTGCTATGGAACGACTTAACAACGCCACGCAGAAAAAAAATTTAAAGATTTAGTTGATGATGCAGAACACTACAAAGCTCGACAGACGGGGTTCATTGTTTTGTAAATCGAGAAGAACCTTGTGCTACATCTGCAAGCATGGTTTCTGAAGTGGCGCGCATTATTTAACTGTCAGCTGCAACAGGTTTTGATAGGACTGAACGAAGAACACGAAGACTTTATACATTACTGCAAAGTACGATGTTTAAGTCAAGGGTCATTCCTGAAACGTTTTTTGATTTGAAACATGCTATTGCTGAGTGTATGAAGGGAAAAGAAAATCAGGAACGAAAATTAGAAGATCCAAAATAGATTGCAGACCTTGCATTTCAAATGGACCTGATTACACACTGCTCACAGTGAGGAACTGCAAGGTGAGAAAAAACTTACTTCTGATTTAATGGGAATTAATTTAAAAACATAAAAGGATTATGGAAGGCACGAATTTTGACAAGAAATGCCGACCATTTCCCTAACCTAACTGGCGTTAAAGAAAACGAGAGCTTACGAGAATTCTTTGTGGTCTTGAAAAAATTAGAAAGATAGTTTTCTAAACGTTTTGAGGATTTCGTCAATATTCATCCGTTTTCGAGACCGTCTGTCATTTCAGTTCAAAACACCTGTGCGCTTATGCAAATGGAACAGACAGATCTGCCATGTAATTTACGTTTAAAAGGCAAATTGTTTTACGTTAAAACTGTCCAGAAGATCTACGTTTTTTTCTTCGGGATGAGTTTCCATGTCTACATAAGAGATTGTAAACATAATAAAATATTTCAACATATATACGTTAAATACTTTTAACGATTATGAAACGAAATAATTCACGATTACGTTGCAACCTGAGTGCGAAAATCTGTGAAATAGGCTGCATCTATCTGTCCGTATTCCCACATTTTGACGAGACAGAAATTATACTACGTCTCTGTGCACCAAAAATAATGAAATAATACTGAAAATTTGTTTTAACCAAGTTTTCATCGGAACAATATTTCATCAGAACTGTTGTGCACAGCGACTGTCGGATATTTCAAAAAGGGAAAAGGAATTCAGGAGTCAGTCGCAAATTCAATCTCTATTTTTATTGCACATCTAGATTACAGCTATTGAATAGCTGTCTTCAGTGAGTTTAAATCGAATCATATAGGGTCAGATAAAATCAGAATCAGGTCATGTACGTCTTAATGTCGTATGGTCCCCATTTGTTATCACAAACTTGACAAGTCTAAATTACTCGATTTAAAGCGAAATCTGTGTGGGTCCTAGAAAATGCGGTCCTCATGGATTACAGCCAACATGAGGTGGCTAAAGGAGAAATCACCGAAAAAAATCAGGTGGGTCACTCGACTGCTCTATCAAGAAACCATTACCTTCTCATAGCAAATTAAAAAAACGCTCTCAAAAATTTCACATAAAAGAACCGAATCGTCCTCAGGGGACTAGGAAGCATATTGTTTGAGTGAAGCCGGAATAGACTATCAAACAACTTCATGACACGAATGAGATTAATTAATGACGGTTTTTTGTTTCTCAAAGGAATTTAAACAGGGTGGTCAGAAACTGTCTGAAAAACTTGTAGGGTGCTGAGGGGTAGGTTGTGCTGAGAACTAACTGTTACGAAAAAAATATCGATACGTTGCGCCGTTTCTGATTCAATTAGTTGGTTAGTTGCGCCTGTAAATTCAAGCACCTGCCAGAGATGGTGCTGCCCAAAGTGTTTTACGTTTGGTTTCCTAAAACCGAAAGAGAGAGCGGTACGCAAATTGGACATGGGGCGATAGTAAGGATCGAACCGGAGCCAGTAGCTGAGTAACCTTGTGTATTATCATATACGCTGTGAGAACAACTGATAATAATTGTATCTGACAGGCTGCTTGAATTTGCGTGCAACGACATGTTTGATTAACTTCAATGATAACTAAATTTGAAACGGTGGAACGTATCAAATTTTTTTCTTAACAATTATATCTCTGCAAAATCTACCCTGCAACAAACTTGTAAGCTTTTCAGACTGTATCAGACCATCCCATACAGTGCGAAGAATCTGTATGTTTCTTGATTGATGAGTATATATGCCGTTGCGGCTTTCCACGTTTAGTTAAGCAAATCTGCTGTTCACCAATTTTCGCCTCAGAAAATATGATACGCAAACAGCTAAAATACGATAGCACACAGAAATAAGTTTACACATTTCACAGACAGATGATGAGCACGAATTCCATCATTTAACTTACCTGACGACTGTGGTGATAGGAAGGGAAACCTGATGCAACTTTAAAATTAAAGAAATTTGCCAAATCATGAAAACAGGGGACTTTCCACGACGGCATAACCACTGAGAGAGAGGTGCATATATCTAAATACCTTAATGCTCAAAGATGACTGAGGTAGACCGTTATCCATAAAGAAGATGTTATGGAACGTAAACCTAATTAACATTAGCTACAGAGAGAGGATGTATGGTGCAGTGTGGCTTCATCGTGGCAGGAATGCTCACTTTGCATGATAGTGTTTACTTAAATACTTATTCACTGGTGTTAGTACGTCATCACACACATACTTCTACCAAACGGTTCAAATGGCTCTGAGCACAATGGAACTTAACTTCTGAGGCCATCAGTCCCCTAGAACTTAGAACTACTTAAACCTAACTAACCTAAGGACATCACACACATCCATGCCCGAGGCAGGATTCGAACCTGCGACCGTAGCGGTCGCGCGGTTCCAGACTGTAGCGCCAGCCGGCCGCGTTAGTCTAGCGGTTCTAGGCGCTCAGTCCGGAGCCGCGCGACTGCTACGGTCGCAAGTTCGAATCCTGCCTCGGGCATGGATGTGTGTGATGTCCTTAGGTTAGTTAGGTTTAAGTAGTTCTAAGTTCTAGGGGACTGATGACCATAGATGTTAAGTCCCATAGTGCTCAGAGCCATCTGATCAGACTGTAGCGCCTAGAACCGCTCGGCCACCCCGGCCGGCTATTTCTACCAATTTCCATATTTAAGTAATGGTTTTCACTATTAACAACCTACGATGCAGTTTTATTATTATTGTTGTTACTATTCTTGGAGAGCTGACCATTTAAGATCACGCTACGACTTCATTTTGTTCTCATTGTCCAGAGTTTCTTCTGTCTCCAACAATCCGTCATAAGTCACTTTACTGTTGCTTTTGTTCCTCTGTCCGTGTTCTTCAGGTATTTGTAATTCTTCTTTCCACTCTGTATTCTGTTTCTACACACGTTCCCTTCTAAAATGAGTTCTTACGGATTGCTGGGTCTCTGAAAGTCTTTCCCATCTTCTTTAAATTCACGTCGTGGTGGTCTTCTTGTTCCAGAAGTAATCAAATATTTGTTTGGATGGTCAATTTTTGTCGATTTTGTACAACTGTCTAAGAAATATCAGCATCCTTTTCCTCGTGGTCTTCGAGATCCTGTACACATTCCGGTAGCCTTCTTTGCTACTTCGAAGTCCCCAGTCGGCCTGAGTGTGGATCACATTCATAATTTTTGGTAGGTTTTTCCAACTTCTCCAGCTTGTAGCTCATCGACAGGCATTCACTGGCGTGCAGGCATTCTGTATTCACCACAGTATTATAGTGTCTTAGTTTGACGCTTCAGGAGATGCACGTCTTGCTGTAAAAGATTTTAGTGAGCCAATACGATCCGTCCATTTTTGAGATGCGATCACCTATCACAGCTTTTTCTACTCCATTTTCCTGTGTGATCTCGCCGAGGTATTTTAATTTCTTTACTCTCGTAATATATTCTATCTCTATTTCAAGGAATGTCGGCCTATATTTGTTACTCATCTTGAATTTGATCGTTTCTATCGAGGTCCTCAGCCCTGTCCGACAGGCGATGCTTTCTAAAAAGTTGGATGTTTGTTATTCAGAAATGTCCGTCTTGATAGCATATAACTATAGTATTCACAATGTCCGGTTCAGCTCACTGCCACCGTCAGACCTGTTACAAAATAGGAAAAAAAACACTATTGTGACACTAATACGGTCAGTTGGCTGAAGACCAAATATACAGAAAATCTAAGAACACATAAAAAGATTCTTAGATTTTCTGTATGTTTGGTATTCAGCCAATTGAGCCTATTATTGTCACATTAGTATTTTTTCTTTTTTGTAACAAGTCTGATAATGGCAGTAAGCCGAAACCAGTCACTATAAAGCTATACGCGATCAAAACGGACACTTACTGATAAAGTGCCAAACTCGTTTACAGAATATGTCTTCAATTAATTGGTCTGGATGATCACTTCCTCTGGGGTATCTCAAAGTCATCTGCAAAGGCCATGCAATTGACTTGAATTCCTTCAGATTTTGTGTCTAAGCAGATCGGGCCTATTCCTTTATTTTCGAGTTTTGATTTCCAAATTTCTACAATCTTTTATAGAACACAGCTGATTAGTAGCGGTGATAGACAGCAATCTTGTCTCACGCCTGTCTTTATTTTAGAGGGCCCGGGCAGTTCCCCCATGAAATTCACCCTGTTCGGGTCTCTATGATTTTACTCGCCAATCTGGGTTTCACTCGGAATTCCCTGATGAACGCATCCAGGGTTCATTGTCCACTGAGTCAAAAGCCTTTTTGAAATCTATGAAAGACACCACAATTCTCCCGGAACTCAGTATTCTTTGACAGATTATTGAATTCAAATTAAGAATTTTCTCAACGCAGTAGCTGCCGTTCCGGAGCCGTCCATGATACTCTCTGAGTTGTGTATCTGGGGTCATCTCTGTTGTATTGAGAAGCGGGAAATAACTGCAGAAATCTATGTGGGACTTACGACTAAAGTATCCGTTAGGACAGTGCAGCGAAATTTGTTGTTAACAGACTATGGCAGCAACCGACAGATGCGAGTGTCTTGGCTAACAGCACGACGTCACCTGCAACGACAAATAACGATGTCGTGTCACTGGGCCACAACTGTTCGCGATTGGTTTGAAGAACATTCTGGAAAATTTATAGTGAATAATTTGGCCACCCAGATCGACCGACTTGAATCTCATAGAACATTTATGGGACACAGTCGAGTGGTCAGTGAGTGCACAACATCCTTCACCGGCAACACTTTCGCAATTATGGACAGCCAGACAGGCAGCATAGCTCAATATTTTTGCATGGGACGTCCAGCGACCTGTTGAATCCGTGCCACGTCGAGTTTCTGCACTAGGCTGGGCAAAAGGAGGTCCGACACGATATTGAGAGGTATCCCATGACTTTTGTTAGCTCAGTGTAAATTCACACTTGTAGTTACAGAAATACCTCGGATCAACCTTTGATGCAATCCAGCATATGGAATGCCGGAGTTAGGAGGTCAGAGGAAGGGAAAGCAGAGATAATAACAGAGGAAAGATGGAACAGCCAACGGGAACAACAGTTTCAGGAGGAATTTCCCTGTAAGATGGATTGGATATCCGTGTTGTAATATTAATTTAACAAAGCAGTCTTTTAGAATGCGAGACTTAAACAGGGACATTTTAAAACAAGACACCTGTCATTAGTTATAGCCCCATTCGGTGACTGTAATGGCAATTACAAGATATATTTAAACTTCTATTTGTGGTCAGAAAAAATTGAATATTTGTGAAGAAAGGAAATGAAGTTGAACTGAGTACTTCACTAATCCAACTGTAAAGAGGGGAAGTGCTGGTTAGATGTAGGAGAGATTTGGTATGTAGCTGCTTATAATGATGATACATTCCTTACGGCGATAGAAAGGGAAAACATGGGTGGGGTGTATACATAGGGCAAATCAAGAAATAACCATTGTCATAATCAAAATGAGAAAAATGGGTGTAGACGGGAGGGGTCCGTAGAATATTAACGAGATGAAAGTGGTGAGTTAGGAGAACACATTAAAAAAGTTTGACGCTGTACCGAACACTTTAAGAGCAAAACTGACTCATAGAAGAAGAACAAGATGGCAAAGTCCACGTTGGGCAACTGATTATTGGATGCAAAAAGAGAGAAATCTTGGTTGCATATAAGGGACGAGTTTAGTGCCAAACTGCTATGTTTATATGAATCTGACAGTACTCACAAGGGAACCTCGCCATCGCACCCCCCTCAGATTTAGTTATAAGCTGGCACAGTGGACAGGCCTTGATAAACTGAACACAGATCAATTGAGAAAACAGGAAGAAGTTGTGTGGAACTGTGAAAAAATAATCAAAATATACAAACTGAGTAGTCCATGGGCCACATAGGCAACATCATGGAAACCTACAGCTCAGGAGCGTCGTGGTCCCGTGGTAGCGTGAGCAGCTGCAGAAGGAGAGGTCCTTGGTTCAAATCTTCCCTCGACTGAAAATTTTACATTCTTTATTTTTGAATAGTTATTATCTGTCCGTTCGTTCATTGACGTCTCTGTTCACTGTAATAAGTTTAGTGTCTGTGTTTTGCGACCGCATCGCAAAACCGTGCGATTAGTAGACGAAAGGACGTTCCTCTCCAATGGGAACCGAAAACATTTGATCGCAAGATCATAGGTCAACCGATTCCTCCACAGGAAAACACATGTGATATATTCTATACGACACTGGTGACGGCATGCCCGTCAAATGACAGGAATATGTTGTCGACCAACCTAACTTGTACACTTGGCGAAGGGGTAAAAAGATTCTTCTACCTTTCCCGATTTAGGTTTTCTTGTGAATGTGATAATCACTCCAAAAAAAAAGTGATGAAAACATAAGAGTTTGTCACATAAACTGAAAATAAAAAATTAAACTTATCACTCGATGGAAGATTTGAACCACGGACCTTTCATTCCGCAGCTGCCCACGTTACCACCAGACCACAGCGCTCCTGCGTTTCCAGTCTCCTTGTGTTGCCTATCTTCCCATGAACTACTCAGTTCGTATATTTTGCTTACTTTTTCACAGTTCCACACAACTTCTTCCTGTTTTCTCAATTAATCTGTGTTCAGTTTTTCAAGGTCTATCCACTGTGCCAACTTATAACTAAATCTGAGGGGGGTGCGATGAGGAGGTTCCCTTGTCAGTGACAAGTAGCAGAAACTCGTGTGTCAGACAGTTAGCTGTTAATATCCATAAGTATGCTGAGAAAAGCGATAAGAAAATAAGTATATGTTATATGATTATTAGTCGTACTGATGTGACTATTTGCTCGGACATATTTCGCTGAGGCGGAGTCAGGCAGCAGCAGCCGGCCGAGACACAAGCAGCAACAGGTAAGTATCCGATTTTGTGGTATTTTACGAGTTCCTAAGCAGGAGCGAATTGTATAGATTTCCAAGATATCAAGGACCAGTTACAACAGTCACGGAATAATCGGTGCGATATTCCTTGATGGTACGGTGAGTACCGAACGGTACGTGTAGGTTTCGGAAGATGATTCATCATCCCCATTATCCAAAGTGACCCTGATTTCTACAAGATGTGGTTCATGCAAGACTGATCTCGACCCCGTCGAAGCAGGAGAGTGTTTGATGTCCTGGAGGAGCATCTTGGGGACGGCTTTCTGGCTTTGGGGTATCCAGAGGCCACTGGCATGGACCTCGATTAGCCGCCATATTATCCTGATCTAAACACATGCAACTCCTTTTTTTGGGCTATATTAAAGATAAGGTCTACAGCAATAACCCCAAAACCATTGCTGAGCTGAAAACAACCATTCAGACTGTCATCGGCAGCATCGATGTTCCGACTCTTCAGCGGGTCATACAGAATTTCACTATTCCTCTGCGCCACATCATCGCCAGTGATGGCAGGCATATAGAATGTGTCATAACTTAAATCCGAATATCTGTAGTGACGTTTACATGTTGAATAAAGTGTTTTTTTACTAATCTACGTTTTTTTCATATAGTTCAATAATTTTCACCCGGTACATACCTGAAGCGTTAGAGACGAACAATGATAAGCGATCTCCATTGTGAATTTAGGAATGCCTCACATAACCATTCAATAAAAACGAATGTAGAAGTTAGTACTACGCTCAAGAATTATGACGTTTTTGGAGAACGAAAATCTCCTCTGTAAAAATCAATATGGATTCCTCAAACAGAGATCTTGTGAAACTCAGTTCGCTTTGTTTCTCCATGAGATTCATAGCACTGTAGACAACGCATCGCAGGTTGACTCCATGTTACTTGAATTCAGGAAGACATTTGACACCATCCCGCCGTACCTTTTAGTGAAAAAAATACGACCTTATCGACTATTGGTCCATATTTGTGACTATATTCAAAGACTTCCTTGCAGTAGAGGGCAAGATGTCGTTCTTAACGGAACAAACCCTACATATGTAAAGTTAATTTGTGGAATACCCCAATGAAGTACGATGGAACCGTTACTGTTTTTAATGGATGTAAATGATCTAGTAGAAAGCGTCGAATGCTCTTCAAGGCTGTCGCAGATGATGCGGTTGTCTATAACAGAATGGCAACGCCAGAAGATAGTATCAATTTGCAGAATGATTTGCAGAGGACTGATGAATGGATGAATGGAGCAGACTCTGACAGTTGACCCTAAACTTAAATAAATGTAACATATTGCGCATGCAGAGGAAAAAACATCCACTACTGTACAACTACACTATCGATGAAAAACTGCTGGAAACAGTATCTACCGTAAAATATGTAGGAGTAATTATACAGAGCGATCTTGAATGAAATAACCATATAAATCAAACAGTAGGACAAGCACATGCCAGACTTAGATTCATAAGAGGAATCTTAAAATTGATCCTTACCATGTAGGGACGATAGAAGAGATAAAGAAGATGCAACGAAGAGCGGAGCGTTTCGTCACGGGATCGTTTAGTAGACACGAGAGCCTAACCGAGATGCTCAACAAACTCCTCTGCCTCAGGAGATTCGAGGCTGATTGCCATTCGAGGGGGCGCGGGTTCGATTCCTGGTCGGGTCGGAGACTTTTCTCCGCTCGCAGACTCCGTCCTGTGTTGCTCTTACGCTCGTATTCTCATAACTAACATCCCGGTATTGAGATGGCTGAATGTGCAGGTCCCGAAAGCCAATAATACAACAGACTAAACACGAAAAATTAAAAAAAAGAGGCTCCATTGGCAGACGTTACAAGAGAGGCGTTGTACACCACGGAGAAGTTTCCTGTTGAAATTTCAACAAAGCACTTTCCCAGAGCCCATCGTGTTGGCCGAGCGGTTCTAGGCGCTTCAGTCGGGAACCGCGCGACTGCTACGGTCGCAGGTTTGAATCCTGCCTGGGGCATGGATGTGTGTGATGTCCTTAGGTTAGTTAGGTTTAAGTAGCTCTAAGTTCTAGGGGACTGATGACCTCAGATGTTTAAGTCCCATAGCGCTCAGAGCCATTTGAACTTTCCCGGAAGAGTCCGACAACATATTTTTTCTTTCACATACATCTCGCGTAATGACCACGACGAGAAAATCCGAGAAATTAGAGCCAATGCAGAGGCTTACCGACCATCATTCTTCCTATGCGCCATTCACGAGTGGAAAAGGATAGGGGGCCGGGGCGGGGCAGATCAGTTAGTGGCACAAGAAGTACCCACCGCCACACACCGTTACGTGGCTTTCGGAGTATGGTGTAGATGTAGTTTTTAGCGGTCTAAAAGTGATTATGAGGCTAATTAACTTTAATAACATCCATTGGAAATTTCTTAAACTAGCGATTTGACTTAATTTTACGAGAAGGAAGATGCACGTAGTTAACACATCTCATACCTACATCCATTCTCTGGGAATCACTGTAAAATATGTGGCAGAAGGTAGTTCTCATTGTTGAGTGTATTAAGACTTCTTCTCATTCCATTCACGGCTGATGAGTGAGAACAACGACTGCTCATATGCTTCTCTGCGAGCTGTTATTTCCCTAATCCGGGAAAAGTTCGTAGGAAACAGATGAATATTTCTAGTTTCTACGACTAATACTATCCGCTAAGTCATCAATGTACAGCATGAATAGCAATCAAAGTTTGTAATTAATAAGCATCTCGGGTGCTTATCTGTGAATAAAGAATCTTATTCTCATAGTGCTTGTTTTAAATGTATTCTTGACCTCTCATTCAAATATTCAGTTTGGAATCGCTAAATATGTATCTAGGCTATTATGAGGCTTGTGTCGTTTGTAGACGAAGCTAAACTGAAATGAGTAACAGTTAAAAATAACATGGAGTGGTGGAGACTTCGACGAAGTGCAGAGGAGTAGGGAGTAGGGCACCGCTAGTGAATGAGCGGAACGGAGCCGATCGATTTGCCACGACAGCGGTAATTCCTAGAATCGTCGGACCTTCATTAAAGTTAAGCAGCAGCTTGTGACAAAAGCAGAGGGTTCTCGTCGAGCTCTCCTGGCTGACGTTGCCAGACTTATATATTTCTCCTTTGTACAAAAACTGTGTGATTCAAGCAAGCCGAACGAGTTGGCAGTTGTTCAGCAATGGATGTTTTAACATGTTACAGGATGAAACACGTGGACCTTCGCCAATTCAGTTAAGTATATTTCTGTCAATCCTTACCTCCAGCATTATTTCTATAGTATTTTTCAAGTTCTTCTCAGCATTTCTCAACTAGGTGCTGTTAACTTGCTAGCCGGCCGAAGTGGCCGCGCGGTTCTGGCGCTGCAGTCTGGAACCGCGAGACCGCTACGGTCGCAGGTTCGAATCCTGCCTCGGGCATAGATGTGTGTGATGTCCTTAGGTTAGTTAGGTTTAACTAGTTCTAAGTTCTAGGGGACTAATGACCTCAGCAGTTGAGTCCCATAGTGCTCAGAGCCATTTGAACCATTTTGTTAACTTGATATTTTTTATTAAACGCTTTTTGGCATCATCCATACAGCCAGTCTCAGCGCCATAAAAAACAACTATCCGTTACATGCACTGAAAGCGAACTTACGTCAGTGATCTAAGAAAATCTATCTTATCGCATAATGTCGCTTTCACAAAGGTGAATTATGAAGTTTACTAGGGAATCCCGGGAAGATATTATAACGTGGCGTTATTTCCATGTTCACTGTAAGGTATTTGTGGTAGCTAACCGTATAGTCGTATAGTAAGTTACACTCTTACTGGTTCAGGGTGTTACGTAATTAATCTTCGATGTCCACGCCTCACTTAACACAGTTGGCGTTTAAACGCTGCAGGTGAAGAACTTTGTGAGCAACTCAACGGGCTCTAGAGATAGCCATAATTATCTAGCCGTTTTATATGGCAGTATGATGCTGTTTCATAAACTTCTGAGTTGACGTTAATAACAGTATAATACTTTTAGTATATTCCCTATTGCTGGGGTGATGGATCATCGCCCGACAGTCAAGTCCACGGTCAAACGTAAGGACGAAATTCTTGTCCTGAAATTTACACACACTGAAATTAAATTACATTTCCAGATTCTAAAAGTCATAATTAACTTTGTAATATATTTCCAACAGCCTCTCGTTACTGACCCAAGTCCTTAGGGCTTTTATGAAACAAGAAACACGTTTTACTTTAAACATTATCCTCGCCTGAAAACTTTTGAACTTAAAGAATGATTATGACTATCCTCTTCAACAAGTTTGTCGAAAGCTGCTACGTGAGATACTATTTTTTAAATGTAAGTATATGTGTTTGAGGTATTTGTTTTTCTGGCTTAATACTTGTGAGTGTCTTTGTCATGGAATCATCAAATACAGGAGAAATACCGCTGTAATCTCTAAAATATCCCAGTTAACCGTGTCTGTGTTCAGTCAGAAACTTTTCCCGTGAAGAATTTTTGAGTAAACTGACGTAAGTGAGCCAAAATATGCAGCCCATACACGACTTCGACTGTGCCTTTTTGGAGCTGTGACGTGACTATATCTGCCCACAACTTAATAAATTAGCATTCACTTTCGCAATTGATAAGACTGTCTGATGAGACAATGATTAATATCCAAATACCTGCTGTCCGTAAAGCTACTGTTGTGTTACTATAACAATCATCATTAAAGCCTAAAAATAAAAAGCTCAACAGTGAACTTTGTGGAATCGTAGAAGACGTTCATTTCACTGATTTTGGCAATGAGGTCCTCATACATCAAACTGCTTACTGGGCATGAGAGCCAAGGAAAACTCCCCAGTAGGTTCTAATGACATGCTCAAGCAATAAGAAGAAAGGATACGCAAAATAAATAAATATTTTTTCGGACAGCACAACCAGCTTTAGGTATAATGCCCGAATAGGTGAACGTATTAAATTGCTTTCGTCGTAACCATAACGGAATGATTAGACATTCGCTTGTTCCGGCAATGAGTTTGAAAACAGACATGGTCGACACATGTGACGCCTAATGAAGCAACAGGGGCAATAGAAGACTGGAAGGGACATTAGGGGTTGAGGTCCCGTCGATGACAATGTCATTAGAGACGGAGCACGGACTCAAATTGGGGAATAATGGCGAAGGAAACTTGCCGTGTCCTTTTCAAAGAGGCTTTAAGCAATTTGTAAAACTTAAGACACACCTAAATCTGGGTGTCAGTATGGAGACTTTAACTGTGGTCCACTTAAATATGAGTCCACTGTTTTAACCATTGCTCCTTCTTTCTGGGTGAAAAGGGAGAATAAGACTGCCAAAGTAGAATTATTTACATGGAGATGGTATCATCGATACGGCTGTGGCACTAAACACTGGGTTCCAGGAACGAAATCAAGAAAGCTCGCGTATATTCCAAGTGGACGAGACTTACTGTAAAGTATAATTAACATGCAAAATGTCAAATATTTTTGGGCCTCTTACGTATGACTTAGCACAGAGAGAAATCACTACACTGTATAGCGAAAACAATTAGACCTACTACAAACAGGTTTTTGGAATACAGTGGCTGCAGAGAGGTTGCAAGACGTCCTGGTGTAAAAGTAACCATGAATTTTATGACTTGTAGGTTATCTGGCGACTGCTGGAAGATCCTACTTTTATTTTTATTCATGATTTATTTGCCAGTCTCTCTGAATCAGTTATATTAGTAATAACGGAAGCTCAAGTTAAACTGCGCAACAAGGTGACGCAGTGGTGAGACATGGGACTCGCATTCGGTAGGATGATGGTCCAAATCCCCGTCCGGCGACCAGATTGAAGTTTTCTGTGATTCCTCTAAAGCGCTCAAGAACAATGATGGGATGCTTCCTGCGAAAGGAGTCAACCGATTTCGTTCCAAATATTTCCCCATGCCGAGCTTGTACTCCACTTCTAATGTCCTCTTTGCCTGCAGGACGTTGAACCCTAATCTTCCTTCCCAAAGAGAAATGATCAGTGTCCACAGTGTTTAACAGCGAGAGTTGAATTATCAGATTAATGTATACTGAAGCTGTGGCCGTGGTGATCTAGTGGGTGGAGCTCTAGGCTCTGACCTGGAGATCCCAGGTTGAATCCCGGACTGGAGTGGGGACTTTTCCTCCAGGACAGTCCCAGGTCGACTCAGTCTCCTATCAAATGAGAGCCACGGATCTTTCTCGGGGGTGAAATGCGGCGTGGGCAATGGACCCATCACACTCCTCTCCTAGTGCTGCGCCGAAGAAAGACTGTACTCTACATACGGTCAGGTCAATAGTCAGGTCACGGGCTGTGCGCCACAACTGGAGCTTTATTTGCTGAAGTTTGACATTTGTGTTGCAAAATGGAACTGTGTATTGTTACCCTTTACGCTGTTATGCATGATGTTGGTGCTCTGCCTTTTGATGTCAAGAGCAGCGCAAATCGCTCTTGATTACAAATGCAAACCTCTTCCTAATAATAGGTGACTAGATTCTTAATTATCCTTAACTACCATAAGTCATTCAAAGAAATCATCACTGCTAACTAAATGAGTAGGCAACTGGCAGCTGAACTGGCAACGTCAACGGTATTCTGTTTCATCACTAAGATGCAGAAGAGGAAAAGATGCACCGTAACATATTAAACGAGGAAATGTGAATTATGATATTGCTGAAAAGGGGAGTACATCTCCTGGCACTGGTTTTGCAGTCAACTTATCGTTATAGATCTTCATGTGGATACGATGGCACAATACTATCCAAAGTAACGCATCACATGTGAGGTGTCACAAAGGACACCTCGTTGTCGTTAAAGGGTGGTGCACAAATTATGAAAATACAATGGATCAGAAATGGTTGAGTTGAAGGGAGACCTGAGACCACCGAAGGTGAGAAGCGACGATCATTAGTATAGCTACAGTACAGATGAGCTGCGTTGGAACGGACATCTTGCTCAGTCGCAAGGAGTCACAGATAAAACAACTTCAATACGCTGAAACTTCACTTTTTTCAGCAATAGATGTACTACGTCTAGATTTTGAGTACTGCACGTAACTTAGGCACTTATTTCACTTCCACAAATATGGATGCAATTGGAGCCAAGTTCTCTGTTGCAGGGTCAGACAATTTCGACCGGAGAAGAGGCAGCTTCCTACTGCACGAAGCAGACGTGATAAGTACTAGCTCACTCTTTTGAACAAGCTGAACGTTACTAACTGGACTTCCTGGTACCATTATACCGCGGCCCTCGAGCGACTGCCGAGGCCCGTGGAGAAAAGACTGTCTTAGGTTTCTATTCCTGGGACAGTTTGGTTTCCGAAAGGATCTGTTGTTTGCAAAACCTCACACTGAACGAAACTGAACTTGACAGACAATAGATTCCTTTGGATAATGGCCAGTGCCATACTGAAACATCACAAACCGCGTACAATATCCATGTGGAAGATTACTTACAAATTATACGAATTATTAGTTCGCACCGCTATGTGTGATTTCATTCCATATCTCCCTCCAATGGGAGCGTACATCAAATGACATTTGAATATGAAGAAGTTGTGAATAAATCTACATATCATATCTGAAATCATCTCACTACCATCTATGAGTGACGTGTATCAGTAAAACGAAACTTAAAAAAAAATTGTGTTTTGCAGATCCGGTGATCACTCCTTGCTAGAACAGAGTATTAACTGTCCTTCAGAATTACATTCCTACTTTTTGGTAGTTATCAGTTTCGAGTTTTAGCAAAGTATCTTTGGATCACAATAGTCTTTTCACTACAACAGTAATCGTATATTCGTTGAGCTTGTTGTATGGCATGCTAGGAGTTTGAAATAGAATGAATGAACTCACTATTATCATAGTAGAAAGAATTGTTTTATGTGAGATGAATTGGTGAAAACCCGAAAGTGGTAGTGACTTAAAAATTGTATTGTGATCTTGAGAATAAATAAAAAAACCCTTAAATGAAATAAGATTCATGAAATAGTACAAGAAAAAGGTATATTGCGAAACTAAATCAAGGAAATTCATACTCCTATTTTCCATGTTCGTAAACGACCGGTTGGATAGCGAGGCCAGTAATTTGAGAATGTTTCCAGATGAATAGGAAAGTATAATTCTTGAGTGACAGTAGACGAATTCACGTTCGTACAGAAATTCAGCTTGTCGTTATGAACGTCGGCTTGCTTTAAATGTGGATAAATTTAAGTTAATGCCGTTTGGTAGGAGAAACACTTCATAAAGTTCGAATACATTATTAGTGGTATGCTGCCCAACTCAGTCACGTAGACTAAATATTTAGCCATAACTTACGAAAAGTCATACAATGGAGTGAGTATATTAAGGTAGCCTTAGGGAAGGCGAATGGTCGACTACAGCTTCGGGTTCCCGGGTTCGATTCCCGGCGGGGTCAGGGATTTTCTCTGCCTCGTGATGACTGGGTATTCTGTGCTGTCCTTAGGTTAGTTAGGTTTAAGTAGTTCTAAGTTCTAGGGGACTGATGACCATGGATGTTAAGTCCCATAGTGCTCAGAGCTATTTGAACCATTTGACTACAGCTTACTGGGAGAGTTCTGGGAAAATTCAGAGCACCTGTAAAAGAGACGGCAGTACGAGCTGCTCCTGAATATTTCATTAGGGATTGGGATCCCCAAAAAATAGGATTAAAGGAAAATTTCGGAACAATTCAGAGGCGTGGAGGCGTTTTGCTATACACTATCTGATTAAAAGGATCCGGACACATATTGGAAGACATTAATATGGAGTGTGTCCACCGTTCGTCTTTATAGGGCTTGAACTCTGCTGGAAACACTTTCAATGAAGTGCCTGAATGTCTGTGAAGGAATGACGGCCCATTCTTCCTCAAGAGCGAAAATCTGAGAAGATAGTAGGCTGCTGGGGTCTGGAGTGAAACTGACGTTCTACGCATTCCAAAGGTGTTGCATTGGATTCAGGTCGGAAATCTGGGCAGATGAGTCCATTTCAGGAACGTTATTGTCGTTAAACTATTTCCTTAGATACGCTGATGCAAACAATGATCGTCTCCAAACTTTTACCCTTCTGTACGCAGCACACAATTCTCTAAAATGTGTTCATATCTTTCCGCATTTAGCATTTTCTTAAGAGCAGTAAGAGGACCATACTATAACCACGAAAAAAAGCTTCTTCTTACTACACTCTTGATATTACACATTATGGCAGGTTACGTTTATAAGGCTTTCACCAAACTCCAATCATTATATCGGGTTACCATAAGGTTTAGCGTAATTCATCACTCCAAACCACTCGTTTCCGGTCATCCAGTGTCGACTGGAGTCGCTCTTTACATCACCGCAAGCGTCACGTAGCGCTGACTATAGAAATGTGTGGCTTATGGGGAGGTCCTCTATCATTGTAACGCATTCTTTTCAACTCCCTAAGCACTATCATTGACCTAACTGGACTGTTGCTAGCACTTGGGACTCACAGGTTGCCCATTCCGCTAGTTTCATGTGATCTTCTACCACAACCTTCAGCAATGCTCGACGGTCTTTGTCGGTCAGAACACAATATCTGTCTGGTCTTGTTTTAACCGATGTTGTTCCACTGCGTTTCAATTTCACAACCTCATCACCAAGAGTCAACTTTGGTAGCTTTAGAAAGGTTGAAAATTCCATGGTATATTTGTTACTCAGGTGACATCCAACGACTAGTCCAAGTTTGAAGTCGCTTAGCTCTCCTGCCCGACCTAACCTGTTGTTTCTGCTTCTACACTGACAACACAGTGCTCCCCGTCTCCTTTTATATTGGTGGACCACATCTAGTGGTCAAATATGCATTACATAGAGTGTCCGGATTTTTAAATCAGATTATGGATTTGTTGTTGGTCGGTTCGATCAGTGCGAGAGTGTTACGGGAATGCTCCGTGAGCTTAGATAGGAATCCTTGGAAGGAAGAGGACTATTTATTTTGTGAAACGCTGTTGAGGAAGTGTTCAAGAACCGGCTTTTGCAACTAATTGCTGAAAAATTCCACTGGCACCAACGTTCATTTTCGTAAGCACCTTGAGGACAAAATAAGTGAGATTAGACTGTGTGCAGGAGTTCACAGGTAGTCGTATTTCCTTCGCTCCATCTGTGTACGGAACACGAACAGGGATGACTAACAGTGGTAGAAAGTCTCCTCCATCATCCACATTCTTGCACCTACAAACGGATACCAATTTCCCAAATTTGTGCAGAACAGCGCGGACTGTTACCTGCAGAACTGCAGCTGATGCTCGCCGTCCTGGAAGTCGACGTAGCTGACGGTGTGTCGCACGTGCCGGCACCAGTCGCAGGTGCGGTTGCGCTTGAAGCTGGCGCGCCGGCACTGCGTGAAGCACACCTCGGAGCAGAACGCCTTGTGGCTGGGCGTGCCGCCGTCCGCCGCGGGCTGCAGCGCCAGCACCGGCTGCCGGGACACCTTCTGGCACCAGGCGCACAGGGCGCCGTCTGAAACAGCAACACTTGCGTCACCTCAGCAGGGGACGTCTCTCGCTGGTAGTGGCGTGGCATCATCTCCCAGTGGAGTGCTTACAATATATTCAGGGTGTTTATTGCCCGGGGAAAATGTTACACTAATACTAAACCGTAGAAAGCCCGCCCGGTTGGCCGTACAGTCTAACGTACGGCTTTCCGGGCGGGAAGGAGCGCCTGGTCCCCGGCACGAATCCGCCCGGCCGATTTGTGTCGAGGTCCGGTGACCCGGCCAGTCTGTGGATGGTTTTTAGGCGGTTTTCCATCTTCACCGGAGAATGCGGGCTGGTTCCCTTTATTTCGCCTCAGCTACACTACGTCGACGATTGCTGCGCAAACAAGGTTTCCACGTACGCGTACACCACCATTACTCTACCATGCAAACATGTGGGTTGCACTCGTCTGGTGTGAGACGTTCCCAGGAGGGGTGGGGGGGGGGGGGTGTCCACCGGGGGCCGAACCGCACAATAACCCTGGGTTCGGTGTGGGGTGGCGGAGGGGTGAAGTGGACTGCTGTAGTCGTCGTGGGGTTGTGGAGCACTGCGGCTGCGGCGGGGACGGAGCCTCTCCGTCGTTTCTAGGTCTCCGGTTAACATACAATACAAACCGTAGAAAGTTTACTACTCCACATTTTATTCAAAGGAAACGATAATTTATAGGTTATGTATTAGTTAATTACAATTACTCGATCTCCAATGATATGTTACATACCAAGCTAAGTACAAAATATCCTGTTTCGTATCCTACTGCAGTCACAAATTTTATAACGATTTAGTAATCCAGGGCACTGATGACCTCGCCGTTTACCGCTCCACACCACTAATCGTCATCTTCATTTTTATTAGTAAAGGAAATAAATTTCCTATATGAGCACGCGATCACCGTGAATAATTTTGTGAAGAAAAACAACCAGATCGCTTAATGAATTTGTTTATTACTACACCGTTTCAGCTACTGCCTTAATCAGATATCAAAAACTTAGATCATACAAAACAAGGATCAGTATCAGTACTAAAAACATATGCCTATTCGGGGCATAGATTTTTTAATGCTGGCACTGAACCTTGTTTTGGAGCTTCTGAGTTTATGATATCTGATGACTGCAGTAGGCGAAACAGCGTAGCAAAGGAATTTATTAAACGATACCGACGGTTTTATTCACAAAATCATGTTGAGGGTGTTTCATGGTTAACAGCGAAAATTTCGAGGCAGAACTTTCCGGTAAGAGTCAGACAACTTACTACATCCTCCCACATACATCTCGCGACATGATCACGACGAGGAAATTCGAGGAACTAGAGCTAATAGAGACAACCATTCTTCTCACGCGCCGTTCGCGAGTGGAACAGGGAAGGGAGGATCAGTTAGTGTTACCAGAAGTACCCTCCACGACACGGCATTAGGTGCCTTGAGGAGTGTGATGAAGATGTAGTTGTAGACTTGGGTGGAAATATACAATAACAGAAGAAAAAAACGTTGCAGTAAACATAGATCCGCGAAGGAGCAGTTTGGGAAATAATTGGGTATGTGTGGCACGAGCGGCTCATGACCTCAGTATGAAATATTATCCGAGTTTGGACAAACGTATTTTAAATGTAGACTTCAGCATTAAGTCCCCGCCTAATAAGATTCAAATTTCACCCACGGCCTGCCTTAACCAGAACAATACAGCTACAGCACGTAACATGCCAGAATTTACTGTTCATTCGTACCTAGTGAACGAGGTGTTCCGCATGTCCTCTCGCATCTGGATGCAATACTGTACTCATCTCTGCAATGAGTTACTAATTCTTTCGAACACTGGCGGATCACCTCGCGCACAGTGTTGATTTAATATTAAACGACCAAACAAGGCTCTTCTAAACTTTACTTAAACCTCACAGTTTTCGAATACCTCCCATACTTCCCATACCACCCCTTCCATTCGATCCAACCATTTATTCTGTGTTTATTTATTTCATTATCATTGTCTACGTAGTCCATATATTCTGTTGTTGCAAATGTCAAGGCTATCCTTTCTCTGTTTTCAATTTCTCCTTACATAAATAATATATCTTCAAACTATTCTTCAGTACTCTCGTCGCATATTAATTTTATCTTATTGGGGGTTTGTTTCTTTAATTTAAAATTGTATTATAGACATTGTTTCTTTGAGTTTAGTGTTAATTTATTTCTGGTTTGCTCCATTATAATTATTTACTGTTTCACTTCAACATTTTTGATTGCGTTACCATTTAACTGTGAAAGATGACATTTACTGTGTGTTCGTACATCACTCTATATGTGTAACATGTTTTCCATGTTTTTCTTGAACACTGTACCCTCTTTGACAACGGCAGTCAGTTGAAGTCTGATGATGACCTCGTAAGCCGAAAACTGGCGAACAAAATAAATTAATGCTATAGAACAACGTAATAATGTTTTTCATTTATAATTATGTTGTCCTGTTAAGAAACGACGGAAGAATCAGTCAACATCTCTTAAAACTTAACAACATTGCATAATTCATTGCCAGTTCTTCCACTGTATCACCGGGGGTGCTGTACAGCTCACTTTGTTTTATGCAGATGAGGAGGAAAAACAAACCCTTAATGTTCGAACAGAGTATTAGTAGCGTGTTGCTTGACACAGTAACGCCGATGAAATATCCAGGCGTAACGTTACAGAGCAATATCAAATGGAACGAGCATGCAAGGATTGTAGTAAGGAGGGCGAATGGTCATCCATGGTTTTTTGGGAGAATTTTAGGAAAGTGTGATTCATCTCTGAAAGAGATCGCACATACGACACTAGTGCGATCCATTCTTGAGTACTGCTGGAGTGTTCAGGATCCGCACCATGTCGTATTAAAGGAAGACATCGAAGCAATACAGAGGTGGGCTGCTAGATTCGTTACCCGTACGTTACAGCAACATGCAAGTATCGTGGAAGTGCTTCGAGAACTCAAATGAAATCCCTGAAAGGAAGGCGAAAATCTTTTCGAGGAGCATTATTGAGAAAACTTAGAGAACCGGAAATGAAGCTGACTGCAGAACGATTTTACTGCCGCCATCGTACATGGCGGCAGTAACAGGGCTCGTACGGAGGGGCACAGACTGCCGTTTTTGCATCGCTCTTTTTGCGAGTGAAACAGGAAAAGAAACGACTAGTAGTCTGACAGTGTACCCTTCACCACTGTACGGTGGCTTGCGGAGTATGTATGTTGATGTTGATGTAGATGATCCTAGACAGAAAAATATAGAAGATTGAGGTCAGGTGTTCTTGGAGAGCAAGGTACAGGCTCCGCTCGACATATCCACCTTGGACCACATTGGCGAGCTAGATATCTTACATCAGCAACGAAATAGGCCAGTCCCCCATCATCCATGTGCCATGAATGAAATTTGAACCCAATTAGATGGGGAATTAATGGAAAAGTTTACATTTGAAATAGAGTTTTACTAACTATGAAAATATTTTATACCGAAGTGAGTGACGGTTCGTAAGCACACTATCTCGCAAACGGATCGTTTGCGGACCTGTGTTTTTATTCGAACAGTTTTGATTCTGTTGTCATATACAGTCAGTTTCCGCTTTTAATTATATGTGTCCTTTATAAATAATTTAATGGATAACGTCGGGCCGCGTGGTTTGCGGCCCCATGTCACGGTGGACCCTCCCTCCGGAGGTTCGAGTCCTCCCTCGGGCATGGGTGTGTGCGTTGTTCTTGGCATAAGCTAGTTTAAGTTAGTTTAAGTAGTGTGTAAGTGTAGCAGTTTGGTCCCTTAGGAAAAAAAAAATAACGTCGGACTCTCCATGAGGCTGGTCACGGACTATGTTGTCACAGGAAAGCTGCAACGCCAGAAGTCTGTAGCGAAACGTAGGAAGACCTGTAGAGGCTCGACAATTAGTGCAGGGTCTGGAAACTCACTCAAAAAGTAAATAAATGTAACATTTTGCGTATAACCCCACTGCTGATCGAGTACACTGCTGTTAACAATAATAACTGGGTGTTGTGTGATGTCCTTAGGTTAGTTAGGTTTAAGTAGTTCTAAGTTCTAGGCGACTGATGACCATAGATGTTAAGTCCCATAGTGCTCAGAGCCATTTGAACCATTTTGTTAACAATAACGACCATAAAGTATCTTGAGCAACAGTTTCGTGCAATCTAATGTGGAATGGCCACATAAAATTATTTTAGGAAAAACAGATGTCAGATTGAGATTCAATGGAATAATCATGAGAGAATGTAACTCATCCTCGATAGGAGTGGCACAAAAATACTCGGTCGGCCGATTCTTGAGTACTGCTCGTCAGTCTAGGACACTTGCAAGCGAGGATTAATGGAAGAGATAAATGGAATCCAAAGAATATCGCCGCGTTCGTCACAGGTCCGTTCAGTCACCACAAAAGCGTCACAGAAATGCCCATTAGACTCCAGTGGAAGACGCTAGAAGGAGACGAAGAAGTTTACTGTTAAAATTCGAGGGCATACGTTACAAGCAGAGTTACCAACCTGTTACTTGCTCCCAGAGGCCTGTCAACAGTGGTTTCTTCCACGCATAACTCGTTAATACGACAGAAAAGGAGATAAATGATAATGGTATCAAACGTACACTCCACCATACGGTAAGATGGCTTGCGTAATAGCCGTAGATTTAGATGCAAATTCTTTGCAAACGGCTGACAGGGCAGAAATTAACAGCTCGCGTCACATAGACATGTCACAAGTGTTTTTTCTTCTTTTACACGTACCGAGCGAGGTAACGCAGTAGTTAGGACACTGGACTTGCAGCCGGGGGACGACGGTTCAAATTCAGATTTAGGTTTTCCGTAATTTCCCTAAATCAGTCTCTGCAAATGCCGAATGGTTCTTTTGAAAGGACACGCCCGATTTTCTTCTTCATGCCTGAAACATACCGAGCATGTGCTCCGTCTCTGATGACCTCGATGTCATAGGGACGTTAAATCCTTATTTTCCCTCCCTTCTCTTTTACACATCATTGTCTCGGTGAGGTACTAAGGCAGCCTGTCTAATGTAAATTCTTTTGTTGACAGCCTGTATTTAAATCGGCCGTCGGGCTCTTAGTTTTCTTGCCATGTTTGTTTTGACCCGATCTGATGACCTGTGTTGCTTCGTGTTTCAGCAAAGTGACCCGACGCGACCACTTGAGTTACTCAGCAATTCAGTGAAGTGACCCGACGCTGGCATATTCTTTTACATACCAATAACAACGATTGTTTTAATATCTGAAGGGAAGCACGTATAGGGCTCATTTCCGAAACTAACTACTCCTGTTTATTTTCCTGGAAAGTACAACAGATACAGAAAGCGAGGTAACACAGTTAAATAGAGTAGGATTTCAGGTAAATGTAGTCATTTTTCCACAGTCAGCACCATTTGTTATGCACTTTTACCAACGAAGAACCAAAACCTTTATGCCGTGCTCGTAAATCCTGGCTGAGGCACGCCACTGCCTTACAGCTTTCACGACAGCATCTGAGTCGAGTAAACGTGGGCCACATAGTCAATCTTGACAGCTAAACTAACAACTGTTTTAGGCTCCAAGACATCCAAAATAAATACACACTCTCTGTCCCAGAAGCCTTTGTTCATCACTTTGCATGTAGATGGCCTGTGTTTAGAATTTTATCTTTGTTGAAGAAATCTCATCTCACCCCTCCATAAACTGTCTTTGGGACTACAGATGGTAGTGATGACATCACGTTTCATCTCCAGCTATATCACTGTTCAGATAACTAGCACCTTCATCCTCTTATTGGTCCAACAGGCTCCTAACAAATTTTAGCCTGATGATTCCTTTTTTTCTTTTGTAAGAATCTACGGGGCCTATATCGCACACCTTTTGCAATAACCTGGGCTGTGTAACATCTGGGCTAAGGAATTACAGTCAACATTCAGCTGTGTACACATTTCCTTTGCCGATCATCACGCATGAGTTGATCGAGGCCTTGTCTATTGTAAGAGATATTAGGACTCGTACGGAGGGATATAGATAGTCATTTTTCCCTCGCTCTGTTTACAAATGGAACAGGAAAGTACGTGGTATCCTCCACCACGCACTGTATTGTGCCCTGTGTATGTATATGGATACAGGTGCAGATGTATATTATGTGGGATGGTAGCTGAGCAGCGTCGACTGGGGCGTAACTTCTCATGCAAGTCCTACTTAAATCTAGTACCCACCGCCTCACATCACTCATGTCTATGGTATTGCCTGAGTACACTTTTAGCAAGTGTCGATAGATATCAGTTGGACCAATTTCTTCAGTAGTGAGTAGTTCAGTGACACATCTAGGTCTTAATACATGCTCGATACAGATGCCATTTTAGAATGCAGCCCTGGCTACTACTGACTGTCGCAAGACCACGAGACCAACGCAACATTAGCGAAATATTCAAAAATCAGCATTACATCCACAGAATCTGGCTTACACACTCAGAGTCAAAAGAAGAAAATCGAAGGCGTTAGTTCCGGTTTGGCCCTTGTTGACAGCCGCAGTACAATCAGTGATGGTAGTGTGGCCCATGCAGCAAGCATGGCATGAGAGCCACAGGGTAAACTGCTGGAAAAGCCACGAAGTGGTGTATATGGGCGAACCTATGACTGGTATTTAGGGACCGACACGGCCGCTCTCTGGCTCTCGTCTGCTTACACTTTGTGTCGGCTGCTGGATCGTATCTGCATTTGATGTTCCTCGTACCGGCTTATCCAACTGAACTTTGGTTTTGCTGGTGTAAGCACAGAGTTCTTCGGCAAGTCTCGGCTTTGTATTACGAACTCACACATAGCTTCCTCACGGACTGGTTTCAGCTGCCCTTCGGGTGACAGCGGTTTTTGTGGTCGTGGTTGTTATTTTGCTGTATGGTTCAAATGGCTCTGACCACTATGGGACTTAACTGCTGAGGTCATCAGTCCCCTAGAACTTAGAACTACTTAGGCCTAACTTAAGTACGTGTGTTTCATACTGTGCAATAAAGAAGTTAAATACCTACACAAGAAGTAGGGTCTAGGTGTGTTTACATACGGTGTTTAATGTGTTTTAACACATATGTAAATTCCCGCCAGTTACGTGTTTTAGTAACTGTTCATTGTATGGCTAGAATATCCCAGTTAGGTTTATCACATTCTTTAAGAAAAATCACAGTTTCCCTCAGACGAGAAAGTCATGAGAAATCTTTCACGAAGTTATAAATACATCTACATCCACATCTACATCCATACTCCGCAAGCCCCCTGACGGTGTGCGGCGGAGGGTACCTTGAGTACCTCTATCGGTTCTCCCTTCTATTCCAGTCTCGTATTGTTCGTGGAAAGATGGATTGTCGGTATGCCTCTGTGTGGGCTCTAATCTCTCTGATTTTATCCTCATGGTCTCTTCGCGAGATATACGTAGCAGGTAGCAATGTACTGCTTGACTCCTCGGTGAAGGTATGTTCTCGAAACTTCAACAAAAGCCCGTACCGAGCTACTGAGCGCCTCTCCTGCAGAGTCTTCCACTGGAGTTTATCTATCATCTCCGTAACGCTTTCGCGATTACTAAATGATCCTGTAACGAAGCGCGCTGCTCTCCATTGGATCTTCTCTATCTCTTCTATCAACCCTATCTGGTACGGATCCCACACTGCTGAGCAGTATTCAGTATTCAAGCAGTGGGCGAACAAGCGTACTGTAACCTACTTCCTTTGTTTTCGGATTGCATTTCCTTAGGATTCTTCCAATGGATCTCAGTCTGGCATCTGCTTTACCGACGATCAACTTTATATGATCATTCCATTTTAAATCACTCCTAATGCGTACTCCCAGATAATTTATGGAATTAACTGCTTCCAGTTGCTGACCTGCTATATTGTAGTTAAATGATAAGTGATCTTTCTTTCTATGTGATCGCAGCACATTACACTTGTCTACATTGAGATTCAATTGCCATTCCCTGCACCATGCGCGAATTCGCTGAAGATCCTCCTGCATTTCAGTACAATTTTCCATTGTTACAACCTCTCGATATACCATAGCATCATCCGCAAAAAGCCTCAGTGAACTTCCGATGTCATCCACAAGGTCATTTATGTATGTTGTGAATAGCAACGGTCCTACGACACTCCCCTGCGGCACACCTGAAATCACTCTTACTTCGGAAGACTTCTCTCCATTGAGAATGACATGCTGCGTTCTGTTATCTAGGAACTCTTCAATCCAAACATTATACCAATAATAAACATTATATCAATTTACTTGTGATTTACTTGTGACTGTCACTTCAAGTGATGAATCATTAACTACGTTTGTTACTAAAGATAGCTGCGGAACTAAGGAAGAGTAGACAAAACGTCCCATGAAAGCAGTTAATCATGGAGGAAGACCGGAAAGGCATTACATAATTTCTCATAAACCAGGTGCTTTAGGGCTGGCTGAAGCAGCAAGCAATTCTTTTCCCTTTACTGAGATGACGAATTAATGGAGTGAATTTTTATGTATACTAATAAGCACACTATCAAAATTCGTACAGTTTGAAAATTTGAGACTGCTTGGAAGGGAATTCATTTCTCGTCTTCTGATATACCCACGAACTTACAACTCAGGCGTATTTTCTGAGTTGAGAAAAACAGTACAGAGGAGAGGAAACAAAAAGCATGATAATTTAACTGTAATGCGTTGACTCTTCGCAACAATGAATGATCAGTATAAGAAGGCGTTTATCCCTGCAGGGTATGTGACAGCTGACGAACAGTTTATTCCGTTTTGAAGCCGAGGTCCCTTCCGACAATACCTATCCAAAAAGCAAAACAAATATGGCGTGTTTTTGCTTTGGTATACTGCTACGAACCTGATACTCCAGTAGTTCCGTGCCTGTGGGATATGTAAATTAAATTTTCATCTTTACTTGAGCTTATTTTCAGTATAGGAAAATGCTATCCTACAGAAGAAGAATGGTGTGATACATGATGACTGTCGGGAGTGTCTAACGTTAGTGAAAATTTCCAGGCGGAGATCGTAACACATCACGCCTACACCACGTGCACGAGCAGCTTATCGCCATCTTTCGGATTATGGGAAAAATCGAACCATTAGAATAAAGGACACAAGGACATCACTGCACAGACAAGTGGATGTGGTTCAATGACTGCAGGACGAGTGGAGACGGGGTGGATTCAGGACAAAAAAGTGGCAAGAAGAGTAGGTAAAGGTTCTCCTTCAAGCACTACACCATGAGAAGATGGTTGGATATTTCAACTGCCTGTGACGAGTAGACAGCTGACAACAGCTGAAATCCGGCCAGAGGCTATAGGCAGAGGATCACCACGAACCGTTGGGAACGGATTACTGGAAGCTGGGTTGTTTTCTCGAGTTGTCATAAACCGTTTACCGCTGACATCATACCACAGACAACAGAGACTTGCATGGTCTAGAGCCAGAGTCAAATGGTACATCGACTGGTGTACTGGGGTGTTCAGTGGTGAGTTTCTCTTCTGTTTATGGCTTTCAGATTAATTTCAGTATATCCGTAGACGGTCTGGTGAACTGTCAACGGAAACTGCGATTTTCGAGTCCCATACTTCTCCATCTCCTGAAACCGCGATGCGGGAAGCGCTTAGACATGAGAACGGAACTGATTTAGAAATTGTTGAATGTTGACTGAATGCTCGCCAGCGTAAGAGAAGAATGGCCCTGTTGTCATACTCTTCATGACCACGTTACCAAGTCATCGACATAATGGAAGACCCATACTTCAGTTCACGCCATAGACGCTTTGAGGAGATCGTTAAATGGTCTGTCCAGTCCATTGATTTGTCACCCATACGCCATGTCTTGGATGGGATGGGAAGAGTTATACATTGATGCCAGCTTACAGCCAGCAATCTTCCTGAACTGACACAGTTTGTGTTTCAACATTCAGAAACTTCTTGTTTCAATGTTAAAACACACACAACAGTGTAGTCGTGGGTGAGAGGTCACACCGCATACTAATGTTGATGATGGACGTGAATTTCGGATGGTACAACAGTTTGGTTTAATTCCACTTATGTGATAAACATATCCCAAATATTGATAAATATTGCACTGGTCGTCCGTGGACTAATACAGGGAGAGGCGCCAGTACGCAGGCATGTGAAAAAAAAGCATCAAACAACAACGTCTAGCCGAAAGACAAGGTGTTACATATACTCAAGTGCCAATGACCCCAAGAATTGCACGATAAGTACGATTAGTTACCTCCAACAAACGTAACGTTAACCTGACGCAACATCACCTTGACACCGGATTCAGGCCGGCCTGGGTGGCCGAGCGGTTCTGAGTGCTACAGTCTGGAACCGCCCGACCGCTACGGTCGCAGGTTCGAATCCTGCCTTGGGCATGGATGTGTGTGATGTCCTTAGGTTAGTTAGGTTTAAGTAATTCTAATTTCTAGGGGACTGATGACCTCAGAAGTTAAGTCCCATAGTGCTCAGAGCCATTTCAACCATTTTTGCCATACCGGATTCAGTCCGGCGCGGAAGAGCGTTCAGAGGTTTATTCAGGTATGCCATATTCATCTTAAGCCACTGATTGATGATTAGGTCCCCTAGAGCTGTCAAATCACAAGGATGTTGAGTGCAACGTTTCATCAATTAGTATTTCCAAACATTCTCTCATGGATTAATATTAGATAATTTAATGAAACATTCTAGGTGGAATAGAGTTCTTCAGTGTAGGTCAACCGAGAAACGAGTGTGAAAAAGATTATTGTCGTCTTGGGGGACAGGACTGTCCACAACATACTAATTATGAAGATGTAAGGGCAACACTTCATGGCTTAGAATGTTGAATCACACATCCTGGTTCATGCTCAAGGTGGCCTGAAAAATACCATCGGCCTGAATTGCACTCTGCAAAAACTACGGCTGAACTATTTCAATGGGCCGTAGAGGAACTCGAAGTCTTGCATCATTTGAAAAGGGGCAAAATCAAGACTCGTCAGATCGCACTAGACACCTCCAGTTAGTTGCTACATAGTTTCTGTGCTGTTTGGCACATTGAAGAAATGCACTTTTATGTGGCACCGTGAGAAATGGCCTTTCGTGAGGTACCCAAATACAAATGATCACTGAATACAATTTACTGTGGAATGCTTCTTCCTCTGAAACTCTCTGCGATAGACAATCTTTCGCTGACAACAGCAGTTCGTCTCGGGTTTGAAAGCGAGTGTCGCTGACACGCATTTCCGATTCCTCTTTTTACGACCATTGTTCGGCAGTGGTGCACCATTCCTTGTAGACAAGTTGGACAATCAGCGTTGATAACTCGACAAATTGACCGATTTCATATACTGTGTGGTCGTGGGTACGTCCAACCGTAGCTCCTTTCTTTACAAAATAGATTCGCATTGTGCGACTATGAACTGACGTCACCTGTTTGTGACAAATCAAAACTTGTGCCGGACAGGGACTGGAACGCGGACTTGTCACTTATTGCGAACGGTCGACTTAAACATTTCGGTTATCCGAGCAGGTCACCAAGACCGATTAAAATTTCCATATGTCAGGTAGTCACAACACTTACGCTCGCACAATTCGTGATTCCAGTACAGAGAGACAAATATTATATCGTTATTTTAGCCTCTCAAAGCATAGATACACTATGTGACCAAAAGTATCCGGTCACCTGGCTGAAAATGACTTACAAGTTCGTGGCGCCCTCCATCGGTAATGCCGGAATTCAATATTGTGTTGGCCCACCGTTAGCCCTGATGACAGTTTCCACTTTCGCAGGCATACTTCAATCAGGTGCTGGAAGGTTTCTTGGGAATGGCAGACCATTCTTCACGGAGTGCAGCACTGAGGAGAGGTATCAATGTCGGTCGGTGAGGCCTGGCACGAAGTCGGCGTTCCAAAACATCCCAAAAGTGTTTATAGGATTCAGGTCAGGACTCTGTGCATGTCAGTACATTACAGGGATGTTATTGTCGTGCAACCACTCCGCCACAGGCGGCGCATTATGAACAGGTGATCGATCGTGTTGAAAGATGCAATCGCCATCCCCGAAACGCTCTTCAACAGTGGGAAGCAGGAAGGTGCTTAAATCATCAATGTAGACCTGTGCTGTGGTAGTGCCACGCAAAAAAACAAGGGTTGCAAGCCCCCTCCTGAAAATCACGACCACGTCATAACACCACAGCCTCTGAGTTTTACTGTTGGCACTACACACGCTGGCAGATGACGTTCACCGGGCATTCGCCATACCCACAGCCTGCCATCGGATGGCCACATTGTGTACCGTGATTCGTCACTCCACACAACGTTTTTCCACTGTTCAATCGTCCAGTGTTTACTCTGCTTACACCAAGCGAGGCGTCGTTTGTAGTTTGGTATTTACCGGCGTGAATGTGACTTATGAGCAGTCGCTCGACCATGAAATCCAAGTTCCGCCTAACTGTCTTAATACTTGCTGTGGATCCTGATGCAGTTTGGAATTCCTGCGTGATGGTCTCAATAGATGTCTACCTATTACACATTACGACGCTCTTCAACATTCGGCGGTCTCTGTCAGTCACCAGACGAGGTCGGCCTGTACACTTTTGTGCTGTACTTGTCCGTTCACGTTTCCACTTCTCTATCACATCGGAAACAGTGGACGTGGGATGTTTAGAAGTGTGTTAATCTCTCGTACGGGCGTATGACACAAGTGACACCCAATCACCTGACCACGTTCGACGTCCGTGAGTTCCGCGTAGCTCTCCATTCTGCTCTCTCTCAATGTCTAATGACTACTGGGGTCGCTGATATGGGGTACCTGGCAGTAGGGTGCAACACAATGCACCTAATACGAAAAACTTATGCTTTTGGGGGTGCCCGGATAATTTTGATCACATAGTGTACATCATTGTTAGTTACAATTGCTTTGTCTATACAATGTCAGTATCTTCACAGTACAGTGTCCATCAGACTTGCATACATATATGAGGGAACAGATACTGCCACTGACGAGCACAGCTGTGATAAACATTACGAAATAGATTCGTATTCTGCGAATTTTCATTGACATCAGCTGTTTATGACACATGAAAATTTTTGCCGGACCGGGTCTGGAGCCGGGATTTTCTGTCTATCGTGAGCGGTCGCATTAACCGCTTCGGCCATCCGAGCACGCCTCCAGGCCCGATACAAAATTCCATATGCGACTTAGTCAAGTTATTAAGGCGACCGCTCACGATAAGCGGGAAATGAATGTCAGAAGGATATTGTATTGTGAAGTTACCGATGCTGTACAAACATAGACATTTTAACCATCAGCAAGCTTCTTTCTGCCATTTTATCATGCCTCCATGTCGATCCATCTTACTGCGGTGATTCCATGCTACCGAGTAGCCCATATACGCCTCTTCACCGCCATTACAGACTGGTAACATTCATACATCAGGTAACATTCATAAATAATCTATAGCTGTCTAAAGCGACCACTGAGATGGAAGGAAGGAAGAGTAAGTTTAACGTTCCGTCGACATCGCCGGCCGAAGTGGCCGAGCGGTTCTAGGCGCCTCAGTCTGGAACCGCGCGACCGCTGCGGTCGCAGGTTCGAATCCTGCCTTGGGCATGGATGTGTGTGATGTCCTTAGGTTAGTTAGGTTTAAGTAGTTCTAAGTTCTAGGGGCTGATGACCTCAGCTGTTAAGTCCCATAGTGCTCAGAGACATTTGAACCATTTTGAACCGTCGACATCGAGGTCATTACAGATGGGCGACCACTCAGCTCATTTAAGGAGTTTACTAATATTTTGTCCGTGACCTTATGTAAGAAATGGTTCAAATGGCTCTGAGCACTATGGGCCTTAACTTCTGAGGTCATCAGTCCCCTAGAACTTAGAACTACTTAAACCTAACTAACCTAAGGACATCACACACATCCATGCCCGAGGCAGGATTCGAACCTGCGACCGTAGCGGTCGCGCGGTTCCAGACTGTAGCGCCTAGAACCGCTCGGCCACCCCGGCCGGCTATGTAAGAAATCTATTAAGGCGATCTGCGCGTCGTGAGAAGAAGACAACAGGAGTGACCATTTTACTCCATGACATGTGATAAATAATCCTTTTTTTGTCTTGAATGTTACTGAACATCATGTTTCAAAAGCAGATAATTGGAAAGAAAATATTGTAGAAATACAATTGAACGTTTGTTTTTCGTTTCGTAAGGAATGAAACGTATTTTAAGTACTTATCTTAGGCAGTCATCGAACACTATATTTTTTATGTTTTAGTTTCAATTCAAATAAACCCGACAAGAGTACTTGATATGCAATATTTATATCGCAATACATTTCTTACAAGCATACGCGGTGGATAGGTTTACCTCCGACAAATCCATCCGCCAGAACTATCAGATGTTGACGGGCATTATCGCCGGTATACACGCGCAAGTGGTTGTTGTAACCGGAAAACAGAGAGACGGTGAGGTTCCGTGTCTGGCCCACAGTTTTAATCTGCTCGGAGCTTTCAGAACAGCGCATACTAGACTGAAAATTGAAAAATTCATTCTGCAAACAATTCCCTAGCCTGGGGCTAAGCCATTTCTCCACAATATCCTTTCTTCCGGGCCCTGCTAGGTATATTGGCGAACGTACGCTAAGTGCGGAAAGTACTAGCAGAAGTTGGGCTGTGAGGAAAGTTCAGTATCATAGTCTGTGAGAGCCTCATTAGCGATTCCCGGCCCGGCATACAATTTTAATCTGCTACGAAATTTCAAAGCAGCGCACACGTCGCTGCAAAGTGAATGATTCATTTCGGAAATATTGTAATGCTTTTAGGTTCACGAAAACAGAAGAAGTTAAATGAAATAGCCTGTTTCGAAAGAGAGAGATGCGGGAAGAAGGGAGGGAGAGAGATAGAGAAAGGGGGGGGGGAGGGGCGGCTGCTACGTTGGAAGCAATTTACTGTTTCTAATGGCTGTATAGTTTCACCCATTCGTTTACTTGTGAACGTAGATTTAATTTGGTGCGCGTTATATCCGTTTTTTCTGAATAAATACTTCAGGTGTTTTAATTCAGACTGCAAATAATAGCTATCTGAAACTGTCTAGGATCTGTGTATTAAAGTGCTCAGGACAGAATTATTCTGGTAATGACGGTGGTAACTTCGTTCATTTGAGTAGCGGTCTGTACGTGTCGGATTTCTGCACATGTAAGAGCCCAGCTGCAGACAGTGCTGTTGAAGTCAGCGAGAGACTAGCTGGCAGCTCCGTATCAGGTACGTGGGGACTGTAACAGGAGCGACGGGCGAGGGGGACTCACTTCCGCTACGCGCAAAGAGTAATCGGGCGTGCGTGCGACGCGCCGCTGCGCCTGTCCGATGTGCAGTGTATCGCGCTGCCTCAGGTAGCTAATGGAGTGGAGTATCGTTTTTTCCATTACCCATTCAAAGAAACAAAATGAAACTGATCATTCTGCTGGCAGGTAAAACTATCCCCTTCCTGGAAAAAAGTTGTAAATAGAAAATGAAATGTAGTTGAGGAGGCACGAAATTCGCCTTTGCATCCTAAAAAACACAGCTATGTTAGTACAATAATACACACGGAATATATAAATAATGACAGGTATTTTCGATAAAATGTCTATGTAGCCCTCAAGACGATGATTTAGCTGTGGTAGGGATAGGAAATAACACCAGTAGCTGTTTAAGGCGAGATTCACATGTTGAGCGAGTTTGCTTCTGTTCAGTTGGAATTTAGTAACGAATGCTATTTACCGTAGAATTTAAGATTACATATAATCTTCAGTTTGAGGGATTACTGGAAATTAATACAGTTTTTCTAACAGCTAACAAGAACACCTTTAACATAATTTCTTGATATATCCTTCAAACAAAGGAGAAAGACTGGAAACGCTTTATTTTCGTATTAGTCCTTATTTTCTATTACTCTTCATAGCACATGAATCACGGAGTGCCGGTATTCCACACAAAACTCTTTCTGTATGACATATTCAAAATGGTATCCCTGTTACGTATGACTGTTTTTAATTGCTCATATGGCCTTTACCATAGACGTCGTAGTTCCTCCCCATTTAGTGCAAATTCGCATTGGCTTCAAAGTAACAGATTGTGGACATATGGAGAATAGGGGGTGGGCCAGTTCTCTTGGTTCTACGTTTGCAGCAGGGGTCCCAGGAGGAATGGTGAATATTCAGGGCTATGACAGGAACGATCATTCGAACCAAATAAGTCTAGTAAACATGGGCTCTAAAATGCCTACCTTAAGAGCTATGAGCACTTGTTCATCTTCGCCACTCGCTTCCCACGCCCGGGTTCCCGGGTTCGATTCCCGGCGGGGTCAGGGATTTTCTCTGCCTCGTGATGACTGGGTGTTGTGTGATGTCCTTAGGTTAGTTAGGTTTAAGTAGTTCTAAGTTCTAGGGGACTGATGACCATAGATGTTAAGTCCCATAGTGCTCAGAGCCATTTGAACCATTTGAACCATCTTCGCCACTGTTAAACCCAACTTTTCTGCTGAACAAGTGCTCATAGCTCTTAAGGTATGCATTTTACAGCCCATTTTTTCTAGACAACTTTTTCTTGTATTGATCTATACTACTTCCTCCCAAAATATGGGAGCGATGCGCACTTGTTCTGTAGAAGAGATTTTTTTGACAGTAGCGATGATGAACAAGTGTTCACAGTTCTTAAGGTATACATTTTAGAGCCCATTATACCGGAATTTTTTTCTTGATTTGCTCCATACTTTAAACTGCGTGCCGTGTAATCATAGCAACTACGGTACCGGTACATGTACGAAAGAATACCAAAGCTATGTACGCACATCAAAAAAAGTTTTGCATCACCTCTGATCCGAGAGTTCCGGAGCCTGTACAGAAAATTGGAATAGAGATCAACATAAACATCATTTCTGCCGATTTTATTGCTCATGAAAACCACACATGGCATGTTGTACCACCATACAGCGAGACCTTCAGAGGTGGTTGTCCAGATTGCTGTACACACCGGTACTTTTAATACCCAGTAGTACGTCCTCTTGCATTGACGCATGCCTGTATTCGTCGTGGCATACTATCCACAAGTTCATCAAGGCACTGTTGGTCCAGATTGTCCCACTCCTCAACAGCGATTCGGTGTAGATGCCTCAGGGTTGCTGAAGGGTCACATTGACCATAAACAGCCCTTTTCAGTCTACTCCAGGCATGTTCGATAGGGTTCATGTCTGGAGAACATACTGGCCACTCTAGTCGAGCGATGTCGATATCCTGAAGAAAGCCATTCACAAGATGTGCACGATGGGGGCGCGAATTGTTGTCCATGAAGAAGAATGCCTCGCCAATATGCTGCTGATATGGTTGCACTATCGGTCAGGGGATGGCATACACGTATTGTACAGCCGTTATGGCGCCTTCCATGACCACCAGCGGCGCACGTCGGCCCCACATAATGCCACCACAAAACAGCAGGGAGCCTCCACCTTGCTGCACTCGCTGGACCGGGTTGTCTCCAAACACGTCTCCTACGATTGTCTGGTTGAAGGCATATGCGACACTCATCGGTAAAGAGAACGTGATGCCAATCTTGAGCGGTCCATTCGGCATGTTGTTGGGCCCATATGTACCGCGCTGCATGGTGTCGTGGTTGCAAAGATGGACCTCGCCATGGAAGCCGGGAGTGAAGTTGCGCATCAGGCAGCCTATTGCGCACAGTTTGAGTCGCAACACGACGTCCTGTGGCTGCGCGAAAAACATTATTCAACATGGTGGCGTTGCTGTCAGTGTTTCTCCGAGCCAAAGTCCGTAGGTAGCGGTCATCCACTGCAGTAGTTGCCCTTGGGCGGCCTGAGCGAGGCATGTCATCGACAGTTCCTGTCTCTCTGTATCTCCTCCATGTCCAAACAACATCGCTTTGGTTCACTCTGAGACGCCTGGACACTTACCTTGTTGAGAGCTCTTCCTAGCACAAAGTAACAATGCAGGCGTGATCGAACCGCGGTACTGACCGTCTAGGCATGGTTGAACTACAGATAACACGAACCGTGTACCTCCTTCCTGGTGGAACGACTGGAACTGATCGACAGTCGGACCCCCTCCGTCTAATAGGCTCTGCTCATGCATGGTTGTTTACACCTATGGGTGGGTTTAGTGAAATCTCGTAACAGTCAAAGGGATTGTGTCTGTGATACAATACCCACATTCAACGTCTGTCTTCAGGGGTTCTGGGAACCGGGGTGATGCAAAACCTTTTTTGATGTGTGTATTTTCGAACTGTTTGCAAAACAACCGTATGCCCTTCAAAATAGTCTCCACTACAGCTAATACATTTATCCCACCGCCGCGCCGCTTCCACTGTTAGAAACATTTGTTGTGGTCATGCTTAGAAATGACTGACAGCCCCTCCATCGTTTTTTCTTGACTTTTTCAGTGTTGTCAAACCGGTATCCTTTCATGCCCCTTTTCTTGCATGAAAATAAGGAAAAGTCACACGGAGCCAGGTGAGGCGAGTAAGGAGCATGAGGTTGCGGAATCATGCCATTTTCAGCCAGAAACTGTCTGACCAAAATGGCTGTGTGTGCAGGTCCGTTGTCATGGTGGAACACCTGACCTGCTGTCTGCCATAAATCTTCCGTTAAAATTCGCGGAACCGAGCTCCAAGATAATCCCCTAATCTCTGACAGTTGATCAGTTGTCTGTCCACGGTCTGTGAGTACAAGCCCTCGAATTTTTGCAATAGTTTCGTCGTGTGTGTGTGTGTGTGTGTGTGTGTGTGTGTATGTATGTGTGCGCGTGAATTCCTAAGGGACCAAACAATCCGTGATATAGCGCTTCAAACCGGGCGACCACTTCGCGCGGCAATATTTTCGTTGATTTGTATTCCACTTTCAGGGGTATCATAAAGATTTTCGATTATAAATTTCGATTCGGTCTTTCCAGAGTAGAGTCCCATATCTCAGATTTATACATTTACCCTTCTCCAGCATCCCTGAAAATTTGTAATATCATCACAGAGTCAACCCTCATATAAACGATATGTTGGATAACGTTGGAAGGTCAATGAGGCTGTTTGTGAACGATGGTGTTGTTTAAAAGATATAATGCAACCCCTGGAAACTGTAGGGAGATTCTTACTGTTGGTGCAAGGACTGGTAGTCGATGTTAAACTTAAATGAATGTAACATATTGAGCACAAACAGTTGGAAGATACACTGTTGTTCGGTTGCACAACTACAGATAATAAATGGAAACAGTGACAACGTAAATATCAAGAGGCAACCATCCGCAACAACCTAAACTGGCCGCATAAACTAGTTACAGGAAGTGCAGATACCAGGTTGAGTTTCATTAGCAGAATTCTAACCAAGCACAGTTCATCTACAAACGAAGCTTGCAAAACACACGTTCGCTAAATCTTGAATATTGCTCACCAGTATGGGATCATTACCAGGTGGGATTAATGCAGGAGACTGATAAGTTCGAAAGAAGAGGTTGCGTTTCATTGCGGGTTCATTTAGTATGTGCGAGAGCAGAGCATCAATGGGAGTTTTCATCAAATTCTAATAACGTACGCTACATGACAGCTGTTCTGCATCACGTTGAATTTTACTGTTAAATACTCAGAGAGTACAATCGAAGAAGACTCGGGCACTGTGTAACTCTAACATACAAAATTGCAAAAGACCATGACAGGAAAATCGGAGAAATTAAGCTCATAGAGTGGCTTACTAAGTTTGTTCTTCCCAGATGCCACTCACAACTGGAATAGAAAAAGGGAAAATTATTGTGTTATTGGAGTACCATGCACTCCGCCTCACCTTCTGTATCCACCTCCCATCCCCCACGTGGATCCTCTATGACCTGATCCCTTTCCCCCATCTGCTCCTATTCCTTGAACATATCCGCGTACTCTACACCTTTCGCCACCTTGATCCCCCTCATCCCCTGGTGCTCCTCTCCTCTCCAACCCTCGCCCTCTGCCACGCCTTCACTGTTGTGTCCCCCCTACCCTCCATCTCTACACCCTTCATCTCCTTTTCCAAGGTGGCTTCCGTCAACTCCCCCTCTCTGGATGATGCCCTCTCTCCCCCCATTTATCCCTCCTATCAACTCTGATCCTCACCTCCCCCTCCTTTCCTTTGTCCTTCTCCCAGGCTCCCTCCCCCCCCCCCATCCATCCTGTTTTTTCCCCACCTACCCTCTCTATGCCTCTATGCCTCTCTTCTCTCTCCTGAGTCCTTTTGCATTTCCTTCCTCTGCCTTTCCCCATTCCCTCTTGTGTCTGCCCTGCTCCCCCCTTCTGAGTCCTCTCTCTTCGTCAGTCCCCCCCCCCCCCCGCCTTTCGATTTTCCTCTCCTCCCCCCTTTTTCCCCTCATCTGTCCAGATAACCCCCCCCCCCCCCCCAATCTGCCCTTGCCTGTGGTGTGTCATCTTCGTGTCGACGTTTTTGTGCAGTGTTTCCAGTGATTGTTAAGTGTTGTGCGTCTTTTTCGAAGTGTTGCAAACAGACATCATACTGTCGCAGGGTGTGATTTTTATATCTCTTGCGAACAGAAATCAGACTGTAGCCGTGTTTTTTAATTGTATGTCTACTACTTTCCCTGTCTGCTTCCCCCATTTGTTTTATGTTTTAACTTTCCACAATTTTCCGCCGTTTTACAATTTACGTCACTGTTTTATCGCCTGCTTTTATTGTTTCTTCTCTTCTTATGTTTCAAAAATTCTTTAGGCTGAAGAGCAGCGTACTAAGCTGCTGCCAGCCCGCCCCCTCTGGGAGGAATCGAAATCCAATAAAGGAAAAAAAAGTGTTGTTGGAGGTACCCTCTGCTCCACACTGTAAAGTGTAGATGTAGGTGGTATTTTAGTTTTCAGCGGAATAGACATCTGAACGAGAGACATCTCATCCATAATTCCTTGACAAAATGGTTTCAGATATAGGTTAGAGATGTAAACAAAGCAAGTAGGATGTTGCACACCACAAGGGCGTTCGGTGATTACCTACGATCTTTCTTCTTTCCTTTGTTTTCCTGTTGGTATCAGTTAAAACAAGCCACAAAGAATCACGCGTAATCAACCAACGGCAACAAACTTTAAAAAAATTCGAGTGAAAGAGTTCAGTTGCTATTTATAATGAACTGTGAAATAGGTAAAGGAAAGGTTCTTTATTTCCTGAAATGAAATGTGTTGAAGTTATATTTGCTACTTGTGGTTGGATTTGAACACGTGTCTCCTTCTTTACTAGGCAGGTGTGCTAGACATTACGCCACTATAGCAGTATAGGTAGCAAGTCTACCGTACTGTGTTAAGGAAGGCAGTTGACTAGGGTGGTCCTTGCAGGTGCGCTACGTATACTGCTCTGGTGGCGTACTGGCTAACACACATGCGTACTAAGCAAGGGGACGTGGGTTCAAGTCGCGCAGTCTGCTTTAGGCGGTGGCGCGGCACGGACCTGTGGACGAGGAAGTGTTTACACCGCCGGTACTCGCGCAGGTTGTTGTCTGACTAGATCGCCATGGCACACAATTTTTGAAAGAGTACGCTCCAGTTTACGTTCGACACCGAATATGCCAGACCCAAAGCTTTCGAAATAGAGCGTTTTTTGAGGGAAGAAGTTCGTTTACCTGCTGCAGACCTAATTGGAATACACCTGTCCATTGTAAGCAGTACAATGTACGTCAAGATGACCGATGAAGCTGCGTGTGAAAGAACTCTCGTCGCTGCTCAAAGAGGATTTAAATTTCGACACTCGGATGGCCATATCAGCGGTGTAATAGTAGCTCCTTCAGGCTTGGGTGTGAGAGTCATTCGGATCTTTGAATTGCCGTTTGAGGTGCCAGAATCGATGGTTACTGAATCGCTGCGACCATATGGAACTGTACTTAGTCATCCGCCTGAACGCTGGGCAAGTCTTAGCACCTATCCCGTGCTGAACGGCGTCCGACAGGTGCGGATCGTCCTTAACAAACATATCCCTTCTAATTTTTACATTGGAGGATGTCGAGCTATTGTGAATTACGATGGCCAGCGACGCACATGTTCTGACTGTGGTGGAGAAGGACATATCTGCTCGGAGTGCATACACCGCCGCGTCGTGCAACTGCCACATGGAGGAGCGTCATAGCGAGAAGTTCCCACGCAACTGTCGATGACGTACTGTACGTGTCAGTGGCCCGCCGGGAGGTGTTGCCAAGTTCGGAGAGTGACAAGGACGTGTTTATGCAAGAACAGACCGAGTTAGGGGAGCATGGAGGTGACACAGAGAATGCCCTTAGACCCACGTCACGTCAGATTAGGGAGGAACCTTCCGCACACTGACATGTAGCACGCGGTGTGGAAGTAGAGGTCAAGACAGTGGCGCCGGCAACGAACCAACGAACGATCGACGAACACAGTGGGGCGTCGCCTATGGCAGCAGAGGGCAGGGCACGCAAACAGCGATCGCCGAAGCGTCGCAAAAAGCGTCGCCATAGTTCGGGTGACACGTCCCCCCCCCCCTCCCCCAGCCTAGGGGACACGGAAGTTACTCTAGCCGAAGAACTGTCTGACACTGTACACGTGCCTTTAGAGGACGCTGACAGGATTCCTTTAGATGGTTACCGGATGTCCTGCCTTTCAGACGGTCCCTCTTCATTGACACCGAGTGACCCAGCACTGCCGAAGGAGGAGTCAGGGACACCAATGTCCCGGCAGCCACATCGAAATACATCAGAGGACGTTTCTGGGATTGATGTCCACTGCGACTGGGCGGAACCAGTCGACGACATAAAGGAATTGGCACCCACTATTGATGACAACTCACTCACAGGATGCGGAACCACGGAACGAAAACAGCGGAGGGCAACCCGTTGGTGGGCACCCTTCTGAGTACTAATAGTGGACTAACGCCCTTGGAGTTCACAATGGCATGACACGAGCATGACAACGACAACGGACCTAGCATATAAGGTGGGCGCAGTGAACATTAACACCCCACGTTCGCTTGCAAAGATACAACTTTTCCGGGACGTGATTTACGCCACAGACGTTGATATTTTGCTGGTGCAGGAAACCTGCAATGCTGCTTTTCCCGACGTGCAGGGTTACAACACTTATCTAGCGCCGACTCCAGATGGAGGATGTGGCACAGCGATATTAGTCCGGGAAGGGATTCCAATGTGTGACCTCGATTACCTCCCTTCGGCTCGGGGTTTGTCTGTGACCGTGAACGGCATTCGTATCGTCAACATCTAGGCATCCTCCGGATATGACAATCGACGGGCGCGAGCACGATTCTACAGGGAGGAGATTGCCCCCCTATTCCATGGGAGGTATGACCACATCTTGGTGGTAGGGGATTTTAAGTGTGTTCTCACACCGAAGGATCAAACTCCTAATTTCAGCTCCTGCCACGCATTGAACACGATCTGCCGGGACGTGGCACTAATGGACACGTGGGGAAAGATCCATGGGCAGCGAGAGGGCTACATGTATTTTACTAGCCACTTGGCGAGCAGGCTGGATCGGATTTATGTTTCTGACGGATTAAGGCTAAAAAATGGCTCTATGGGCTATGGGACCTAACATCTGAGGTCATCAGTCCCCTAGACTTAGAACTACTTAAACCTAACTAACGTAAGGACATCACACACATCCATGCCCGAGGCAGGATTCGAACCTGCGACCGTAGCAGTAGCGCGGTTCCGGACTGACAGATTAAGGGATCACGTGTTGGCTGCTGAACGTTGGCCCACAGCTTTTACGGGTCACCACGGCAGCGGGTCTGGCGGAGTCATAGTTCGTGGAAACTTAATTCATCCTTATTGATGGATCTCGAATGTCGCCAGCGGATCGAAGAAACATGGCAGACATGCACTCGCCGTCCGCCGCTGCACCGTACGGTTCTTTCAAGGTGGCTGCAAAGTGCAAAACCGACGATACGAAGAGCTCTCATAACGTACGGCAAGGAAAAAGCGAAATGGCTCCGAGATACACTTGATTATTACTACATGGTGCTCCGCGACCAGTCCTCCAGGGCCCAATCGCCCGAGCGTCAAGCGGAAGTCCATCGTATTCAGGCGTGCATTTTATCGATCACGAGACGTCGACTGGAAGGACTTTCGATCCGTGCTCGGTGTTTGGACAACGTCGATGGAGAACGTATTAGCATGCATCATGTGTCCAAGGGACATAAGCGTAATCGCCTATCCTTGATCGCAGAGCTCCATGATGACGATGGTCGGCCTTTGACGTCCCAACAGGACATTGCTGCTGGATTTCTGGAGCATTAACACCTCCTTTTCACTGGGACGTCGACGGACAATCGGATAGGAGAACAAATTTTGCGACAGATGCAAACAGAGGTGGATGGTCCGGATGCAGAGGCGCTATTGGGACCCCTAACGGAAAATGACATACGGAGGGCATTCACGAAGGGTGCAGTGCATAAATCCCCTAGGCCAGATGGGTTGACACTCGAATTTTAGTGGGAATTTGCGGATTTAATGATGTCCCAATTGGTGTTGATGTGTAATGAGTTATTGAGCTCTGACACGGACGTTCCGTCGCAGTTCATGGCGGGACTGCTTATACCAATACCGAAGTCGACAGCGAGTGTCAGCGCCCATCAATTTAGACCGCTTACAATGCTCAATACTGACTATGAGATCTTTGCGCGAATGTCGGCGGCAAGGCTCAAGACTGTAATATCCAAGACAATACCACCAAACCAGGCTTGTCTAGGGGTTCGGAGCAACATCCATTCTATCCTAGGCGAATACCGTGACATAATTTCCCTGCCGGAAGCTTGTCGCATGCGAGCGGCTTTCGTATCGGTAGATTTTAATCGTGCCTTTGACAGGATCAACCATGATTTCCTTGACTCAACCATGCGACCTCAGAATTTTGTTACCGTCCTCACACGCCTCCTTCGCGGCGCTTCTTCGACGGTGAGAGTCAATGGTAGGGAGGTAGGAATGATCCCTGTTTGCAGCTCAGTTAGGCAAGGATGTCCCTTGTCGATGATGCTGTTTGCAATAGCGTTCGAACCACTGATGCAGACTCTTAGACGGACTCTTACAGGCGTCCGACTCCATGCGAACTCCTTCACGTGTCGTGCATATGCCAATGACTTGATGATACTCGCCCGGTCGGAGAACGAAGTAAGTAAGGTGGTTACCCTTCTTACTACGTACGGAGTAGCTGCGGGAAGCGGGATCAACATGAATAAAACCAAGATCATGCACATCGGACGAGGGCTGGACGCTCTGCACAGCCGGCCAGTGTGGCCGTGCGGTTCTAGGCGCTTCAGTCTGGAACCGCGTAGCTACGGTCGCAGGTTCGAATCCTGCCTCGGGCATGGATGTGTGTGATGTCCTTAGGTTAGTTAGGTTTAAGTAGTTCTAAGTTCTAGGGGACTGATGACCACAGATGTTAAGTCCCGTAGTTCTCAGAGCCATTTGAACCATTTTTGCTCTGCACAGTCCGTTTACGACGGTGGACATCTTGCGATGCTTAGGTGTATTGTTCACTCGATCACTACGGCAATCATCGGCGGCGAGCTACCGACGTCTCCTCCAGCACGTCCGACTGCACATCCACAACAATTCACTCCGAACGTACAACCTGCTCCAAACGGTGGAATATACTAATGTTCATCTGGCCTCACGACTGCCGCACCTAGCACAGGTACTGCCAATGCCACATGGTATTGCGCCGGCCGGGGTGGCCGAGCGGTTCTAGGCGCTACAGTCTGGAACCGCGCTGCTGCTACGGTCGCAGGTTCGAATCCTGCCTCGGGCATGGTTGTGTGTGATGTCCTTAGGTTAGTTAGGTTTAAGTAGTTCGAAGTTCTAGGGGACTGATGACCTCAGTAGTTAAGTCCCATAGCGCTCAGAGCCATTTGAACCATTTGAACCACATGGTATTGCTGACAGATTAATGGCGGCCTTTGGATACTATGTCAGTCAAGGAATGTTGTTTAAGATCAAATACGAGACTTTAACTCTCCCACACTATTCTGGAGGACTTAATCTCACGAATGTGCGGAACAAGGCTCTAGCTCTATACCTGCGAGCGACGCTACGAACTTGGAACCAACGGCAACACGCCATCACGTCATCGATCCTGGACGTGCTTCTTCCCCCGTCCTTTGAACAGCCGATGGCGGTAGGCACAATATCGCCCTCTTTTTCTCACGTCGTGCGATCCTATGTTGATTTTAGTTACGTTGTTACAGATACCTTCTACAAGAATCCCCACTACCCGTGAGATATATCGATACTTGCGTCGTCATCATGGCATCAATGTTGTCGAACTTAAATACCCAACGCGAGACTGACGACAAATTTGGCGAGCTATTCATACGCCTCTCCTCACCACGGCAGCGAGATCGCCATCGTACACATTAATCAACCGCAAGACAGTAAACCGTCCACGATTGTACTACATTCGCATGGTAGATTCCCCGCTCTGCCTTGTATGTAGCATGCAGGACACCGACGAACGTTCTCTGCAGCGCGGTGAGGCAAAGGATGTTTGGCGGCTGACGCAACCCATCATGACACTCCTCCGACGCACCGAAGAATCCACGATCACGACGGACGCTTTATTTTTCCCTGACGCTGTCTTTTTCCCCTCACAGAAAATATCGCCAATCCGCTGGATTGGAGGACACGCATCGCACTACGTGCTCTCGCGGACCTTGATATCGGTCATGGACTATTGGCATTATCTACTAGAACAACACGAAATAATCCGACGCCACTCTAAACATAAAATGCACTTTTCTAACTTTCTAGGCAGCATGTTTCATGACCCCCAGAAGCGGTGGGGAGTCCCAGGTTTACGTTGCTTCGAGGGATAGGATAATATTCCCAGTGAAGTGACGAGGATGTCACTTCGGTCCTATATTTCTTTCCTTTGTTTTCCATATATGATTTTTCTTCTGGGAAATTAAAATTAATTAAATAAATAAATAAGAAAATGATAATAATAAAAAATATTACATACATGTAAAATGTTTCCTTCCCGCTGCCTCTCCGTTATCTTGTCAGGAGACGGAGACACCGTGGACAGGCCTCCTACTACACTTTTCAAAAAAAGAGTCGTGGCTGTGGCTCAAATTTTAATTCATTTTTTGAGCTTTCATCATTATCATTGAGATTTATATGTCTCAAGGAGATCATGGTATTTATAGGATGAAAGGAATAGCAGTGGATCATTGACAAAGTTGGGGAAAACAGCGAGTCTAGGACAGCATTCCAGCACCCCCGACAGCTTTTGCTTGGAGTTTCAGACTCAACACTTTGCTACCTAAGTATCTGCTCTATTGTATGAATACTAAACGGCTGTTTTATTCTTAAAATATGTCAAGAAACCAGAGACTGTCAGTTTCGTAGCCCATCAATTATCTACAGATTGTTTTAGGCCATTAGGCATTTTAATTGGTCCAGTCTTAATCTACAGTTTGATGAAGCCTGGAATAGCACGTCTCTTTCATCTTATAAATATTCAAGCTTGTATTAAAATGTGACACATGTTGAACACCAGGGGAATTCTATGCGAGAACGCCACCGCTGAAAATTTAGGAGTCATGTTACACAGTCCCCTCCCCCCATGAACCATGGACCTTGCCGTTGGTGGGGAGGCTTGCATGCCTCAGCGATACAGATAGCCGTACCGTAGGTGCAAGCACAACGGAGGGGTATCTGCTGAGAGGCCAGACAAACGTGTGGTTCCTGAAGAGGGCAGCAGCCTTTTCAGTAGTTGCAGGATGACTGACTGATCTGGCCTTGTAACACTAACCAAAACGGCCATGCTGTGATGGTACTGCGAACGGCTGAAAGCAAGGGGAAACTACAGCCGTAATTTTTCCCGAGGGCATGCAGCTTTACTGTATGGTTAAATGATGATGGCGTCCTCTTGGGTAAAATATTCCGGAGGTAAAATAGTCCCCCATTCGGATCTCCAGGCGGGGACTACTCAGGAGGACGTCGTTATCAGGAGAAAGAAAACTGGCGTTCTACGGATCAGAGCGTGGAATGTCAGATCCCCTAATCGGGCAGGTAGGCTAGAAAATTTAAAAAGGGAAATGGATAGGTTAAAGTTAGATACAGTGGGAATTAGTGAAGTTCCGTGGCAGGAGAAACAAGACTTTTGGTCAGGCGAATACAGGGTTATAAATACAAAATCAAATGGGGGTAATGCAGGAGTATGTTTAATAATGAATAAAAAAAAGGAGTGCGGGTAAGCTGTTACAAACAGCATAGTGAACGCATTATTGTTGCCAAGATAGACACGAAGCCCACACCTACTACAGTAGTACAAGTTTATACGCCAACTAGCTCTACAGATGACGAAGAAATTGAAGAAATGTATGATGAAATAAAAGAAAATATTCAGATAGTGAAGGGAGACGAAAATGTAATAGTTATGGGTGACTGGAATTCGGTAGTACGAAAAGGGAGAAAAGCAAACGTAGTAGGTGAATATGGATTGGAACTAAGAAATGAAAGAGGAAGCCGCCTGGTAGAATTTTGCTCAGAGCATAACTTAATCAAAGCTAACACTTGGTTCAAGAATCATAAAAGAAGGTTGTATACATGGAAGAAGGCTAGAGATACTGACAGGTTTCAGATAGATTATATAATGGTAAGACAGAGGTTGAGGAACCAGGTTTTAAATTGTAAGGCATTTCCAGGGGCAGATGTGGTATCTGACCACAATATATTTTTTATGAACTGTAGATTAAAACTGAAGAAACTGCAAAAAGTAGGGAATTTAAGGAGATGGGATCTGGATAAACTGAAAGAACCAGTGGTTGCACAGAGTTTCAGGGAGAGGGTAAGGGAAAAATTGACAGGAATGGGGAAAGAAATACAGTAGAAGAAGAATGGGTAGCTTTGAGGGATGAAGTAGTGAAGGCAGCAGAGGATCAAGTAGGTAAAAAGACGAGGGGTAGTAGAAATCCTTGGGTAACAGAAGAAATATTGAATTTAATTGATGAAAGGAGAAAATACACTCCTGGAAATTGAAATAAGAACACCGTGAATTCATTGTCCCAGGAAGGGGAAACTTTATTGACACATTCCTGGGGTAAGATACATCACATGATCACACTGACAGAACCGCAGGCACATAGACACAGGCAACAGAGCATGCACAATGTCGGCACTAGTACAGTATATATCCACCTTTCGCAGCAATGCAGGCTGCTATTCTCCCATGGAGACGATCGTAGAGATGCTGGATGTAGTCCTGTGGAACGGCTTGCCATGCCATTTCCACCTGGCGCCTCAGTTGGACCAGCGTTCGTGCTGGACGTGCAGACCGCGTGAGACGACTCTTCATCCAGTCCCAAACATGCTCAATGGGGGACAGATCCGGAGATCTTGCTGGCCAGGGTAGTTGACTTACACCATCTAGAGCACGTTGGGTGGCTCGGGATACATGCGGACGTGCATTGTCCTGTTGGAACAGCAAGTTCCCTTGCCGGTCTAGGAATGGTAGAACGATGGGTTCGATGACGGTTTGGATGAACCGTGCACTATTCAGTGTCCCCTCGACGATCACCAGTGGTGTACGGCCAGTGTAGGAGATCGCTCCCCACACCATGATGCCGGGTGATGGCCTTGTGTGCCTCGGTCGTATGCAGTCCTGATTGTGGCGCTCACCTGCACGGCGCCAAATACGCATACGACCATCATTGGCACCAAGGCAGAAGCGACTCTCATCGCTGAAGACGACACGTCTCCATTCGTCCCTCCATTCACGCCTGTCGCGACACCACTGGAGGCGGGCTGCACGATGTTGGGGCGTCAGCGGAAGACGGCCTAACGGTGTGCGGGACCGTAGCCCAGCTTCATGGAGACGGTTGCGAATGGTCCTCGCCGATACCCCAGGAGCAACAGTGTCCCTAATTTGCTGGGAAGTGGCGGTGCGGTCCCCTACGGCACTGCGTAGGATCCTACGGTCTTGGCGTGCATCCGTGCGTCGCTGCGGTCCGGTCCCAGGTCGACGGGCACGTGCACCTTCCGCCGACCACTGGCGACAACATCGATGTACTGTGGAGACCTCACGCCCCACGTGTTGAGCAATTCGGCGGTACGTCCACCCGGCCTCCCGCATGCCCACTATACGCCCTCGCTCAAAGTCCGTCAACTGCACATACGGTTCACGTCCACGCTGTCGCGGCATGCTACCAGTGTTAAGGACTGCGATGGAGCTCCGTATGCCACGGCAAACTGGCTGACACTGACGGCGGCGATGCACAAATGCTGCGCAGCTAGCGCCATTCGACGGCCAACACCGCGGTTCCTGGTGTGTCCGCTGTGCCGTGCGTGTGATCATTGCTTGTACAGCCCTCTCGCAGTGTCCGGAGCAAGTATGGCGGGTCTGACACACCGGTGTCAATTTGTTCTTTTATCCATTTCCAGGAGTGTATAAAAATGCAGTAAATGAAGCAGGCAAAAAGGAACACAAACGTCTCAAAAATGAGATCGACAGGAAGTGCAAAATGGCTAAGCAGAGATGGCTAGAGGACAAATGTAAGGATGTAGAGGCTTATCTCACGAGGGGTAAGATAGATACTGCCTACAGGAAAATTAAAGAGAACTTTGGAGAAAAGAGAACCACTTGTATGAATATCAAGAGCTCAGATGGAAACCCAGTTCTAAGCAAAGAAGGGAAAGCAGAAAGGTGGAAGGAGTATATCGAGGGGCTATATAAGGGCGATGTACTTGAGGACAATATTAATGGAATTGGAAGAGGATGTAGATGAAGATGAAATGGGAGATACGTTACTGCGTGAAGAGTTTGACAAAGCACTGAAAGACCTGAGTCGAAACAAGGCCCCAGGAGTTGACAACACTCCATTAGAACAACTGACAGCCTTCGGAGAGCCAGTCCTGACAAAACTCTACCATTTGGTGAGCAAGATGTATGAGACAGGCGAAATACCCTCAGACTTCAAGAAGAATATAATAATTCCAATCCCAAAGAAAGCAGGTGTTGACAGATGTGAAAATTACCGAACTATCAGTTTAATAAGCCACGGCTGCAAAATACTAAGGCGAATTCTTTACAGACGAATGGAAAAACTAGTAGAAGCCGACCTCGGGGAAGATCAGTTTGGATTCCGAAGAAATATTGGAACACGAGAGGCAATACTGACCCTACGACTTATCTTAGAATCTAGAATAAGGAAAGGAAAACCTACATTTCTAGCACTTGTAGACTTAGATAAAGCGTTTGACAATGTTAACTGAAATACTCTCTTTCAAATTCTAAAGGTGGCAGGGTAAAAATACAGGGAGAGAAAGGCTATTTACAATTTGTACAGAAACCAGATGGCAGTTATAAGAGTCGAAGGACATGAAAGGGAAGCAGTGGAGAGGAAGGGAATGAGACAGGGTTGTAGCCTCTCCCCGATGTTATTCAATCTGTATATTGAGCAAGCAATGAAGGAAACAAAAGAAAAATTCGGAGTAGGTATTAAAATCCATGGAGAAGAAATAAAAACTTTGAGGTTCGCCGATGACATTGTAATTCTGTCAGAGACAGCAAAGGACTTGGAAGAGCAGTTGAACGGAATGGAAAGTGTCTTGAAAGGAGGATATAAGATGAACATCAACAAAAGCAAAACGAGGATAATGGAATGTAGTCGCATTAAGTCGGGTGATGCTGAGGGAATTAGATTAGGAAATGAGACACTTAAAGTAGTAAAGGAGTTTTACTATTTGGGGAGCAAAATAACTGATGGCGGTCGAAGTAGAGAAGATATAAAATGTAGACTGACAATGGAAAGGAAAGCGTTTCTGAAGAAGAGAAATTTGTTGACACCGAGTATAGACTTAAGTGTCAGGAAGTCGTTTCTGAAAGAATTTGTATGGAGTGTAGCCATGTATGGAAGTGAAACATGGACGATAAATAGTTTAGACAAGAAGAGAATAGAAGCTTTCGAAATGTGGTGCTACAGAAGAATCTGAATATTAGATGGGTAGATCACATACCTAATGAGGAGGTATTGAATAGGATTGAGGAGAAGAGAAGTTTGTGGCACAACGTGACTAGAAGAAGCGATCGGTTGGTAGGACATGTTCTGAGGCATTAAGGGATCACCAATTTAGTATTGGAGGGCAGCGTGGAGGGTAAAAATCGTAGAGGAAGACCAAGAGGTGAACACACTAAACAGATTCAGAAGGATGTAGGTTACAGTAGGTACTGGGAGATGAAGAATCTTGCACAGGATAGAGTAGCATGGAGAGCTGCATCAAACCAGTCATAGGACTGAAGAGCGCAACAACAACAACGTTACACAGTCGGTCGTAGACAATTGGTTTCAGTGGTTAGTGGTTCATCAACATCGGATGAAAAACTGATTGACTCGTAATTTATGTGGGAGAAAAAAAGTCTTTTATTTTGCGATTAATGTTTTGTGTCTCACAGTTCCTGAGACAGTCGATGGGTAGACTGAGTGGGAACTGAGCATTGCAGAAAAGCTTATAACACACATTTAAGGATGTTGTTTTTCTCTATAGTCTCTTGCGAATTCTCTAGTTTAGTTTTATTATTTGTATAATTCTACTAATCATGTTGGTGACAACTTGCTACAATATGGATGTATAGTATCCTTCCGAAGGCAGTGCAACGAAGGGAAAATAATAAAATCTCGGGAATGAAGTTTCTTTGCATGGACATTACCCATAGTCTATAGACATACCTTAAGTATACACTCTTGTTTCTATATGGAAATGTTTCTTTAGTGTTTATTTGCTTGTGTGTACCTTTATAATCTGTCATACGAAACTGTATTGTTCAAAATGATCCACCGACAAATCATCATGAAGAGCCTATATTTCCTAACGGAAGATTCAAGTAGCATCACGCAGGTACTTTGTTTGGTGATTCAGGAGTCAAATTCGAGAGCCCACTTGGCACCCACAGGTGGCGCACGTGTATACCACATTAAAAGAGGGGTTCGTTGGAGGCACTTGTCTACTCGTTTGTTTTGCAGCTAAGCTGTTGAGTCAGGCGCTGTGGTGGAACTTGTTGCCATCTTTGATGCGTTTTCTTCATCTCCTGTGGTCTTCGGCGAGCTCCTCCCATTTGTAGCAGTCAACATTAAATACGTTCATGAAGCGCTTGACGCAATTTTTAACACACAAACCAGATCTTCGAGGGGGTCTCTTGACATGCGCGCGTGACGGAAGACGGGAGTGGTGCATACGATGTGTCTTAGCCTCCCCAGGCGACACTCCTTGAGAGTGGCGGTGATACGCAGTACCTTTGTAGCATTCAGGACCATCTCATTTCTCATATAGTCCCTCCATGTTATGCCTACATTGTTTCGTAAGCACAACAAGTGTCTGGTGTATGATATCTAGGTTTCAGCACGATACAAGAGGGTGGTCAGGACGCACGAGTGATAGATGAGCATTTTTATGGTCAACGTAAGGTGTTTGGTATCCCATCCTCTTGTGCGGAGCTTCACGAGATGTCCACCGCTTTGCCGGCTCTTGCGTTTGTTTCATCATCTATAGAAAAATCTCTGACACTAGCGAATCGAGGTAGCAGAATTTGTCGACTACATTTAACAAGGAGCCATCAAACCTTATGGCAGACATATCTGTGTATCTTAACCACAATCTTCTTTACATTCACAAACATGGAGAATAGCTTGTCTGCAGCAACAAATTTCTCCATCAACGTTTGACGATCCTCTTGAATATGTGCTAAGAATGCTGCATCGTCAGAGAATAAAAGATTGCCCTTCAAATAAATACCAATAGCACTTGGATCTGAGTAACGAGATGTTGTAAAGTTTCCCTGTTATGTAGATGGATGCCCACGTTTGTCTCTTCGAAAGTGACTTTGAAAAGTAACGAGAAGAATATACTAAACAGGATTGGGGCCAGTAAGCATCCTTAATGAACTTCCCATTGCACAAGAAAATGATCTGATGTACTTCCAACAAATATCGCAGCACCCTCCATATCGTTGTGAAAAACCCTGATCATCTAATAACAGTAGATCGATGAGCTTGAGACCCACATTGAGACTCAAGGTACACACGCTCGGCAAGCTTCGCCAGTCTGCCCCAGCACGATACGCTTTTCCGACAACACTAAGCGGTGAAATTCTGCGGTAGCAATTTCAATCACCACTATCGTCTTTGCATTTGTATAGAGTGAAAATATTGGCATCGCGGCACAGAACCATCAGCCCAAAATTTCAATAAAAGGTTGTAGAGCATTGGGAAGAGCGGAGGCCGTTAGATAAGCTGTGTGTGGATGTTGTCTTTACTAGAGAGTTTCCCGCTGTTAAGGCACGCAGCAGATCTCTCAAGTTCCTCTTTAATAGACACGGTTTCCAGCTCGTGCCAAATTGACAGTTGAGATACCTCTCCTACTTCTTTTGGGCTGATATTGATCGGCTGTGAGCAGAGGTTGGAACAGTGTTCCGCTAGTCACTGAAATTGTCGATTGCAGTTTGTGATGACTGTTCCATCGATCTCCTGAAATGGGTCAGTCTTCTTAGGGGTGGACCCAATGGCCCGTTTGATAGCCGAATACACTCCGCCGATGTTTCCAGTGTCGGCACGCTCCTATATACTTGCGCAAAGTTTCTCCCAGTATGTGTTAACGCAGTTACGGACTGTGCGCTAAACGATTGCTTTTGTTTTGCTTACATCCCTGCGGGTAGCGTTGCAAGTACTTTAGTGGCAGTTAATAGTTATCTGACGCATAGAATCAACGAGTGGCTTCAAGATATCAATAAATTCGAGGAACCAATCCTGGGATTTCGGTTTCAAAGTACCAGATGTAGTGCCGGCCGCAACGGTCAGAAGTGCCTTGATTTTCAGCTAGTCTTCAGCTATGAGTGCGTTTGGTTCCCAGGCGTCAACTTCGACAAATAATACTGGTGTTAATAGTAATACTTCTACGGAGAGTGGCATGACTTGTCGTTGGCAGAATTACCGCAACATCTGTTACTAGTACGATCCCTTCATAATGCACGGTTAACAGTTTATACTGCAACGTCACGCACGAGACTCTTACCACAGTTTCCAAAGCTCATACTTTAAAGAAAACGTGTTTTGAGTTCCAGTATCTCTCGAAGTAATGTTACAGTTAATAGAAAGAAAAAAATTCGAGGCTAAAGCGGCTGTAGGGAAACGTGACACTCTAGATGTTTCAAACTATTCTATATGTATTCCTCTGTCTACATGGATAACAAAAAAACTATGGACAAACTATGAATACATGATTCTCACACATACAAGAAGGATACATATCAGATGGAACTAGTCCACCGTAAATTCACAATAGAGACACAAATATGGGCTGACGTGAAACTTCATCAACCGTTCAAGCAGAATACTAACAAACAGTTTCTGTCAGTGTTAAAGCTGGGAAATATACACCCTGACCACGATGAATCGATACCTCATGCGCAAACAGTGCAGTTTCTATAAAATAAAGATTAACATATCAATGAATAAACGATTCGTAGGAGCATAACTGTGCACAGCTGGCCGTCCTTTTAGGCCTCTCACAATCGCAAGTAGAGGGCTTAAACGCCCTAGGCTCCATAACCATCCGCTTTCTGAAAGCAGACACTACCGTCAGCTAAACAGTTCATCAAATGGACATCTACCAACTCCCATTTGCGTGCACTTTCATTCGACTGTACCAGGAACCAAGCACATGACGAACACTTGAAAATCGTTCTGCGCTCGCGTTGTCTGTAATGACCACTAAAACAGTTGATATTACGAGTAATTAGGGCAGTGAGGTAAGTCGGATGTCAACAAAAGCAATTGCCTTAGGTGAAAATTAATGCGAAACGCTGACTGTGAACATAAGAATTACCACTTAATCAGAGTTACCAAAATGAAAATTTCTACAAGAATTTAATGTGGCATACTGGGACAGTCTGTTCCTGTGTGTTTCCTATGATTTACGCACTACAAGCAGCTTTAGAAATTCTCACATGAACATGTTGTGTTTCCGGGATTATGTCCATGTAATATATATTCTTCTTCCACGTGTTCTCAAAGTTCGTACGTAACTTAACGTTATTCTCTGTCTTCGATATTAGATTGTGCACCAATTGTGTTACCGTATTGAGAGTAGTTTAGATACTGCAAAAATAAATGACACGGTTTTCCTGTATGTTCGGTCTGAGACCCAATCTGTTTACTAACAATGTAGTTGCAGTAAGATGTATTTGCCGTGAGGAGACGGCACAAAAAGTTTGAAATGCATTTATGAAAATACCCATCACCGTAATAATACGGGAAGCAGTTGGAGCAAGCCATACTGGGCAATAGAATGGACTGGAGCGTAACAAGTTGAAACCGATAGAAGAAGGCACGTGGGTGGGAGTTACAAGACGGCTGGCTGCGAGGCGGGGATCATCTCAGGTTGCAGCGTGCGTTTGATTAGAGCAAATCCTTTTAAATGCGCGCCGGTGGATCGACTTCCACGCACCGTCTCCACTACCGCATATTTTTAATTGGTTTCAAAAGTTCGGCTGCTGCTCACGTTGCTAAACTCCACGGGAGGCAAATGAAATTTGATCGCAGCGGGTACAGCGTTACCGACAAACACACACACACACACACACACAGAGAGAGAGAGAGAGAGAGAGAGAGAGAGAGAGGGAGGGAGCGGAAGAGAGGCGGTAATGCTCTATCTCCGAGTTTTCCGTGGTAATGAATGACTTCATTGCACATTAATTATGTGCATGAAGAACAATTATGTATTTTGTTTGCCAGTTTGTAGCTGCAGTTGATTAAACCTGTAGCTCAGAGGGTCGCTTTTAATTTAGCTTGTTATTCGAATGAGGGAATGGTTTTTCTTCTGTAACCCTTCCACAGAGAAACCGGTTGAAGTTCATTAAGCGAGTTAATCGTAGCACAGACGAGACTGCAGTCCAGAAACAAAGCTCAGATCAGTTTCATTATCCTCAGAAAAAAATAATGCTTTAATTGCTTCCGATGCTTGTCCAGAGCAGCCGCGAAAGTACGAAATCGCTGTCCGCAGCTGTGTGTGTTACTACGGACAACTAATTTCAGTGCGAACAATCTTTTTAGGAAGTATGCTATATGACATCAACAGCCGTGTAATATTAGGAAAAGGGAGGCAATATATAGAAATAAAGACTGATGCGACATACTTTCTAGCGACGACAGACAGAATTCACAACTCTATAAGCAGAAATGTTTCCGAAGAATTCTTGAATGCTTCAAGTACTGTGGCATTCATTAACTTGCTATAAACCTGAAAAGTGATCTATCGCTGTAACTAAACAAATTTGATACAAATGGAGTCTGAAAACGAAGTACACAATTAAATCAAAAGTGCTTCGTATTAAAATTCTTCTCCAAACGATGTTTTCTATATCGATAGCAATTAAAAAAGCAACTATTATTATGAATTTGTATTTATCGTGTTACAAAATCATTTATTAAGATTTTGGCAATTATTTACTGGAAGTGTGTAGTTTCAACTCTTTCTTTCGGATTTATGGACGACTGTGTTACTTTTGGGCTTTGCTGACTAGTTCTTACCGCAGCAGACTTCCGTCTTGTATTCAAAGCTATAACGAGTACAAAGGAATTAACTAAGCACATTAAGACTAGATTTTATGTTTTAATGGGGATACCCCGACGGTACAAAGAAAATAATTATGCTTTAGTGGCTTCAGTACGTGATGCTCAACTGTAATTAAGAATATTCTGAAGGTAGCACTGGAATTTTTCTAGATTCGATAAAAATATCCTGGACAGCTGATGTGGCTTTAGGTTTGATGCTGCAAATTAGTTATTAATTTTATAGGTTAAGTTTAGTGTCATGATGAATTTTCGTGGGTTATTTTATTTTATTATGTAAATATTCTGATATGTATGCAACAGTTGTTAATATGAAGCCCAGTCAGTCATGTCCATCTTTTTGTAAGTTATAATCACTCACATCACTCACATTAGACGGTGTCGATTACTCGTAATTATGTGCGTTTCAGTTTTGAATCTTCCATTGTGACATGAAAACATGATGATTCTCGATCGATTGTTAGTAAAAGATTTTTGGCAGACAGCAGAATGATAAAACCAGGACCCTGTAATAAATATTTGTGTTTCTTTTTAACTTACTAACTAGTATCAAAGTTTAGTTCATCTTAACCACGTTTAGAGTTTGTTTCTTTAATTCCAGTCTATGGTCACAAAATTGTCGAGAGGGCATCCATCTCTGTCTGTAGTGATCATCTTCAGATATGCAGAAAAAGGGAAAACTAAATACAGCTACTGGAAACTTTACATCTTGTGAAACAATAAATTATGACATAATAAAAATGTACTAATTTCATACATATAGAATACATTAACCTTAAAATTCTATAATATTAGGGGAATTTTTGTAATGGGAATCAAAGAAACAAATTCTATACTTTCTGGATCACTGTTTTTATATGCGGCAATTTCGCATCTTGTGTAACGAAGTTCATGACAACCCGCCGCTGAAAATGTTAGGAAGACCATGAACATTGCTTCCACCACCACTGTTAACAGTGTTTCTTTTTATTTACTCACAGGGCTTGTTTAGAGAATTTCAGTCTCATTATTAAACTTACATGGGTCATTATGTCGGGTAGCTGAAATTAGATAAAGCGATACAGAGCAGCTGAATGTACTCATTTGCATGTTATGGTTATAAAAAAAACCATATAGTGAAAGGAACTGTATCTCTATCATTCATGAAGTGTGTGCCTGAAATGTTAAACCGATAATTTTTACTGCTCACTTCAATTCCCTCCACTAAGGGGGCGATTGTGCTGGCAGCAGGTAGTTTTTGGAGAAAACGACATTCTGGCTATTGAGACAGAATACAGAATATGTTTGTTTACAACTGTGGTCGGATTCGATCATACATCGCCCAGCTTCACACTCTGCAGAGTGGTCCATACGCGTGGAACCACCATTCCAAACCAAAAATACGTATATAAAAAGAAATTTAAAATTATTGTAAGTACACTACTGGCCATTAAAATTGCTATACCGCGAAGATGACGTGCTAAAGACGCAAAATTTAACAGGAAGAAGATGCTGTGATATGCAAATGATAAGCTTTTCAGAGCATTCACACAAGTTTGGCGCCGGTGGCGACACCTACAACGTGCTGACATGAGGAAAGTTTCCAACCGATTTCTCATACACAAACAGCAGTTGACCGGCGTTGTCTGGTGAAACGTTGTTGTGATGCCTCGTGTAAGGAGGAGAAATGCGTACGATCACGTTTTCGACTTTGATAAAGGTTGGATTGTAGCCTATCGCGATTGCGGTTTATCGTATTGCGACATTGCTGCTCGCGTTGGTCGAGATCCAATGACTGTTAGCAGAATATGGAATCGGTAGATTCAGGAGGGTAATACGGAACGCAGTGCTGGATCCCAACGGCCTCGAATCACTAGCAGTCGAGATGACAGGCATCTTATCCGCATGGCTGTAACGGATCGTGCAGCCACGTCTCGATCCCTGAGTCAACAGATGGGAACGTTTGCAAGACAACAACCATCTGCACAAACAGTTCGATGTCGTTTGCAGCAGCATAGACTATCAGCTCGAAGACCATGGCTGTGGATACCCTTGACGCTGCATCGCAGACAGGAGCGCCTGCGATGGTGTACTCAACGACGAACCTACCCAGGTCATTTTTCGGATGAATCCAGTTTCTGTTTACAGCATCATGATGGCCGCATCCGTGTTTGGCGACATCGCGGTGAACGCACATTGGAAGCGTGTATTCGTCATGGCGATACTGGCGTATCACCCGGCGTGATGGTATGGGGTGTCATTGCTTACACGTCTCGGTCACCTCTTTTTGCATTGGCGGCACTTTGAACAGTGGACGTTACATTTCAGATGTGTTACGATCCGTGGCTCTACCCTTCATTCGATCCCTGTGAAACTCTACATTTCAGCAGGATAATGCACGACCGCATGTTGCTGGTCCTGTACGGGCCTTTCTGGATACAGAAAATGTTGCCGGCCGGGTTGGCCGAGCGGTTCTAGGCGCTACAGTCTGGAACCGCACGACCGCTACGGTCGCAGGTTCGAATCCTGTCTCAGGCATGAGTGTGTGTGATGTCCTTAGGTTAGTTAGTTTTAAGTAGTTCTATGTTCTAGGAGACTGAGTCCTCAGAAGTTAAGTCCCATAGTGCTCAGAGCCATTTGAACCATTTTTGAACAGAAAATGTTCAACTCCTGGCCTGGCCAGCACATTCTCTAGATCTCTCACCAACTGAAAACGTCTGGTCTATGGTGGCCGAGCCACTGGCTCGTCACAATAGGCCAGTCATTACTCTTGATGAACTGTAGTCTCGTGTTGAAGCTGCATGGGCAACTGGACCTGTACACGCCATCCAAGCTCTGTTTGACTCAATGCCCAGGCGTATCAAGGCCGTTATTACGGCCAGAGGTGGTTGTTCTGGGTCCTCATTTCTCAGGATCTGTGCACCCAAATTGCGTGAAAATGTAATCACATGTCAGTTCTAGTATAATATATTTGTCCAATGAATACCCTTCTATCATCTGCATTTCTTCTTGGTGTAGCAATTTTAATGGCCAGTAGTGTAGTATGACATGGGAGAACGGGGAAACCTGTGAGGCTATGACACGTCTACAGCTACATCTACATCTACATAGATACTCCGCAAGCCACTGTACGGTGCGAGGTGTGGGTACCCTTTAACAGTACTTGTCATTTCCTTTCCTGTTCCACTCGTAAATAAAGCGAGGAAAAAATGGACTGTCTGTATGCCTCCGTATGAGCCCTAATTTATCGTATCTTATCTTCGTGGTCCTTACGCGCAATGTATGTTGGCGGCAGTAAAAGCGTTCCGCAGTCAGCTTAAAATGCCGTTTCTCTAAATTTTCACAACAGTGTTTCTCGGAAAGAACGTCGTCTTCCCTCCAGGAATTCCGATTTGAGTTCCCGAAGCGTGTTGTTCCAACCTACCGGTAATAAATCTAGCAGCCTGCCTCTGAATTGCTTCGATGTCTTCCTTCAGTCCGATCCGGTAAGGATCACAAACACTCGATCAGTACTCAAGAATAAGTCACACTAGCGTACTTTGTGGGGTCTCCTTTACAGGTGGACCACTCTCTCCTAAATTTCTCCTAATAGACCGAAGTCAACCATTCGCCTTCTCTACCACAGATCTCACATGCCCGTTCTACCTCATATCGCTTTGCAACGTTATGCGCAGATATTTAAATGACTTGATTGGGTCAAGCAAGACAGTAGTAATACTACATCCGACTATTACAGGTTCAAAATGGCTCTGAGCACTATGGGACTCAACTGCTGAGGTCATTAGTCCCCTAGAACTTAGAACTAGTTAAACCTAACTAACCTAAGGACATCACAAACATCCATGCCCGAGGCAGGATTCGAACCTGCGACCGTAGCGGTCTTGCGGTTCCAGACTGCAGCGCCTTTAACCGCACGGCCACTTCGGCCGGCGACTATTACAGGTATTATCTTCCCACTCATCCGCATTAACTTACATTTTTCGACGTTTAGAGCTAGCTGTCATTCATCGCACCAACTGGAAATTGTGTCTAAGTTGTCTTGTATCTTCCTAAAGTCTCTCAACTTCGACACGTTACCGTACGCTACGGTATCATCAGCAAACAACCGCAGATTGCTGCCCATCCTGTCTGCCAAATCATTTATGTGTATAGAGAACAACAGTGGTCCTATGGCACTTGCTTGTGGCACTCCCGACAATACCCTTGTCTCTGATAAACACACACCGACGAGGACAACATATTGAGTTCTATGATGGAAGAAGTCTTCGAGCCGCTCACGTGCCTGTGAACTTATTCCATATGCTCGAACCTTCGTTAACAGACTCCAATGTGGCACCGTATCAAATGCTTTCCGGGAATCTGGAAATATGGAATCTACCTGTTGCCCTTCATCTATAGTTCTCAGTATATCATGTGAGAAAAGGGCAAGCTTTTTCGCTCGAGCGATGGTTTCTAAAACCATGCTGATTCGTGAACATAAGCTTCTCAGTCTCAAGAAAGTTTATGATATTCGAACTGAGAATATGTTCAAGGGTTCTGCAGCAAACAGAAGTTAGCGATATTTGTCAGTAATTTTGCGGGTCCGTTCTTTTACCTTTCTTATATACTAGAGTCACCTGCTCTCTTTTCCAGTCGCTTGTTACCAAAATGGCGGACATCTTGGAAGCTGCAATATTTGATGCAACTCGTAATTTTCAAGTGGAAAGGGACGGTGTGACGTACCAAACAGAGAGAAAATTACATGGGAAAAACGATGGCGTCTTTCATCTGAGAATTACTTAATTCAATCTCGAGTTATGTAGCATATTGTGTAGAACAAGGAAAATGCTGGTGACGGTACAAAAAGGCTACATCATGTGCTGGACGTGTTGTGCAGCGCGTTGGGCGTTTGTTATTATCTGATTCCCCAATTCTTCATATACTTTATGCAACATGTATACTGAAATGCGAGCACAACTAAATTTAATCCACCCCCTGAGGAGTGCAATGTTTCTGATCTTCACCGCATATACGTTTACCTTCACAATTCCCTACAGATAGAAACCTAATGGACTTAAATCCAGGTAAAATTGGTGACCACTTCACCGGTGCTCTAGGACCTACCCATCTCCGGGAAAACTGGACATCCAGGTATGCTCAGACACCATGCCCGTAATGAGATGGGGCAAAATCTTGCTAAAAGAAAGTTGGAAATGCCTTGTCTTCAGACGGCAGCGATGCGAAAGGAGAAGGAAGGAAAATTAAGAGTTTAACGTCCAGTCGACAGCGTGGTTATTAGAGACGGAGAGCATGCTCGGATTACGGAAGCATTGGGATGGTAATCCGCCATGCCCTTTTCGAAGGAACAATCCCGGCATTTGCCTGGAGCGATTTAGGGGAATCACGGAAAGCCTAAATCTGATGGTAGGACGGGGATATGAAATGTTGTCCTCCAGAGTGCGAGTGCAGAGTGGTAACCACTGCGCCACCTCGCTTGGCAGCTGCGATGCAGCACATCTAAACTGCAGATAACGGGTTTGATGTTAATGTAGCCTGAATGACGAAAGTCTGAAAAATACGAGAACCCCATATTCCACACAAAACCATCACTTTCGATGAGCCAACTACCTTTGGTGGATCCACCCAGTGAAGGTTGACATCTGTCCTCCCCATTTACATGGAAATAAGCTTTATCCGTGACTAATACTTCATATGGAAAACGACGGTTTTCGTCCCGTTGCGTGTCAGTCATTCTACAAATTGAATCCGGTGATATGGAGCGTCCTCGGTAACATGTTGTAATATTCGTTTTTTCTAAGGGTGTCGTTTATCTGCGGCTAAAATGCTCATTATTGATGTACAGCTGACAATGTCCTGCGAGATACGACGAGTACTGCACGCTGTACTCTAACTGAACGATGCCAGAACAGCGGTTGATGTTGCTTCAAAAATGGCTCTGAGCACTATGGGACTTAACATCTGTGGTCATCAGTCCCCTAGAACTTAGAACTACTTAAACCTAACTAACCTAAGGACATCACACACAGCCATGCCCGAGGCAGGATTCGAACCTGCGACCGTAGCAGTCGCGCGGTTCCGGACTGAGCGCCTAGAACCGCTAGACCACCGTGGCCGGCGATGTTGCTTCAGCCGTAACCGTTTACGCTTTATTTGCAACAGAGCCAGCTTCACGGAATTTCGTGAGAAGTTAACATCACTGCACTGCGTGGCCTGTCTGCGTGGCATTGGTTGAAATTCTGTGCTGTGCCACGAGTACTCCTCTCTCCTGATACCTGGACGATCTAGATACATCTGGTTTCTGTTCGTGCCGTCAGCTCCCACGAAGCAACATTTGTCATAACCCTAGATTGAATAAAGATACGTTCAAATGAAAGCCACACTGTTTTTCTCATGAACTGTCTATCTGATACGTCACATGAGCCTTTTCCATATGAGAATTACGAGCTGCATCCAATATGGCGGCTTCCAAAATGGCCACCATGTGGATAAGTCTCTCCTTTCTCATACTACTTCACATTAAATTTCTGTTTATCCACCTGTTTTTGTGATGCAAGAATGGTACGACACCTATTGACCAATATGTATAATTAGAAAAGGAGAACTGTGCATACAGCGGGGTGCTGCAGGCCATAATGCCTCTTTCGGCCTTCCTGCTTCTCTCTTCTTATAAGAAAAGGAATTATCCACTATTTCAGTTTGTTTTTATTGCTTTTATGGCTTGAATTTTATTTTTATATGGAGCATATCCTAGAATACTGCACATGTGAGCGAGACAGGTACCAAGTAGAACTAGTACGAGATGCTGAACGCATACCAATAAGAGCAACACAATGACAACCGGTTTTTTGACGCGTAAGGGAAAAATGAAAAATCGTATGGCTTCACTGGCAGGGAGTTGTTGGGGATGTTCGGCAGGTGCAAGGCTTTCGCGACTTGCGCGTTTGCTGAATATGAGATAAATAAGGAAGACAATACGTGTCCCGAGCGGAGAACCCCCCCCCCCCCCCCCCTCCTACCCCCTCAACGGGGAAACGAACCCAGGGCCTCTAGAGGCGGCAACTCAAAACCACGTTTTTTTTTCTATCTGTTACTTTGCCAGTTTTCGTCATCAGTTCTGTGTGGATATCGCATGACACTATTGAAATTGCGTCGATGACTACTTGATTCAGCTTTTTTTTTATCATAGATGGCGGCCAGACCCCAGACCGAACACACTGAGCTTCTGTGTCGGCAACATCTAGACCACGAGCTGCTGATTGTTTGACCCATAGAAGAGCGTCACTGACAAGCTGAAAAAATTGATTTGACACTTGAAGGTAAACAAACTATTCGGTGAAAGTCTAGCTACAAAGTTTCCAAGACCAGCTTTAAAAATGAGGAATCTAGAAATATGCTGGAACACTCTACGTAGGGCTGCCGTAGGGATCACGAAGACGAGATTCAATTACCTCCAGAGCGCACAGATAAGTGTAAACTATCGTTCTTTACGCATTACATAAGCGAATGTGACGCGAAAAAGCGCCAATAACCAATACAGTGGGAATTATCCTACGCCGTGCACTTCACAGTGGTTTGCAGAGCATAGATGTTGATGTAGACAGATGAGTTATTGTTAAAACGTATGTGTAGAATTAAACAAAAATTGTAAATTTTTTGAAGATTACCAAACATTAAGGTATAATTGCAAGCCAAGTCTAATATAAGCTAAGGTAATTAAAATAAGTATGTTTAGTTACTTAGTGTGTCACTGATAGTCAGATTCTGCTTTGAAGTATAGAGGACGTTCGCAATTAGTGTAAGGAGGAGGGAAAGTCACCTGATTTTTGTTTTCTGGTTTAGTGTGAAGAAGCATGTTGTGGTCCAATTGTCCACCGTGTGCCGGATGTGACGTTTTGCTATATACGGTATGGATTTGATTTTTTACTTTATGTCAGTTATAACTGGACCTGGCAACAGTTTTCACGATTTTAGGATTTTAATGCAGACGTTCTCTCCTTTACTCATTGTGCATTATTAAGATGTGCAATGCATGGCCGAAGTAGGTCACTGTTGTAGACGTGTTCTGGGTTCGTTCCTGAAACAAATAAGACAAGTAGCTAGTTTGCAGCATGTCAGACGTATGTGCGTTATAGACTTGAAAGAGAAGTAGCATATAACAATTAATTTCTTGAAATGTGCTTTAGTGTACAGGTTGTATCATAATCAATAGTGAAAACTGGCTCGGATTAACGTGTATCACAAAAGAAGCAAAAACGTTAACGTTCCAGTGATCATGGGTCTACAAACGACCGTTTCCGAACTATTTTCGAATGTGTGGTTAAGAGCCGTCCCTGACTTCAGTATGAAATACTGCTCTAGTTAGTACTAATTTATTTGAAATGCAAAATTATAAATCGAATGCCCAAGCAATGTGGTGAAATTACACGCATGGCCTACCTTATCAAAAAATACAGTATTACTCCAGCACCATATGTGTTGCAGTTTACTGTATACTCGTAACTGTTAAAGGTTCTCTTTTCTGCAGTGAGTTACGAATTCTTTCCAACACGCCCGGACCAGCTCGTGAAGCTTGACAAGACTGTATAATTCGCTGCTCTAATTCTTCAGTCATATCAACAGGAGTGCTCTTCAGTTCAATTTAGAGATAACCCGAAACAGGAAAATCCATAGGACTCAAGTCAGATGGCCTTCGAGACCAAGGTACAGATCTTGCTCGGCCTCTCCACTCTGGACTATACTGGCCCGTTCCATCAGCAACAGAATGTTGAAATGTTACTTTCTCTCCTTTATCTGCTCTATTTATATTGATTTTATTTTGTAATGAGATGTTCTGAGATTCGGCATCAGCCGTGCAATATGCCTGGCACTCTCACGAACTCTGAATGAAAAGAAAGACTATTCCAGCGATTTCATGTCTCCAGAAAAAATTAATGAGATGTCTGCTCGTTGAATAACCCTTCATAGCGAATATACCAATCAAATATTTCCACTGAAAAGTCCTCGAACTCGTGTCAGTGATGGTACCTGTATTACAAGGTCTCACCGGCACAATGAAAGGATAGATTAAATTAAGCAAATGTGACTGAACATATTTAGAAAATTTGCAATAATGAAGGGTCGCCTGTTCAAACTAATGAAGTTGAGCGGAAAAAAGTCAAACGTATAACTTTTAGTTGATCTAGTTTATTTCATCGATGTAGAACATACAACATAATGTGAAGTCAGTGATACCCATAAAAAAAGAGTACGTTGTAAGAATTGTATAATATGAAAAAACTGAAAATCGTGGAATCTTAGCCGTCCACGAAATGTTTAAAGTCTGGTGAACTTCGATGTGAAACACCGTTAAAATAATTTTTAAAAAAGAGTCTTCACAAAGAAGATCGATTTACCAAACCATTATTTGAACAACACACAAACTATTATGGATAATATCCTAATTATTACTGAAAATAGTACAAGGAAGACTGCTAGCGAAAGTGCAGGTGATTTTCCAATAGGTCTGGGCAGCTCAGAAATGCAATTATTGGAAACTGCTGAACACTAAATCCAATTCTGAATTAATATAAATGCAACACAAGTTGCGATTTAAAGGACACGCAAGCAGTGAGTTGCTCAGAGGTTAAAGGAGCGCGCTGCTGCTGCGAAACTGCGACACTTACTCAAGCAGTAAACCCATCCAAGGCTGCAGACCAGCGTTCCTGCGATCGGAAATCGGACCTCACGGATCCACGCGCCCGTCTTCGCCCCCTCTACAACCACCTCTCCCGCTTCAGAACACCTCGTCTTCGAGGGAAGAGTCTACCCCGATTACCAGCCTCACAACTCAAGAGTTCTCTTTCCAGCACAAATCGCAGAGGAGAATTTGCTAAAATTCTTGAATAGCGTCCTCTGTGTATTCCTTAGTTGTCTGAAGGTTGGCACGGGGATTGCTACCTCGCCGCTCATTGGGCAATCCAATAACAGAGGTCGGCGGCTGCTGGAGCTCCCAGAATACGAAAATTTCTCACGCTGTGGAAGCACAAAATGGCAGAGCCGCTTACTTCAGCGCCCTGCGGGCGAGCAGATTCGTCACGCTTGCGAACACTACCGGGACTCAACGGAACATCCTGACTTCAAAGGGCGCGCTCTGTGCTGCCGACAGAGGCGGACGATCACAGACGTCCTGTGAGTTCTTAGAACTTCGCAGCCCTTGAGAAGCGTAAGAAAAGAGCGCTGTGTTCCGAAGCGACCAGCCCTCCCCGGCACGATGCTAACTCGCCTGAACTATTTCACACAAGAGAAAATATTGTACTTGGCTCCGACAGTTACTAAATGTGCCCGTTCCCGCAGGGCAGTTAAGAAACCACAGATATCTTCATGCAGAGCAAAGATGGCGTAGCGACATGCAACAAACCAGTTATGTTACAATGTGTCGCATCATGCACGTACCCTATATGATCGAAAGTATCCGGACACCTGGCTGAAAATGACTTACAAGTTCGTGGCGCCCTCCATCGGTAATGCTGGAATTCAATATCGTGTTGGCCCATCCTTAGCCTTGATGACAGCTTCCACTCTCGCAGGCATACGTTCAATCAGATGCTGGAAGGTTTCTTGGGGAATGGCAGTCCATTCTTCACGGAGTGCTGCACTGAGGAGAAGTATCGATGTCGGTCGATGAGGCCTTGTACGAAGTCGGCGTTCCAAAGCATCCCAAAGGTGTTCTATAGGATTCAGGTCAGGACTCTGTACAGGAGAGTCCATTACAGGGATGTTATTGTAGCGTAACCACTCGGCCATAGGCCGTGTGTTATGATAAGGTGCTCGATCGTGTTGAAAGATGCAATCGTCATCCCCGAATTGCTCTTCAAGAATGGGAAGCAAGAAGGTGCTTAAAAAGTCAGTATAGGCCTGTGCTGTGATAGTGAAATGCAAAACAACAAGGGGTGCAAGCCCCCTCCATGAAAAATACGACCACACCGTAACAGGCCGCGTGGGGTAGCCGCGCGGCCTCGGGCGCCTTGTCACGGTCCGTGAGGCTCCCCCCGTCGGAGGTTCGAGTTCTCCATCGAGCATGGGTGTGTGTGTTGTCCATAGCGTAAGTAGGTTTAAGTTAGAGTAAGTAGTGTGTAGACTTAGGGAGCGATGACCTCAGCAGTCTGGTTCCATAAGACCTTATCACAAATTTCCAATTTCCACACCATAACAACAGGGCCTCCGAATTTTACTGTTGGCACTACACACGCTGGCAGATGACTTTCACCGGCATTCGCCACACCCACACCCTGCCACACGACATTGTGTACCGCTATTCGTCACTCCACACAACGTTTTTCCACTGTTCAATCGTCCAGTGTTTACGATCCTTACACCAAGGGAGTCGTCGTTTGGCATTTACTGGAGTGATGTGTGGCTTATGAGTAGGCGCTCGACCATGAAATCCCGCCTAACTGTCATACTACTTGTAGTGTATCCTGATGCAGTGTGAAATTCCTGTGTGATGGTCTGGACAGATGTCTGCCTATTACACATTACGACCTTCTTCAACGGTCGGCGGTCTCTGTCAGTCAACAGACGAGGTCAGCCTGTACGCTTTTGTGCTGTACGTGCCCCTTCATGCTTCTACTTCAAATCAGACCTAGGGATGTTTAGGAGTGTAAATCTCGCGTACAGACTTATCACGCAAGTGACACCCAATCACCTGACCACGTTCGAATGAAATTACAATGAAATTCAGACCATTAGCGGCTTACAGGCATTGATAAATATCAACGAGGCCAGTTGAAGATTTGTGCCCCGACCGGGACTCGAACACGGAATCTCCTGCTTACATGGCATACGCTCTATCCGACTGATCCATCGAGGACACAGAGGATAGTGCGACTGCGCGACTTATTTCTGGTACGTTCCCCTTGAGACCCACATTTCCAACTTACTGTCCACACACTACATTTGTAGTGCCCCTGTCCACTATATTCATTACTCGCGGTAGTCAATCTACCGATTCCCGTAAGAATTTGGGCAATGTGAGTACATTCGCCGTGAAGAAGATCATTGGCTAATAAACCTCGTCGATGTTAAGATGATATCTGTTCTTTCGGTCACGTCCGAAAGAACAGATACCATGTGTGGTCTTGCGTATCCGAAAGAACAGATACCATCTTCATATGGCCACGTTCGAAGTCCGTGAGTTCCGCGGGGCGCTCCATTCTGCTCTCTCACGTTGTATAATGAATATTGAGGTCGCTGATATGGAGTACCTGGCAGTAGTTGGCAGCACAATGCATCTAATATGAAAAACGTAAGTTTTTGGGGGTGTCCAGATACTTTTGATCACAACGTTGCGCAAAGGGAGCATTCCCAAGCAATCTTAGAGGATACCGCTGCACCAACTGAAGGTACCCTTGTCCACCAAAATTTCTTGGAAGCTTTTGTGGGCCAATGAGACGATCACCTAGAACAACTAACTACACATAAAATGACAAACGCCGATTACTCATGAACAATAGGTGGTTTTATGTAACTCCGAAAATGTCTGTTATGAAAATTAAAACACTATCGTATGTAAATTCAGCTTGCTCCATAAATAAAATGTTGTTTGCCACCAGCTGGATTCTTATACATACGTGACTTTCAGGTTGTCTTCGATCAGGGTATTTTTGTCGCAACAAACGTGAAGCTTCCTGTATTCTGCCCTCAATTCTACTATACATGTAATGTGTGGCCTAATTCACCTACATATTCATTTACATGGATACTCTGTAAATCACATTCAAGTGCCTGGTAGAGGGTTTATCGAACCAACTTCACAATAATTCTTTAGTATTCCAATCTCTTACAGCGGGCGGGAAAAACGAACACCTATACCTTTGGATGAACTCTGATTTCCCTTATTTTATTATGATGATCGTTTTTTCCTACGAAGGTCGGCGTCAACAAAATACTTTCGAATTCGGAGGACAAAATTGGTGACTGAAATTTCGTGAGAAGATTCCGCCGCAACGAAAAATGCCTTTATTCTAATGATGTCCACCCCAAATCCTATATCATTCCTGTGACACTTTCTCCCCTATTTCGTGATAATAGAAAACGTGCTGCCCTTCCTTAAACTTTCTCGATGTTCTCGTTCAATCCTATCTGATAAGGATTCCATACTGCGCAACAGTATTCTACAAGAGGACGGACAAGCGTGGTATAGGTAGTCTCTTTAGTAGAGCTGTTGCATTTTCTAAGTGTCCTGCCAATAAAACTCAGTCTTTGTTTACCCTTCCCCACAACATTTTCTATGTGTTCCTTCCAATTTAAGTTGTTCGTAATTGTAACACCTAGGTATTTAGTTGAATTTACAGCTTTTAGATTTGACTGATTTATCGTGTAACCGAAGTTTAACGATTTCCTATTAGCACTCATGTGGATAACCTCACACTTTTCGTTATTTAGGATCAACTGCCAATTTTCGCACCATTCAGATAGCTTTTATAAATCGTTTTGCAATTTGTTTTGAACTTCTGATGCCTTTACTAGTCGATAAACGACAGCACCATCTGCAAACAACCTAAGACAGCTACTCAGATTGTCTCCTAAATCGTTTCTATAGATAAGGAACAGCAAAGGGCCTATAACACTACTTTGGGGAACGCCAGAAATCACTTCTGTTTTACTAGATGACTTTCCGTCAGTTACTACCAACTGTGACCTCTCTGACAGTGAATCACGAATCCAGTCACATAACTGAGACAATAGTCCATAAGCAGGCAATTTCACTGCAAGCAGATTGTGCGGTACAGTGTCAAAGGTCTTCTGGAATTCTAGAAACACGAAAAAAATTTGAGATGACTTGTCAATAGTACTCAACACTTCGTGTGAGTAAAGAGATAGTTGTGATTCGTTAGAAGGATGTTTTCTAAATCCTTGTTGACTGTGTGTCAATAGACAGGTCTCATCGAGGTAATTCATAATGTTCGAACACAATATATGTTCCAAATTCCTGCTGCTTATCGACGTTAATGATATTGGCCAGTAATTTAATGCCAGCAGCTGTGGCCGAGCGGATCTAGGCGCTACAGTCTGGAACCACGCGACCGCTACGGTCGCAGGTTCGAATCCTGCCTCGGGCATGGATGTCTGTGATGCCCTTAGGTTGGTTAGGTTTAAGTAGTTCTACGTTCTAGGGGACTGATGACCTCAGATGTTAAGTCTCATAGTGCTCAGAGACATTTGAACCATTTTGTTATTTAGTGGATTATTCTTACTACATTTCTTGAATATTGATGTGACCTGTGCAACTTTCTAGTCTTTGGGCACGGATCTTTCGTCTAGCGAACGGTTGTATGTGATCGTTAAGTATGGAGCTATTGTATTAGCATACTCTGAATGGAACCTAACTGGTGTACGATCTGGACCGGAAGACTTGCTTTTTTAAAGTGATTTAAGTTGCTTCACTACACTGAGGATATCTACTCCTACGTTACTCATGTTGGCAGCTGTTCTTGATTCGAATTCAGGAATATTTCCTTCGTCTTCTTTGGTGAAGGAATTTCGGAAGGCTGTGTTTAGTAACTCTGCTTTGGCAGCACTGTCTTCGATAATATTTCCATAGCTAGCGCGCAGAGAAGGCATAGATGTGTCTTGCCGGTAGAATATTTTACATACGGCCAGAGTCTCTTTGGATTTTCTGCCAGGTTTCGAGACAAAGTTTCGTTGTGGAAACTATTATAAGCACCTCCCATTGAAGTCCGCCTTAAATTTCGAGCTTTTGTGGAAGATCGCCAATATTGGAGATTTGCGACCGTTTTAATTTGGCATGTGTTTTTCGTTTTTTCTGCAAGTGTTCTGACTCGTTTTGTGTTCCAAGCAAGACCAACTCCATCGTTTCTTAGTTTATTTGGTATAAATCTCTCAATTACTGCCGATATTATTTCATTGAATTAAGGCCACATCTGGTCTACACTTCTATTATTAATTTGGAAAGAGTGGAGATTGTCTCTCAGGGAGGCGTGAAGTGAATTTTTATCTACATTTTTGAACAGCTATATTTTTCGTTTATTTCTGGATATTCAGTCTCGTTACGGCAACCCTGTATTTACTAAAGCCTGTATCCGTTATGATGCTTGTTATTAGCTCAGGATTATTTGTTGATAAGAAGTCAAGTGTGTTTTCACAACCGTTTACTGTTAGCGTGGGCTCATGAAGTAACTGCTCGAAATAATTTTCCGAGAACTCATTTAGCATAATTTCTTATGATTTTTTATGCGTACCTCCGGATTTAAACATGTATTTTCGACAACATATCGAGGGTAAATTAAAGTCACCACCGAATATAACTGTATGAGTCGGTTATGTGTTTGAAATTAGACTCACGTTTTCTTTAACCTTTCAGCAATTGTATCATCCGGATTGGGAAGTCGATAAAAGGATCCAATTATTATTTTATTCCGATTTCCAAGAATGACCTCTACTCATGCCGACTCACAGAAACTATCTACTTCAATTTCGCTGCCAGATAAACTACTTCTAACAGAAACAAACGCGCCACAGCCAACTGTGTTTAGCCTCTCCTTCATGAACATCTTTAGGTCTTTCGCAAAAATTTCGGCTGAAATTGTCTCCGGCTTTAACCAGCTTTCAGTGCCTGTAACGATTTGAACATCAGTGCTTTCTATTAGCGCTTGGAGCTCTGGTAGATTTCACACAGCTACGACAATATGCATCTGTTATACTGATGGTTCGTGAATCTACGTTCTTCCTGTATTCGACCTGCGCCCTTTGAGACTGAAGCCATTTTTGTGTTTCCACGAGACCCTCTAAACTAAAAAACCGCCGAGACCACACCATACAGCCTCTGCTACCCGTGTAGCCGCTTCCTGCGTGTAGTGGCCTCTTGAGCTATTTAACGGAAACCGAAACCCAACCACCCTATGGCTCAAGTCGAGGAATCTGCAGCCTACACGGTCGCAGAACCGTCTGAGCCTCTGATTCAGACCCTCCATTTGGCTTTCACTAAGGTCCACAATCGGTCCTGTCGACTATGCTGCAAATGGTCAGCAATCCATTCAACTCTCATGCAAGACCGTCAGCCTTTACCACGTCTGATAGCCACTCGAAACCAGAGAGAATCTCTTCCGATCCAAAGCGACACACATCACTGGTACCGACGTGAGCCACCACCTGCAGCTGGCTGCACCCTGCGCTCTTCATGGCATCCGGAAAGATCCGTTCCACATCTGGAATGACTCCATCCGGTATGCACACTGAGTACACATTGGCTTTCTTCTCATTCTTGGCAGCCACGCCCCTAAAGGGCCTCACAGCGCGCCTGACATTGAAGCTCCCAACTACCAATAATCCCACCCCATGTGATTGCCCGGATCTTTCAGGGTGAGAGGTTTCCCCTGAATCAGGCCAGGTGACTGCATCTGGCTGAGCGACAGTGTCAGCCACACACAGCACCTGCAACCTCTTTGTCAGACTAACCGGGAAGTCTTTCGCCGCCCGCCACGCACCGATGCCACCTCCCACTCGATCACAGGTGTGGGGTCAACCTCATTGCGTGCAGTAACTGGGCTGGTAACTTGTGAGAACCGATCAGACGTGCTGGACGTCCGTTGGATCCCCACGGCCGGTCGACAACAGCGATGCCCATCCACCGCAGCTTCAAGCTGTGTAATCGAAGCCGACGCAGCCTGGAGCTGAGAACTAAGTGTCACCAACTCGGCTCGCGTCCGCACTGAACAATCACAGTCCCTATCCATAGTGAAGACCGTGGAAAACTTCACTGCTCAGAAAAGTGGACTATCGACACGTGCTGCAGCACTCTCCTGTAGACCCTGACGAAAACGCAAGAACTGTGCCTAATAAATTAGATTAATACGCGGAGATTCAAAAACTGAACTACCGAAGCAATGAGACTAAATCATTCGCTCCTGATTTGGAACTTGTAATATTCGTAAAAGTCATAAAATCTGTTACTTCTGTCTCGGCCGATTGCTGCTGCCTTTACTTTAACGTTTCGTTGTGACTACATCTCACAGCACTCAGGTAAGTGAGTGACTGCTACGACTGTGCTTTGCATCCATCCTGTCCGTCCTGTACGTATGGCTTGATTACAACGCCAGCTCTCGTCTATGTTCCTTTCTGTATACAACATCACTCTGTGGACAACTTCTTGCGTGCAATGAGTAAATCATAATTATATATACAGTGAATAACGTCAATGCCGACGTGTAACTACACACAAGATCCATGTTTAGCGGAACATTTTTGCTTCTATATGGATAATACAGGCATCGCCAGCAGGGGACACAACGAGTGTTTTAATTATTTTGCAGAGCACAGCCACATTTATTTTGAATATTTTTTCTAGTAAGATGCGAGAAATGTGAGATATTCATTACCGTAGTGGTAACACGTTATGAGTTAAAAGCACCGCTCGTCAGAATCGCCAACACTACGAGCCATGGAAGCCATCGATTCGCTGATCAACGTTAAGTATATCGCAAGTATGATTAAAGGGTTCAACAAGAAGGTAAAATATGACAACATATGTAATAACTTTCGGACCAAAATTTTTCCCAGGAAGTGTTTCATTTCACGCAATGCGGCGCACATTCCATTTGTTCGGCTACGCTTCATCTTTCTAAGATTTAAAGCCCAAAGAAGGCAGTGTCGATAGCAGTCTCATTGTTCTACCTGTGGCGCAATTTACGACGGCATGCGGCGCGTTTAAAGCAAACAGCACCGGCCACGATTTACCAGTATCAGCAACAGTTGAAGCATATCTTTTAGGGAGAGTGGATTTTTATGGTAAATTTCGAAGATAAATTATGTGTTAATCAGAGGATTGTTGAATTCACAGGTTGTGTATAGCGAACACCACCAAACACTGTATCTAAATGATAGAAAATGTTCAAATATGCGTGAAATCTTATGGGACGTAACTGCTAAGGTCATCAGTCCCTAAACTTACACACTACTTAACCTAAATTATCCTAAGGACAAACACACACACCCATGCCCGAGGGAGGACTCTAACCTCCGCCAGGACCAGCCGCACAGTCCATGACTGCAGCGTCTAAATGATATTCATTTTTGAAAACAAAATTAAGGAAGCACGGAGTTCTTTGTCTGATCTTCACTTCTTCTTGTATAGCATTAGCGAAGAGAGACATATGTAATTTCTCTGTGTAATTTGTAATTGTCCACCGCTTGTGGTCTCGCGGTGGCGGACTCGCTTCCCGAACACGGGATCCCGGGTTCGATTCCCGGCGGGGTCAGGGATTTTCACCTGCTCCGAGATAACTGGATATTGTTGTGTCGTCTTCATCATCATGATTCATCCGCATTACGGTCGGAGGAAGGCAACGGCAAACCACCTCCATTAGGACCTTGCCTAGTACGGCGGTGCGGTTCTCCCGCATAGTTCCCCTACGCTCTGTCAAGAAGCATGGGACTTCATTTCCATCCCAATTTGTAATTGTTAATAATAATGTAGTTTCTTACAAATGTGTCTGCAGTCATTCTTAGAATCCTTTGGAATAATGCATTTTAATCTTGTTTATGAGTTTTAACATTTCATATCTTTGTATCAGGATTGTGCGAGCATTGTGGAATCAAAACGACCGCCAGTTAATCGCGGCGGGTTGTTTTACCTTTACTAGCTTTGCATTATTTTTCTATGAAGCCCGATTTCATACTTATTGCCACTTTCTTCATGGAAATCTATATAATATATTTTCACGGCCAATGCTTTCAAACAATGACGACACACAATAGCCACCAGAGCGTGATACTCTGAGAGAGCGTAAAAATAGCGACGGCAGTTGTAAGATACTGAAGTTGTTGAAAGTTAACCAAATGGTAACAAGTTTTGTGATGTGTATTAAACTAGTAACCGCATCGTGTCATCGCACCTGTGACATCTTTTCCCGAAGCAAACCTTTCTTAACTGCATCGCATACATTTTGGTGAGAGTCTGTCAGTAAGGAAGGATACGTTACACGGTTATCGACCAACTTTCACGAAAAATGTAACGCAGCTGGCACGCTATTGCAACACTAGCACACTCTCAGCGAGTGCCTAGCCACACAAACAGTAGACTCCGGAGCCCCTTGTCATTGTCTTACAGGAAATGCTCACCTTCGGAGAGAGGAGTGTACCGCCAATGTAACAAAGCAATACAAAATTTGAAAAATAATGCCCATCTTACAGAAAAACAAGTTAGCAGTTGAACGGTATCGGTGAGGGTGGAATTTATCACATTCGCTGGTATAATATGATATTAGTGAAACCCGTTCAGGAATGCTGAATCTGAAATGAATGGACACGTCGTGGATATTGAAAATCTGTTCAAATGGTTCAAATAGCTCTAAGCACTATAGGACTTAACATCTGAGGTCATCAGTCCCCTAGACTTAGAACTACTTAAACCTAACTAACCTAAGGAAATCACACACATCCATGCCCGAGGCAGGATTCGAACCTGCTACCACATAGCAGCAGCGCGGTTCCGGACTGAAGCGCCTAGAACCGCTCGGCCACAGCGGCCGGCTGGAAAATCTGTGCCGGTGTGGTATTCGAACCCAGAACCACGAATCTTCATGATCACTTGCCTTAACTTTGATTTTGTTTCCTTCACCCCACTATTCTCTACTTGTAACCCTTCTTTTGCAGCCCAAAATAATTTTCAGTGACGTCGGCCCTTGAGCCCCGAAAATAAACGTTTTCTTTTTCTATAGTTTGGACAGATACTGTTTTTCTTCTATTAAAACAACTTAATTCTTCTTCCGTGTATAAAGATTTTCTTCGAGTGGCGTATAAAACAACTAATGCACCTTCCGCTAAATTTCAAAACTTAATATAAAAATAATACTAACTTTTCTTACCTTCCCTCACTATTGTTTGCCGCGCAGGATTAGCCGAGCGGTCTCAGGCGCTGCAGTCATGGGCTGTGCGGATCGTCCCGGCGGAGGTTCGAGTCCTCCCTCGGGCATGGGTGTGTGTGTTTGTCCTTGGGATAATTTAGGTTAAGTAGTGTGTAAGCTTAGGGAATGATGACCATAGCAGTTAAGTCCCATAAGATTTCACACACCTCACTGTTGTTTATAACAAGAGTTCTCATTAAATTCTTTTGGTATACTATTGGGCTCCTGAACAATCCTTATGACAAGATTCAAATTTTAAATGCCACTCATGATTTCACCGATACCATTTCATGTGATCGATTCCATTCGCTTCATTTTAGTGACTTTAATTAAGTTGGTGTACAGGGATATTATCCTAAAATTGGATCCCTTCTAATTCGTGAATTGTTCAAAATACGGGAATCAGTTTTTCTGAAAATAATAGTTGGCATGGAGGTACGCGACTATGTTGCCTCCTGTACAAACCGAGATAGCGAAGCAAGTATGGTTTTTTTGAATGGAACGAAATACTTCTTCATAGCATTCGAAAGCTTTTGAAAACAAGAGTAGAGTGGTGTAACGCTTGTTAATGTTCGCAATTTTCGCGTAGGCGAAATCGGCTGTTGAGCTGTTTACACTGCCTAGGAGAGGGGGGGGGGGGGGGTGCGGTTCCGCCTTTTTATAAAACCATTCGGTTGTTTACTTGTTTCCACAGAAGCTGTTCACTTAAACATGAGTATGCACCTTCTGAAAGTTAGCATACAGAGTGAAAATTAATAAAACCGACAAACTGCAGGGGTGGATACCTCACTGGAAATGGAGGAAAAAAGGTTTTATGATCATGTGTCCGGAAACGCATCGTTGCCACGGTAGATGGCGCTGACAAATGACAGTTCGTCTCACTAAGTGCCATGTCTTCCTTGTGTGTTGCAGACTGTATGAGTGACGCACTATATTGTAAGCAGCAGAGTGGTCACATGTTCATGTCAGGAACAAGCCAAGATTATGTTTACGTGCGGCCAAGCAGATGGTAACGGCCGAGCAGCAGAACCCGGTCCTCCAAATCTAGTGTACACACAGTCCGTCACCTAACCGCAAATTCGACTGTGTGAAAGGGCCCATGATGACACAAAGGCTTAAAAAGAGCTTGAAATGTTTTGTAATGTGCTTGGTGTCTGTGAGAGTACTTGTTTTGGTATAGCTCACGCAAGATATGGTGGCCGAAGCGCAGTGACCAGTTCTCGTCCAAGGCCCTGGGCGAGTTCATTCGTTTGTCTGGGAGGGAAGGCCGATAAGTGTTTCCCACCTTTCGGCCAGTCAGCGATGATAGGATCGAGGCGCTCACCCTGCAGTCTTTCTCAAAGGATTTTACAGAAACTATTGGGTAAAAAAATTGCATTTTTGCCTTACTTATAGCTTTTATGTCAGATTCATGATCATTTGCCCATAATTTCAATGGTAATTGTTATTGCGACATTTACGGGAAAGTAAGGCACAGCACGAAATTCGGAATAGTGCGCAATGAGAAATAGAGGTCGCTATGATTTTGCGTTTAGTGCATATTACATAATATGTTGTTGTGTATGAAATTTAGCTAACATACTGAATTTTTCTTTAGACTAGGGTAGTGGTATCTATTTCTCACTAATCTCAAGAAAACTGATCTGATGTAGAACACTCATTTGCGATCGCGCCGCGCCAGTGATAAATCCAGAATGAAATATTCACAAGAACAAGATTCCTCATATTTCATAAACGGTTTGAGATATCGAAATGAGACTTTGGCAAACGATAACACAGAAAGAGGAGAGTATTTTACCATATCGTTACTATGTAAAACTTCATTAGCCGGCCGAAATGGCCGAGCGGTTCTAGGCGCTACAGTCTGGAACCGCGCGACCGCTACGGTCGCAGGTTCGAATCCTGCCTCGGGCATGGATGTGTGTGATGTCCTTAGGTTAGTTAGGTTTAAGTAGTTCTAAGTTCTAGGGGACTGATGACCACAGAAGTTAAGTCCCATAGTGCTCAGAGCCATTTCTTTTTTTTTTTTTTTTGAAAATTCATCATCTACCTTTTATTCCAATATCTGCAGACTTTTTCAGTGAAAGAATGTAATTTTTAAGGGCCATCGATAGCTGGTGAAACGAGAAGTGCTATGGGTTTGTGGAACAACATATGTGAAAACATTACACGCTTTTTTGTACCGAGAATGTGCATTTTCGTAAGCTACTGACTTCACTTTTCCTCAGTTTCTCACTTAATAGCAAATGTTGACATGGCAACCATTGCAATGTGTAGATTTTACTCGAAATTCGCCTCTCGTGACACTTCTCTGAAAGTTACAAATGGTTAGCAATCCAGGGGAAAATAAATCGCTGCATTTTAGGCGAAATTCTCTTTAGATACTAACGAAAGCAGAGGTGACGGCAGATCTTTTTGAATGGTCACCACGCAAGCCTGGGCATACATCAACATCTACATGATTACTCTGCAATTCACATTTAAGTGCTTGGCAGAGGGTTCATCGAACCACAATCATACTCTCTCTCTACCATTCCACTCCAGAACAGCGTGCGGGAAAAACGAACACCTAAACCTTTCTGCTCGAGCTCTGATTTCTCTTATTTTATTTTGATGATCATTCCTACCTATGTAGGATGGGCTCAACAAATTATTTTTGCATTCGGAAGAGAAAGTTGGTGACTGAAATTTCGTAAATAGATCTCGCCGCGACGAAAAACGTCTTTGCTTTAATGACTTCCATCCCAACTCGTGTATCATATCTGCCACACTCTCTCCCCTATTACGTGATAATACAAAACGAGCTGCCCTTTTTTGCACCCTTTCGATGTCCTCCGTCAATCCCACGTGGTAAGGATCCCACACCGCGCAGCAATATTCTAACAGAGGACGAACGAGTGTAGTGTAAGCTGTCTCTTTAGTGGACTTGTTGCATCTTCTAAGTGTCCTGCCAATGACACGCAACCTTTGGCTCGCCTTCCCCACAATATTATCTATGTGGTCTTTCCAACTGAAGTTGTTCGTAATTTTAACGCCCAGGTACTTAGTTGAATTGACAGCCTTGAGAATTGTACTATTTATCGAGTAATCGAATTCCAACGGATTTCTTTTGGAACTCATGTGGATCACCTCACACTTTTCGTTATTTAGCGTCAAATGCCACCTGCCACACCATACAGCAATCTTTTCTAAATCGCTTTGCAACTGATACTGGTCTTCGGATGACCTTACTAGACGGTAAATTACAGCATCATCTGCGAACAACCTAAGAGAACTGCTCAGTCACCCAGGTCATTTATATAGATCAGGAACAGCAGAGGTCCCAGGACGCTTCCCAGGGGAACACCTGATTTCACTTCAGTTTTATTCGATGATTTGCCAAATATTACTACGAACTGCGACCTTCCTGACAGGAAATCACGAATCCAGTCGCACAACTGAGACGATACCCCATAGGCCCGCAGCTTGATTAGACGTCGCTTGTGGGGAACGGTGTCAAAAGCTTTCCGGAAATCTAGAAATACGGAATGAACTTGAGATCCCCTGTCGATAGCGGCCATTACTTCGTGCGAATAAAGAGCTAGCTGCGTTGCATAAGAATGATGTTTTCTGAAACCATGCTGATTACGTATCAATAGATCGTTCCCTTCGAGGTGATTCATAATATTTGAATACAGTATATGCTCCAAAACCCTACTGCAAACCGACGTCAATAATATAGGTCTGTAGTTCGATGGATTACTCCTACTACCCATCTTAAACACTGGTGCGACCTGCGCAATTTTCCAATCTGTAGGTACAGATCTATCGGTGAGCGAGCGGTTGTATATGATGGCTAAGTAGGGAGCTATTGTATCAGCGTAATCTGGAAGGAACCTAATCGGTATACAATCTGGACCTAAAGACTTGTCCGTATCAAGCGATTTGAGTTGCTTCGCAACCCCTAAGGTATCTACTTCTAAGAAACTCATGCTAGCAGCTGTTCGTGTTTCAAATTCTTGAATATTCCATTCGTATTCCCTGGTGAAGGTCTCCACTTAGAATTTACAAAAAAAGTGAGCGTAGGCTTCAGTTTAGAATGGTACTTCCACTCTAGCACTTGGCGTTTCCCAAACATCGCTCTGAGCGACCCACCACCACTACCTCTCTCCCCTCGCTAACCCAGTTGAAAGTGCATCTAGCAGCCACGACATTTTGCGAGCACTATATAGCCGTACCCCCCAAGAACCATGGACCTTGCCGTTGGTGGGGAGGCTTGCGTGCCTCAGCGATACAGATAGCCGTACTGTAGGTGCAACCACATCGGAGGGGTATCTGTTGAGAGGCCAGACAAACGTGTGGTTCCTGAAGAGGGGCAGCAGCCTTGTCAGTAATTGGAGGGGCAACAATCTGCATGATTGACTGATCTGGCCTTGTAACACTAACCAAAACGGCCTTGCTGTGCTGGTACTGCGAACGGCTGAAAGCAAGGGGAAACTACAGCCGTAATTTTTCCCGAGGGCACGCAGCATTACTGTATGGTTAATAGATGATGGCATCCTCTTGGGTAAAATATTCCGGAGGTAAAATAGTCCCCCATTCGAATCTCCGGGCGGGGACTACTCAGGAGGACGTCGTTATCAGGAGAAAGGAAACTAGAAAACTGGCGTTCTACGGATCGGAGCGTGGAATGTCAGATCCCTTAATCGAGCAGGTAGGTTAGAAAGTTTAAAAAGGGAAATGGATAGGTTAAAGTTAGATATAGTAGGAATTAGTGAAGTTCGGTGGCAGGAGGAACAAGACTTTAGGTCAGGCGAATACAGGGTTATAAATACAAAATCAAATAGGGGTAATGCAGGAGTCGGTTTAATAATGAATAACAAAATAGGAGTGCGGGTAAGCTACTACAAACAGCATAGTGAACGCACTATTGTGGTCAAGATAGATACGAAGCCCACACCTACTACAGTAGTACGAGTTTATATGCCAACTAGCTCTGTAGATGACGAAGAAATTGAAGAAATGTATGATGAAATTATTCAGATAGTGAAGGGTGATGAAAATTTAATAGTCATGGGTGACTGGAATTCGGTAGTAGGAAAAGGGAGAGAAGGAAACGTAGTAGGTGAATATGGATTGGGGCTAAGAAATGAAAGAGGAAGCCGCCTGGTAAAATTTTGCACAGAGCACAACTTAATCATAGCTAACACTTGGTTCAAGAATAATAAAAGAAGGTTGTATACATGGAAGAAGCCTGGAGATACTAAAAGGTATCAGATAGATTATATAATGGTAAGACAGAGATTTAGGAACCAGTCATTAAATTGTAAGGCATTCCAGGGGAAGATGTGGACTCTGACCACAATCTATTGGTTAGGAACTGTAGATTAATACTGAAGAAACTGCAAAAAGGTGGGAATTTAAGGAGATGGGACTTGGATAAACTGAAAGAACCAGAGGTTGTACAGAGTTTCAGGGAGAGCATAAGGGAGCAATCGACAGGAATAGGGGAACGAAATACAGCAGAAGAAGAATGGGTAGCTTTGAGAGATGAAGTAGTGAAGGCAGCAGAGAATCAAGTAGGTAAAAAGACGAGGGGTAGTAGAAATCCTTGGGTGACAGAAGAAATATTGCATTTAATTGATGAAAGGTGAAAATATAAAAACGCAGTAAATGAAACAGGCAAAAAGGAATACAAACGTCTCAAAAATGAGATCGATAGGAAGTGCAAAATGGCTAAGCAGGGATGGCTGGAGGACAAATGTAAGGATGTAGAGGCTTATCCCGCTAGGGGTAAGATAGATAATGCCTACAGAAAAATTAAAGAGAACTTTGGAGATAAGAGAACCACTTGTATGAATATCAAGAGCTCAGATGGAAACCCAGTTCTAAGCAAAGAAGGGAAAGCAGAAAGGTGGAAGGAGTATATAGAGGGGCTATATAGGGGCGATGTACTTGAGGACAATATTTTAGAAATGGAAGCGAATGTAGATGAAAATGAAATGGGAGATATGGTGCTGCGTGAAAAGTTTGACAGAGCACTGAAAGACCTGAGTCGAAACAATCTCCCGGGAGTAGACAACATTCCATTAGAACTACTGACAGCCTTGGGAGATCCAGTCCTGACAAAACTCTACCATCTGGTCAGCAAGATGTATGAGACTGGCGAAATGCCCTCAGACTTCAAGAAGAATATAATAATTCCAATCCTAAAGAAAGCAGGTGTTGACAGATGTGAAAATTATTGAACAATCAGTTTAATAAGTCACGGATGCAAAATACTAAGGCGAATTCTTTACAGACGATTGGAAAAACTAGTAGAAGCCGACCTCGGGGAAGATTAGTTTGGACTCCGTAGAAACATTGGAACACGTGTGGCAATACTGGCCCTACGACTTATCTTAGAAGCTAGAGTAACGAAAGGCGAACCTACGTTTCTAGCATTTGTAGACTTAGAGACAGCTTTTGACAATGTTGACTGGAATACTCTCTTTCAAATTCTGAAGGTGGCAGGGGTAAAATACAGGGAGCGAAAGGCTATTTACAATTTGTACAAAAAGCAGATGGCAGTTATAAGAGTTGAGGGACATGAACGGGAAGCAGTGGTTGGGAAGGGAGTAAGACAGGGTTGTAGCCTCTCCCCGATGTTATTCAATCTGTATATTGAGCAAGCAGTAAAGGAATCAAAAGAAAAATTCGGAGTAGGTATTAAAATCCATGGAGAAGAAATAAAAACTTTGAGGTTCGCCGATGACATTGTAATTCTGTCAGAGACAGCAAAGGACTTGGAAGAGCAGTTGAATGGAATGGACAGTGTCTTGAAAGGATATAAGATGAACATCAACAAAAGCAAAACGAGGATAATGGAATGTAGTCGAATTAAGTCGGGTGATGCTGAGGGAATTAGATTAGGAAATGAGACAGTTAAAGTGGTAAAGGAGTTTTTCTATTTGGGGAGCAAAATAACTGATGATGGTCGAAGTAGAGAGGATATAAAATGTAGACTGGCAATAGCAAGGGAAGCATTTCTGAAGAAGAGAAATTTGTTAACATCGAGTATAGATTTAAGTGTCAGGAAGTCGTTTCTGAAAGTATTTGTATGGAGTGTAGCCATGTATGGAAGTGAAACAGGGACGGCAACTAGTTTGGACAAGAAGAGAATAGAAGCTTTCGAAATGTGGTGCTACAGAAGAATCTGAAGATTAGATGGGTAGATCGCATACCTAATGAGGAGGTATTGAATAGGATTGGAGAGAAGAGAAGTTTGTGGCATAACGTGACTAGGAGAAGGGATCTGTTGGTAGGAAATGTTCTGAGACATCAGGGGATCACCAATTTAGTATTGGAGGGCAGCGTGGAGGGTAAAAATCGTAGAGGGAGACCAAGAGATGAATGCACTAAACAGATACAGAAGGATGTCGGTTGCAGTAGGTACTGGGAGATGAAGAAGCTTGCACAGGATAGAGTATCATGGAGAGCTGCATCAAACCAGTCTCAGGACTGGAGAGCACAACAACAAAACATATAGCCGTGCTACTTCTCGACTGTTTCCATCTGCTTGGCCGTACACAAGTGCAGAACAACATTCAATGAATGTTACTTGGTCTGCCATAATTGTGTGTAACTTTTAAGTCCCCTTGTAGTACACAGGCGCGATGTAGATCCAAGCAGTTCTGTGGAGTGTGGTTCGACTGAGATTCACACAGCAAGTTGCCCTTGTGGAAAGCCTTTACCTCTCAATAGTCCGTTTTACATACTCAAACGCAGAGCGATAAAATGTAGAAAAAATAATTTTTTTCGACTGTTGCATTATTTGATATATGGTAGTATGTCAGAAAGTGACATAATGAGAAGGTATCTGTGTTGAAATGGGGGATGATTCCTTCTGTCGACAAATAGTAATGTTACAGAATATCTAGGTCTTCAAAAACTGGTATGTACTGGATTCCACGAGAATGCGGCATGTTTACATGGGGCACATTACGAGAACAGTCGAGGATAGGTGCAAGGAACATTTACGACACACACTATTGTTTCATCTAAGCAAATCAGCTGTCACGCAGCACTGCTGCCAATATAATAATGAACTGATACAAATATCATGATACGAACAGTTAGTCAGTGGGAAAACCTAATTAATGAGTCTGTCTAAATACAGATATTGAAAATTTAACAAACTGGCATGGAGATTTTAATTTAAAATAATCTTCGAGTCCGTCACGCAATTCATTAAAATCTCACCGGCTATCTCTTCAACTACAGCTGGTAAAACTTGTGAGAATGTGCATTTTTTGGAATAACACTGCGTACTAGGAAAAACGAACGAGCATCAAAGGGCATAGCGACTGCAGGGAGTCGAACTCGGCTACATTAATAGCGACGCGGTACCACCGATATTTCAGTCTGGTTGGAGTCCAGGTAGCGAGCAAGCGTAACAACACAGGTCGCAACACCTGAAGAAGATGACTAAATCGGTCTTTGAAATATTGTGCACGAAAATGGATGCAACAAATTGGCTGAACATCCAAAACACACCCTAAACCCATCGCCACATAAAACACCTTCCCCATGTGCGCTTGACACAATTAGCTGTCTAATAACCCTCACCGTGGGCTAACAAAACTAGCATTGCAACACAAACAATTATTTGTCTCTAATTTGAAATGTTTGAATCGACGATTGGAAAACTGTTCATCCTTACAGGAGTGAAAGTTAGTGTGACAGAAATGATAAAGGCAAAATGACGTAAAATTCAATTATGCATGTTCTCAGTGCATTCAGCGAGGATATGAGCGTAGATATGAGATGACACTGTGCAACTGGAGTCAGCTCAGAAAATTATTGCTCGTCACGTCATTCATTCGGCGCCCACTGACAGTGTTGTCGCTGCTGGAGTACTGATCATTATTAGAGTTTTACTGTCCCTATGAGTAGATATAGCTAAAACTAATAACATCCTAGACTAATCTTGGACCGCTCTATCGAGTGGGTACGTAACATTCCGCTTAAAAATCCATTTTGTTTGTAACAGGAAGCATAACGATGCTTTCCGTCGTCAATGTGCCTCGCATGAAAGACTTGACGAGTGGTATTAGCTACGGCTGACTCCAACTACACAGTACAAAGACGAAACTGCCAATATTTCCTGAAACACCATACAAAATGCGCCTGACGACTTTTTGGAGAGACTCTATTTGTATCTTGGGCTTACATTTCAGCAAGATAATGCCCACCCACATAGGGCGAAAGTTTCTACTGCTTCTCTTCGAGCTTGTCAAACCCTGCCTTGTGCTGCAAGGTCATCGGATCTTTCCCAATTAAGAATGTTTGGAGCATTATGGGCAGGGCCCGATATCCCTCAGGAGGATATGCAGTGAATCTATCAATCAATGCCAAGCCAAAGAACAGCTTGTATATCGGCCAGACGTGGACCAACGCATTATCGACTTGGCCCGTTCGTAAATTCCTAAAATGTTATTTTAACCCTTTTCTGAGCATTTTAAATGTGTGAATACAACATTTATTTTACATCGCTTCAGCCGCAGCAAAAGTGCTACCGTACCATACCTCAAAATCTAAGGTTCTGATTTTTTCTCGTCAGGTACCGCTACGGTGTACCGGCGCCTACCGTCACAAGTCAAGCAGTATATATATAGTGTGCCCCAAAAACACACCTTCGAACCTTAGGGTCAGGTTCCTTATACAGAAATAAGTAAATAATGTCTTGAAAACATGGGCTCTAAAATGTATATCTTAAGAGGATGAGCACTTGTTCATCTTCGATACTATGAAACAGATCTCTTCTACTGCAAAATCTCTGCACGGAACGTGAAATCACGAACAGTGTTCACTAATGCAGAATATAACCATATTGGCGCAATAACAACTCCCAAGTCAAACTCAGGTACAGACTATAAAACAGAATCTTTAGTTAGGCATAAGTATAAGTCACCATCAACCAGGAACAGTGCTTGGAGTCGTGTGGTCGTCTGGAGGCAACGTATGGGACTTACGCAAAACATGGAAGTAGAAACAGGCAGATTGCCGTCGCTTCATTCGTATGATACAATTCAGCAGAGATACTTCCATATCACAGACTACATCGACGATGGATGTATGGACCGTGCCATAGACTACTACGGAGCCAGGCAAATATAAAAAAATAAAAAACATGTATCAATGGATCAGGTTTCAAACTGGTATCTTAGTCAGAATGGTAGCTTGGAGCGAAAATCTTCCAGCTAGATGCTGATAATGCATACGCACACGTAGACATTCCGAATCATCAATGGATAATTGTGGTACTCAGCACCAGAATACCGAAAGTAATGAAACAGCCATACAGCTGCAAACATGTATGCTTAGCATTCACACTAACACGCCTCAAAACAGTAATAAGACACAAAGCCCTAACGCAAAATGTAGACCTTCCATAAAGCCAGCTGGTTTTACTTATGGAGGATCTAGACACAGTCAACACATTCAAGTACCTGTAATAGACAACTCAGCGACATGTGAAGAGAATACAAATAAATCAAGGGTTAAAAAGGCACCAGTAACAGTTTGTCGAAAGGAAGGCAACAGTAGTGTAGATGCCACAAATACATACACGAACACGAGATCCATACAAACATAGAACTTTTGAAAATACAAATACTGCAAACAAAGACAATCCGTAGCCATCTATGTTACGTATATTTTCAGGAGACGCAGAGTAACCCAAGTAAATACCAGAAACAGATATAGATTCTACAAACCCACTCCTAACCAATAAGACAATCATCAGGGCTTATCAAGACGCAGACCAGGAACTTGGACCTGACATAATAAATATAATCGATTATGATGACATTGCGGCAAAGCTAAGTACCAGTTGGCTCGAAAATAGGGATATATTTCAAACGGCACTGCGCTTAGTTACACGTCTCAATCATCCAAACGGACACACAATATGCTACCCGACCACTGAGCAGACAGATCGTATGATCCACCGAACTGTAAACCTCCCAACCTACAAACATGAGCTCTGCAACCTCTTGATGGCCTGTGTTGTTGGCTAGGTTGAGGGAGATGCAACTACCAACTGCCCTGTATAACAGCTTACTAGGTTGTTGCAAAAATAGGAGAGCAGAGTGGGTAGAAGGACACCAGAACGTAGTCAAGAAAATAAGAAAAATATGGCTGCAAGGCTCAATCTGTGTACCAATGTTTTGAGACATCGAGCCACTCGTAAACAACTTGGGTGCGGATGAGAGGGTAAACGGGAGAGTCACTTATGCGAATGACTTACTATTTGTTGTATCAGAAGACTCACGAGTTCACCTAGAAATCAAATCTATGCAACTTCTCATAAGCATATGTAACTGGTTTAGAAAAAAAAATTGCTACAAACAAAACAGTATATCTATTACTCAAAGGGACACTGAAACGGAACCGAATTATTAAACCAGATAACGTTAATATAATGAGGAAACAAGTTACACGATGTTTAGGAATACATATTGACGAACAACCTAATTTCAATGTGGATAAAAGAATGGCAATTGATAATGTGACGAAACTGATGAGAAAACTTGCAAGGCTAAATACCACACAATATATACCACCTTTTAAGACGCTACGAACGTATCACACAGCTATCTCGGAAGCCACAGTATGCTTTGCACCAAATGCATGAGCGCACCGTCTGTGTCTAGTGCCCTATAGAAAAACAGAGGCGAGGACAGAGGAGCATACTATTAAGAATGTCCGCTGTTCCGACACCACATCAATAGATGTCTTGTGTGTGCTTCTGTGGACTTGTCCCATTGACTTCACTATCCGCAGCAGAGCAACGGCGTACTGGCTAAAGATATGTGATATCAAAGAAATGCTACGCGACCCAGACAAATGGTATGCCCTAGGCAACAGCACCGATGAGGTTTCAAGAACACTGCATGACGCCTACACACAAGGAAATCCATACGGATAATTTATGAAAAGGAAATCAAATTATGTCCAATTAGTACGTTAGATCGTCAAAATTCCGAGCTGGTTGGAGGGCCCTGCCCATAATTTTCCAAACATTCTCTGTTGGGGAGAGAATTGGCGTCCTTTCTGGCCAAGATAGAGTTTGGCAAGCACGAAGGTAAACAGTAGAAACTCTCACTGTGTGCGGGCGTGCATTATCTCTTTGAAATGTGAGGTCAGGATGACTTGCCATGAAGGGAAAAAATCGGGACGTATATTATCGTCGACATTCCACAGTGCTGTAAGGGTGCTGCGGATGACAACCAAAAGGGTCCTGATATGAAAAGAAATTCTCCTGGTTGTCGGGCCGTATGGTGGACGACAGTCAGGTTGATATTTCACCGCTGTCCAGGGCGTCTTGAGACACGTCTTCGTCCTGGACTGTCATTGACTGAAGTTGAATTGTCTTCAGTGATGAGTCGCGCTTCAAACTGAGCACCAATTACAAGCGACGACATGTCTGGATACGCCCTGGACAGCGGTGGGACGCCAACCTGTCACCCGCCATACGGCCCTACAACCAGGAGTGATGGTTTGGGGTGCCATTTGCTTTCATAGCAGAATCTTTTTGATTGTCATCCGTGGTACCGTTACAGCTTACAGAAGAGCGGTACGTCGACGATATTCTACGCCACGTTTTTTTTTCCCTTCGTGGCAAGCCATCCTGGGCTTACATTTCAGCCTCCACGTACACAGCAAGAGTTTCTGCTGCCTCCTGCTGCTTGTTTTCGTGCTTGTAAAACCCTACCTTGGCCAGCAAGAAAACCAGATCTCTCTCCAGTTGAGAATGTTTGGAACATTATGGAGCAAGGCCCTCCAGCCAGCTCGGGATTACGCCTATCTTAGGATCCAGTTGGACATAAATTGACATTATATCCCTCAGAACGACATCCAACAACTTTATCAATCAATGTCAAACCGAATAGCTGCTTGCATAAGGGTAGACGTGTTACTGACTTGCTCAATCTGTGAAGCTCTTTCCCTTGAATAAATCGTGCAATGTTTCTGAAATTGTAATCACTTGTTTGTCTGCACATGCACATTTCATCTATTTCCGTCCGATTCGGATAAGTTTTTCCTGGTGCGTAGTTTTCTTTTTGTTTTAGAGTGTACAATTCCTATTTCACAGTCCGTATTGTCTTTTCTTCGAAACGACAGCTAGCTGGAGTGCTGCACAAGATATTGTGCGCCTGCGAGGACGTTTCCTGGTAATGACTCTTGAAATGTATAAGCGACGAGGCTATGGGTGTTCTCGTTGTACACGAAGTACCACTGGGCTGTGCCCGTCTGACTTCGGAATGCGCTAGAGGTTTTCTTGAAACTGAGGGACTGGGGTTGCGTGCGTGTTTCCTGTGTGTAAACTTGTGTTTGGTGTTTTATGTGTGTCTCTAAAGAGGGGTGTAACGGTTAATTTTGGGCATTTGTGAGAAGCTTCTGGTGGTTCGTTTCCTAAATTTTGTATGAAATGTATAAGCAAGGCGCTGTGATAGTATCGACTCCATTTGGCCGTTTGTGACGTCACACCAACCTCGCGTGAAAGTCATTCACTATGTTTAAATTCAGAGCATACATAGTGTTATGCCCTCCGAAATTAAAGCTCAGATGAAAGATGCAACAGTCGTTACTGTTTTAATAGGTGAAATATCGGATGTCACAAATCTTTCGCAATTATCAACTGTATTCAGCTATATATCCAAGGGAAAGATCTATGAAATATTTGTAAGGCGTAGTTACGTTAGAGGTGATAGAGCGTCCTCGCAGGCACACAATATCCTGTGCAGCACTCCACCTAGCTGACGTTTCGAAGAAAAGACAATACGGACTATGAAATAGGTATTGTACACTCTAAAACAAAAAGAAAACAACGCATCAGGAAAGACTTATCCGAATTGGACGGAAATCGGTAGATGAAATGTGCATGTGCACACAAACAAGGTTGCAACAGACCGTTTTTAAGAATTTAAATGCAAAAATAAGTTGGTCGTGCAGACCTATGATGGGACAGCCGTCATGGCGGGACAATCAAACAGCGTGCAAACGGAAGTTATAGAAGTAAATCCACATCTCACACTGTGCACATTCACGCCATCAAGCTGAATTTGGTTTTATCACAGGTAGTATCGTGTATGAGTGCCTGTAGGGCGTTTTCTGCTAATCTTAGTGGTTTTTAACCTCTTTTGTCTATTCCTCGAAAACAACAAATTCATTAGATACAATAGCGAAGAGATTTACAAAACTTGCAACAGCAAGATGAAGTTATTCAAATCGCTCGGTACAAACTGTGGCAGATCATAAGGTTGAACTTGAAGATTTGTACGAGTACATTTCGGAAAATCCACGAAATTGGGACACAACTGCTATTAATGAAACACGTGGATTTCCTATGATGTTATGAGATTTTGAATTTTACTAGCGTTTGCACTTGTTAGAAGAACTGTTTTCTGTGACAGACGTTACATTAAGCACTGTGAAATCAAAATCCTTGTTGTTGTTGTTGTTGTTGTGGTCTTCAGTCCTGAGACTGGTTTGATGCAGCTCTCCACGCTACTCTATCCTGTGCAAGCTTCTTCATCTCCCAGTACCTACTGCAACCTACATCCTTCTGAATCTGCTTAGTGTATTCATCTCTTGGTCTCCCTCTACGATTTTTACCCTCTACGCTGCCCTCCAATACTAAATTGGTGATCCCTTGATGCCTCAGAACATGTCCTACCAACCGATCCCTTCTTCTGGTAAAGTTGTGCCACAAACTTCTCTTCTCCCCAATCCTATTCAATACTTCCTCATTAGTTATGTGATCTACCCATCCAATCATCAGCATTCTTCTGTAGCACCACATTTCGAAAGCTTCTATTCTCTTCTTGTCCAAACTATTTATCGTCCATGTTTCACTTCTATACATGGCTACACTCCATACAGATACTTTCAGAAATCACTTCCTGACAGTTAAATCTATACTCGATGTAAACAAATTTCTCTTCTTCAGAAACGCTTTCCTTGCTATTGCCAGTCTACATTTTATATCCTCTCTACTTCGACCATCATCAGTTATTTTGCTCCCCAAATAGAAAAACTTCTTTACTACTTTAACTGTCTCATTTCCTAATCTAATTCCCTCAGCATCACCCGACTTAATTCGACTACATTCCATTATCCTCGTTTTGCTTTTATTGATGTTCATCTTATATCCTCCTTTCAAGACACTGTCCATTCCATTCAACTGCTCTTCCAAGTCCTTTGCTGTCTCTGACAGAATTACAATGTCACCGGCGAACCTCAAAGTTTTTATTTCTTCTCCATGGATTTTAATACCTACTCCGAATTTTTCTTTTGTTTCCTTTACTGCTTGCTCAATATACAGATTGAATAACATCGGGGAGAGGCTACAACCCAGTCTTACTCCCTTCCCAACCACTGCTTCCCGTTCATGTCCCTCGACTCTTATAACTGCCATCTGGTTTTTGTACAAATTGTAAATAGCCTTTCGCTCCCTGTATTTTACCCCTACCACCTTTAGAATTTGAAAGAGAGTATTCCAGTCAACATTGTCAAAAGCTGTCTCTAAGTCTACAAATGCTAGAAACGTATGTTTGCCTTTCCTTCATCTTTCTTCTAAGATAAGTCGTAAGGTCAGTATTGCCTCACGTGTTCCAGTATTTCTACGGAATCCAAACTGAACTTCCCCGAGGTCGGCTTCTACAACTTTTTCCATTCGTCTGTAAAGAATTCGTGTTAGTATTTTGCAGCTGTGGCTTATTAAACTGATTGTTCGGTAATGTTCACATCTGTCAACACCTGCTATCTTTAGGATTGGAATTATTTATATTCTTCTTGAAGTCTGAGGGTATTTCTCCTGTTTCATACATCCTGCTCACCAGATGGTAGAGTTTTGTCAGGACTGGCTCTCCCAAGGCCGTCAGTAGTTCCAATGCAATGTTATCTACGCCGGGGGGCCTTGTTTCGACTCAGGTCTTTCAGTGCTCTGTCAAACTCTTCACGCAGTAATGTATCTCCCATTTCATCTTCATCTACATCCTCTTCCATTTCCATAATATTGTCCTCAAGTACATCGCCCTTGTATAGACCCTCTATATACTCCTTCCACCTTTCTGCTTTCCCTTCTTTGCTTAGAACTGGGTTTCCATCTGAGCTCTTGATGTTCATGCAAGTGGTTCTCTTATCTCCAAAGATCTGTTTAATTTTCCTGTAGGCAGTATCTATCTTACCCCTAGTGGGATAAGCCTCTACATCCTTACATTGGTTCTCTAGCCATCCCTGCTTAGCCATTTTGCACTTCCTGTCGATCTCATTTTTGAGACGCTTGTATTCCTTTTTGCCTGCTTCATTTACTGCGTTTTTATACTTTCTCCTTTCATCAATTAAATTCAATATTTCTTCTGTTACCCAAGGATTTCTACTAGCCCCCGTCTTTTTGCCTACTTGATCCTCTGCTGCCTTCACTACTTCATCTCTCAAAGCTACCCATTCTTCTTCTACTGTATTTCTTTCCCCCATTCCTGTCAATTGTTCCCTTATGCTCTCCCTGAAACTCTGTACAACCTCTGGTTCTTTCAGTTTATCCAGGTCCCATCTCCTTAAATTACCACCTTTTTGCAGTTTTTTCAGTTTTAATCCACAGGTCATTACCAATAGATTGTGGTCAGAGTCCACATCTGCCTCTGGAAATGTCTTACAATTTAAAACCTGGTTCTTAAATCTCTGTCTTACCATTATATAATCTATCTGATATCTTTTAGTATCTCCAGGGTTCTTCCATGTATACAACCTTCTTTCATGATTCTTAAACCAAGTGTTAGCTATGATTAAGTTGTGCTCTGTGCAAAATTTTACCAGGCGGCTTCCTCTTTCATTTCTTAGCCCCAATCCATATTCACCTACTACGTTTCCTTCTCTCCCTTTTCCTACTACCGAATTCCAGTCACCCATGACTATTAAATTTTCATCACCCTTCACTATCTGAATAATTTCATCATACATTTCTTCAATTTCTTCGTCATCTACAGAGCTAGTTGGCATATAAACTCGTACTACTGTAGTAGGTGTGGGCTTCGTATCTATCTTGACCACAATAGTGCGTTCACTATGCTGTTTGTAGTAGCTTACCCGCACTCCTATTTTGTTATTCATTATTAAACCGACTCCTGCATTACCCCTATTTGATTTTGTATTTATAACCCTGTATTCGCCTGACCTAAAGTCTTGTTCCTCCTGCCACCGAACTTCACTAATTCACACTATATCTAACTTTAACCTATCCATTTCCCTTTTTAAATCCTTAAGCATTACATTTCGCAGCGAGGAACTGGAAGACTTGAAGAAAAGGTGCGCACTTAGAGATACAATGGCTCTGAGTAAATATAGTAAAAGGCTGAAAGCACGTACGATTCTCCAAGGAAGAGAAGAGCAGAAAACTGCAGAGAAATATCTGTAAACGATGACTGCAGGAGGATATACCTTGAGATATTACATACTATAATCATGAAGTTATACATAAAATTCGTTTAGTTGCCTGATCTAAAGCTTATTGAAACTTTTAACAAGTTCTCAAGCATTGCAGATGTGCTTCCAGAGGAGGCGTTTGAAAAATTAGGGACAGTATGTAAGAGGTTCTTTGATACTCTTAGGTTCATGTCTAAAGTAAGTGTTATTTGTATGTCACACCATCTTGAAGCCATATCTGTGAAGGATTTATGAAGTTTCTGGTATCAAAATGAACGCCACAAAGGACTTCCAAAACTATATAAACTAATTTGAATCATACTGGCTACATTGTTATCAGCAGAACAAGCTTTTTTCCGCACTGGAAAGCATAAAGACCTTCATCAGGAACGCACAAGGACAATGTCGTCCGTTCGCAGTCTCTATCAAGTTCATAGAAAATGATCTGTTGGTGTAGATGAAAGTTAGATGCCGTTACTGAGAAGTTCTGCTAGAAAAACCATAGAGTGGAGTTCCAATACAGATAGTTCCATAGTGGGTGAGCAATATCACATACACACAAAACTGATACGTTCCTTGTTGCATGCCTTACCAACATTTTCAGAACACGCCACTGATCATATATATTCTATAGGGATACGTTTGTAATCGATTTGAAGGAAGATGGGCCAATGTAACAACCGCTAAGACGAATACATTGCGTAGTAATAATATTTATGCTTTGTCATCGGTAATATGTATGGCACAGAACAATGTAAAACTTTTAAAATTTTATGTGGCCACTCTTATGTGGATGCTGCTTTAATCGTTTCTCAAGCTAGTCAATGTAAATATTAGAACGTATTTTTTCGCCACGATATACTTGGGTAAGCGTTTCTCGATAGTCTTCCCGCGCCAGATTCCTTTTGTGTTGCAGGCTGTGAGATTGACGCAGCGTGCTGTACGCAGCAGAATGGTACAGTATTCATTCAGGGAACAAGTCGAGATGGTGTTTGTGTACGGCGAAGCAGATGGAAATGGTTGGTGGGCAGCACAGCTGTACCAAACCAAGTACCCTCACAGACATCGACCACATCACGCAACATTTAAAGCTCTTTTCGTGCGATTGTGTGATCATGGGTCCTTTCAGACAGACGAATGTGCAGGGAGGCGGCGGACTGTGCTTACACTAGATTTGGAGGACTAAAGTCTCCACGGTACTAAGATGAACTCTAGTACAAGCTCCAGGCAAATGGCCCGCCAACATAGTGTAAGCCAAAGTACGATTATGTGTGTCCTGGGTGACAACCGCTACTATCCCAGTCACCTGCAATCCCATGAAGGCCACTTTGAACATCTGATGTGAGGTGGATGTGATGCAGCTCTGTACTGTGTTCCGGGACGATCTGTTGTCTTTGCAAGCACACCGTTCATTTCTGGACACATGTTCATAGGCTCTTTTTTCCTCCATTTCCAGTCAGGAATTCGCCCCTGCAGTTTGTCAGTTTTATTAATGTTCACCCTTGATTCTGCAGTTGGCCAAGTTACGTCATGGAGATGTCATGAAATTACTGAAGTTCCATATGCTACTAAAGATTAAGTCCATGTCTGTAGTTGAGTAACGTTAGTTCCGATGGTGATTCCGTTAGATAACAGATAAGTCAGCTTAATTCTACGTAGCCTTACAGCATACGGGAAGCTGACGTCACAAGCTTAAACACTGCCTGTATTCCAAGTTAAAAGTGAAGATTGTTTCATTATTACTTGTAATCAAATTGCATACCGAGGGATTATCGTCTGTTGTGCGACTGGTTTAATGATTTCCTGTCAGAAAGGTCACAGTTCGTAGTAGCTGGCGGAAAGTCATTGAGCAAAACAGAAGTAATATATGGCACCCCCAAGGAAGTGTTACAGTCCTTCTGCTCTTCCTGATCTACATAACTCATTTACGAGACAATCTGAATAGCACTCAGATTGTTCGCAGATGCTGGACAAGATACGTGTATGGTACGATAAGTGGCAATTGACTCTAAATTACGAAAAGTGAGAAGTCATCCACATGAGCCCCAAAAGGAATCCGCCAAATTTCGATTACACGATAAATCACACAAATCTAAAGGCTGTACATTCAACTAAATACTTAGGGATTAAAATTACGTATAACTTAAGCTGAAACCATGACATAGATAATGTTGCGGTTAAAGCTGACCAAGGACTACGATTTATTGGCGGAACACTGAGATAATGGAACCGGTCTACTAAAGAAACTGGAAACACTACGCTTGTACGTCCTCTTCTGGAGTAATACCGTGCGGTGTGCGATCCGCATCAGATAGGATCGACGGAGGACTTCCTGGCAGTTTAAAACTGTGTGCCGGACCGAGACTCGAACTCGGGACCTTTGCCTTTCGCGGGTAAGTGCTCTACCAACTGGGCTACCCAAGCACGACTCACGACCCGTCCTCACAGGTTCCGAGTTCGAGTCTCGGTCCGGCACACAATTTTGATCTGCCAGGAAGTTTCAATAATAACAATAATAGTAAAACTGAAAGAAGTATTGAATGATGAACTTGAAGGGATGTCATATGACGTCCACCTAGACAAAATACCGAGAACAATGACAATGACAATGAAGAAGAAGAAGAAGAAGAAGAAAACTAAGCCAACGCAAAAAGCGAGACAGGGCTAGCACAGCACCAGTTGACCGAATCCTATCAGAGGTTTACTCCAAAAACGCTAAACTTGTCCTTATGCGTGCATGACTGCATCGAGCACAATGTTTCAAAGGACTGGGCCAAGAATTAATAAATCTAGGTACACATTTTGGAGAAGTCAGCGTTTCAGATATCATGCCATATCCCTCTACAGTAAGTAGACATGTCAAAGAACAGGCTGATGCCCTAGAAACATCATAATGTGTTCTGCGATCATGGAAGTTATTAATAAAACATGTACCCTAGGAGTTGATCCGTGGACTTCTTGCATCAATTGACGCTTGCACCACATTACATAAACACGGATTGGCTTCTTGTGAATAATGTTTCATCTGCATCTCATTTCCTGGATATTAAGAAGACAAGAGTAAATGTTATGGAGGAAAGAGAAGAAAGGATGGTTAATTGGAACATTTCGCCGGACGTGCTTCAAAATTTTGATCTTGTCTGCGACCAAGGTGCCAATATAATAAAAGCTTTGGAAAATCACGAAAGCATATCTTGTTGCACTCATTGTATAAATTCAGCCCTTAGCCACACTTTCGGTGACGATAGCTTCTTGTTAAATCATGACCTGAACACCACAGCAACAACAGATACTGCAGAATCCAGTACACGGTACATGAAAAAAAGTGGACTCTGTACGTCTTTGAAATCATCTTTGAAATGAGAGATCAGGACACCCTGGAATAGATTTACACTATGCTAGAGTCCTCACATACACTGTACAACGAAGCTGCTACTTTATTCGCGGAAAAGAATTCTGCATACAGATATCAGGGATACGACAATTAACTTGCAGAAAGGATTGTGGATTGCTTGGAATCATTTAAAAAGGCCACATATGAATTAGAATGCAAAAAATAACCTACAATCCACTTAGTTCTTTGGTATCACAAACTTCAGCAAATATATAGTGTCAATGGCAATTGGTGTGACGTGAATTTCAAAATGTTCAAATGTGTGTGAAATCTTATGGGACTTAACTGCTAAGGTAATCAGTCCCTAAGCCTACACACTACTCAACCTAAATTATCCTAAGGACAAACACACACACCCATGCTCGAGGGAGGACTCGAACCTCCGCCGGGACCAGCCGCACAGTCCATGAGACGTGAATTTAATTACTGCTGTTACAAGTATTGTTTCATTATCATACCAGGAAAGGATAGATTTGTAATAAACCAGCATAATCGATCTATACTTAGAGATACGAATTTTTAACAGGAGATAGACTACAAGAGATCAAAAATCTAGCTCCAACTTTTCTGTGTGTAAAGACTGAAATTGCTTCGAAATATAAAATACCATGCTCCTTTGGCCGCGTTTCTGTAATCTCAATATGCTTGACATAAATGAAAAGCAGAAAATTCTTAGCTGTGTGAGACAAATCTGCGTAAGTTATTCAGGTACAACATGTAATCTTCAACGTAAGCATTTTTGGGTGGTTAGTGCATAGTGTCTTATAGTCAAGCGGAAGAATATAATTCGTTTAATATTTCTTCAAGTAAAAAAATATTTTTTGCGGGTACACCTTCATGTTTTCCACATTTCTCTCTCTCTCTCTTGTTTATTGATGTAGAGCCTTCAGGCCGGCCGCGGTGGTCTCGCGGTTAAGGCGCTCAGTCCGGAACCGCGCGACTGCTACGGTCGCAAGTTCGAATCCTGCCTCGGGCATGGATGTGTGTGATGTCCTTAGGTTAGTTAGGTTTAAGTAGTTCTAAGTTCTGGGGGACTGATGACCACAGATGTTAAGTCCCATAGTGCTCAGAGCCATTTGAATCATTTTTTAGGGCCTTCAGGTGCAGTGTTATTACCACCCAAAAGGAAAGATGGTTTCAAGGACTGGAAGAATAATAAACACTTCGTAGCAGATTAAGTAGATCTCTTCATTTAATGCAACCGTGTGATAATGGTGACATCTTAAAGTACTGGAATAGACCTGGAAAGGACCTACCAGGGCTGGTTGCAGTTACAGGACGTATCTTATACATCCTAGGAACAAGCGCGCCTACTGAATTGTGCTTTAGTAAAGTAGGCATGTTATTAACAAAATGTCACAGCCAATTTAAACCAGAACGCATGAATGCTCTACTGCTGATCAGCAGTAGCTATAAATTTTCTTCTCCTTCAAACAAGTGAAAAGCTGAAAAGTAGTAGCTGCTAGTAAGCAATGTTCTTGAAAAAGGACAGTCATCTCCTGAATTTCAGGGATAGTATTCATTTCATATGTACGTAGTTTCGCTTTGCTGACAGGCAGAATAAAGTTTATGCCGGAAAGTGAGTTTCATCTTTTTTCTGTGATTGCACTGAAATATAAAATTATTTTTCACGTGCTGTATGAACATAACTGCGGTGTGTATATGTTCTTCGAAATGTAGCATTTGTGTTAGAGAGAGAAAAAAAGAGAGAGAGAGAGAGAGAGAGAGAGAGAGAAAAGAGAGAGAGAGAGAGAGAGAGAGTGAGAGTGAGAGGGGGGGGGGGGAGGGTGAAGGAAGAAAGAGAGGAGTTGGGTTTTGCAGTATGGTCAGGCGAGGTGGGGTGGGGTGAGGCGAGGTGAGACGTCAGCGGAGACGGGCCATGCTCGGTTAGTCACTTCCGGAGAACAGACGTGCAGCGAGTACGCGACCGAGGAAGCAGGTGGGGGCGAGACACTACCCTTTCAGCGGACGCACCGCCTCCGGTCAGACATAGAGCGATCAGCACTTTATTGTGCATGCTGCCTTACCACGCAAGAGCATCACACCCGTGGTGGCGTTCTGTCTGCCAGCGGCGTAGGGGCGTAACAGACGGTAAGAGCCACCAATGGTCCATGGCCAGATATCCGTTCGATCCATTTCCTATACTCTACATTTATATTTACAGCTCCGCCAGCCAATTTATAGTTGGTGGCCAAGGGTACTTCACTATATTTACCTCCTTCCCTCTTCTATTCATGATTACTGCTTTGCAAGAATAAATGGTTCAAATGGCTCTGAGCACTATGGGACTTAACTTCTGAGGTCATCAGTCCCCTAGAACTTAGAACTACTGAAACCTAACTAACCTAAGGACATCACACACAGCCATGCCCGAGGCACGATTCGAACATGCGCCCGTAGCGGTCGCGCGGTTCCAGACTGTAGCGCCTAAAACCGCTCGGCCACTCCGGCCGGCTTGCAAGAATAAACAAACGGTAAAGTTTCGTGTGAGCTCTGATCTCTGCTTTCTTCTCATTGTGAACATTATAGAGATGTATGCAGGTGGAAGTAACATGTTGCCTAACTCTTTTGTCCAGTATCCTGTTGGTGGTCTGGAGCTTCATATTTGCTATACATGTTACAGAGCGATCGGTTCTCTTCATGCAATATTGTAAGAGCCTATCAAAAAGTTTCCTTTCAAAGGCCGTCCAGTCCACAATCGGTATGCCAATAGGACAAAATCGCCATTAGTACTGAGGCAATCACATCATCGACGGACCAGAGTGAAGATACGCGTTTCGTAAAACATCGTGTTCTGCTGCGTGAAGAAGTCCTTAACTGTCAGCTACATACCACCGTCCGACAGCAATCGTCGACCTTTCGAGGCCCTTTTTAATGGACCGAAGGCGTGGTAATCGCATGGGAAGGTTGCTCAATGCTCCCGCTTGGATTGGCTTATCTTCTACGTTACAACATTTGCGATACGGGAATGTACGTTCATGAAGCAGCACCGGCACCCCTTGTTCACAAGCGTGGTTTTCGGCAGACATTCTGCACCATACACATCCTTCATTCTCCTATGGATGTCTACTAGTGTTTATCCTTAGGCAGCCGTGAAAATAATGACAGCACGTTGGTCCTGCTTGGACGCATTTCATTATAACGTTGCCATAGTCCATCTTTCCGCATTTACCGCACGCACGTCGGAAAGACACGAATACCACACTAACTCCTAGCTTACCTGTCTGTGCTTATATACAAGCATCGGCGTCGCGCTGTGTTGCATATACGCTACTGCAACGCCCTGAAACAGAAACTTTTATGTTCGCCCCTTATGCTCCCAGGTCGTCTTCTGACATCACTGGCTTCCATTCGGTGGAATATTCAACTCATCAATTACTTTCTTTCCTTTGTAGTTGTTTAAGATCGGAAAGACTGTTACATTTGTTTGTTTACAGACATTCGTCGACTCACTAAAGAACCAATTTTTTAAATTTTCTTCCCTAATCCGGTCGGTCTGTACGTTTCCTCTTCTTTCGCAGTTTCACATCTACATTTATACTCCATGAATCACTACTGAGGGACATGACAAAGATGACTTTTTACTGTGTCATACACTAAGGTTTATTCGCGTTTCGTTGACGGATGGAGCTTACGAGGAATGACTGACTGCACGTTTCTGTGAGAATTATTATTTGCTTAGTTTTATAGGTACAATCTCAGCAGGACAGACATGCAGAGAGCTGAAGAATATTTGTAATTTTGCGCTAAAAGACGGCTCTTGAAGCTGCTTTCCAAGCAGGTTTTTAGCGAGGCGTACGCTGCCTTTCTTCGAGAGTCCACCAGACAGTATTTTTCAGCCCTGTAACACCGTGTAGCCAATGAAACAGGTCTGTGACCACTTTCACCGTCTACATTTGTCAATCTTTGTATTTTACCGAGTTCGTCAGACCAGACATGAGTTCCATACACTTGAGAGCAGCATTATCTGTTGCACTGTACAAGTTTTTTGTACGCAATCTCTTTTGTATACAAATTACAGGATCTCAGTACTCCAATGAATGGTACTTGTCGTTTACGTTACCTACAACTGAGTTTATGTGGTCGTCCCACTTCATATCTCTACAAACTGTTAGCTCCTAACATTTTTTTTGTTTCTTTTTGGTTTTCTTTTTTGTTATCAACCGGCGTATAAAGAGAACAAAGAATATTCTGTGAACAAGAAACAAATTCACTAAGGAGCCGCGGGCCGTAATAGGCTGGATAAAAGATAACTCGCCAGCTGCCTACCGTTCGCGCAGTCATCGTTCCTGGAATTGGGAGGAAGAGGGGACCACGTAATTTCATCGCCGCAGACTTGCTTCGTAACGTTCCGGATGAGATACGCTCGATTAGAAAAAAATATACCTAGTTTGGAGAAGTGCGGCTGTTAGCACTCCCACCTGTGAAGTTTTTGGCCAATTCCGACACGTTTTACGTCGGAATATATGTGGGAAATACCCCAAGTGCAGGAATTTCCATTTATGTATTAGTGAAAACACTTGTCTTTTTCGCGATAGAAGTATTCAGGATTTTAAGCCTTCAGAATCACTGTAAAATTATTCGATTATTGAATGCTATATAACTGATGAAAAGAAACACTATCATTTTCATACACATGTCTTTCGTAAACAAAAACATGAATATTTCGCTACAAGTGAACGTGCTACCAAGCTAAATATATTAAGAAAATACTTTTACAGAAGGTGAAAGCTGTTATACATGTATTGCTGCGGGAGTCCAGGGACAACTGTCACTTCTATCTCAATTGGTTCAAGTAAAAGACACTATTCATTACATAGTCAACTATGAGTTTTGAATCATATTTTGGCTTAAGATCGAACATAAATCAATAGAGTCTTAAAAGTGTCCCTCGCAGAACGACAGTTACAATGGTTTGAAATCATAGTTTCGAATTACCTGCTTGAACTAGGTTTACAAGAAGAAGACAGTATGTGTGACATTTAAAAATAGCAATATCTACTTTTCCCCTAAAATAGAAAATTGTAAAAACTAATTTGTTGACCCATGGCAAATATTTTTTGCGTTTTATGCGCAGCTTTTTCCTAGCGTTAAAATCTCCTGTGTTATATATGTATGAAGAAATTGATAATTTAATCTGGTAATATTATGTAATTCAACGTTTTACTGGAATTTGATTACCTGTACCGAATTAGTTTGCCACCCGGCATCGTTTGAATTGAAATAGTCGTTGTGATATGTTATGTAACCAAAATAATGCAGTTCATCTACGAAGTCTTCCAGTACATGTTAGTATTATCTTCCGTCCACACGAAACTAAGAAGTAAACGACTACATTTGACTATCTCACAGACAGCAACACTAGTAATGTGTTAAGCGTTTTTGATAGGAATTAAATCAGAAAACAGGACAAAATTAAAGTGTTTTTAGAAATATAGTGTGTGTGCAATCTAACTGAAATGTTACGTAAATTTAAGTTATGTCGCAAAGAAACTCCAGTTCACAGGAACTATTTATCGATCTTCTGCATGTAATCGATCTATTAAGCATGAAAGAAAGAAAATAAGTGAAACTGCACAACACATCCAACTAAGAAATAAATTAAATAAGTTACCAAATGAGATGTAACGTACAAGAAACTAGTAGGGGACACTAATTTATCAGTACGATAGAGCTGAGCAGGAGTTGGCTTGTATAGCTGAGGAGACTAATGCGAACATGCAACCGAATGAATACTGCAATCCGAGAAGAGTGGCTTCACGAAGCCCGCAATGGCCGCGCCGACTGCCAACGGAGTATCTGTCCGCTTTGTAACTGGTGTTTCTCCTTGGCAGTTCCACAGAACGCGTTGCTGTCGCTGTAGTCTCCGCTGTCCTACTGTGCACAAACACTAGCACACTCAACCACATCGATTCAGAAGCAAGTTTCTCGTTAGTACATTTATTATGAGGGAAAATTAGTATATTTTGAAAAGCTGTCACATAACACGTGTTGCAGTCAGTGATTTATCGAGGGATATAATTTTTTTTAACCTAGGAAATGTCTTAAGAACTATTCAAAGAATGTTAAGATTTGACTGATTAGTTACATATTACGCAAATTATTCTATTTGTCAAAGGATCAAAACGTAAGTTAAAACTTTTTGTCAATACCCATATTGCATCATATCGGGAAGTAATGATGTACAATTTTATAGGACCCTAAGTATTGCAGGATTACTTCGTTATCAAAAGACACTTCGTCGTGGGCTGTCCGTGACCCTAACTTTGGGGTTCGTATTATATTTTACCAGTAATAGATGGTCTTCCGTCAAAACATTTTATTTGTCTCGGAAAAGTTAACCCGTTTCGCAGTTACAAGGATTACACTGACGTTTTTCAGAGTTACATGTGTGAAACAAATTCTCCGTAAGTAGAAAAATAAAACATTGCATCGAAAAACGGCGTATTATTAGTAAAAATATTCCTAACACTCATACGCGTATTAACAAAAGTACGGTCGTGCAGTGTATCCAACGAAATTTGTTAGCGAATTAAGGCTTTCTTGGTAGTGAGGACGCAGCATGTTATCCTGGATGGAGAATCATTAACTTACACAATCTTCTCAGAAGTATCCGGACACCTATCAGTGGACATTATTATATGGTGTGTCCACCCTTCATCTTCCGACGACTTGAACTCTACTGGGAGCACTTCCACTGAGGTGTCCGAATGCCAGCCGGCCGGTGTGGCCGAGTGGTTCTAGGCGCTTCAGTCTGGAACCGAGCGACCTCTACCGTCGCAGGTTCGAATCCTACCTCGGGCATGGATGTGTGTGATGTCCTTAGGTTAGTTAGGTTTAAGTAGTTCTAAGTTCTAGGGGACTGATGACCTCAGATGTTAAGTCCCATAGTGCTCAGAGCCATTTGAACCATTTGTCCGAATGCCTGTGGTGGAACGGCAACCCATTCGTCTCCAAGAGCCGGGACTAGAGGAAGTATAGATGTTGAATGCTGAGATCTGGAGGGAAGTCGACATAGTAACCCACCCAAAATATTCCATTGGTTCAGACCGGGACTCTGGGCAGGCAGTCCATTTCAGGAATGTTATTGTCCACAAACCATTACTTCACATATGATGATTTGGACAAGGTGCATTGTCAGAGCTGATGCAGTCATCGTCTCCGAACTGTTCTTCTACTGTACGCAGTACACAATGCAGTAAAATGTGGTCATTCCGCATTTAGCTTTTCTTAAACGCAATAAGGTGGCCAAACCCCAACCATCAAAAACATTGCCGTTCCGTTACACCACATCAACCTTACTTCACTGTTGCCACTACACATATTGGTTGGTAATTTTCTACACCAATTCGCCAAATCCAAACCCTTCCAAGGGATTATCACAGGGTATAGCGTGATTCATCATTCCCAGTCACTCGTTTCCAGTCATACACTGTGCAGTGGCGTCGCACTTTACGCCACCTAATCCATTGCTTAACACTGACTGCATAAAAGAGTGGCTTATGAGGAGCCGCTCGATCATACCACCCGCAGTGCTCCATGGTTCCTGTTCGTCATTATATGGGGTCTGCCTGATCTTAATTTAGCTGTGGTTGTTCCTTTGCGTTTCGACTTATCAAACACACCACCGACAGTCGACTTGGGCAGTCTTAGAAGAGCTGAAATGTCCCTGATGGCTCTGTTACTCAGGTGACGACCGTGAACAAGTCCACGTTCGAAGTCACTGAGCTCTGCTGACCGATGCATACTGCTGTTTCTGCTTCTCTACTGATATCACAATTCACTCCGCCTCTTAAAATGTGTTGGGTACTCGTACTGTTCATGTTGTATATTGACGGCCTTGCAGACAATATTAATATTACCTGTAGACTTTTTGCAGATGGTGAAGTTACCTATAACGCAGCAGCCAAACAAGTGCACGGAACTTCGGTGCGGTCTTCATAAGATTTCAATGTGTTGAAAATGTTAGTGACTTGCCTTAAACGTTTAGAAATGTAGAAGTGAGCAGTTCAAAAAACTGGGAAATTTAGTATCGCATGGCCAAAATATTAATGAACCACAATAGGAATCAGTCAGTTCATACCAATAGCTGGATGTAACAATTTGTGGGGATGTGAAGTGGAATGATCCCATAGGCTCAGTCGTAGGTAAAGCAGGATCCAGACTTCCGTTCATGATTAGGATAACGAGAGAATGTATTCAATTTACAAAGCAGATGGGTTACAAAGCTCTCGTGTGATCCATCATAGAATATTTCTCAAGTATGTGAGGGTCATACCAAATAGCCTTAACTCACGAAATTATGCCTGTACGTACAAAGAATGTCAGAACAAATGGTGACAGGTTTGTCCGATCCATGGAAGAGCTGAGAAACCTCAGCTGGCAGACGCTTGAAGGTAAATGGCAGCTATACCACGAAACCCTACTTACAAAGTTTCAAGAGACAGCTTTAAATGAGGTACATACGAATATACTAATACATCTACATGTAATTCCTGTAGAACAATATTAGACTAATTACAGCATTTAAGCAGTCAATCTGGGCGCGCTCCACACGCAAATGGTACGGATAGAAACACTAACATATGCTAGTATGGGGAAGTACTCTGCTATTCACTTCACAGTGCAAAGTATGGATGCAGATGTATATCTCTAGTAAACATGACTTCGATATTCATTGTATTTAAGATCGATAGCGTTCCCTGACGCACGAATAAAAACTGCAAGAGATGGTAAAAAAGTTCTCGTTCGAAGGCTGTACAGTTCAGAATCGATAGACTAGTGAGGTAAAATCGCCGTGAGCATTGAGGCAATCATCTCACGGACGCACCAGGTTGAAGATACCCATTTAGTAAAATACCGTGCCCCGCTGCGTGAAGAAGTCCATAACTGCCTGCATCTCATCCTCGTCCGACAGGAACCGTCGACCCTTCAAGGCCTTTTTTAAGGGACCGAAGGCGTGATAATCGCATGGGGAGAAGCCAGGACTATAGTGCGGGTGCTCGAATGTCTCCCTCTGGAGTTGGCATAACTTCTGCTTTGCTACATGTACGGTATGGGGTCGCGTGCAATCATGAAGCAGCAGTACCCCTTGCCCACAACGGTGGTTTTAGACAGAGATGCTGTCCTATACACATTCTTCATTTTCGGATGGAAATCTATAGCTGTTGAACGCATTTGGTAATAACGACACCATAGTTCACGATTCCGCATTTATCGCATACACGTCCGAAAGGCACGAATGCCACACTAATTCCCTGCCTACATGTCGGTGCTTTTAAACCCTCATCGGAATCGCACATATTCGCTACAGCAACGACTTCAAACGAAAACTTTGTGTTTGCCCCTTGTGTTATTATAAGTACCGTAAACAAAAACTTACAAAAATTTTGTAACAAGTTTGAAATTTTTCCATTGTGAAAAAAAACAAAACAAATACACCAACACCAAATCTCCAAACAGCATTATTTACCTATGCAAACTCTGAATGCCAATAAGCAATGACATAGTGAGATCATGACCAAAACCCCTCAAAATCTTGGCAGTCCGCGGTAGTGTAAGGTACACATGAATTACGACCTTGCTGCGAAACTCTTTTCAATAAACAGTGCGTCGCCGGAATTAAATCAGTTGCAATGTGGCAACCGATGTGTGCCTTCCACAATGAGTGCAAGACCCACATCACTCACCCACCTTGCATTTTTAATACAAAACTACGCAGTTTGCATATGGTTTTGCGGAATCATTTTGAATATTTCTAGTTATCTTCACACTGGTGTAACCAGGCGGGGCAAGTGGTGATTAAATGTCGCATTTTACGCAAATTTCTGTGACTGAGACACAACGAGGGAACGACGGTTTATAGCGGTCTGCACGGGTGGCCCGAGAGAAAGCCCGCAGACACCCCGCCCCCGGCTGGCGGCAGCCTTTTTACAGGGTGAGTCACTAAGTATTGCCACCATGTGTAGCTCCGAAAATATGATAGGAGCTGAAAATTTTGTGGGACAAAAGTTGCATGGGACAACGGGGGCCATAATATGACATTGGTTTTTTGTTACTAGGTGGGTTCACTTCAGAGATATGAAGTTCAACTTCGTTTTTTTAAATGGGATGATATAGTTTGATACTTATTTTCTGATCGGCCATCGAGACGAATCCAATGATGTGTAGCAGTAAGGTCTTTGAAGGTCAACGAAGATCACAAAGGTGGCATGAACGTCCATTTACAGAAGGTGTTCGAAGTGATGAGCATTGGTATCAATGCAGTGCTGCAATCTTCTTATCATGAACTGAGTGGTATTCCTTATCACACCGCCGGCCGAAGTGACCGTGCGGTTCTAGGCGCTGCAGTCTGGAACCGCGAGACCGCTACGGTCGTAGGTTCGAATCCTGCCTCGGGCATGGATGTGTGTGATGTCCTTAGGTTAGTTAGGTTTAACTAGTTCTAAGTTCTAGGGGACTAATAACCTCAGAAGTTGAGTCCCATAGTGCTCAGAGCCATTTGAACCATTTTGAACCTTATCACACCGGCACTTATCGAAGCACATGGTCTGGGAATTGTCTCTCTCATTCTTCAGGTGTAGTTGAAACGTCATTATAAACAATGTCTTTTACGAATACCCACAAAAATAATCCAGAGGCATCAAGTCTGGCGAACAAGCCGGCCACGACACATCTCCTCCGCGTCCAATCCAGCGATTTGGGAATTGTCTCTGCAACTCATTTCTAGCCATCTGCGAAAAATGTGCTGGACACCCATCGTGTTGATATCACATTCTGTTCCTTGTTCCTAAAGGTATTTCTTCTAATAACAGACCTAATGTTTCTTGCAGTAATGTGGCGTACTTCCTACCATTAAGATTTCCTTCGATGAAATAGGGGCCTATACTTCTGTCTTCCAGAATACCACACCATTCATTCGCCGACCACGGTTTTTGGTGTGCAACTTGCCACAGCCAACATGGATTTTCATGCCCAATAATGCATGTTATGGAGATTAGCATTTCCATGGTTCGCGAATGTAGCCTCGTCAGTAAATAAAATCAAATTAAGAAATGTGTCATCCCTCTGAATATGAAGTTGAACCCATCGGCAGAATTTAATGTGACGCATACTATCCATACCAGTTAACTGATGGTGGAGACTGATATGGTAAGGATCATATTTATGGCGATGCAGAACACGAACACTACACTGGCTCATGCCAGATTCCCTTGCAATTTCACGTGAACTAACACAGCCCGCATCTCGTGGTCGTGCGGTAGCGTTCTCGCTTCCCACGCCCGGGTTCCCGGGTTCGATTCCCGGCGGGGTCAGGGATTTTCTCTGCCTCGTGATGGCTGGGTGTTGTGTGATGTCCTTAGGTTAGTTAGGTTTAAGTAGTTCTAGGGGACTGATGACCATAGATGTTGGGTCCCATAGTGCTCAGAGCCATTTTGAACTAACACAAGGATCTCGAACCACAGTGGCAATTTTCGTTTCCTCGGTAGTAACTTTCCTTTGCCGGATATGTTTCCAATGTGTTAAACATCTAGTTCTTCTGAATTTATCATATACATATATAATTTACGACGTGTAGGGTGAGTACGTTGAAGGCATCTTTGAGCGTATTAGTCTGTAGCTCTCACTGAATTTCGTTGGCATTCTCCGTAAATGAGAAGCATATCGACCTGTTCTTCGAAGGAATACATTATTCACATTCGCTTGATTCGCTCCTATTGGTGTCGTACTGTGAAACCATCGAATGGTGTTTACATGTGAATGGCACATTAGATGGATACGCCGTATTCGGCGAATATTTACTATTTGTACGATATACGAGAGAGAATTGTTAGAGCTGTGCTACGACAAGTGTCAATGTCATAAGGAATACCCCTCACTCCCTGACAAGAAGATTGCAGTACTGCATTGATACCAGTAATCATCATTTCGAACACCTTCTGTAAATGGACGTTCTGCCACCTTTGTGACCTTCGTTGACCTTTCAGAGACCTTACTGTTACACATCATTGGATTCGTCCCGATAGCCGCTATCAGAAAATAAGTACCAAACTATAGCATTCCATTTAAAAACATTTTGACCTTCATATCTCTGACGCGATCCCACCTAGCAACAAAAAACCAACGTCATATTATGGCCCCCGTTGCCCCATGCAACATTTGTTCCACAGACTTTTCATCTATTATATTTTCGGCAATAGTTAGTGACTCACCATGTACAGGACGGGGGTGGGGTGGCGCACTCACCCCGTAACGTAAAACTCTAAGCTGGCCCAGACTCAGTTTTTGCGGCCAAGCCGCCGTAGTAACACAAAAGACGGTTATGGCGCCGCTATCGGACGTTTTGGCGGGGTGCGCTCCTTATAATCCCCTGACACACCTGCTCTTGGCGTAGAACTCTGCAGAAATATTCCGATGGTTCCGTTAGCGAAGCAGAAGCCTCGAAAACGTTTCAACTTAAAACGCCTCCCGGAAGCCAGCCATTGGCTGAAACTGTGCGACGTGGGGCGATGATTCCCGCGCACACAATGTTTGGAGGGAAGACCGGGGATCGGTGGAAATTTTGTTGCAAGGAGATGAGTGGGCAGCTGCTGATGCTGAGTCGGAAAAACTGAGGCTACGCTCGATATAAGAAAATGTGATTCGTGTTCTGACTGTTTTAGTGAGCAGTCGTAGTACTCTGTATTATCCGCTACAGCGTGCGGAGATAGTAGTTTTACCTAGGAACACGTCGTTTACCGCGATCGCGCATCGTCGTAGTTGCAGCTTCGTCGATCATCTACATAGGAACCCATCGAGCAATGCAGGCAGTCGATGGCGACACCGGGTACAGCTGCAGTTACTACTTTCCACCTGTTTATCTGTCCGTCTCTGCACCAAATCGTCGATCATCCGCAGGTCTGCTCACGTTTCATTACAGTTTTTTGGCATTGCAACTTTCTTATATAAAACTACGTCATTCGCAAAATTCCTCGTGGGATTTCTGGCGTTATCCACCACGCCATTTATTAGCTATATATACTTGTATTGCAAAAACTGTCTCATGATGTAGTTCCTACTCGAAAATATAGCAAAAATTTATTGCAAGATGTTAAAGGTAGATTGTATTACGAACTTTATCTTACACTCCATTAGATATATACTAATAGAAAAAAAGGGGCGATCGAGAAGTTTCCGTTCGAGGGCCACATATACCACTTCCCTATTTGTGGGTGCTTATAGACCGGCATCGACGTCGCGCTTGGTTCCATATACACAGGAGCAAGGCCCACAAACGGGAAATTTTTTATCTCCCTTATACATATTGTCCAATTAAACTCTGACAAGGAACTCCATGAGTTCGAGGTCGTAAAAGGCCAATGATGTTTAGGGAAATCGACGTCACATGTGTTTTCTACCATCCAACTACAACACTGGCTGCTATTGGCAACAGGAGGCAGGACTGGAGGTATCCAATGGTGAGCACAGCATGAGGCTACGGAGGGAAGATGAACTCCTTAGTCGACAAGTTATCTCTACAGTGCTAGTCAGCAATGGCTACGATAAACAAAGTAAACATTGCATTTATAACAAGTTTCCGAAGTTATGATTTTATCAGAAAGGAACCCAAGGAATTTTGCAGAGTGAGAAAGAAGTGGCAGATTAAATATTAACGTTTCTGCAAGATGAGTCACTGAAACATCTGATGTCGTATACGCTCGACTGTGCGGACGATGCACAGTCTTAGACATAAAAACTGACCGCCAGCCGGCCGCCACAGAGACTAAGTCCGAGTCGTTCACTTAAGGCAGCCAATAAAACTGACCGCCCCTGACAACTCTTAAGTCCAGCCATCTGCACAATCTGGCAACACTGTAAAATGCGGAAGTGTTAGGAGGAAGTGTTGTCTACTTCCGAGATGATTTGGGTTCAGTGAGCCCGTGGTCTTGTGGTAATAGTCGTGCATTCTAAACTTATAGTCGCATGTTCGCGTCCAAGTGTATTTTTTTTACCTCATTTCGGTCTAAAGTTATGAGTCTGATTGAACATCGAAGACAATTCGCTTAACATTCTACCCACCCGCAACAACAAGTATTCCAGAAACAACTCCGCAGGACAGCTCGTGGCTGCGTCGCGATCATAACAGCTTACGCTCGGGCGTTTCCTCGCGCTGCAGCGGCTACCGGCCACCGGACAGACGCCACCCGCCGCCTGAAATCCCGCGCCGCCCACGTGAACGCGGCGCCACGCTGTCAGTGTATGTATCAACTGTCATTTTCGAATTTAGTTATTATCTTGCAGTTAAGCACTGGATTTTGCATACTTGAAAATCGTGAACTACACTTAAGCATTATAAAATTGAGTCGCAAGTGGAAGAAGGTGTAACAACTGCAACACAACGTTTACTTTGGTATAACAGAGGGGTGAATGTAGAGGAGAAAGCTAGAAAGATTTGAAATGTGTTTGGAGTCAGTGCTTTAGGGAAAAATACGCCAGAGAAAGATATTCTTGTTTCAACAAAAATCGTTCTGGCATGAATGATTTTCCACATTAAGGAAGTCTCAACTAGTGATATATGTGACAGATTACCATATTACCATCATGCGACATTTGAATTCAAGAGGCAAAGTTCAGACGTCTGGTGTAGGAGTACTGCATGTTCTAATTCGAAACAACAAAAATCAACGGAGTGACTATATTGAACGTCATCAGGTCGCTCATTGAGCATTCCTATGCAGTACTGTTACTGGTGACGTGTTATGATGCCTTTATCGTTAACTTCCTAAGAAGAAATGAAAGGCTGAGCTCCACCAAAAGACGTGGACAAAGAGTAGTGTGAACATAATAGTTTACATTTGATAGCTCCAAAAGGGTGTTTTGGGCTACGAATTCTGCCCCAAGGGGTGTGTGCAACACTGCTGGGGTATGTTGCTAACAACTGAGATAACTTTCGGTCGCAGTGTAAGAAAGTCGAGCAACAAAACTGCATCACCTGTGCTACTGCATGATAACTCACTCTGTTGATTTGAGAAACAAAACCATCCAGGATATTGATAGGAAAGTCGTCTCTCAGGCACTTGTATTGATAGGCAAGTCCTCTCTCAAGCACTTGTCCCTCTCGTCATATATTCGTAAAATTTTACCTTTCCCGCTCTTGATTGATCAACCGTCAAGGCAATTCATTTCTAAACGAAAATACTCTTAAAACTACTCTGGTTTAATGACATCGCTAGAACAGGTAGGTTTCTGAGAGTGTAGAATTTGTAAACAACTTTAGCATTGTCAGATTGTTTCAGATATCGTGAAAGAAAATTCAGCTGCTGATTAATTTCTCTTTGATGATTACTGTTGCGTATACTAAACAAATGGGAAATGCAAATAAAATATTCGCTGTACTAATACAAATTAAATTCAGCTTACTACAGAAACATCACGACGGCAGTCTATATTAATAAAGCATTAAGTTCAAAAATGGTTGAAAGGGCTCTGAGCACTATGGGACTTAACTTCTGAGGACATCAGTCCCCTAGAACTTAGAACTAGTTAAACCTAACTAACCTAAAGACATGCCCGAGGCAGGATGTGTGTTGAACAACACATGCACCAGTCAATTCCTCAGTTGGCGTCGAGTGGATGAGATTTTTCAATTACCTTGCATTGCAAGAATTGTAAGGAAGAGACTGATAGTAAATGGACTTGTATCTAAAGAGTTGTGACAAAGCAAAGCTTGACCGACTATCAGATTTCCAGCCACGGTGGCCGAGCTGTTCTAGGCGTTTCAGTCGGGAACCGCGAGACTGCTACGGTCCCAGGTTCGAATCCTGCCTTGGGCTTGAATGTGTGTGATGTCCTTAGGTTAATTAGGTTTAAGTAGTTTTAAGTTCTAGGGGACTGATGACCTCAGATGTTAAGTGCCATAGTGCTAAGAGACACTTGAACCAACTATCAGATAATTGTCTACATGGGTTTTGTGGACGAGTATACTTTTAGTAACCAACCCACCCACGATCATTACGTAAGATTTCTCGAAGACGTAGGGGCATTGATTTAATTAAGTCGTCGGCAGTGTAGCGTGATGGTTTACTTCCCACCATACGTTTTCTATATTCGTCCAAAGGTCGCTTGAATTTGTAGGTCCACATGGCAATGACCTTGTTACCTCTGCCCACATATTCTCTATCTGGTTGATGTTCGGTGATCGTGGAACAAACTGCAACAGTTTTAACCTCTCTTGGCCCTGAAACCAATCTCACACTGCTCTGCTATGATGGATGGGGCTCTGCCCCTGTAAATGAACTGTTATCTCGTTCGTTAATATATTTATATTTAAATAACGTATTTGTTAAGCACATTGTATTATTATTTTCCACAGTGTTTAAGAATTCAGGCCCTGTCATAAATAAGTGATCTAGACTCAACCGTCCGATTAAGGATGTGGTTTACCCACTCTATCAAACGATGACAGTCGTATTCGGATATCCACATTAAGCCTGACTAGCTGAATCCGATTAGAACGATCTGGTATCGAAATGAAATTATAGAAATCGGATAATTTGACCGTCTGTATTGCAACAATGCTGCGCACATAAATTCCTATGATGGAGTAACAGGTAGCAACTGCCTAAGAAAAAGTGAGAAATATGTCTACTAGCAGCAATGTAACGTAATTATAACCCATATTTATGTGATGGAAATACTGAATCGAACAATGCACATCTATTTCAGTGGTGGGAAGATGCACCATATCGGATTTGCTGATGACATAATGACAATAATAATAATAAAAATCCCGTGGGGCCGATAGGGGAAACCCTCCCCCATATGGGTGGTACCGAGGAAATCAAATACTTGGGGTGAACCAAATACTAACACAATCCTGAACGCCTACTCAATCCGTTGAACCCAAAATCCGGGCACGTCTGAGTGAAAATCACCGCTACTCTGGTCACCGTCTGTTAGCTCAATGAGCTCGGCTGAAAATATTTGCTTCCAAAGGCTTCAACACCCTCTGGTCCTGTCCGGTCCCGGTGTCACTCAAGCCAAACCAACGAAACACAAGCAAACATGAACTGTGCAAACAAAGTCAATTTTACCCCAGGTGCTACACAACCCGCCTCTCGACAGGCGGCAGTTGGATTTTCGGATTCTGGGGAGTGCAGATTAGCACGGCAGAGAATATCGAAGATCTCTGGTAAATTTCCCCACAAGCATAAAATATGCATTTGAAAACTAAACATCGATACATTGGTCCAAGCACGAAAACTAAATAATCTCACAAAAGAAATCGACCAACAAAAAATTCTCATCCCTTCTCTTCAAGAACCACGACTAACTGACAGTGAAACCTTGCATTACGGAAACCATTGCATCTTCAAGAGCAAAATACAACAAAAGGTAGCGAAAGGTGTACCAATCTCCGGCATTGCTTTTCTCGAACACAGATCTATCATCAAATCTATCAAAGAAATCACACCCATCAACAATCGACTTATGACTAAGCTCATTCAGAGCCCCGGTTAAAAATAAACACTCATTAATGCACAAGACCCCACCAACATCGAAAATAAGAAAAACACCGAAAATGTCAAAAAGTTCTGGAACACACTCGAAAATACTATGAGCAAAATTCACCAAGATGACGTGAAATTCTAATGGGAGGCTTCAACTCTCTATTTGGGACAGAAAAAAACCTGTTGAAAATCATTGGTACAAATTCAACATACCGAAACGCTTAGACCAACGGCACACGTCTGACTGACATTTGCCAACAATTCAACCACGAGAAGGATATCTTCCCACTTTAGGAAAAAACCAGTTGCCTACCAGGTGCAAGCTGCTTTCGTTCGCCTTTCGAGACTCGCTGAAAGCCAGATTTTTAATTCTTTTGTAGTAGAGCTATGAGCAGGCAGATACAAACTCAATAAGAGAATCGTAAGACAGCGCTCGAGCAAATTCGTCTTGCTACTTTCAGTAACCCTTAGCGTCAGAGCGAAAAGCTTACGGTACTGCCAATTTCATAATGCCACTTTTGTTTTCTGCCGACGTATATTTTGTTGCTGTGAATACATAATTTTAGCTGCGAATTGCCACATTTTCATAATACAAATTATTTCGAAGTCAGAAGTCGGTAATATCCTACTAATTCGTGTTAAAATAGGATCAATCGTCTTACAAACACTTAATGCATCGCTACAGTCTAGAATCGCGCGACCACTATGGTTACAGGTTCGAATCCTGCCTCGGGCATGGATGTAGATGATGTCTTTAGGTTAGTTAGGTTTAACTAGTTCTAAGTTCTAGGGGACTGATGTCCTCAGAAGTTAAGTCCCATAGTGCTCAGAGCCCTTTCAACCATTTTTGAACTTAATGCTTTATTAATATAGACTGCCGTCGTGATGTTTCTGTAGTAAGCTGAATTTAATTTGTATTAGTACAGCGAATATTTTATTTGCATTTCCCATTTGTTTAGTAAACGCAACAGTAATCATCAAAGAGAAATTAATCAGCAGCTGAATTTTCTTTCACGATATCTAAAACAATCTGACAATGCTAAAGTTGTTTACAAATTCTACACTCTCAGAAACCTACCTGTTCTAGCGATGTCATTAAACCAGAGTAGTTTTAAGAGTATTTTCGTTTAGAAATGAATTGCCTTGACGGTTGATCGATCAAGAGCGGGAAAGGTAAAATTTTACAAATATATGACGAGAGGGACAAGTGCTTGAGAGAGGACTTGCCTATCAATACAAGTGCCTGAGAGACGACTTTCCTATCAATATCCTGGATGGTTTTGTTTCTCAAATCAACAGAGTGAGTTATCATGCAGTAACACAGGTGATGCAGTTTTGTTGCTCGACTTTCTTACACTGCGACCGAAAGTTGTCTCAGTTGTTAGCAACATACCCCAGCAGTGTTGCACACACCCCTTGGGGCAGAATTCGTAGCCCAAAACACCCTTTTGGAGCTATCAAATGTAAACTATTATGTTCACACTACTCTTTGTCCACGTCTTTTGGTGGAGCTCAGCCTTTCATTTCTTCTTAGGAAGTTAACGATAAAGGCATCATAACACGTCACCAGTAACAGTACTGCATAGGAATGCTCAATGAGCGACCTGATGACGTTCAATATAGTCACTCCGTTGATTTTTGTTGTTTCGAATTAGAACATGCAATACTCCTACACCAGACGTCTGAACTTTGCCTCTTGAATGCAAATGTCGCATGATGGTAATATGGTAATCTGTCACATATATCACTAGTCGAGACTTCCTTAATGTGGAAAATCATTCATGCCAGAACGATTTTTGTTGAAACAAGAATATCTTTTTCTGGCGTATTTTTCCCTAAAGCACTCACTCCAAACACATTTCAAATCTTTCTAGCTTTCTCCTCTACATTCACCCCTCTGTTATACCAAAGTAAACGTTGTGTTGCAGTTGTTACACCTTCTTCCACTTGACTCAGTTTTACAATGCTTAAGTGTAGTTCACGATTGTCAAGTATGCAAAATCCAATGCTTAACTGCAAGATAATAACTAGAACTTCAAATTCGAAAATGGCAGTTGATACATACACTGACAGCGTGGCGCCGCGTTCACGTGGGCGGCGCGGGATTTCAGGCGGCGGGTGGCGTCTGTCCGGTGGCCGGTAGCCGCTGCAGCGCGAGGAAACGCCCGAGCGTAAGCTGTTATGATCGCGACGCAGCCACGAGCTGTCCTGCGGAATTGTTTCTGGAATACTTGTTGTTGCGGGTGGGTAGAATGTTAGGCGAATTGTCTTCGATGTTCAATCAGACTCATAACTTTAGACCGAAATGTGGTAAAAAAAATACACTTGGACGCGAACATGCGACTATAAGTTTAGAATGCACGACGATTACCACAAGACCACGGACTTACTGAACCCAAATCATCTCGGAAGTAGACAACACTTCCTCCTAACACTTCCGCATTTTACAGTGTTGCCAGATTGTGCAGATGGCCGGACTTAGAGTTGTCAGGGGCGGTCAGTTTTATTGGCCGCCTTAAGTGAACGACTCGGACTTGGTCTCTGTGGCGGCCGGCCGGCGGTCAATTTGTATGTCTAAGACTGTACATGAGTACGAAGATGATGATACGTTCGTAATAAGTGAAAGTGATACTGAAATAGCTGTCGAACCATGCAGTACTTCATCCGTGCCAGACAAGGAGCCACAAATCCTGTCTCCAGTGAAAGGTAGCAAAGAACAGTCATTGTCCAAGCAGCAGGTACTAAACATAATTACGTACATGAAAGAAATCCGCAGTATAGAAAAAGACAAATTTGAGCAGATTTCGAATAAGTCCGAAACAACAATACGTCGTAGTGCATAAGAAAACTACGGATATTCAAGAGAGGACAAGGCACATTTCTTACATAAACTGATGTTTGTGCGTTTCAAGGATGCTCGATACCATTTACAGGATGTGCATGATACTGACCTATTACGTTACGCACATCAAATTGCACGTGACATAGATCATAGTGATTTGAAGGGAAACACTGGACGATTGCATAACTTTAAACACTGTTGCAGAGCTGGAAGACGTAAAACAACGAAATTTCAAACAAAGCGTCAGCATGACGATGCAGAGCAAACAGCAGAACTGGACCGAGAATTTGTAGATGAGATAAACAAACTTATCCAATCGTTCAGGAAGGAATTTTTTTCGACTCCAACCAACCGGAATTTGAAGAGGAAATCATATGAAAGGAAACAACTAATACGAATGCATTTACCCATTCGTATATGATTGTGCCGATGTTAATAGGGATGGTAAATTGGCTGGAAAGTTATTTATTGTGCTGCGAGATGTTGGAGGTGCTCTGCTCCTTACAATTCTATCTCATGTGCGTGATCTTGCAAGGGCAGTATAGAATATTTACGAGGGATATTCGGTAAGTCAGGTCAGATCGATCTCGAAATGGGAACCGCAGTGAAAATCCGATGAAACATTGTATAGATGTGGACAGTGCCTCTAGTATACCCGCCAATTCCGTCACGTTCAGTTCTGAGCGCACAATGAGCACGGAAAGATGCCTAGAAAATAGTGTTTCCCGCCAAGTGTGAGTGCCTACCTTGAGATTTCGCCTGATTTCATGTAGTCCACACAACGTAACTGTTGTGCAATTCCTTCGTCATCATAGTTCTCAACCGCACACTGCATGGGCAATGAGGAGGCTCGTGTAGCATTTTCGATGGGAAGTGTTCGACCATCCACCGCACAGCTCGGGCTTGGCTCCTTCTGGTTTTCGTCTTTGCTTAGATGAACCGCTGGCTATGAAGACAACATTTTGGCACAGACAGTTTGTTTTGGCAGATCAGTGTAGAGAAGTGGCATAAAGGATAGGATGCTGCCTTCTATGATGAGGGTATTAGAAAATTAGTACAATGCTACGACAAGCATCTCAGCCGGAGCTGCGACTATGTAGAGAAGTTGCTGAAAGGTGTAGCAAACTGTTGCAAATAAAACGTTTTTCCCGGTCAATCGGCCCTTGCCTTCAAAATAGCTCTCGTACGTCACGACAAGAAACAGTGGGGAAATGGATCTAAGAGAACTACAACTATGGTATGAGCACTGTGTTTGGCCAATAGCTGGTCAAAATAACTTCTTGTTGCTTGATTCCTGGTCTGCATATAATAATCACACTCCTTTAGAGCAAACTATCTCCCTGAAAAGTGTGTGCCATTGCAGTTCATACCACCTAGAGCCACTGGACAAATTGATCCTCTGGGTGTTTGTTTCAAAAATGTTTCAAATGGCTCTCAGCACTATGGGACTTAACATCTGAGGTCATCAGTCCCCTAGACTTAGAGCTACTTAAACCTAACTAACCTAAGGACGTCACACACATCCATGCCCGAGGCAGGATTCGAACCTGCGACCGTAGCAGCAGCGCGGTTCCGGACTGAAGCGCCTAGAACCGCTCGGCCACAGCGGCCGGCGGTGTTTGTTTTTTCCGTGCCTATTAAACATGTTATCGCACTATCTGCAACAATGCCTGAAAGGATAGCCAGTTCCACGATAAGATCCACGACCGGGTGTTTCGCATTCTGTTGCATGCATCACATTCTATCAGTTATCATCATCCCTTTACACAATATGATTATACATGTATTCTTTAAGAGTGGATTCCTAGCTGAACGTCCTTCACGGTTTGTAACTTCCAAGGAGTTCGTCTATGGTCTTGATGGTGTAAACCTTTCCTGTCAGTGTGGCACGCCATTTTTCATTCGGTTTTCAGGTGCAAGTTAATTTTTTGTTTTAAATATCGACGACAGCCATTTTGTGAAGTTGTAATACATACATCCCATAGAAGATTGATCTCTGCACCTCCCGGACACTCATTTTCTATCGCCATCCTCATATACATGGTAAGTCATTAGCAGCTAATATTTTTCCTGTCATAAATGTTAACACTTTCAAATGAGCCTTACTAAAGATTTAACTTGCGACGTCACACTCAAGGGGCTCCTTGTGCATCTGACATGTGCTCTATTTTTAAATCAGGTAGTCCCTATCAAGAATCAACGAAGGTGATACAGAGAGTGAAGGGCAGTCGCGCATTACATCCCACAAAGATCTTTAGATTGTGGTTATCTCTCTTTCCTGCATCATTCTGACTGGGGTCTCATTATGCTGTTCAAAATGGTTCAAATGGCTCTGAGCACTATGGGACTCAACTGCTGAGGTCATTAGTCCCCTAGAACTTAGAACTAGTTAAACCTAACTAACCTAAGGACATCACAAACATCCATGCCCGAGGCAGGATTCGAACCTGCGACCGTAGCGGTCTTGCGCATTATGCTGTCCAGTTCGATATTATGGCTAGGTGACGTTCTATTTTTGAGTCAAACACATTTGTGGTGAAGATATAGCGAATAGGTTCATGTGAGAAAATGGTGTATAATGGTAAACAAAAGAAGAACGAAAGTCCAAGATGAAGATTTTAGTGGATGGTCATCACATATTAAGGTCGACTGGAAACAGAAATATAAGGAACAATTCACCGATAATGCCAATTTTACTTTGGAATCACTACTCCAGCCCTTTGGAGAAATTTCGAGAGATGTTCTAATTGGAGCAAATGTTATCATTTCCATCATTTCCTTGGGGCCTTTGACCCACTGCAACCCTGGGTCGGACATGTTACTATTGATTTGACAGTGTTAGTTGCAGAGGGTGGCCAGATGCCCTTCCTGCCACCACCCCGAACCCCCGTGATGGAATTTGTGTACCCCAGCTGTACGCATCTAGCATAAACCATGTAATAGTGTGAACGTTTTCAAATGTCTGCAAGTTGTGTAACTGAGGTGGAAAGCGGGGACCAGCCTGGTATTCACCTAGTGGGATGTGGAAAACCGCCTAAAAACCACATCCAGGCTGGACGGCATACTGGCCCTCGTCGTTAATCCGCTGATCGGATTCGAGCCAGGGCCGGCGCGCCTACCCGAGTCCAGAAAGCAGCGCCTTAGCGCTCTTGGCTACCTTGGTGGGTCAATTGGAGTAAATGTCATCTAGGCTACAAAAAATAATGTGCTCGTAGGGTTCATATACGATTTTCAGACTATCACACTATTTGACGAATTGCAGTCGTTTTAAATGTCCTTAGCCAACACCAGAAAGATGTTCATGCGTTTCTGGTCTGCACAGGAGATGAAAGCCAAGCTCCTGCCATTAGAGTGATGAAAAGGGTATATTGGGATAACAGTTGCCTAAACCTAGTGGAAAACGATACAAGAATGAAGATAATATCTTCGGTAACCACCGTTAGACTCGTCGAAACTTCTGTAATCCATTCATAACTGAAGACGTGGTAGAGACTGTTTTGAATCATGTTAACTCTGAGTGAAACAACCATTCTGGGTTGTAAACAGTCGGCTGGGACATGCCTTCACAGTTTTGGCTTGGTGCCTGGCAATTTTAATCTTTTTCCAAAAACTAAAGCTTTTTTAGTGCAAAACGCTTCTAAAATGACGAAGCGCTCAAAGAAGCAATAACTATGCAGCGATTTTTTTAGAGGTGGATGAGTATAATACTGTTATTGAGACAGTTGTGTGAATGAAGTTTTTGTTTTGGTTGAGATAATTCCCAAATGTTTTTTGCTTTCTGCACAGCTCTCGTAAATGACATCAGCGAGAACCATGGTTGAAAGGCGCCAAATTTACTGCGTTCTAGTTCTTGGTCACAGCAAGATTCAAGATGGCCCCGTGAAGTACTGCGTACAGGAACTATCGTGTCATCGAAAAACACCTCGCAATACTGCCATAGATACACAGGATGTGTATGCTCTTGCAGTGCCCTGCATGAAAGAACGTAGGTCTTTGCGTTAGTTGTTAGTTCTCTGAAGAATGGTTGCAGTGTGTTGTTCACATGCTTATTATAATTTAGAGATTGGTGCAAAAAGATCGGTCCAGTAATTCGCGTTGCACTAACTGTAGACCACACAACTATCTACGCTTCATAAAGAGGCTCTTGATGTAAGTGATGAAAATTTTCAGAATTCCACAGTCGACTGGAGTGTAAGTTCGTGCACACCGTAAATGCCGCCATACTTCCTTAAAAAATCGAACATTTCCGGATCAACTTCTCCATCGTGCAGCCAGCTGTAGTACTCACGCTGGAAGACAATATCTGAACTGGTCACTGACCCACTTCCACTACTTTATAAGGCAGTCTGTGAACAGATCCGTGACTCTCCATTAAATGGCACAATGTCTTTCTCGGACGTCCTTGCAAGGCCGCTCTTATCTAATACAGTTTTTTATTGTTAGCTTTTAGGTCTCTACCCACACGACCATCTACATACAAATTTTAATATTTAGTATTTCATTATTAATATTTCTTAGCATGTTTTAATTGGCTTAAGTAGGTTAGATACAACATGTTTGCTTAAGTACATGGAGAGACATTACTCGGTAGAACGAAAGATCAGAATTAAACAGAATGTGATATTGCGTTGTTACGCGAGTTAAAACAAAATGGTAAAATAGGGAGAAAACCGTAATGGAAGGTACACACTGCATAGCTAGACGATTAACAGATTTACATTACTGATAAAAGAACTACAAATATACTTCATACAAATGTCCCAGAAGAGCCAGTTGTAACTAATTGTATTAACTCGTGTAAATTAAGAGGCAATTAAAAATTATAAATCTCTTCCATCTCAACTTAAAAGTGATTGATCCAACTGCATATATCTCTATTACGTATTTAACGTTTCTGTGCACAGGAAGAGAAAGAGACCATTGTATACCATGTAGTCTCTTGTCACCAGTAGCGTCGGTTTGATATTGGAAGAGGAAACTTTAAGGGCACCAGAGGTTGAGTCCACTTTGCGGACTGTTGTCTTCGATTGACGCATCCAAAGAACGAGCAGCTTACATCCTCCGTGATTCCGCGTTCCCAAAGCTCTGATTCAACGGTAAGAATGCGGTTTGGTGCTGTCGGAAGATTGGTTCAAATGGCTCTGAGCACTATGGGACTTAAAATCTGAAGTCATCAGTCCCCTAGAACTTAGAAATACTTAAACCTAACTAACCTAAGGACATCACACACATTCATGACCGAGGCAGGATTCGAACCTGCGACCGTAGCAGTCGCGCGGTTCCAGACTGAAGTGACTAGAACCGCTCGGCCACACCGGCCGGCTCTGTCGGAAGAATGCATGATTGAACCTCAATCGTGCTATAATTGTATACAAACTTTCTTCCTTATCAGATATGCATCTGCTTACCAAACTTGATGAACACGTTCGAGGACTTCACTTTGAAAGTGATGAAACGGTTCAAGCGGAGGCGAAGTTGTCGCTCCGTTAAACAAAGTTACACATTCTATAGCGATGGTGTCAACAAACTGGTCTTTTGTTGGGAGAAATGTGCTCATAATTTTTAACATTCTTTGCAGCGACAGCAACTGATATTGCTTATATAAGAATATACAGTCTACAGTTGCAGGTTAACTTTATCGTTTACCTACGTTTCAACGTTAGTAACAACGTCTTCTTCAGAAAATAAATTATTATTTAAATGTTTGCCTAAAACAAGCCATATCCTAAGTCGACTTTACAAAACTTGATGCATAACCATAAGGTTTTGTCACTTCTATTAAACAAGCTTAGTAAATTCACTTTAAGCCCGTTGTATGGGCCTCGTCGTGTGACTAGAGACTGTGGGCCGCGAGGGCTTCGCGGTCTGCCTCACAGAGGGCGGCGTGCATGCGCGAGACGTATAGAATCAAACTCTTATTACGCACGCGTCAGAAAACATTTTTGTTATGAATTAATTTTATACTTTACTATTGTAAGTTAATTACAGTATCCAGCACGACTACGTTTTACGTTCTACTACAGAGCCTTATAAACTGACCAACGCCCGCATCTCGTGGTCGTGCGGTAGCGTTCTCGCTTCCCACGCCCGGGTTCCCGGGTTCGATTCCCGGCGGGGTCAGTGATTTTCTCTGCCTCGTGATGGCTGGGTGTTGTGTGATGTCCTTAGGTTAGTTAGGTTTAAGTAGTTCTAGGGGACTGATGACCTAAGATGTTAAGTCCCCTAGTGCTCAGAGCCATTTGAAACTGACCAACAAATTTCGTATGAACATCTGTAGGAAAGGTTCTTTTATTACAGAAACTGTAATGGTCACATGCATTATAAATTATTGTAAACCTAGTATAGGCTGGAAGCCTTCGAAGTATGCCCTATTTTTTTAGATACAGTTGATAGTTCAGTAAATTGCCTCTATCTGTAATTATGTGTGCATAAATTTGCAGCTACATCCCTTAGCTTCATGATGTAGTAGCTCTATGTCACGTAAAGGTTTATGTGTATGAGCCATTTGCACCAGATGTTCCGCAAAGGCTGATCCCCGTGTTCCTACCCCCTTTATTGGAAGATGTTCTTTAAACCTTACTGCTCTAGCTCTGCCTGTTTGAACTATTAATCACATGAGCAATCATCACACATAATCTTATATACGCCTGATTTCGCTGACTTATCACGGTCTTTCTCAAGGGAATGAACCAAATTTTGCTTTAAACTATTACTCGTCGAGAAGGAAATTTTAAAACCTGAATTTTTCAACAGGCGTGCTATCTTGTAGAAGACATTACCTATATAAGGAACTGACAACCATTTCTTGGTCTGATCTTGGGTTTGAGTATTTGTGTTTACTAAAGTCGTTGTCCTTTTTCGCGTTTTCTTATGATATAACTGGCTCGCTATCTCTGGATCATAGCCATTATTCTGTGCAATACTCTCGAGAATTTGTAATTCTTTTTCGAGGTTGACATGTGACAACGGAATAGAAATCGCCCTATGGATACTAGAATAAAAAAACGCCATTTTATGCGCTTGTGGGTGGGTTGAATCGGCCGGGATGATGTTGTCTGGATAAGTTGCCTTCCGGAGTATGTTGAACTCTATTTTAGCATCTATAATAGTCAACGTTAAATCAGGATAATTTAGTGATCTATCAGCTGATTCCAATTCTTTTGTGAATTTTATTTTTTCATGTAGACTGTTAAACGTAGCAAAAATTTGCTTTATTCCTTCTGGAGAATTATTAACCAGTAGAAGAATGTCATCCACGTGTCTCGCATAAAAGATGATGATGTTCACTAATTCCGGGTAATTTCGAAAAAAACCAATTCCAGAGAATTTATAAAAATTTCAGACATGATACATGCAAGTGGACTCCCCATAGCTAGGCCACAAGGCTGTGAATATAATTTTTTATTGAATGAAAAATAATTGTATTTATGAGTCGTTCTAAGAAGTAACATTAGCTCATCAATTTCTATGGTGGATAATTTTTTGTGGTACCTAAAGTTTTGTTCAATAATGTTTAAGGTCTGACCCACTGGTATGTTTGTGTACAAGCTAATGATGTCAAATGACACCAATTTGGTGTTTTCGGAACATGTTACGGTTTTAAGTCTGTTGGCTAGGTCCACTGAATTTTTAATCGAAAATTTATTTTGAAACACGAAATATTCTTTAATTTTATAATGTAAGTGTCTCGCTAATCTATGATAAGCACTATTGGTGCTGTCCACAATAGGGCGGATCGGATGGGAAATTTTGTGGAGCTTAAATTGACTCCTTAGCGTCCGGGGCTTGGGATTCATATTTATCAATGCCTTTTTTCTAAGTTATCCGATCAGCTTCTTAGTACTGCTGATGCCATTCTCTTCAAAAAACATTTCCGTTTTCTGAATATATTCTTTTTTTTGTAGAAACGATAATCGCGTTCCCCTTATCGGTCTTAGTTGTTAGGGTTTCATTATTTCTTAGTTTTTCGTTAATGTTTTTAACATTGCACATATCTTTCGTGAACGTATTACTACCTAGACACTCTTTTGTATTATTTTAGAAGCATCGTAAGCAAGCCTCGTTTGGATACTTTTATCTACTTTACCGCTATCAAGGCCAACCTTAAGATCCACTACCAACTTCCGAAGATTTTGAGGGGTCAAACTCGGTTCTATATTATATTTGAAGCCTTTACTCAAAAATTTAATTTCGTCCTCTGTGAAAATGATATCTGTTTCATTTACAAAGTGTTGATGAAACACAGACTGGGCTGCCTCCCTTTTGTTCACATTTTGGGATACACTGGAATTAACTCGACTAACTGATTTCTTTAACTTTTTGTCATGTCGTTGAGCAATTTCCATTTTACTATTATCTAACCATAAGTTGACATGTAACCAGAACCCATCTATCTGAAAATTTTAGTTATCTCTAAATGTTTTAGACAAAAATAATTGGAGGTCATATGCTTCAGCGTTGAGGTTATCTTTTATCGTATAAAGTTCCGCCGTTCTTTCAACTAATATTTGCTGTATCAATTTCCGTTTAAGACTAGGCGAATTATTGCACATTTTACTGTTTAAAAAAACCTTTAACAAATTCCGGGATTGCGTTGCAAAATTTACATTTTTTAATAAAAGTGAGGGCTATACCTGTTTCGCAGATCTTATGCATAACATCTACATACTTATTAGCTGCTTTCTGGGCCTCAGCTGGCACGAATTTCTTAATTTTTGACATTTTTATGCGGCGACAGCAACTGATATTGTTTATATACGAATATACAGCCTACAGTTGCAGGTTGACTTTATCGTTTACCTAGGTTTCAACGTTAGTAATAACGTCTTCTTCAGAACATAAATTATTATTTAAATGTTTGCCTAAAACAAGCCATATCCTACGTCAACTTTATAAAACTTGATGCATAACCATAAGGTTTTGTCACTTCTATTAAACAAGCTGTAGTAAATTCACTTTAAGCCCGTTGTATGGGCCTCGTCGTGCGACCCGTCGTTGTTTAATAGAAGTGACAAAACCTTGCATGAGTCCTTTCACTAATTATGTGCCAGTTTCAACCTTTGTGTTTGCCTATTATTTTCTAAGATGCTTGAACTAGTAGTTTATTTTAATCTAGTATACCTCCCTCTTCTAACGACTTCTTTCTTCTCTTTCTCGCATTATCCCGAATCTAAACAGGGATTTAGTAGTAGAGGATGACTGGATGCCCTTTCTATCGCCACCTGTCCCCCTCTCCTCTTAGACGGAATTAGCGTACCCCATCGGCCTGCATTTAGTTTATTCCATATGAAAGTGTGTGAACATCTTTGAAACGTTTGCGAATCGTGTAACCGAGACGGGAAATGGGTACCAGCCATGTATTGACTTAGTTCGATGTGGTAAACCGTCTAAAAATCACATCCGGGATGGTCGGCACTCCGCTCCTCGCCGTTAAACCGCCGGCTGGGTTCGACCCGACACGGGCGCCCCTCCCCGAATCCTGGAAGCGGCGTGCAGAGGTGAGCAGCTATCCATGCGGGTCTTCCCTCTTCATAAATAAATTCTAATAATTTTCATGTTTCACTTCCCGTCTGACTGTTCAGTTGTTTCCACCTTTAAATCTATTTTTTTTCAACATTTCATGAGAGCACTATCGCTTGAAATTCTAAAGTATATCAGCACTGTCAAATCCAGTATACATCTCTCTTATCAGTCGTATACGGGTGGATTTTTTGTACAGTCAAAGAGTGTTCTAGGAATAGTGGACACTGAAACATCCTGAAGAAGATCCTAGCAGAGGTGTCGAAATGTCGATTGTTTTAGAAGGAAATATGCAGCGGCCTCACAACCCAGAAGTTTTTAACTTTGGTGACTTTGGCTTTAATCAAAGACTCATTTGCCCTTTGTTTGTGATATCCCAGTACACTAACTAAAACGTCTCACAGCATGTGTCATCAACAATAGTGGGTCCTCAAGGCAGAAAGTCAACCGGAAGTTACTCGTTTTTACTCTTTAAAAATGGTTACGGTCATTCTTCACTATGAAGCTAGGTGTTAAAGTTTTTCTTTCGAGTTAATTGTGTGTCGCTCCTTTCCATTGAATATTACGGAGAGAGGTGCTTGGCTATCAGGCTGTCAATGAGTAGGGACCCTATCCAAATTGCTGTTGCACGATCACGATTTAAACTCTGATGTGTGAATAGCTACACTAGACCATTCTTAATAATGCAGACAATAAAATCGTCTCGTTGTTTCTTAACAGTACGAACATTATGCACCACGGTATTTTGAATCTATTAGGTAATTCTGAATACAGGTTTGCAGAAAAACTGCCGCTAATGACGTCTAGAAAATATTGACATACCATGCAGGCAATAGGGTAAACAGTAATTACGTTAACTTTGATAAAAACAAGTAACATTCATCAGTTTAAGTATATAAATTAGTATACGAGTCCGTGAATATTTTTACCACGACTATTTATAATTTTCAGAACATATTGCACCGTTAACACAAATAAATTTCGGGCTCTGTTCAAAATATTAATAAACAACGAATCAAGAATTTATCAGTACATAATAAGTACAATAAAAATTTGAGATCGTTCTACACTTGTGTTGACACGAGTTATAGCCCATGGACAGCGTCAGTGACGAGATAACACACGCGTGGACATTATTACAAATTAATTCATTTGCAACAATTAATCAAATATATTCATTATCATGGTTCATTTCACAGTGCCTAAACTAATATATTACGAAATAATTATTAAAAGTGATCATCATCATGTTCATAGAGATATCTGTCTCTTTGCAGCAATTACATCAACATACGCTCCCATTATCTTTTAAATAATTTTAACTAAGCGTTAAGTGTATGCTAAACAACACAACGTAAGGTATTAAGCAATCTGTTTAGTAAAGCTCTGTACATAAAACGTATATTGTACTTACTGTGTATTGGCTGATTCTTCTCTCACTTGTGTATTTTTCATTTTGTCTTAAGAATTTGATAATAGCTTAGCTAGCAACCACTAATATTGTGAACAAAATGTGACATGGTTCGATCTTGAGTTAGTATTACAAATAAACTAACCTCCACTGCGTTATTAGGTAAGTATCATTACTACCCGAATAACCGTAATATTTATTCAGATACGCAGTCTGATTGACTATGTTTTCTATGAAGATAAATAATTTGGCAGCAGTTTAGAAGAAAGTACGTTCAATCAGTCATCAGGAAGGGAAGTGAGTTTAGAATCGATAGTCATTTGGGAGTTGAAAGCCTTCTGAACCTAGTCAGTGTCTTTTTATGTGTGTGTGAACGGACCTGTATTAAACTGCGACACTGAGTGGAAGGCATTTTATTATTGTGTCAGCGTTCATGCCAGTGACATGCACTCGCAGTATAAAAACATCCGCGAAATTTGTGCAGTACACTTGTATTTATACTGGTTTTGAACGTTAACTGTAAAATCTCCGCTTTTCAACTACCCCAGATTGGTACGTTTTCCTGCTGTCGTGAACCATCGAACAGCTACTTTTTTCTTCTGGAGAAGAAACAAGTAATCTCTCAATACAATGTTGCTATGCAAGTAGATTCTAGCAGAAAAAAATTGTCTATGTAGAGTGATGACGGTCTCAAAACCTCACTCATCATTCTGTTCCATTTGATATCGTTTAGCATCATCGTTCACTGTTTTACATTAATAGGTGCTATGAATAAGGAATATTTAATTAAAAATATAACTCAAAAGAACTTCTCCGAATTTCAGCCACGATGAAGTAATTATTCCCAAAATTTTAATTAATGTCATTTAGGATAAAGGCTTTTGCATCCTTACTCCAGTGGACACACTTCGAAGCAATTATCACTTTAGCAACTTCAGATGATAAAAAATTACATTTTATGGATTCTTCCGTCGTTGCATGGTCGAAAAATTTCACATAAACAAATGAGAAACACGGAATGAAGGTGTTCTACAATATTTGTTTATTTAGTGAACCGATTTTCGGATTAGAAGGCAGCTTTTGTAAGTCACTAATGATCGTCTTCAAAAACTTCGAAAATGGCATTACGCATGGAGAGAGTGCAACACGAAAATAATGAATTTCAATTTGCAGTGCAACTGTGACATAGTTGAAAATCTGTAAGGTAAACAGTACATAAATCGAGAGAGAACATCCTATTAAACACTAAGACTTAACATTAAAAAAATCGTTTGTAAAGGGGATGAGCTGGGGTGGGGGAGCGGCAACGAAAATATAATTCTAATAAGGCTACATCTAAATATAAATATTCTTTGTTACCAAAACAATGTGGAGCTGAAGTCTGATCATATTCGCAATTGTGAAGACATTTTTTTGTATTTCATACACCCGGAGATCTCAGCCGTGCTCTTTCCTTCAAAAAATGGTTCAAAAGGCTCTAAACACAATGGGACTTAACATCTGAGGTTCAAAAATGGCTCTGAGCACTATGGGACTTAACTTCTGAGGTCATCAGTCCCCTAGACTTAGAACTACTTAAACCTAACTAACCTAATGAAATCATACACATCCATGCCCAAGGCAGGATTCGAACCTGCGACCGTAGTAGCAGCGCGGTTCCGGAGTGAAGCGCCTAGAACCGCTCGGCTACAGTGGCCGGCTCTTTCCTTCAGACATGCATGCATTTATGAAGGATATTGCAAAGTATGAGGCATCGGCGCGGGCGGGCTAAGCGCTCCGGGCCGCGCTCCGTTACCGAGCAATTGTTTGCTTACGCGCGGTGTTGTGAAGTAGTACGATGTAGATCGACTTGAAGGACGATGGCTCTTTCCTACCGAAAGGTGACGATCAAGCTTACGTTCAACTCACAATATACCCGACCCAACGCTCATGAAATTGAAAGTTACTTGCGTGACGTGGTGCACTTAGACCCACAAGATCTGCTAGGCGTTCATTTGTTCATTTTCTCCAGCACGGTTTACCGCAAGCTCATAGACGAAGTGGGTTGTGACAGTCTTCTACGTAGATCCGAAAATGGATTCTGCTTTTTCCATTCTGACAAGAACGTGAGCGCGGTGGCGGTTGATCATGCTAGTCTGAGAGTTCGAAAAGCGCCCTTTTTCGAATTTCCCTTCGAAGTCCCCGCCGCTATGGTCATAGACGCTTTACGGCCGTATGGCACAGTTCTTCGCCGTGAGGAGGAAAAACAGAAAACTTCTGAAACGTATCCCGTACTCAGTGGAGTGCGTCAGTGTCGTATTGAGCTCCGAAAACACATCTCCGTATGTGTCCATCGGTGGATGTCGCTCAATCGTCATTTATGACGGACACCCGAGGACTTGCGACGGTTGCGGACAAGAAGGACATGTTAGAGACGTCTCGCGCGGGTACCTCCTGCAGGACAGCCACTGGCGCAGCAGATGTCGTCCCTCACTCTCACATATGTGTAGGCGTTGAGGAATAATGTGGATGTTGACGAAGACCGACCCTCATCTCAGGAGGCCGTCAGTTCTGCCCCCGATCCTATACTGCAGCAGTCACATTTGATCAGGCAACCTCTCGATCCCGTCACACCACAACTGCATCGGGGTATTATCCTCTTCACGAGGATAATACCGACCGTCGACTCACGTCAGATGCGGAGTCTCGCCAACGCAAACAGAAGTCCCCGAAACGGCTTAAGAAAAGGCGGCTGTCGACAAAAAACGGGGTGCACGAGGAAGGTGCGCCGCCGGAGGACGAGGACGATCCCCACATGTCACTGCCAGCTGGATTAGATGCAGCCACTCCCGTCACACAGCTGCCATGTGCCGACCTGGAGCACGCAATGCATGGCGGTGAGATGGAGGCTACTATGCAGCACGATAACACCAAGATTGCGGGGACTAGCGGATACCAGCCGACGGAACCCGTCACACAATCAGTAGGAGACGTGGCTAATGACATAGAACTGAACGGTCTGATGCAGGAGACTGGCGATCAAGCGAGGGTCCCCGCAGACGCTGCGTCAAACGGGCCCCGCACTCAAGATGACGTTTAACTTGCGTGTTGGCCGCCCCGGTGACGAGACGACGTTTAGTTCACGGTCACAGCGATGCCATGTACATTCACAGCTCACCTAATTAACTGCGATTCACAAAAATGTCGCATAGGTACCATTAACATCAAAGATATTCGCACTCCGGTAAAGGTACAAATATTAAGGGATTCCCTACGAGCGGCGGGCATGGATATTGTTTCCCTCCAAGAGATGCGACCTGACGTAAGACTGGACTTTTACGGTTAAGACGCTTATTGTTTACCAACTGGCAAAGGTAGTGGTGACACGGCCATACTGTTGAGGGAAGGGATTGAGGCGGCGGACGTGACTTATCTTCTGTCAGCGAGCGGTGTCGCTCTGACTGCCGTGCAGTCTGTTTGGTGAATGTTTATGCGCCATCAGACTCGTCGAAACGCCGAGAATGGACCTTCTTCTGTCCGAGAAGGTGACCTCCTTGTTTCAAGGAAATGCGAGGCATTACATAGTGGGCAGCGACTTCATCTGTGTTCAGCTACCCAAGGACCAGTAAACGCACTTCGTCTCGTGAAAAGCGTTTCACGCACTGGTACGGGACTTCGCATTGCAAGACACCTGGATCCTACAACACGGCGACAGTCGCAGGTACACGTACCTTACGAGCCACTCGGCCAGTCGCTTAGATAGGGTGTACATCTCACGAGGGCTCCGCTCGCTGATAGTTGGCATTGAGATATGGCCAACGGCGTTTGCTGATCACCAAGCTCATATCTGCGCGGTTGCCTTGCCTCGACAACAGAGAAGCGTAGTAGGGGACCACAGAAACTGAACGTTTCACACCTGCGCGATGACGCCTGTCGCCGTGGTATTGACGGTACCTGGCGCTTATGCCAACGGCCCCAACGAGCTTAGAGTTCCACCTTGATGTAGCGGTTTAGTTGTTTCAAACCTGCCATACGCCGGACATTTATTGCGCCATGGCAGAGATAAGTCCGGGTGGCAAAGGACGACTTCAAACTTTTATTACACAGCATTAAGGGAAACGACACTGAAACCGCCGTCACCATACCATCAACGCATTAAAGCCCGCCAGGTCCAACTCTCTGCGGTGCAAATGGAAAGCGTCAGAGTCCGTTCGAAAATGCAAGACAGTTTTCATGGCGAACGAGCATCGTTGCATCACATAGTCAGAGACGTCTGCGGAAACGCAAGCTCATTACGACATCCGAAGGGGTGGAGGGACGGCTCCGACACAAACAGATATTGCCCGCGTTCAGCAATTACTATCGCAACTTTTATGCCGGGGGCTGAAGAAGCAGCGTGGGAGTGGAAGACTGCTGCAAGACATTCCAGCAACCGAGGCTGTGTGGGGCGACGACGCGCTTCTGGCAGACATTTCACAGGACGAACTGGATATGGTCTTTAAGAGTGGTGCTTTGAACAAATCACGTGGGCCTAATGGGCTCCCTATTGTGTTTTAACTCTCCTTCGCCGGGTTTATGGGCGAAACATGGATCCAAATGTATAAAGAACTTCTGCTGCCCACCCGTCGAGTTCCCATAAAATTTACGGATCTTCATCCCTGTACCTAAACCTGGCGGAGGGCGGCACGCGCAGGACTATCGACCCCTGACTTTGTTAAACGCCGACTATTAGCTTTTTACACGCATCCTCCGTGCCCGACTGCAATCCACAGTCAAGGATGCAATACATGCTAATCAAACGTGCCTTCATACGGCGTTGGGTTTGTATAGGGACGTAATCGCACTTATGTCGGCATACAACCTCAGGTGCGCCCTTATCCCGGTTGATTTCGATCGCGCATTCGAACGCGTCGATCATAGTCCTCTGCGTGCAGTCATGGAACGCATAGGCCTCCCCCGATTGTTTGTCGATGTAGTCCTGTGCTTAATTCACGGAGCACATTAGAGGGTAATGGTGAACGGTTATTAATCAGAACTCTTTGCTATCGAACGTTCCGTGAAGCAAGGCTGCCCCTCGTCCACCGTTTCATTTGCAGTATATATCGAACCAGCCCTATACGGCCTTCGCTGATGCTTGAAAGGGATCTGCCGACGATGTCGTATTCCTGGCCAGATCAGGGGATGACATACAGACGGCGCAACGATGGCTTCAACAGCACGGTACTGTTGCGGGCAGTATCATCAACTTGCGGAAGATGAAGTATATGGGTGTCAACGGGTGCTAGCCCCGGAACCGACAGTGCCCGTCACTGAAGTACTGCGCTCATATGTGTAGCGATACTCTTTCATGGCCATATTCAACGTACTGTAGCGGTCACATATCGTTGGCTGATACAAAAAATACGTGCACTTGTGCTACCGATGCCCATTACGACTGATACAAGGCTACAATCTGCATTTCGATTTTTTTGTGTCCTGAACTTCTTTTTAAAATTTCTGACGAGAACTTCACATCGCCCTCATATGAAGGTGGCGTAGGTTTGACCAATGTCAGTAACAGAGCGCGGGCACCGTTTCTTGGAATGATACGCCGACTATGGCATTCTGAGCAAGTCAACCTGAAAGGCACAGTTATCGACGTAGTGGCGCCACATTCGCTGCACCCTCCAGTTCCTGTCGGTCATATTTCACCGTCATTTAACCACATCAGGACGTTCCTAGTGTACTACAGTTATTTTCTGGATGTCCTGCGTTCTACACGATCACCCACGACGAAGGATTATTACCTCCAATTGAAAAGACATCAACAAGCCAAATGGTTGAACGACGCTACCCCGTCGCACGATGGAAGAGAGTATGGCGTGCGAGCCGTCTATCCTTTCTCCGCACGGAAGTTCGGACTTCGTGGTTCTTAATATTGAATGACAAATTCACTAATCACCAACGATTACATTCCATTCATCTGATCGACTTGCCTTTGTGCAGTAACTGATTCTGACGCACATAGGTTGATAAATAGTACAGCAGCTGTATGTTCGCTACTCACACAACGAATGTTAGTTCAACTGTTAACGACAGCTACCCGCGTCGGTTGATTCCGTCCGGACAAATGCAGTCAATCGGACAATCTCCGACCTCAGCTGTTGTAGAGTTTCTTTATCTAGTTAGTATGGTACCTACTTTGTCATTAAAACAAAAATAAATAATGAAACATTCTCGGGTTTCAAGCCGCATCAAGTGGTTTACCGCCCACGAGCTTTCGGCAAAGATCTCCTCTGCCATTGTCAAGTGGATGACTGTCGTGTGGTTGTCATTGCCGTGCTTATATAGCCGCGCCGTCGCTCGTGACGTCGCTCATGACGTCACTGGTGCTCGGTCCCGCACCATATATGGTAATGTTTTAGCCGCGCGACCGCCGGGTCCACATCAACTCCCTCAACACCGGATCGCACGCTGTACTCAACTGCAGTCCACCGTCTCTATTGAAGGTGTTGTCAGAAATTCTAATCTCTATGGCCTCGTTTATCACGCTATCCCAGAAGCTATTAGTCCGTTTAATAATAGACGTCTCATCGAATGCAATTCGGTGTCCGTTTTCCAGAGCATGTTCTGCTACAGCCGACTTTTCGGGATAGCGCAGACAGTAACACCTTTCACGTTCTATGAGGCGCTGTTCAATAGCGCGAGCAGTATGGCCGACATAAAACTGCCCACATCCACATGGTATCTTGTAAATTCCTGACGTTCTGAGGCCTACATCGTCTTTCACAGATTTCATTAGTTGCCGGATCTTTGCCGGAGGCCTGAAGATTGTGTCTATTTTATGCCTCTTCAGGAGCCCACTAATCTTCCCTGTTGTCGAACCACAAAACGGTAAGAATGCAAACTGCTTTGTGTCTTCTTCAGAGGTCTTCTTCCTTTGAGGCTTGGATGACTCTGCTTGTGAGATCTGTTTGTTGTTGTAACCGTTTTCCTTAAAAACTTTGCGTAAGTGGCTCAATTCTATCGGCAAGTTTTCAGCGTCTGAGACGGTTTCAGCTCGATGTACTAAGGTCCTCAGAACTGACTGTTTCTATGCTGGGTGATGGAAGCTGGTTGCGTGCAGATACCGATCCGTGTTTGTGGGCTTGCGGTAAACGCTATGACCTAGAGACCCATTGGTTTTACGACTGACAAGCACGTCCAAGAACAGCAGGGAACCCCCCTTCTCTACTTCCATTGTGAAGATGCTGTGGTCGTGGAGGCTGTTAAGGTGTTCCAGGAGCTATTCTAACTTTGCTCTTTATGGAACATTTCGAAGACATCGCCTTGGAAACGGATCCTGCAAAGCCGAGCTGTTTTTATCGCTGCGTCAATGATACCTTCGTCATTTGGCCACATGGACAAGAAAAATTAGAAGAGTTCCTGGAGCACCTCAACAGCATCCACGACCACATCAAACTTCACAATGCAAGCCTCAAAGGAGGAAGACTTCTGAAGAAGACACCAAGCAGGCTGCATTCTCACCGTTTTGTCGTTCGACAACAGGGAAGATTAGTGGGCTCCTGAAAAGGCATAAAATAGATACAATCTTCAGGCCTCTGGCAGAGATCCGGCAACTAATGAAATCTGTGAAAGACGATGTAGGCCTCAGAACGCCAGGAATTTACAAGATACCGTGTGGATGTGGGCAGTTCTATGTCGGCCAGACTGTTCGCACTACTGAACAGCGCCTCATAGAACATGAAAGGTGTTACTGTCTGCGCTATCCCGAAAAGTCGGCTGTAGCAGAACATGCTCTGGAAAACGGACACCGAATTGCATTCGATGAGACGTCTATTATTAAACGGACTAATGGCTTCTGGGATAGCGTGATAAACGAGGCCATAGAGATTAGAATTTCTGACAACACCTTCAATAGAGACGGTGGACTGCAGTTGAGTACAGCGTGCGATCCGGTGTTGAGGGAGTTGATGTGGACCCGGCGGTCGCGCGGCCAAAACATTACCATATATGGTGCGGGACCGAGCACCAGTGACGTCATGAGCGACGTCACGAGCGACGGCGCGGCTATATAAGCACGGCAATGACAACCATACGACAGTCACCCACTTTACAATGGTAGAGGAGATCTTTGCCGAAAGCTCGTGGGCAGTAAATCACTTGAGGTGGCTTGAAACCCGAGAATGTTTTATTAACGGATATCGCCGCGAAAGCATGCATCCGTACCACAAATAAATAAACAAATTAATAAAAAGAAGAACTCTTGGCATATTGCCCTTCGTTCAGTTTTTCCAGAACCATAAGCAGGGCGACACGGTGGCCAGGCCTCGAGTGGCGACCCCTTCACTCTCTGCCGCCATGCTCCCCCCCCCCTCCCCCCCTCATGCTCCACCCCAATACTAAAGAGAGATAAAAGGGGGAGTCTTTCTCTTTCTTTTTTTTTTTTTTAAAAAAAAAGGTGGTTAAGGCAACTTGTTACCAATACATTGTGCAGCTGGAATCTGATCATATTCGCTACGAAGAATTCATTTTTGGAGTCTGATCATACTTGAAATTAAGAATACTTTTTTAAAAATTTCATACAGGTGTCGATCGCAACAGTGCATGCATGTCTATAGGAAACTGTGACTAGGATAACACAAAATTTAAAGACGCGTTAATCACTACAAAATTTCTTGCTACACGAAAGAAATGCAAGTCTTCAATACAACTCGAATACGTCACCTGGCATCATGGTATTCAAAGCATTCAACAGTTGATTAACAGTTCGTCTTGTATATACAATACATCCACATCATGATTAAAAGACGTTAGAAACCAATGTACCAAGAAACAATAAAATGTGTCAAAGAAAAATGTTTTTATACATCTTGTAATACAACCACGGAACGCTTATAATGTCGTCTACTGACAAACCAGAATAAAAATTATGGTTGTCGAACGCAGCATGGATGGAAATTGCAAGATAAGCTACAATGGTGTCCAAAATTAAAGCAACAAACTGCTATTTCCCCGTCCTGTGTCTAATTCACGATACAATCATACAAACTGTCAACAGGTGTTACGATCGTGTTCAGCATGGAAGATGGCTTTCCGATCAACGGACAACCACGCCAGCAATGTCGTCAGGGCACCTATCAAGCGGGGCTGTGTTTGCAGGGTAGCCCCACATCCACAATCACTGTGTACACAGTCACAGACGGTGCAGTGTGACACAGAGAAGACGGCTACAGACTCTCTGCTGTGGGGGCCATAGGAATAATGGAAGCAGGAGAGTCGCAAACTGATGTAGCCCATGGCCTAATGTGAAACGTTCTGTTGTTTCTCGGATGAGGCGATAGTTTAAAGACACCAAACTGTTTCCCAGTGACCAGAACAGGGTCGACCACGTGTGACATCAGGAAGAATGGACCGTTATTTGTCTGTAAGGCACGACGGTACAGCCCTAGTACTGCACTGCAACTGGCATCTGACCACGCAACGTCCCCTCGTGTTGTATTGACGCAAACGGTGTACAGAAGGCATCAGCAGAGTGGCCTTTATTGTTGGAGACATGCTGTCTGTTTACCTCTGGCGAGTCTTTACAGAAGGTAACGTCTAGAGTGGAACCTTCAACATGCCACCTGGGTGGTCGAACAGTGGGTCAATGTTCTTTTCACAGAGGAGTCCCAATTTGGTCTATAGAGTGATTCTCAACAGATTCGCATTTGTGCCTCAAGTGGAACACGATTTTAGGACTCAAACATTGTGGAAAGAGACCGATATTGAGGATGACCCCTTATGGTGTTAGCAGGGATTATATTGACCACTTGCACACCTCTTCATGAAATTGTACAGGTGAATAAGCAAGATTTAACTGCTGTCAGGTACTGTAAGGAGATCTTGGGATCTCATGTGCGGTTGCTGCGAGGTATTGTGGGCCCAGACTTCGTACTGATGAACGATGTTTTTTTGGTAACGGAAGATATTGCACACATGGCGTGGCCTGCTCGCTCTACCGATTTGACACCCACAGAGCATGTCTGGGATGCACAAGGGAGATGGTTTTCATCACGTCAGCATCCACCAACCACTCTCCAACACTTATGAGCAGCTCTGCAGGAAGAATGGGTGTTATTTCCTCAACATGAGATTGATGGCATCATTCACAGTATACCCCGTCGTTGTTAGGCCTGTATTGGTGCCAGAGGTGGTCACAACCCATACTGAACACATTAACCAGTTGTCAGAATGTGTGTGCAAATCTGTTAAGTTGTAAAAAAAATGAAGAACATTTTCCACTACCATTACGCACGTTACCGTTGATTAAGTTGTGTATTTTTTATATGGTTTCTACTTTACTGTCACTTGTTTATACTGTTTTGTGGCAAAATAAACGCAACCTTCCAAAATTTTCAATTATGACTTTAATTTTGGACACCAGTGTATGTACACTGCCTCGTCACATTAATGTGATCACCTGTCAAAAGCCTGAATAACCACATTTTGTAATGCGGACCGCTGCGAGACGTGCAGGAAGAGGGCCAGTGAGGTTCAGGAAGGTACCGACATGGATGTGGGGCCGTGCTGCCTCCACTGACATGGCCAGCTGCGCTACGTTTCTCGGCTGAGGAACCGTGCTGCGAAAGGCCCGATTGAGGTGGTCTCACAGATTCTCGATTGGATTTAAATATGGGGAGGTTGGCGGACAGGGGAGTAAGATAAACTCATCCTAGTACTTTTCGAGCCAACCACATATACTACGGACTGTATGACACGTTGCATGGCCCTGCTTTTGGATGCCATCGTTCCGAGGCTCAAAATGGCTGTGAGCACTATGGGACTTAACATCTTTGGTCATCAGACCCCTAGAACTTAGAACTACTTAAACCTAACTAACCTAAGGACATCACACAACACCCAGCCATCACGAGGCAGAGAAAATCCCTGACCCCGCCGGGAATCGAACCCGGGAACCCGGGCGTGGGAAGCGAGAACGCTACCGCACGACCACGAGATGCGGGCTCGTTCCGAGGAAAAACGAACTGAATGTAGGGGTGGACATGGTCCCCAAGGATAGATACATACTTGTGTTGATCCATTGTACCTTTCAGAATGACGAGATCACCCAAAGAATGCAACGAAAACATTCCCCAAACCATAGAACCCCCTCCTCCGCCCTACATCCTTCCAGTCACTGTTTCACGGTGTGGTTTTCAGACGTTTCATGCCACACAAGCCAAAGACCACCTGACCGATGGAGCGTAAAACGTGATTTATCTGAAAAAGGTCACCTTCCGTCAGTCAGCGGACGTCCATTTCCGGTACTGGCGTGCAAATTCCACCCTTCGTCGCCCATGAACAGCGGTCAGCATGGGTGCAAAAACCAGGCGCCAGCTGCGGAGGCTGAACGATTGTTGAGGAGACACGGTTGGTAGCCCCTAGGTTCGTCTGGACGATCAGTTGCTCAAGAACTGCACTTCTATTCGCTCCTACACGTCTCCGTAGCCGTCCTTGACCCCTGTCATCTATGGCCCGTTGCGCACCACAGTTGGCTCGACACCGGTTTTGGATAGCGCCATTTTGACGTGAACACATTACCAAGGCGGCGCACACTTAGCTGGCATTTATTTTATTTACTTCCACTGTTACTAGTATTTTCGGCTTTTTAAAAACTGAGCATCCATGGGACTTTGTTAGTTCATAAGTTTGTAAATAATCGAATGCACTATTCCGCTTGCACAGAATTGTCACATTTCTGCAATTGTTCGACAAAATTGTATTTTTTTCAGAAAAGCATTAATTTGTTTGGAAACACGTTTTATTTTTATTTACTTTACTACAGAGTTTCTTACAGTTAATAAGAAGCAACTGTGGAACACATCGTTACAACGTGATTGCCTAACAACCACTGTGGATTGCCTGACACCTTTGCATGCAAGGACAATTATTGCTAGCCAGATCCAGCTTCGAAATGGCCCATTCCCCTTGACAAATATAGAAGTGTGGCATGGTGTCTGTACTTCCCCAACTTTATTTAACGTATGCAGGGTGTTTCAGAAAGAAAAATATATATTTTAGGACATGGTAATAAAGAGCAATTCCAACAAAACATCATACATAACATGAGCCCAATTGTTATTGACTACAGAGCTACAGCTGTTCTAGTGCAATCAACTCATATTCATAGAACATGTTAAGCAAAGGCAAATGAATACGTTCAAAGTATTTCATGCACCCCACCTCTGACTTCAATGCGGTTTCGAATGCTCTTACATAATCATGTGCAGCTATTCTGAAGTCGTCTTGGCGGTCTTATATGATGGAAGCACTATTCATAATCCGAACGATCACTTCGTGTCATGTGTTTACTTTCTCTTTGCAGATGTCGCCTTTCTACCATACCCACAGGCAAAAATCTAAAGGGATGTTGTTGGCCAAAAAAGTGCCTATTTCTGCCGATTCACCTACCAGGGAAAGTTAGGTATAGATGAAATGTCCCCTCACGACCAGAATGTTAAGGGGACTCATATTGCTGCAAGAATATGCCCGTCATGTAGCCAAAGGAACCTCTTCCAATAATTCTGGAAGCTCGGTTTCAAGAAATCCTAGATAACGGGATCCTATAAGACGATGCAGTAACACATGTCCAGTCACGTGATTGTGTATCATACCACGCCACACATTTACAGATACGTTCTTGGAAATGTGTCCATAATGTAAAGGTTTCATTCAGATTATCTTTATGAGGTATGAGTGATACTGATACCGTCAAGAGTGAAAATGGTTTCATAAGTAAACAGAAATATTGGGATTACTCGACGATTAACAATTAGGCAACCACAACATTCCAATCGTCTACCTCTCGTTCTCGAAGATGCAGAATCCGCTGTAAATGATAACGATAGAGGACGTACATACGCGATATGCGCCATATTCTTGTATGTGGAACACCGATACATGAAGAAATTCTGCGTGTGCTTGCTGAAGGGCACGCTATACCAACTGGTTAATGTCTTCTGCTTCATTCACAGTCTGTTCATTTGCAAATTCAGATGGATGCTGGGCACTGCATCAGCCTCAGGCGGTTTAGTGAGAAGACGAGTAAGCGCTGTCCGCCTACTTAGTGGTCAGTACGTCTGACTGCTATGAAACGGTCCCATGTTCAATTCATCCTCGGGTGTGGAGGGGGGGTGGGCTGGGTGTTGTTTTCTTCATCTTCATTTCATTATCATCGACACGCAAGTCACCCAATGTGGCGTGAACTGAAAAAAGACTAGCAACTTGACTGTCGAACGTCCCCAGGTGGGTACTTCTGGCCATCAATGTCATACGATTATTTAATTTTTTTGTGGGTATATACTCTAGATTCTAGAATCTGGTATTCTGCCCTTAGTAAATCGCCTGCCTTACTCTTTAGAGCCGGCCGCGGTGGTCTAGCGGTTCTAGGCGCTCAGTCCGGCACCGCGGGACTGCTACGGTCGCAGGTTCGAATCCTGCCTCGGGCATGGATGTGTGTGCTGTCCTTAGGTTAGTTAGGTTTAATTAGTTCTAAGTTCTAGGCGACTAATGACCTCAGAAGTTAAGTCGCATAGTGCTCAGAGCCATTTTACTCTTTAGAAGCAGTAGCAGTGTTTCCACTACAAAAACAGTACACAAGTTCCATATTGGCATACTCAGCATTTGTAGATATATGCTGCATGCTTAAAAGATACAGTAGACTTGGCCAACAAATGAGTCACAGTTGAGAAATTCAGTTACAGTAACTCAAGCACTACTTGACAACTTGAACGTAATAACAAAAATGACAGACGATAAGCAAGCCCACAGTAAATGGAGTAATAACACGTGAAATAAAAAAAAAGTATCTCTAGACTCAGCCGTTTCTCTGTAGGAAAGAGTAGTACCTGGAGGATAGTGTACCTAGCAGCACATTGTTTCCTGGTCGGTTTTTCAATCTAGTGTCTGATTTTTACAATCACGTGAAGGAACACGCACTAGAAATCGCCTTAAGCCGTTTCCGGCATTTTCCACTGTTTTTGTTTGTTGTGAGGCAGGCGGCTATGCTCTGTGCAACGTTTGTAAATATTACGGGTTCTACATATTCAGGTGCTCTATCCACACATACATTCGAAGACAAAACAATGAACGATGCACCAGGAACGAATTATGCAAATCGAAGGAAATCGGTAGGTGTGATGTGCATGTACAGACAAACAAATGGTTACAATATCCGAAAAAAATGATTTATTCAAGAGAAAGAGCTACACAAATTGAGCAAGTCAGTAAAACACTGTTCCATTTCTGGCCACTACGCACGCAGTTGTTCGGTTTGGCATTCATTCATAGAGTTATTGGATGTCCTCCTGAAGGATTTTATGCCAAATTCTGTCTAAATGGCGCGTTAGATCGTCCAAATCCCGAGGTCGTTGGAGGGACCCTCCCATAATGCTCCAAACGTTCTCAGTTGGGGAGAGATCGGCGATGTTGCTGGTAGGATTTAGCAAGCACGAAAACAAGTAGTAGAATCTCTCGCCGTGCGCGGGCGGTTGTTATCTTGCTGAAATGTAAGCCCAAGATAGCATTCCATGAAGGGCAACAAAACGGGGAGTAGAATATAGTCAGCGTACCGCTGTGTTGTAATGGGGTGCCACGACTAACAGCCAAAGGGGTGCTGCTATGAAAAGACCACAGACCATCACTCTTGGTTGTCGGGCCGCATGGCGGGCGACAGTCAGGTTGGTTTCCCACCGTTGTCCAGAGTGTCTCCACACACGTCCTCGTTGGTCATCGGGACTCGCTTCGAAGCAGAACTCATCACTGAAGACAATATTTTACTCCAGAAAATGAGGTTCCACACCAAATCCATAGACTGTTAAATACAGTACCGACAAGCACTTCTCGATTGAAACACTTTTAAATTGTAGCAGAATATTTGTTTCTAGATACGTGAGAATGTTGAATCTTTGGATAGTTTTTCACATTTGGAACAACCTTACTTACCGGAGTAGTTTATTCAAATGTCAGAAAAATACTAGAGCACACGTAAATTGAATGCTACCATTTTGAAACGGGATAAAAAAATGTGTTAAATTTCTGTTATAGGGAAAAGGTACAGAAAATGTTTCAAGTTACAACACTGCCCTCACCCTCAGCCAATAAAATTGGGTACATGTTATGTGAAATGTTTTATTCGAATTCGTTTATACTACCACCCCATAAAGTATTTATCATTCCTCCCGAAACACCTTGTTCATACTGAAGACGTAGAAAGCAGATAGACATTTTTAGCTCCTAGTATAATGAACGTTAGACCGGAATCCTTTCGCAGCTGTTCGGACGATCTTGCTGTATTACAGGATAACAAAGATTACCAATAAAGAGCTTGTTACTAACTGTGCAGACTAGCAAAGATTAAGATTTGGTAGTTCATTCCATAAAACGAAAGCAATGGCATTTCATGGGTAAGAACTAAAAGGAACTTAAGTCTGCCTGAATAACGATCTAATGCAGCAGGTCAGCAGATCTAATTACTTTGTCTGTGGCATCTGTTTTCGCAGGAGTCACGATATTATTAATGAGACACGCGGTTTCTAACGTTCGTGTGGCACATTCCAAAAGTCACTCAAGAATTCAGTAGGAAAGGATATAGAAATATAACAATACTGGTCCTGCATTTAGTAAAAGGAACATGTCTTATAATCAAACAACCGAAATGAGACTTTTAAGCAGTGTTTTATGTCGTAATGAGGCTGACAGAATACGAAATAGTACCATCAGGGAGTTTTCAAAAGTTAAACTTACTAAGGTCATAATTGAAGGATACAACATTTAATGAAAATCTGAGAAATCCCGAAGTTGGCACAAGAGTACCGATATGTCGGACGATGACCACTGAGAAGACAGCGTGAAAGATGGTGTCACTTACTCGGAATTGGTCGAAAATGCTAATGCCTTAAAGGGCACAATTAAAACAACTACTGGTAGGACCAAGTTTCTAGAATACTGACACAGTACAAGATTCGGTGTGTATTTCGGGACTGTGGAAGCTACTTTCTTCAGCAGCCACTGAGAAGACCTTAGAAGGAAGGAAGTTAGGTTAGGATTAACGTCCCATGACGACGAGATCGTTAGGGATGATCAAATGGCTCTGAGCACTATGGGACTTAACTTCTGAGGTCATCAGTTCCCTAGAACTTAGAACTACTTAAACCTAACTAACCTACGGACATCGCACACACCCATGCCCGAGGCAGGATTCGAGTCTGCGACCGTAGTGGTCGCGTGGTTACAGACTGTAGCGCCTAGAACAGCTCGGCCACCCCGGCCGGCCCAGGGAAGATCACAAGATCGTATTGGACAAGGGCAGAAAATTAATTCGACCGAGTCATTTTCAAATGATATTCATCATGAGCGATTTAAGAAGACAACGGAAAACTTGAATCTGGACAGAAAATTAAACCGACTGCGTCATTTTCAAATGTCATTCATCATGAGCGATTTAAGGCGATAACGGAAAACTTGAATCTGGATTGGCGGACGGATATTTAAACCCCACTGTAGCCGAATGCGAGTCTAGATTGTTAACCACTGCGGCCTGTTGCTCGATGCGAGGTTGGATCTACCAAGAGACCACTAAATTGTGTCACCTACTGTGCGTCCATTGTTCTGTTTGAGGTGACATATGGAACAACATAGGTTGCCAGGAGCTCCGCGCTGTTGATCTAGGAACAGTCACGTCATGCGGCTTTGGCTGTTATTCAACAGTGCATTCTCATTATTTTGTTTCACCGTGTTTCGCATACTCATGCATATAATATCGATACTCGTACCAAAACATTAGCACTTTAACGAAAATAGGTCAGTATACTGATACCCGTATGGTTTCAAATCACTTTTTCCAAATAACTGAGTTCAAACGGCTCTGAGCACTATGGGACTTACATCTGAGGTCATCAATCCCCTAGACTTACAACTAGTTAAACCTAACTAACCTAAGGACATCACACACGTCCATGCCTGAGACAGGATTCCAACCTGCGACAGTAGCAGCAGCGCGGTTCCGGACTGAAGCGCCTAGAACCGCTCGGCTACACTGGCCGGCTAGTAACTGAGTGACAAGAGTCCCTCAATCCGGTTGAAATCCTGATTCGGTTTTTCAAAGAGTACTCTACGGTAATGACCCTTCACTTAGCTTGCATTTATCGTGAATTTCTAGCCCAGCGTAACGTCCCAAGTGACTGGAAAAATTCGCAGGTGACTCCTGTGTATAAGACGGGCAAAATAACGGACCCGCAAAATTACAGACCGATATCGATGACATCGGTTTGCTCCGGAATCCTTTAACACAATCTCAGTTCGAGACCGAGAAGCTTATGTCCTTGAATCATCATGATTTTAGAGAGCATAGCTCGTGCAAAACTCAACTTGACCCTTTCTCACCTGATATGCTGCGAACTATGGATGAAAGGCAACAGGCATATTCCACATTTCTAGACGTCCGGAACGGATTTGACACGGTGCCTAGTTGCAGGTTGTTGAAGAAGATATGAGCATATGGAATAGGTCCACAGATATGTGAGTGGATCGAAGAATTCCTAAGTTATAGAACCCAGTATGTTGTCCTCGACCGCGAGTGTTCATTAGAGACAATGGTATAGGCAGGAGTGCCCCAGGGAAGTTTGATAGGACCACTGTTTTTCTCTATATACATAAATGATTTGGCGGATAGAGCGGGTAGGAATCTACGGTCGTTTGCTGATGATGCTGTGATGTACGGTAGGGGGTCGAAGTTCAGTGACGTCAGGAGGATACGAAATGACTTAGACAAAATTTCTAGTTGATATGGTGAATGACAGCTAGCTTTAAATGTAGAAAAATGTAAGTTAACGCAGATGAGTAGGAAAAACAAACCCATGATGTTCGGATACAATATTAGTAGTGTTCTGCTAGACACAGTCACGTGTTTTAAATATCTGAGTGCAACGTTGCAGAGTGATATGAAATGGAACGAGCATAAGAGGGCTGTGGTAGGAAAGGCGAATGGTCGACTTCGGTTTATTGGCAGGATTCTAGGAAAGTGTGGTTCATTTGTAAAGGAGACCTCATATAGGACGCTAGTTCGATTGCTCGAGTGTTTGGGATCCGTACCAGGTTGGAGTAAAGGATGACATCGAAGCAATTCAGAGGCGGGCTGCTAGATTTGTTACTGGTAGATTCGAAAGATACGAAAGTCCTACGGAGGTGCTTCGGGAACTCAGATCGGGATCTGTGGAGGAAAGGCGATGTACTTTTCGAGGAACTCTGTTGAGAAAATTTAGAGAACCGGCATTTGAAGTTAACTGCAGAACGTTTCTGTTGTCTCCAACATACATTGCGCTTAAGGACCACGAAGATAATATACCAGAAATTAGGCTCATAAGGAGGCATACAGAGAGTCGATTTTCCCTCTTTCTATTAGCGAGTGCCGGCCAGGGTGGCCGAGCGGTTCTAGGCGCTACAGTCTGGAACCGCGCGACCGCTACGGTCGCAGGTTCAAATCCTGCCTCGGGCATGAATGTGTGTGATGTTCTTAGGTTAGTTACGTTTAGGTAGTTTTAAGTTCTAGGGGACTGATGACCTTAGAAGTTAAGTCCCATAGTGCTCAGTGCCATTTGAACCATTTTTTCTATTAGCGAGTGAAACAGGAAAGGACCATAGTGGTACGGGGTACCCTCCGCCGAGCGCCATAAGGTGGATTGCGGAGTATTGATGTAGACGTTGATATAGATGTAAAAACAATAGCTTATCAGCAATCATAAAAGTTTGTCTACTAATAAATTACAGTTTAAGAGAAACCTAAAATACTTATTAGCGCCAATCCCTATTCCGTTAATGAATTTATTATCAGAATAAGATGAAGCAGTCATAACATGAGTACTATGTAAAAACCTGACTTCAACACTGCTTCAGTGCAGTAATGAAATTTCTGCAAGTAAGCCTTGCAAACTGTATTTGACGATGCTTGGGTGTAATAACCTTCAAATAATCGCATGAATTATAGCACGTATACATTTACATGCTAGTTGTAAGCTTTTTATTAATGTGTAAACGAGAAAATGCATAAAAGTTTCAATTTTTTCCCCGCTTTTGAGGAACATCTGACTTAAGGTCCTTGATAAATACGTACTATCTATATTTGTTTTTGAGACAACTTCGACATCATTGAGGATATCCTCACTCTGGGCTTATAGAACAAGAGTGTATCTAATCTATAAAGGGCAGTCAAATGACAACGAGACAGATGGAAGACAAAAAAGTAGACTATTTATTACTTCAAAAGAAATCGCCATAATTGTTAATACATTTATCCCATTGAGAGACAAGACAGTCAATGCCTTCATAAAGAAATGTTTGCCGTTGGCTGCGGAACCGTGGTTGTATGCAGGTGTGCACCTCTTCGGCCGAAGCATATCGGCTGCTACGCATGTCCTCCTTCAGGGATCCAAAAACGTAGAACCCGCTTGGGGAGAGTCGGGACTATATGCAGGATGAGTAAGGGCTTCCCACCGAAGCTTCTGCAGCGTAGTCGAAACAGCCTTGGCAACACATGGGCACTCCTGAGTACAATAATGGCTCAGTAGGTAACTTGCAGATATTTTTCCATGAAGACATTGACCGTCTCGTCTCAGAGTGGGATAAATGTGTTAGTAGTTATGAAGCTTACCTTTGAAGCAATAGACAGTTTACTTACTTTTTTCCATCTGTCGCACATTCATTTTACTGCCCCTTATAATCTACACTCACTTTCACTAAACAGTGGTGATCTTGTTAACTTTTAATGTCAATTAGCTTGATTTTGAAGATAGTCAGTGACAGCTATTCAGGTACAGCATTTTATTTCCCTGACAATTTCGAGCATAAAACATTAGCTTCAGATAAAGAAACTGTCACAACCCGGAAATGATCATTCCTTGAGGATTCAGATACTATATGGCCAAATTTGCTTAAAAAACTGTTATACCCAATAATAAATTTTATAATCAAGCAAAAGTGAAGAATATGTCGTGGATAACAATAATTTCAGATTCATAAATGAAGACAAAACCTCATCTGTGACGAGATAAGATGTTGTTAGAACGTGAGATGTGCATTGCTATGGTACGTTGCAATCGTTCTGAAGGAACTACTTTTCAAATAATGATGTCGTCATCTCATTTTCATACTGATGTTGGACGATAATTGTTAGTTGTCCGAACCACCGTTTCATTAGACATTTTCAGCATCAAGAAATCATGGTCGGAAACAAAAAAAAGCGATCAATGAGAAAAATTCTAAGGTCGACTAAGGATTTAAGCCCACATATTTGGATTTGTAGTCTGATAGACAATCAGCTACTGAGTCACACCAAATATTATTATCTACAATAAAAAGTTTTGAAGTAGATCTTACCTTCCAGTAACAGATTTTACGTAAAACTATCTAAGAGAAACATTCAAGAATAGGTCGAAAGAATGTTTTGTAAGCAACTTCTTTGTAGTTGAATTCCTTAAGTTTCTTTCAATGAATATCAGCTTTGCTTTTCACAGCTACTTTTACATGGCCATTCCACTTCATGTCTGTCGGAAAAGTTACTCCTACTTATTTTCTGGTTGTTACAATAAGTGGCGATTAAAAACTTTCCGCTCGTAGACCCTAGAGTCCAGAATCGGTATGCCACAGACAGACAAAATCTCCTGAGCGGCTCAGTCCGTTTCAAGGTCACCCGTCTAGCGTGCAACCAAGAGCAGCATGGCCACCAAAACAAAAGGTGAATAAATTTTTTTGAATAAAAAAAGGGAGGGAGATAAGGAAAACAGATAAGGAAAGGACAGAACACACTTTATTGTCTATAATAAATCATACAATTACCGTTGATCTTTATTTTACAAATGCCATTGCCCACTTTCGCACATAAAAAGAGGTATTCATCAGCATTTAATTTCTTTTTCCTGGAAATGCTTCAAGGCCACCATAATCTGCTTGATTGCCCCATACAACAGCAAGTGTCAGCCAGGTACTACCTCCAAACACTGCTTGTACATCACAGGTAAAATTCAGATGGAGTCCACGAAAAACATTTGGACCTCCTTCCTTCTCGTAGTCAAAACAAATGGCATGCTTGGAACAAGAGCACCATAAGGCTGTTTAGCCAACAGTCCTGTAGTCTCAGCAATACTCCACGACTTCCAAGCCAAAATGTTAGCCTCTGGAAATGCATCAAGGCCACCATAATGTGCTTGATTGCCCCATCCAACAGCAAGTGTCAGTCAGGTACTACCTCTGAACACTGCTTGTACATCACAGGTAAAGTTCAGATGGAGTCCACGAAAAACATTTGGACCTCCAATCAATTGCTGTTTGTTAAACTGCCCAGTGAAGTCAATATCAATAGCCTTCAAACTGCGATACGCAGGTACATTAGGGGTGACCTTGAAGCTTCAAGGTGACCTTGAGGGGTGCCACAGCAATACCTCTGCAACGTGGTTACCGTCGTCGCTGGCAGCGCAGTGTACCTGTGTATCACAGTTTGAAGGCTATTGATATTGACTTGGCTGGGCAGTTTAATAAACAGCAATTGATTGGAGGTCCAAATGTTTTTCGTAGGCTCCATCTGAACTTTACCTGTGATGTACAAGCAGTGTTTGGAGGTAGTACCTGGCTGACACTTGCTGTTGTATGGGGCAATCAAGCAGATTATGGTAGCTTTGCAGCATTTCCAGATGCTAACATTTTGGCATTTCCAGATGCTAACATTTTGGCTTGGAAGACATGGAGTATTGCTGAGACTACAGGACTGTTGGCCAAACAGCCTTATGGTACTCTTGTTCCAAGCATGCCATTTGTTTTGACTACGAGAAAGAAGAAGAAATTAAATGCTGATGAATACCTCTTTTCATGGGCGAAAGTGGGCAATGGCAATTGTAAAATAAAGATCAACGGTGATTGTACGATTTATTATAGACAATAAAGTGTGTTCTGTCCTTTCCTTATCTGTTTTCCTTATCTCCCTCTCTTCTTTTTATTCAAAAAAATTTATTCACTTTTTATTTTTGTGGCCATGCCGCTCTTGGTTGCACGCAAGGCGGGTGACCTTCAAGTGGACTTAGCCGCTGGATGCGGCTGCTGGACAACACGGGCACTAGTATTCTGTTAACGTGTCACAGCAATGCCTCTGCGACGTGGTTACCGTCGTCGCTGGCGGCGCAGTGTACCTGTGTATCGCAGTTTGAAGGCTATTGATATTGACTTGGCTGGGCAGTTTAATATACAGCAATTGATTGGAGGTCCAAATGTTTTTCGTGGACTCCATCTGAACTTTACCTGTGATGTACAAGCAGTGTTTGGAGGTAGTACCTGGCTGACACTTGCTGTTGGATGGGGCAATCAAGCACATTATGGTGGCCTTGAAGCATTTCCAGAAAGAAGAAATTAAATGCTGATGAATACCTCTTTTTATGTGCGAAAGTGGGCAATGGCAATTGTAAAATAAAGATCAATGGTGATTGGATGATTTATTATAGACAATAAAGTGTGTTCTGTCCTTTCCTTATTTGTTTTCCCTATCTCCCTCCCTTTTTTTTATTCAATAAAATTTATTCACTTTTTGTTTTGTGGCCATGCCACTCTTGGTTGCACGCTAGGCGAGTGACCTTGAAGCGGACTTAGCCGCTGGACGAGGCTGCCGGGCAACACTGGCCCTAGTATTACTACGCCCGTGTTGCAGAAAAATTCACTTCCGGTCGCGGCAGTCGGGACTGATAAGGCGCGCTGGCGCTGTGCGAGCGCGTGTCGACCAGAACTAGTGGTTGCGATAAGAGCTACTGGGGTCCAGCTGCGCCGCAGCATGGAACGTCATTCGCTCTGCGAATGTCGATGAGTGCGGACGCATAGCTCTGGGTGTCTCGCTGGGTGTTGGCTTGCTACGTTCACTTGTGTTAACGTGCCACAGCAATGCCTCTGCGACATGGTTACCGTCGTCGCTGGCGGCGCAGCGTACCTGTGTACCGCAGTTTGAAGGCTATTGATATTGACTTGGCTGGGCAGTTTAATAAACAGCAATTGATTGGAGGTCCAAATGTTTTTCGTGGACTCCATCTGAACTTTACCTGTGATGTACAGTGTTTGGAGGTAGTACCTGGCTGACACTTGCTGTTGTATGGGGCAATCAAGCAGATTATGGTGGGCTTGAAGCATTTCCAGGCAATCATCCCCCGACGCAACAGGCTGAAGATACTCGTTGGGTAAAACGCCCTGTCCTGTTGCGTGAAGAAGTGCGTAACTGTCTGCTGCACATCCTCGTTCGGCAGGAATCGTCGATCCATCAAGACCTTTTTTCAAGGAACCGAAGGTGAGATAATCGCATGAGGAGGCATCAGGACTATAGAGCGGGTGTTCGAATGTCTCCCACTTGAATTGGCGCTACTTATGCGTTGCGATCGACCGGCGTTTTTTTTGTCGAATCGCGACGAGCACGGAACTTGGCATGTTGCCCCATACACATTCTTCATTCTCCTATGGATGTTTAACGGTGTTTGTCCTTTGGGAGCCAGAAAAAACATGTTCGTCTTCTTTGCACGTATTTATTAATAAAGTCTCCAAAGATCACGTTTCCGTACATACCGCACGCACGTTGGAAAGACACGAATGCTGCACTGACCTATTGCCTACAAGTCGGTGCGTGTAATTACACCCGCATCGGAGTCCGTTACGTTGCATATACACTGCAGCAATGCCCTCAAACGTAAACTTTTTGATCACCTCTTATATTTTAGTCATTTATCGTCAGAAGAGCAATCGAACGGTAATGAAACTTTACGCCTATTTGTGCGCAATTCGTTAAAGATTGACGTTCAGGGTCAAATTCCAATTCCTGTACCAATCATCGAATCTATTCAGCTAATCCGGCGTGTCGCTACAGTCTTCTAGTTCTGCAGCCTTATTATAAACAGCGGAATTGTCAGTAGTAATCCTCACGTAGCTTCCAACGTTAGCCAGTAGATCATTTACATATACTGGAAACAGTAAAGGACGTATAACACTTCCTCGGGGTGTATGAAATTACCTGTAGATCTGATGACTTCGACCCCTTAAGAATGATGTGTTGAGTTCCACCAAGAAAGAGGAACCAAACACAAATTTGGTCCGATACTCTGTGAGCTCTTAATTTGTTTATTTAACTGTCCCGAAATCTAACACGGACCCATTGTCTACGGTGCTCTGGATCTCATGGACGAACAGAGTGAACTGAATTTCGCGCCATCTCTGTTCAGCAAATCAGTGGTGATTTTTATAGAGGAGACTTTCGTTCTCCTAAAAGGTCATAATGCGTGAACAAAAAAGAAAAATGTTTTTAGTAATTCTGCAACCGACTGATGTTAGAAAAAATGGTCTACAACTATACAGGGTGTTTAAGAATGACGTTTTAAAAATTTGAGGACAGGTTTCTTCCATAAAAACAAGAAAAAATGTCCAGTAAACATCGGCCCTAAAATGTATACTTTATGAACTGTGAGCACTTGTTCATCTCGATACTGTGAAACATATCACTTCTACTGCAAGCTCTTTGCTTTCCATATTTTGGAAGGAGGTATTATGGATCAAAACAAGAATAAATGCTCGACGTTCAGGGTCAAATTCCAATTCCTGTACCAATCATCGAATCTATTCAGCTAATCCCGCGTGTCGCTACAGTCTTCTGGTTCTGCAGCCTTATTATAGACAACGAAATTGTCAGTAATAATCCTCACGTAGCTTCCGACGTTAGCCAGTAGATCATTTACATATACTGGAAAGCCTTCAAGGTCCGGGTAATCGCAGAGGGTGGGCTTATTGGTAGTTGGGAGCTCCAATGTTAGGCGCGTAATGGGGCCCCTTAGGGATATGGCGGCTAAGGAGGGGAAGAAATCCAGTGTGCACTCCGTGTGCATTCCGGGTGGAGTCATTCCTGATGTGGAAAGGGTCCTTCCGGATGCCATGAAGAGCACAGGGTGCAGCCAGCTGCAAGTGGTGGCACATGTCGGCACTAATGACGTGTGTCACTTTGGATCTGAGGAAATTCTCTCTGGATTCCAGCGGCTATCTGATTTGGTGAAGGCTGCCGGTCTTGCTTACGAGATGAAGGCAGAGCTCACCACCTGCAGCATCGTTGACAGAACCGACTGCGGACCTTTGGTGCAGAGCCGGGTGGAGGGTCTGAATCAGAGGCTCAGACGGTTTTGCGACCGTGTTGGCTGCAGATTCCTTGACTTGCGCCATAGGGTGGTGGGGTTTCGGGCTCCGCTCAATAGGTCAGCAGTTCACTACACTTAGCTGGCGGCTACACGGGTAGCAGAGGCTGTGTGGCGTGGACTGGGCGGTTTTTTTAGGTTAGAAGGTCTCAGGAAAGTACGGGGTGGGCTGCAATCTCAAAGGGTGCATGGCAAATACAGGACATGCTTGGATGAAGGAACAGTCGAAATTGTGGTTGTAAATTGTTGTAGTTGTGCTGGGAAAGTCCCTGAGCTTCAAGCGCTAATAGAAAGCACAGAAGCTGAAATCGTTATAGGTACAGAAAGCTGGCTAAAGCCTGCAATAAGTTCTGCAGAAATTTTTACGAAGTCTCAGACGGTGTTCAGGAAAGACAGATTAGGCAGAATTGGTGGTGGAGTGTTTGTGTCTGTCAGTAGTGGTTTATCTTGTAGTGAAGTCGAAGTAGATACTCCGTGCGAATTGTTATGGGTGGAGGTTATACTTAACAGCCGAACTAAGTTAATAATTGGTTCCTTCTACCGACCCCCAGACTCCTATGATATAGTTGCTGAACAGTTCAGAGAAAATTTGAGTCTCGTAACAAATAAATACCCCACTCATACGGTTATAGTTGGTGGGGACTTCAACCTTCCCTCGATATGTTGGCAAAAATACTTGTTCAAAACCGGTGGTAGGCAGAAAACATCTTCCGAGATTGTCCCAAATGCTTTCTCCGAAAATTATTTCGAGCAGTTAGTCCACGAACCCACGCGAATTGTAAATGGTTGCGAAAACACACTTGACCTCTTAGCCACAAACAATCCAGAGCCGATAGAGAGCATCATGACTGATACATAGATTAGTGATCACAAGGTCGTTGTAGCTAGGCTCAATACCGTTTCTTCCAAATCCACCAGAAACAAACGCAAAATAATTTTATTTAAAAAAGCGGATAAAGTGTCAGTAGAAGCCTTCCTAAGCGACAATCTCCATTCCTTCCGAACTGACTATGCAAATGTAGACGATATGTGGCTCAAATTCAAAGATATAGTAGCAACAGCAATTGAGAGATTTATACCTCATAAATTGTTAAGAGATGGAACTGATCCCCCATGGTACACAAAACAGGTCCGAATGCTGTTGCAGAGGCAACGGAAAAAGCATGCGAAGTTCAGAAGAACGCGAAATACCGAAGATTGGCTAAAATTTACAAACGCGCGAAATTTGGTACGGACTTCAATGCGAGATCCCTTTAATAGGTTCCACAACGAAACATTGTCTCGAAATTTGGTAAAAAATCCAAAGAAATTCTGGTCGTATGTAAAGTACACAAGCGGCAAGACACAGTCAATACCTTCGCTGCTATGGTACTGTTGCCGACGACTGTGCCGCTAAAGCGGAGTGACTGAACGCAGTTTTCCGAAATTCCTTCACCAGGGAAGACGAATGGAATATTCCAGAATTTGAAACACGAACAGTTGCTAGCATGAGTTTCTTAGAAGTAGATACCTTAGGGGTTGCGAAGCAACTCAAATCGCTTGATACGGGCAAGTCTTCAGGTCCAGATTGTATACCGATTAGGTTCCTTTCAGCTTACGCTGATACAATAGCTCCCTACTTAGCAATCATATACAACCGCTCGCTCACAGATAGATCTGTACCTACAGATTGGAAAATTGCGCAGGTCGCACTAGTGTTTAAGAAGGGTAGTAGGAGTAATCCATCGAACTACAGACCTATATCATTGACGTCGGTTTGCAGTAGGGTTTTGGAGCATATACTGTATTCAAACATTATGAATCACCTCGAAGGGAACGATCTATTGATACGTAATCAGCATAGTTTCAGAAAACATCGTTCTTGTGCAACGCAGCTAGCTCTTTATTCGCACGAAGTAATGGCCGCTATCGACAGAGGATCTCAAGTTGATTCCGTATTTCTAGATTTCCGGAAAGCTTTTGACACCGTTCCTCACAATCGACTTCTAATCAAGCTGCGGGCCTATGGGGTATCGTCTCAGTTGTGCAACTGGATTCGTGATTTCCTGTCAGGAAGGTCGCAGTTCGTAGTAATATTTGGCAAATCATCGAGTAAAACTGAAGTGATATCAGGTGTTCCCCAGGGAAGCGTCCTGGGACCTCTGCTGTTCTTGATCTATATAAATGACCTGGGTGACAATCTAAGCAGTTCTCTTAGGTTGTTCGCAGATGATTCTGTAATTTACCGTCTAGTAAGGTCATCCGAAGACCAGTATCAGTTGCAAAGCGATTTAGAAAAGATTGCTGTATGGTGTGGCAGGTGGCAGTTGATACTAAATAACGAAAAGTGTGAGGTGATCCACATGAGTTCCAAAAGAAATCCGTTGGAATTCGATTACTCGATAAATAGTACAATTGTCAAGGCTGTCAATTCAACTAAATACCTGGGTGTTAAAATTACGAACCACATCAGTTGGAAAGACCAAAGGTTGCGTTTCATTGGCAGGACACTTAGAAGATGCAACAAGTCCACTAAAGAGACAGCTTACACTACACTCATTCGTCCTCTGTTAGAATATTGCTGCGCGGTGTGGGATCCTTACCACGTGGGATTGACGGAGGACATCGAAAGGGTGCAAAAAAGGGCAGCTCGTTTTGTATTTATCACGTAATAGGGGGGAGAGTGTGGCAGATATGATACGCGAGTTGGGATGCAAGTCATTAAAGCAAAGACATTTTTCGTCGCGGCGAGATCTATTTACGAAATTTCAGTCACCAACTTTCTCTTCAGAATGCGAAAATAATTTGTTGAGCCCAACCTACATAGGTAGGAATGATCATCAAAATAAAATAAGAGAAATCAGAGCTCGAACAGAAAGGTTTATGTGTTCGTTTTTCCCGCGCGCTGTTCGGGAGTGGAATGGTAGAGAGATAGTATGATTGTGGTTCGATGAACCCTCTGCCAAGCACTTAAATGTGAATTGCAGAGTAGTCATGTAGATGTAGATGTAGATGTAGACTCTAAAGGGCATAGCTTAAGAGCTGTGAGCACTTGTTCAGTAGAAGAGATGTGTTTCACAATACCGGGGACGAACAAGTGTTCATAGCTCTTAAGGTATGCATTTTGGAGCCCATGTTTACTGGAGTTTTTTCTTGTTTTGGCGTAAGGAACCTGTCCCAAAATTTTTGAAACGTCTTTCTAAAACCCCTCTATACGTCTGTCCAGCCACCCTTCTTGAAACGAAAACGATCTGATCTTGTTCCCCGTCGCTTGATACCATCCGTTGTTCCACGGAGAGTTGTTGCTAGAAGGGGAGCAAATACTTGCATGATCTCTGTAGAATCCGACAGATATCTCATACAGTCCAGATGCCTTTCCACAGTTGAGTGATTTTAGTTGATTTTCTATTTCACGATGGCTTTTCTGAATATCTGCCGTTTTTGACGTTCGTGCAGTGACTGAAAGGAGGAACAGTAATATGGTCTTCCGCGATGAAACACATCCGGAAGACCGGGTGCAGTATTACGGCCTGCTCTCTATCATCTTCTCCTTCTGTGTCACTATGTCACTAAACGACTGAACAGATGATTTCGGTTGGCTTACTGGTTTTAGGTAAAACTTCTTAGGATATTTGGACAGAATGGTGGGCAAAATTTTAAATTCGGATTAATTGTTAACTAAGTTTAGACCTCACTTAAATCTTAGATGCAGCTTTTACATTTCTAGTGAAAAATACGGCGGATCTTTCCCATCTCTCCCAACTATGCTTGGCACATATAACTCTATGGTGTACTGTAGAATAGCTATTAATTTCATCTGTTTATGCTCCACATCTTTGTCGTCAGAGCTGCATATTTCATGATGACTGCCTAGATATTCTACAGTTTTTATCGTGTTACACTTGATAGGCAAAAATATTTTTACACCTTTCTTAAAATTCCTTGTAACACCTGTAGTCATTGATGGAGCAACTATCTTGTGGTCACTGATTCCCTCCTCTACGTTAACTATTTCGAAAATTTCCTGCGTGTTAGTTACTAGACGATCTAAGAACTTGGGCTCACGAGTGGGTTTTCTAACTGCTCGAAGCGTTACTCAGAAAAAAAGTTCACGACACAGATCCTCGTCTCTGGCACCAGTTTTCATTTCACGATTATCCCAACTGTAGTTGACAAATTGAAGTTTTCCCTTTTACGACATTATATCAGGAAATTTCCTTATAATATGCACCAAGTTTCTCTGAAGTGCTCTACCACTACGGCTCCTGAGGTGAGTAGTCTATAAAAGCAGCCGATTACAATGTCCGACACATCATCGATGCTTACCTTCACCAAGATTATTTCGCATTAGGCAGCTCTGATAAAGCCACTAGATACTACAGAGTTCTATTTCGCGATAAATACACCCCCACTATTAGCGTATAGTTTATCCTTGTGATGTACTATATATTCCAGTCTGAATTTATGATTCCGCTGCTATTCATTTCCAGTTTTAGCCAGCTTCCAGTTCCCAGTACTAAGTGGAAATTGTACTACCTGTAATTAACGAACCTAATTTTGGTATCTTTACCGTGGATGCTCCCACGGTGTTCCTTACTGATCTGCAAAGATGAGCCTTCTCCGACAGGTGTAATGTAGCTTGGCTTTCTCCCGACGTCTTTTTGACCTGACGCCATGACTGTTTATGCGTAGGCTCTGAGCACTACGGGACTTAACATCTATGGTCATCAGTCGTTTATACGTAGGATGTTAAGGTAACGGTTCCTGCGTATGAAGATAATGATGAAGCGATAAAGTGATTAGCTTTAGCACGTGTTTTTTGCACGACTTTCTTTAAACGTTTAATTACTACTGTGTAACGCTTATCGACAATAATCGTAAATTTGCTTTTGCGCAGTTAGTCTGATTTTGACGTTAGTCACGATTTTTTATTTAATACGTATCGCCTGCTACGATAGGCAGAACAGAAGACACATTCCATTGTTCTGGTCAACATTTCGACGGCGAGCCAGTCGTCTCCGTCAGGTGGAGTGAGTGATGGTCGTCGTCTGGACTCCAGCCAGACGGTGAGGTATTGTTGGCAGCGCGCCGCTATTTATACCTCGGAGAGCGATGGTTTACGGAACGCCCGAGGCGGCGTCGGCTCGAGAACAAACGTGCGCCGAAGGGCGTGGCTGGCGCCGGGAGTCGAACTCGGGAGCGTATAGCGCCGCTTTGCCAACAAAGGCTCACGCTGTCCTTGGAACCGAGAAGGCGACCACGTCTAGGACTATGGCCACAATGCGACCGATATAATTCTCCATACTCAACGGAGAAAATCTACTGACACTTTTGACATTGTGAGTCCGACCGCTTAGGTATGTAAAATAATCAGTTTATATAATAATTTATGACATCAAGATCGGTTAATAATTCGAATGTTTACTTTATCGTTTTCGGCAATTGACTGTCATCTTCACATTTAATTAATCCACTAATAGCTTGGTTATGATACATAACAATTCCAGTTACGCACTTTCAGTATCACGTCACATATTAAAAGAGACCTTCAACATAATCAGGTTTTTAAATAAATAATTCCTTTCTGTTTCGAGCAAGGAAAATTTCAGTAATCGAAATAGAAGTTCTTCTCTCATACCAAAACTGATGGACTTATCGCACTCCGTTTGCTGCCGATGGGACCGTCATCCAAAGAAAACGAACAGATATGAATTCCGTCGATCAATGTCCCATCTCGAAAGTGTGAGATCATAAAGTCGACAGCAGTCAGACCTCACACATACAGGATTCAAAGGCTGCATTTGACGTATGTCGAACGTCGGCTGAATCGTAGGATGTCGGCTCCGCTGTGAGGGCAGCCTAGGACTGCCGCGTACTTAGATCAACCGTGGACATATTGTGCAGAGCAGCGGAATCACCAGTATGGTGGATAAGTAATAAAGTGTCTTCTTTCAGTCACATTAGGAAAGAAAAGAGAAGATCAGGATCCAACGTCCCGTTGACAGTGAGGACATTAACGGCGGAGCACAGGCTCGGATTGTGGGAAGTATGCGGAAGGAGGTCAGCTGCGCTCTGTCGATGGAATAACCCTGATAGTCACCTTCAACGTTTTTGAGAAAACCACGGATCATATATACCTGGTTGGCCTGACGGGAAACTGAGCTCCCGTCCTTCCGAACAGGACTAAACTTCATACCGCCGACTCTATCAGCAATGACGTTAGGTAAAAAGTCATATAACGCAATCTTGCTAGAAACACCAACAATTATAACAAGACTCATACACGATGAAGATTCTAATAGCGAACATGAGATTATACTGCCTTTAATTCCTCCGTCAGAAGACCTATTCGCCGGCCGCTGTGGACGAGTCATTCTAGGCGCTACAGTCTGGAACCGCGCGACCGCTACGGTCGCAAGTTCGAAGCCTGCCTCGGGCACGGATGTGTGTGCTGTACTTAGGTTAGTTAGGTTTAAGTAGTTCTAAGTTCTAGGTGACTGATGACCTCAGATGTTAAGTGCCACAGTGCTCAAAGCCATTTTGAACCTGTTCGTACGCAGTTACTATATGTACAGTCGCTAAACCAGTTTACGGTGTATGAACTAGGGTAAATGGCATGCAACCTTACTGTTCCATTCACTGATGGTTGGCGAGAAGGATGATTGCCGGCATCTCTCTGTACGAGTCGTAATTTCTCTAATTTTGGCGTTTTGGTCGTTACACTAGAATTATATTAGGATAAGTAATATTTTTTTCTCGTAATCTAAAGTAGGCTCTCATAATTTTGAGAGAAAGGCTCTCTGCGGCGCACAACGTCTTTCTTATAGCGTCTCCCACTGCAGTTCGTGACGTTCTCACGCTGACCAAACAAACCCGTGACGAATTTTTTCTATACTCAAGAACCGTTCGCATTATGATCGTATAAGAGATCTCCCTCGTGTGTGAATTTCTTCGGATTCTTCCAATACATCTGAGTCAGCAAAATTTGGGACGTCGTTCCGTCTTCAATCATTCCGGACAATTACTCGAAGAAGCTTGAACTTATGAGTGGTAGCTTATAGTGCAGTCAAACGATGTAGGACCCTTTCATTTACTTGCGTTCATTACATTACTTTTTTGTGTTCAGAGTTAGCTGCGAATATATTCCCAAAGCACAGATCATCTGGAAGATTTTCTGCATTTTCAAATAAACTTTCAGCGATCTCAATTTCCTATACAAAACAGCGTCTTCGGTACACAACCTCATGAGGCTACAAATTTATCAGAAGCTGTTCACGATGTACAGAGTGAACCAGAACGCCATCGAAAAACTTTCAGAAGTTGATCAATGATACCTTCTGAGAATTTTTTTTATGGACCCACGGTCTCCTGTGGCTCGTTTCAGGGTTACTGCATTTCGTTTGGTTCCTTGCCACGACTACCTTTGTATCTGTATTGCACAGAAAATAGTGCACAACAGTGCAAAGGTCGACGATATGTGCTTTTTGTCCTGTTTGGTAAAAAAGACGTTCCATTCGCTCATGATACTTGCCGTTGACAAAAGTAATGCCCATTTGAGTCTACGCCCTCAAGTTTGCATTCAGCACAGCTCGCTTATCGCTCGGGTTTGTTTTTCCGGCAATGTCAGTTGTTCTTTAGCAGTGATACACAGGATTAAGGATAGATCTAGTGACGAAGAGTAGGGCTCTAGCGTGGATTCACTGTCTGTAATGGAAGAGCGGCAGAGACCCTATTCTGAGTTGTTCCTGGTTGCTTGGTTGGTTTGGGGGACTGGACGAAACAGCGATGTCATCGGCCCCATCGGATTAGGGAAGGATGGGGAAGGAAGTCGGCTGTGCTCTTTTAGAGGAACCATCGCAGCATTTGCCTGAAGAGATTTAGGGAAATCACGGAAAACATAAATCAGGATGGCCAGACGTGGGTTTCAACCGTCGTTATTCCGAATGCGAGTGCAGTGTGCTAATAACTGCGCCACCTCGCTCGGTAGCTGTTCCCGCAGAGACTACGATCTCACTGCACTTCTCCATCAGTGCATAGGAGCCTACAGGAAACTGGAGTCTTCCGTATTAGAAGGACTGGATATTACAGCCATTTCCGTTGATATGAAGGTATCTTCACAGAAGAAAAGGTGATGGGATTAACAAACCGAAAGAATCACAATTACATTATCACTTTGTAACGAACCGCCAGAGAATATATATTCCATACGCCAAAATTCTCAGAAGGTGTCCCTGATAATATTTGAACGTTTGTCGGTGGAGTTTTCTCTGACTATGTATAGGGAGTGAAAAAAAATGCGAAAACACCAAAAACACAAAACACTATCTTGCCCGGTACGGTGTAATTGACATTAAAACGGCTTCCAGTCGTCTCGGACTGGATAAATACAGGTAATGTATGGTTTTCAAAGGAATCTCATACCATTCTTCCTGTAAAATACTGGCAAGTTGAGAGAAAGATGATGGAGGTGGATAGCGATCACAGACTCATCTCTCCATGCAGAACACGAAGCCTCAATAATATTAGGACCTGGCGACTGTTGTGGCCAGGGGAGATGTGGCAGTTTACCGTCGTGCTCACAAAACCAGTCTTGGACGATGCAAGGTTTATGAACAGGGGCCCTGTCGCTTTCGAGCACAGTATCACCACTGGGGAACAAACATTGTACCATGGGATGGTCCATATCAGCCAAAATGCTCACATGATCCTTAGCAGTAATGCGACATTGCATAGTAACCAGGGGGCCCATGATATGCAATACTGCTGCCCAAATCGTTCCTGAACCTTGGCCACATTTTAGTCTTGGGGCGAAAACTCGGTCAAAAATTGGAAACAGTGTGAAATAGAACTCATACGAGCAGATGACTTATTTCTATAGCTGCATACTCTAGGTTTTATGGCTTCGGCACCACATTTTCCTCTTGGTGCATTTTCATCACTGATGAGTTGTTTTGGAATTCCATCTTACGCTACAGTTCTCAGCTTATGGAGAGCCTTCATGTAGTTTTGGTGCTGGAAAGATTTGTGAGTGCGGTATTCAGTTATGCAGTAACTTTTGCAATTGTTGTCCTCTTATTCACTTCACACACAATTTAGGCCGCACTGTGACTTAGTGGATGCTGTTTTCTCGCATTCCCTGCACGCGGTATAAATCTTAGATACAGCGCCTCTGTAAACACCAAACAATTCGGCTATCTTGGTTACGGAAGCACACACAATAGTAGCACAACCAATTTGCCCGCTTTCGAATTCACTTAGGCCCAACATAATGGACTCACAACTACACAGAATACTGTTCAGACCACGAATGACACTTGAAACATATTAAGGACATTGCCTAGGTACCGTTCGTAGTCAAGTAAAACGTCGCAATCTCGCAGATGGCTAGCATCTGCATTTATGTTCAAGCACGCATATCTTGCATTCATATTTTTGTACAACCCCTGTTTACACCGGGTCTCTCTCCTACGGGTCCTCAGACGCGCTTACTCTCTTATTTCGGCACGTACTTGCAATTACGTTTTTGCAGTTCAGCCCAAACAAATGCTGCTTATCACGTTTTTCACTTTCAACTGAAAGCTTCGATTTGTTTGCGTTACAAACAAAATTTTTTTTTTTTAAAAGCGGAATTTTATTTGTCCATTCCATAGAGCTGTCGAAAATTAGTCTCGTGAGATATTCGCTTTATGGATAATTGTTAAGAGGCACAGTAACTAAAAAGAGTAAACAGTACTACAAAAGCGACTCGCTTGCCCTGCCCCGCGCTGTCTGCTACTGACACTCAGCAGCTCTAGTCAGATGTGTTCCTTTACTGTGACAGAAAAAGGGTCGTAGGTTTTCGTTATATCATATTACCTTGATTACTTTCACATTTAGCTTTTAACTACTCGTATTAGTACTGTTACAGAGCTTGTAGTACAACAACAAAAACGAACAATACAATTATTAGAAGTAAAAAAGGCCCTATGACGGCTACCACCATCTAGATTTTTCTACAGCAAGTACTACTGCTGAAAATGCTTCATGCTCTGCGCTCGTTGGTAGCACATCGCGTCTTGTACACGTCCAGCGCGGCACTCGGGGTCACAGCACAAAGTTACGGCACCTGAAGATGGCATATAAGAGCCAGAAACAGGTCGTATGTTAAATAAGAGGACCTTGTAACTGTAGCGGTATTTTCAACCTCTGCTGCTGAAAATTTGTTACACTGATACTAATACAAATATTTGTACTACGATTACTTATGATAATGTTAGGGTCAGTGACCTTCGGAGGACAGTTGAATAGTACACTCCTGGAAATTGAAATAAGAACACCGTGAATTCATTGTCCCAGGAAGGGGAAACTTTATTGACACATTCCTGGGGTCAGATACATCACATGATCACACTGACAGAACCACAGGCACATAGACACAGGCAACAGAGCATGCACAATGTCGGCACTAGTACAGTGTATATCCACATTTCGCAGCAATGCAGGCTGCTATTCTCCCATGGAGACGATCGTAGAGATGCTGGATGTGGAAATGAGCGTTAGGCGTCATTGGCCGGGAGGCCCCTCGCGGGGCAGGTCCGGCCGCCATATCGCAGGTCTTATTACATTCGGCGCCACATTGGGCGACCTGCACGCCGGATGGGGATGAAATGATGATGAACACAACACAACACCCAGTCCCTGAGCGGAGAAAATCTCCGACCCAGCCGGGAATCGAACCCGGGCCCAGAGGACGGCAATCCGTCACGCTGACCACTCAGCTACTGGGGCGGACATGCTGGATGTAGTCCTGTGGAACGGCTTGCCATGCCATTTCCACCTGGCGCCTCAGTTGGACCAGCGTTCGTGCTGGACGTGCAGACCGCGTGAGACGACGCTTCATCCAGTCCCAAACATGCTCAATGGGGGACAGATCCGGAGATCTTGCTGGCCAGGGTAGTTGACTTACACCTTCTAGAGCACGTTGGGTGGCACGGGATACATGCGGACGTGCATTGTCCTGTTGGAACAGCGAGTTCCCTTGCCGGTCTAGGAATGGTAGAACGATGGGTTCGATGACGGTTTGGATGTACCGTGCACTATTCAGTGTCCCCTCGACGATCACCAGTGGTGTACGGCCAGTGTAGGAGATCGCTCCCCACACCATGATGCCGGGTGTTGGCCCTGTGTGCCTCGGTCGTATGCAGTCCTGATTGTGGCGCTCACCTGCACGGCGCCAAACACGCATACGACCATCATTGGCACCAAGGCAGAAGCGACTCTCATCGCTGAAGACGACACGTCTCCATTCGTCCCTCCATTCACGCCTGTCGCGACACCACTCGAGGCGGGCTGCACGATGTTGGGGCGTGAGCGGAAGACGGCCTAACGGTGTGCGGGACCGTAGCCCAGCTTCATGGAGACGGTTGCGAATGGTCCTCGCCGATACCCCAGGAGCAACAGTGTCCCTAATTTGCTGGGAAGTGGCGGTGCGGTCCCCTACGGCACTGCGTAGGATCCTACGGTCTTGGCGTGCATCCGTGCGTCGCTGCGGTCCGGTCCCAGGTCGACGGGCACGTGCACCTTCCGCCGACCACTGGCGACAACATCGATGTACTGTGGAGACCTCACGCCCCACGTGTTGAGCAATTCGGCGGTACGTCCACCCGGCCTCCCGCATGCCCACTATACGCCCTCGCTCAAAGTCCGTCAACTGCACATACGGTTCACGTCCACGCTGTCGCGGCATGCTACCAGTGTTAAAGACTGCGATGGAGCTCCGTATGCCACGGCAAACTGGCTGACACTGACGGCGGCGGTGCACAAATGCTGCGCAGCTAGCGCCATTCGACGGCCAACACCGCGGTTCCTGGTGTGTCCGCTGTGCCGTGCGTGTGATCATTGCTTGTACAGCCCTCTCGCAGTGTCCGGAGCAAGTATGGTGGGTCTGACACACCGGTGTCAATGTGTTCTTTTTTCCATTTCCAGGAGTGTATATTGTCTTGTGTGGCTTCACAGTCGCGCGCTTGCGCACGCACATAATTTATTGCTGTCGCAATTTATCTAGAATCTACCTATTTTCTATACAAGACCGGCCACCCTATCAGGTCCAGCAATATTTTGGTGCCTCCAGCCAGCATGAGGACGGATCAGAGCCCATCATCTCTATTTCAGTGAGTCTTCTCATTCGTGTTAGGTATGCCTGTGGCCATCTACTTTCACTCTTCCGTTAATGGGCCAAGCGATCGTAGAGCTGTTGGACGTTGTTCTCGTGACCTACGTTCGTGAGACTGATGCGCGTGGTAGTGAGACCACTGATGAACCACTGGAAAAATGCTCCTATCGGTAGACATGAAAAGCTAATATGCTCATGTTTAAAAGACTAGCTGGAAAGTGGGGTACCAGCTGTCTCATACTACATTCCTCAGCACCTTCTAAAATTTTCCCAAAAATTTTGGGATGCGAACGCATTCGCGCTCTTTTTAACAAGTAACTCACGTCTCACTCTCACATGCTCCCTTACTCCCCTAACTGTAACTCACTCACACCCACTAGTCCATCGCTATAAGTCGCTCACATCCATCCACTTCCTCTTGCTAAAAAAAAAAAAAATGGTTCAAATGGCTCTGAGCACTATGGGACTTAACAGCGGAGATCATCAGTCCCCTAGAACTTAGAATTACTTAAACCTAGCTAACCTAACTAACCTAGGAACATCACACACATCCATGTCCGAGGCAGGATTCGAACCTGCGACCGTAGCGGTCGCGCGGTTCCAGACTGTAGCGCCTAGAACCGCTCGGCCACTCCGGCCGGCCCTCTTCCTCATTCTCACTCAAATTTCGAAGGGTGGAAGAGTTCAACCAGAGGGTACTGTTACACATGCAGTTCATTGGCAGTTCTGTGCTAATGTCTCTGGAGGTTTGTTTTACCGGCCCCGTGGGTAGCTTGGAGCACTCGATGTCAGACAACCGGTGTGGTGGCTGCCGAGAGAGGGGCTGGTCGCTGGGACACTGCCTGACTCGTGCCTCGAGTATTTACTCCGCGTCCTGCCTGCCGAGAGAGAGGCTGTTTGCTGGGACGGTGCCTGCCACAGGCTTCGTCTCCGCTGGGGATGAAACACAGGGGCGATTGTCTGCTTGCGTGCCTAAGAGCAAGAATTTACCTCGTACCTGGTCTTCATATCGCTTCTTATTTTTCGTCATCACTGTCAATTGTAGAAATTAATTTATTGACAATATACCACTGGTTGAGCCTCTTTGAGTGTTTAACGTCCAGTAAGACAAAATATTACTGTGTCATGGATTTCCATACCACATGCTGGCTAGAGACCTTAAGGTATCTTTGTTTATCTAATTAAAGGGGGTACAACATACGTAACCTTTACGAGATATGACTATTGTTTTACCTGATAACGTAAGATATACGTATTTGATTTAGGTCTTACAAGTTTTCACTTTTATTTTCACTCTGCAAAACCACAACCTTCGTGGCAAATCTATTTAAGAATTTCTGTTGTGTTTTCTGTATTATCTGTGAATGACATATCTCGTTTTCTCTGAATGCACAACTATAATGAGCCTAGATTTCGTTAACTTTGGTTAGTCACTTCTTCATACCTGATTTTTCTATTCCGTCAAGAACAAAGTTTGTTATGTAGTGAATACTTTCTAATTTAGTTGTATCTTGAGAATAAAACTCACCGCATTTCAATAATACAGTAGTATTTTCATGTTTGCAAAACTACGACGATTTGCTAGCACTCTTATTCATTATATGTACCTAACGTTAAAATATTCGATATGTCTTTGAATACAGCATAAAAATATAGATATTAGCATCGTCTCCAGTAGTCACAAGCCATCTACATGCCCATTTATATTAAATTTTAAATATCATATTAAATTTCCACTGCGTTTTTACGTTTACAGGGGTCAGGTGCGTACTAATTTAATATAAAAAAGTTGCATTACCGAGCGAGGTGGCGCAATGGTTAGCACACTGGACTCGCAATCGGGAGGACGATGGTTCAAACCCGCGTCAGGAAACCTTTATTTAGGTTTTCCATGATTTCCCTAAATCACTCCAGGCAAATGCCGGCCGGCCGCGGTGGGTCTAGCGGTTCTGGCGCTGCAGTCCGGAACCGCGGGACTGCTACGGTCGCAGGTTCGAATCCTGCCTCGGGCATGGGTGTGTGATGTCCTTAGGTTAGTTAGGTTTAAGTAGTTCTAAGTTCTAGGGGACTTATGACCTAAGATGTTGAGTCTCATAGTGCTCAGAGCCATTTTGAGCAAATGCCGGCATGGTTCCTTTACAAGGGCACGGCCGACTTCCTTCCTCATCCTTTCCTAATCCGATGGTATAGATAACTTCGCTGTTTGGTCACTTCCACTGAATCAGCCAACCAACCAACAGTTGCATTTGTATTCACCATTAGTCTGATTACGCAAAACATTTGGACAAACATTAGTTTACATATCCCCTTCTCCCACTTCAAGGAGAGACCAGGTGTAGCTGCAATCAGGCATCGAAATAATTCGATGGTGAAGCTGAAAACTTGTGCCGGACCGGGACACGAAATCGTTTCTCCGGCATTACACGAGAGGTTCCCTTAATCGCCTTGGGCATCCGGACACACTTCCCGCCCCACTGAAATTACCAGGTTCTTACACGACAGTAGTTTTTGGAAATTTGTGGTAAGTAGTATGGGACCAAACTGCTGCGGTCGTCGGTCCCTAGGCTTACACACTACTTAATCTAACTTAAACTAACTTACACTAAGGACGTCACACGTGCCGGCCGGTGTGGCAGAGCGGTTCTAGGCGCTTCAGTCTGGAACCACGCGACCGCTACGGTCGCAGGTTCGAATCCTGCCTCGGGCATGTATGTGTGTGATGTCCTTAGGTTAGTTAGGTTTAAGTAGTTCTATGTTCTAGGAACTAATGACCTCATATGTTAAGTCCCATAGTGCTCACACGTATGTAGTGTCCGCTGTCCAATCACCTACTTGATCGCGGCTGATCCTGTAGTCCAGCGAGAGGCACGAAACCTGTTGTGGATCAGCATAGAAGTTACCAAGGCAGGCACACCTACAGATATACAATACACACTGAAGAACCAAAGAAACTGGTACACCTGCCTAATATCGTGTGCGGTCCCCGCGAGCAGGCAGAAGTGCAGCAACACGACGTGACATGGACTCGAGTAATGTCTGAAGTAGTGCTAGAGGGAAGTGACACCTTGAATCCAAAAGAATACGAGGGGGTTGAGATTTCTTCTGAACAGCACGTTGCGAGGCATCCCAGATATGCTCAATAATGTTCATTTCTGGGGAATTTGGTGGCCAGCGGAAATGTTTAAACTCAGAAGAGTGCTCCTGGAGCCACTCTAGCAATTTTGGACGTGCGGGGTGTCGCATTGTCTTACTGTAATTGCTCAATTCCGTCGGAATGTAGAATGTACATGAATGGAAGATATATACTTTTCGACATGACCGACAGATAAACTATTATTTGTGTGATACATGTTCTGTCAGACATGTCCAACAGAACAAAGAACACACATATATACACTGAAGTGCCAAAGAAACTGGTATAGGCATGCTTATTGAAATACAGATATGGGAACAAGCAGAATACGGCTCTGCGATCGGCAAAGCCTATGTAAGACAACAAGTGTCGGGAGGAGTTGGTAGATCGTTTACTGCTGCTACAATGGCAGGTTATTAAGATTTAAGTGAGTATGATCGTGGTGTTATAGTTGGCGCACGAGCGATGGGACGCACATCTCCGAGGTAGCGATGAAGTGGGGATTTTCCCGTACGAGCATTTCACGAGTGTACCGTGAATATCAGGAATCCGGTGAAACATCAAGTCTACAACATCGCTGCAGCCATATAAAGATCCTGTAAGAACGCGACGAACGACAACTGAAGAGAATCGTTCGAAGTGACAGAAGTGTAACCTCTCCGTAAATTTCTGCAGATTCCAGTGCTTGGCCATCAAAATTGTCAGCGTGCGAACTATTCAACGAAACACCTTCGGTAAGGGCTTTCGGAGCCGAAGGTCCACTCGTGTAACCTTGATGACTGCACGACAAAAGCTTTACGCCTCGCCTGGGCCCGTCAACACCGACAATGGACTACTGATGACTGGAAACATATTGCCTGGTTGGACGAGTTTCGTTTCAAATTGTATAGAGCGGATCCATCCATTCATGTCCATTGTACATTCCGACGGACTCTGGCAATTTCAGCAAGACAATGCGACATCCCACACGTCCCGAATTGCTACAGAGTGGCTCCAGGAGCACTGTTCTGAGTTTAAACATTTCCGCTGGCTGCCTGACTCCCCGGACATGAACGTTATTGAGCATATCTGGGATGCTTTGAAACGTGCTGTTCAGACCAGATCTCCACCCCCTGGTTCTCTTACAGATTTATGGACAGCCCTGCAGGATTCATGGTGTCAATTCCCTCCAGTGCTACTTCAGACATTAGTCGAGTTCACTGCCGCGTGGTGTTGTGGCCCTCTGCGTGCTCGCGGGGCCCTACACGATATTAGGCAGGTGTTCCAATTTCTTAGGCTCTTCAGTCTATATAGCATATCTGTAGGCGTGACTGCCTTCATAACTTCAATTGAGAGGCATTGCAGGATCCGTACCTCATGCAACAGTACAGGACTCGCTGCGGGCAAGTAGGTGAATGGACGATGGATGCTACCAGCGTGTGAAAAACTGAGAATTAGGGTCGGGCAGGACACGCATCCGGATGGCCGATGCGGTTAAGGCAATCACTGGCTTTAAGCGGGAGATCCGGATTCAAGACGCGGCCTGGCACAAATTTTCAACTTTCGCCATCGAATTATTTTGACACCCGATTGCAGCTGGAGCCGCTTTCTCCCTCGAAATTTCGTATGTACGACTGCTGTATCAAACAGCATTGTGATCTCTGTTCTGTGGAACATATTCAGTAGGTGAGACGCCTCACATACCTACATAGTATTTTTATACTTTCATTGCCTTGACAGGGTTTGGGCCTCTAATAGAAATACAGGACTCGCTGGGCACAAGTAGGTGAATAGACACTGGACGCTACTAACATGTATAAGTTGTGAATTTGGGTCGGACGGGTCGTTCGAGGCGGTTAAGGCACCAATCGCCTTAAACGGGAGACTCGGGTTCAAGACCCGGCCTGGCACAAATTTTCATCTTTCGCCATCGAACTATGTCGACGCTTGATTGCAGATGGAGTCATTCTCTCCGTCGAAATTTGATATATGCGAGTGCAGTATCAAATAACAGTGTATTCTGTCTCACATATTCAACGGATGAGACACCACACACACACACACACACACACACACACACACATATATATATATATATATATATATATATATATATATATATATATATATATATATATATATATATTAGGTAAGATTGCCTTGATAACTTCAGTGCGGATGGACGACAGGCTCCGAGCCTCTGGCGGGAATTGCGGACTTACTGCGAGCAACTAGGAGAATTGATATTGGACACTCTTACCTGGTGACAGGTGGAGAATTAGAGTCAGACGGGAAGTATGACCGGGTGGCCGAGGCGACAAGGCAACTGCTCATGTCCAAAGCACTATGAAAGCTCCATAATGATGTGGGCTGTGTTTACATGGAACTGGCAGTGTCCTCTGATCCAACTGAACTGATCAACTACTGGAAATAATTATGTTCGGCTACTTGGAGACCATGGATTTCATGTTCCCAAAGAGCGATGAAATTTTTTTGGATGTCAATGTCCCATGTCACTGGGCCACAACTGTTCACGGTTAGTTTGAAGAACATTCTGGGCAATTTGAGCGAATGATTTGGCTTCCCAGATCGCCCGATGTGAATCCCATCGAACGTTTATGGGACGTGATCGAGAGTTTGGTTCATACACAAAATCCTGCACGGGCAACAGTTTCGCAATTATGGACGGCTATAGAGGCAGCTTGGCTAAATATTCCTCCAGGGGCCTTCCAATGACTGTTGAGTTCATGCCACATCGAGCTGCTGCAGTACGCCGATCAAAAGGAGGTCCAACAAGATATTAGGATATACCTCATGACTTTTGTCAGCCAGTGTATATTGTATATCTGTAGGCATAATAAATAGCCTTGATAGCCTCAGTGTGCATGCACACTAGGTCCGTGCGTGTTGAGAGAATGCAGATCTTGCTGTGAGCAAGTAGTTGAATCGACAGTTGAGACTAGTGTCGTGTGACAAGTTGAGAATTTGGGTCACACGGGAAGTGTGTCCGGATGGCCGAAATCATTAAGGTGACAGTTCGCGTAAAGCAAGAAATCTGCGTTCGAGTCCCGGTCCGGCACAGCTATTCACTGTCGTCATTCCAATAAAGAGCAGGTGGTTCATATTCGTAACTACGAGTAAATTTCCTGTACGTTTAGAGAAAGAAGGATAAAATTTTATGCATATATATCCGCAACATGACCAAGAACGCATTCGCAAGGCAGATCTTCGAGATAGCAAATATACATAAAATCAACACAAAATTGATAAGTGAAACAGAAGAAGATATTAAAGAAGGGAGAATCACACTAGATATTATAAGCGATTGAGAACCGTTCGGCGGCAGGGGTGGCCGAGCGGTTCTAGGCGCTACAGTCTGGAACCGCTACGGTTGCAGGTTTGAATCCTGCCTCGGGCATGGATGTGTGTGATGTCCTTAGGTTAGTTAGGTTTAAGTAGTTCTAAGTTCTAGGGAACTGATGACCTCAGAAGTTAAGTCCCATAGTGCTCAGAGCCATTTGAACCATTTTTTTTGTTGAGAACCGTTCAAAAACATCGTAAAAACACACACTGAAATAAGAACACACGTAAAAGAGAACAAGAAATAAACGATAGGAAGAACACAAGAGAGAACACAGCGAGTGTTGAAGAGAATTTGGGAAGAACGAAGGAACAGGAAATAATCACTACTACTCCCTTTCAAACGCTCTCCTAAAAGGAAATATTCTAAAACAATGCCAAGTTGAGTAATGCAGAACCTCATAAGCTTTTCGTGCTCACGTTCAATCAGTGTTTCCGTCCAGTAACAGCCACATACGCATACAGAGGGCATTTCGAGGTAGCGCCCTTTAAAAGTGCTCTCTTCTCTTTTGAGTCCATTATAAACAAACCGTCATTGAATGAATAAACGAATGAACACCTTAAGCAACTGATAGTATAATCCCTATGAACTACTTTATTGATTAGGATAAAACTTACATGTGCCATCATAGATTTTTTGAGAAATGGTTGTATGTTTGCCACTGCCACAAAACAGTTCAACTAAAATTACGTTATTTTATTATTTTAAAATTAGTGCTGTCGGTAATGTCACATATGTAGGTAAGTATACTCGTATTACCATTTCTTCAGTACTATAAGACAACAAAAATGTGGCAAAATATTTATAAATTGCAGTTGTTGGGACTGAAATACGTCAACTGGCGCCTATGGGTGAGACACTAAATCTGGATAAAAGAGGGAAGAGCAGGCTTGGGGCATTTCCTTGCCATTTCACCTCAAGTCGAATGAATTTACGCACTAAGTTGGCTTGGACTAGCTAGGCGATGGAATGTGACCTCTGTGTTTGCATACGACGAGCGTGCAATAAGTGATGCAACGCATTTTTTTCTGAAAGCAGATTGGTTTTACTAAGGATTTCAATACGCCACATTATTCCCCACTCTTCTTCAACAATTTCCTTTCCAGTGGGCCCACAACTTGTCGAAGAACGACATATTTTATTTTAAGCACAAGTTTTTTGCTGCACTGTTTGTTTATTTACTCGTAGTGATACAAGTTATACGACGAGCTCGTCTCAGCGATTTGCCATTATCTAGCTTATCAGTGAAGATAGTATAATAGGTATAATATTGTTCCTTACGTCTACGTTAGTCTATGTCTACATATGGCACCCTATGCTTACGTCTTGGCTGGTATGAAGCTGTCCATATGGCAGCTTGGAGCGTAAATGTCGGTTGCGTTTTTGTTATAACTCAGTCACATTATTTATATGTTTACTTTTTTGCATGATGTTCTAAAGTTTTTTTTTCTCAACTTTTCTGACAGCTTTGACTCCAGCGATGCTATATGTTTACAATGGAATATCTCTTTCGCAGGAAGCCTGTGATTATGTTTAATGTTTCCAAGATAGTATTTTTATGGTTTTATGCAAGTGATAAGTATTCTGTTGTTTTGCGTTTATCGCAATATTTACCCTTTTTCTTTGATAATGTCAATAAAATTTTCGAGTATGTTTTATGTTTAAAATCTGTTTGTTCGTTGAGAATATCTTCTGGGTAATTTTCTATATGAAGGTAAATTTCCATTTCCTCCAAAATGTTCGTCATATGTCCTTAAAATACTCTATGAACCATTAGTAGGACATTTTCAATATTTTCTGCTTTATGTTGTTTGCTTTTTAAATGCAAGTAATATGTCGATGTGTGTTCTTTAAATCTGATTCCGAAATTCCTGCCTGTTTGTCTGATATAAAATTTACTGCAATCGTCAAAAGGAAGTTTGTAGAAGCCTGGATTTGAAAAAGTGGAAATATTATTTTTTGTTGATCGTATTTTGGTCTTCAAGTTATTATTTGTACGAAACGATAATTTCGTTATTGTTTTCTTAAACAAGTTGTTCATTTGTTCCAGTATTTGGCCTGTTTTTGGTGCTGTAATATAAGTAGGCTTATTTGTGATTTTTTTCTTCTCTTTTTTATGTTATTTATTTCCACATGCCATCTGCTTTTGGCCTTGTACGCTGTTCATATAGTTTTAGCACTATTTCGGTATTGAGATCATTTTCCTGGGCTGTGTACTGTAGCGTTTTTATTTCGTTTTGTATCGTATTATTATCCAGAGGTAAATTGAAAATTCTGTTCATCATTGATTTAAAATATGCGTATTTATGCGAATTTGGATAACAAGAATTTTTATTTGTGATAATGTCGGTCGTGGTAGTTTTCCTATATATTTCGAATTGGTGGTTGTTTCTTGTTTTTGGGTCTAAAAAGTTTGTCGCTTTGTTTTTCCGCTGTAAATTTTATGTTAGGGTGTTAGTTGTTTAGTTGATGATGGATCGTTTGTATGTCTTGGTCATCTCCATCTACTAGTAGTATGGTGTCATCAACGTTATTGTGGTAATAGATAATTTTGTTTAGAACTGGTAAGTTTGAATTGAAGAATTTATTTTCCATCTTATTAATAAATATGTCTGCTATGGTGTGTGGGATGCAATTTCCTACAGCTACTCCACCTGTTTGTGTATAAATTTTATTTTCAAATTATAAATTGTATTGAGGTAACGCAGGTTGTAAGGGATTTATTACTTTATAAGTTTCAATGACATACTTTTCTGTTGTGTATGAGGTTTCTCTTTATGTTCTCTAATGTTTCTGATATTGGCATATTTGTATATAACTTGGTTATATCAAATGAAATTGATTTTCCTACTTGGGGGATCTGTATGCTTTTTATGCTCAGGGCTAATACTACAGAGTTTTAACTGTGAATTTTTGCCCGGGGCAGGATTCTAACCTGCGACCGTAGCGGTCTCGCGGTTCCAGACTGTAGCGCTTAGAACCGCACGGCCACTCCGGCCGGCGATTCATGACAATGAATGATTTATTATATTTCCTGTAAAGACCGCATTACAGTTTTTGTTTTCTTGATTTACCCACTGAATTTGTTGCTGTGATTGTGCTGTATGTGGATAATATTGTTATCCTGAAAGAAAAGATTACTTTTTTCACATAACCGTTATGTTTTATAATATCTACAACACTTCTTTGTCTGCATTTTCTGCTATTGCACTGTGCGTTATTAGTTTATTATTTATGCTTTTCGGGATATATTGTTCAATATATGTGTCGTTGTTGTGGCGTTTCCTGTTTTTTATTTCTATTTCTGTAAGTTTCACTATTTTGTTGTAAGTTGATTTTGTTCTCATATAGACAATTTTGCCAGATCTATTGCGATTTTCAGTGAGGCTATGAGGTATATTATAGTTGTGTTGCATAGTTGCAGTTCTGTGTTATATCTGAGACCTTTGGTAAGTATTCCTCTTTCATCATGCGTTAATTTATATCAGTTAAATTTGTATTCATGTGAAATATTGGAATGGAGATGTGATTTCGGTGTGGGGTTCATGTTTGTTACATTTACATTGCACTGATGTCAGCTTATCTAACTTCTTTTTGTGAATTGAGCATATGCTATAACTGAAATGCCAGATATATTGATCTACATGTTTGTCAGCGGAGTCAAGCACTAAAGCTGTTAAAGTCTTGATTAAGCTCATTTTAAAATGGAGTTTACTAGTGATTTCATGATCCATCCAGATATTTGCTCCGAAGATTTTAAGATGTTGCACTATATTGGATTTTGCTTTCACTTTTATGCACACCTAACATGGTGTAATTCTGCACCTGAGACACATTTTTTTGTGTTTTATTGACATTATTAAAGAAGAAGGGTAAAACCCAAAAAATGGAAAACTTATCATTTACGTAAAAACAACAAAAATACTATCTCGGAAAAATTAAACGTTGTCACTGACTTTCCACGAAACAGCAGTGAAAACGTATAGCTTCGCTGGAGTCGAAGCTGTTTGAATAGCTGTCAAGAAGCAACGTTAAAACGTCACGCAAATAACAAAAACACGACCGACATTTACGCTCCAAGATGCCATATGGACCACGGCATACCAGCTAAGACATAACCATACGGTGCCGTATATAGGTATAGGAACGTAAGGAACAGTATTATACCTATTATACCTGCTACACAGTTACTCTTGATAACGGCAAATCGCCGAAGCCTTCGTGTAACTTATATCACTTAGAGTAAATAAATAAATAAATAGTGTAGTAAAAAACTTGTACTTAAAATAAAATATGTCCTATTTTTCAACATAATCTCCGTTCAATGCCACGGCCTATGCTATGGTGGATATTATCTGGGCTTCCGTGGGACATGTAGTGGTAATCGAAAGTACCACGATAGCTGTAGACTACGTGAACATTATTGCCGAACGCATGCATGCATTCATGACTGATGTCTCCCTGAAGGCGAATGGCATCTTCCACAGGATAATTGCCCGTCTCACATGGCCAGGATCATGTTAAAGTGGTTTGAGTAGTATGATAGTGAACTGACGTTGATACCTTGATCTCCACATTCTCGTGGTCTGAACCCAGTGTAACGCATCTGAGACGCTATCGCGTGTCATCTCCGTGGCCGTAAACCAGCGGCCTGTAATTTACAGGAATTGAGTGACCTTTGCGTAGACATCTGGTGACATATACAGACTAAAGACGTGGCGAATCCATAACACGCAGAATCAGTGCTGTACTGCGTTCCAAAGATGGACCAACCTGCTATTAAACGGGTGGTCATAAATTTTGGTTTATCAGTGTACCTGGAATGGAGTTTTGAGATTTTTCGCCCCGTGGGAAAAAAATTACACGTTTGACTCGCGAAACAGGGAAAATATAAAGGCTTGCTAAGCATTCTGCCACTGGTACTGCCACGGTTATCAGTGCACGCAGAGTGTTGTGTTTGTATAGTTGACAAAGTCCAGAAGGAAGGAAGATTGGGTTTAACGTCCCGCCAACATCGAGGTTATTAGCGACGGAGCACAATTTCAGATGGTGTCTAGGATGGGGAATTATCCATCCCGGAATTTGCCTGGAGCTATTTAGGGAAATCACAGAAAACCTAAATCTGGATGGCCAGATGGGTTTGAACCGTCGTCCTCCCTAATACGAGTACAGTGCGCTAACCACTGCGACACCTCGCTCGGTGACAGTGCCCAGAGACGTGGAAACCAGTGACTCCTCTTGAAGAGCACCAAGTGGACCATTTAGCTTATTGTCCATATCTATCGGTTAAATCACCTGCTATACCGCATGCTCTCACTCCATGAAAGAAGGCGAAAGATTTGGGAACTAACGAAGGACGCTGACGGACAGCTTTGTGAGCAACAACTGTCTTCTTACCAGCCAAGTACTGGCGACGAAATTCCTTCCATCGGGCTTCGAAGCGGTTACCCCCAGCTTGAGCACTTACGCAATAGCATGCTTGGCGACTTCAGCTTAAGTGATGAGTACGTACTGCATATGGACACAGAGTATGGCATGAAAGAAAAACAAAAACAGTGGTTGGAGGGGCATGGAAGAGGTGTGGGTGCGCCTTATCCGATCTTCAATTCGCATTCACATTTTCCAAGTAGCATTCTGGACACAGAATACAATTTGATGAGGCTCATAATTGAAGGGTACTGCTTTGTGGTGCGTGAAACCAAGTTCTTCTTTTAGTCAAGATTACAGTACCAAGTCATGCATCACCTCGTCTTCACTGGTCCTATTAATGACGTATGGTGAGGAGTATCATACGTGAGAGCGCAGGTGGCGGCTCGCCAGCCCAGCACGGGTATCAATAGCCTGGCAACCTGCTCTTCTATTGTTTCGCACACCTGCCGCATATCAGCTTTGCTGTAACACCTTCGACTGTTGCTTTCTCCTCCATAGAAAGATTGGAAAACATTCAGTCTTACCTTATCGGTTAGTGAGAGATAACCAAACTCGAGAATTGTCTGCGAAGTGACGAATAAAACCGACGCTGCATTTACGTTCTCTGCGTTTAGAAAAGTATAGAGAACTGTGTGATGAGCGTCATAATGCAGAACATATTCTTAGGAGTGCAGCAAACTGTGGTAATGAACGCGCCTACTGCATGTCGCTAACTCTTAGACTTCTCATATTCATCGTAATTGTTGCAGTCTGTCATGAGCGTGTTGCTATGCTTATAGTTAAGTATAATAATCCCTAATGGCTTATGTGTAGGCAAACAGAGCCTGAAGACCTTTCAGTCATCACGGGCGCAGTGAAAAAAGAGAATCGCGCCGTTAAAGACGACGGGTAGTTTAGGATTAACATAGTGCTGGATAAATCTCTAGGAGTACCACCCGCAGTCGTGTAATTATCCACCCTCAGTGTGTTCTGCATTCCTCTGTAAAAACACTGACCCTCTTGTATCTTGCTGGGGCTTTGCTTTTGGAATATACTTGGTAGATGAAGCAGGTCCGATAATTGGTCAGGCACACAATTAATAGCCTCAGCATGCACAGCGCAAATTTAGTACTGCACCAGCATACCTTGTAACATAAATAATTGCACTGACAAACATTCCATCGTATTCTGTATTATGGAATACTGGATCTTTAGGCTATAATTTCCTTAAGGGGACAGAGGGGCTTTTGCTGGTAGACGGTTTGAGGCTGATGGGGATCTTTGGAATACTGTCAGACTGGCGACAGTGTAGTATGAGAAGAGAAAATCGGTTTAGAGGAACGAAAGAAAGCAAGGCCTGAGTTCATCGTGTTAACGACGTGCAAATGATTGCGATTACAGCATCACAAAACTTACAAGGGAACACTTCGACCTGGCATATCGAAACCTCGTTTGTTTTCTTTTCCACTGGTAATTAATTTTTCAAGAAGTAAATTTGCAGAATCATTGCTCCCAGACTCAACTGCAAGTAACTGAAGGAAAGAAAATATGATATTCTCCTTCTGTTTTTTGTCTACTGTCCAGCCCTAGATTCATATGTTCCACGACGCCGTGATCGCTTTTCATTGTTTCATTGATTTGCAAGATCGTTACAAGAAATTAAAAGAAAGATAGTAACATTTCACAAAAATGCTGTTTATAATTTAACTATACAATATTCTCTCCAGACTAGTAAGTAACATACATTATAAACACAAGAGCTACACAACGGTGAAGTTTATTCGCTGGAATTGTTGAAAAAAAAAGTAAAATACTGTTACAATATTTTCATCGGAGCATCGACAAATGACTTGTGTATCATCCGCATGTTTCAAGAAATTCCACTCTCATTTATTCGGAATCTTAAATTCGAGAGATGAGAAGTGATAGTTTACTAATGACTGTTATTTGAGTAAACTGACGCGATTGGAGACATAAATCTGTAAGGAACTGTCAATGATAAAGTCATTTGTTAATGATTTGTAAAATGTCTCCCAATTCTCGTGTTTAAGGTCGAAATATACACATACATTTCCTTGCCAGTGTAAGTTCTAAATGCTGTGGCAATCATTATAGGACTTCGATGTGTCTACAAGATTTTCCAAGGAGAGTATTGAGCTTAGAACACGTCATTCTAAGTTTCCTGGCTTCTCTTAGAAGTAACCATAAAACACAGTCAAAAAGATTTATCCACACTAATCGAGGGTATTACAGGGTGTGAATATGAGGATATTTTTCGAATCGACTGACCTACCCATTCGCCCCACTTTAATCCCATGGAACACGTGCAGGATGCTTTGGGGAGACGAGTTGCAGCACGTCCACATGCACCAACGGCCGACCAACAGTTGCCAACAGCGTTGGAAAAGGAATGGGACGCCCTACCAGAAGAACACCTTCCCAACCTTGTGGCCAGCTTGGGAGCATGCTGCAGCGCATGAACTGCTGTCTGCAGTGATCACACACCCTATTAAGAACCGGGTTCAACCTATGGAAATCTCCAGAGGGCTATCATAAATCGCGGTGATTTCAGAGTAGTTATTGTCTTCGAAGAAAAGTGTCAAAATGGTTCAAATGGCTCTGAGCACTAAGGGACTTAACATCTGAGGTCATCAGTCCCCTAGAACTTAGAACTACTTAAACCTAACTAACCTAAGGACATCACACACATCCATGCCCGAGGCAGGATTCGAACCTGAGACCGTAGCAGTCGCGCGGTTCCAGACTGAAGCGCCTAGAACCGCTCGGCCACCCCGGCCAGCAATAAAAGTGTCATTTCTACTCTTCTCCTTGCGTATCTATTTCAGTTTCCATCAGTACTATACTGTAGCAGTTCTTTTTGTTATGGCCCAGATGTAAACGAGTTATGTTATTTGGCAGTGACACCATGTGAAAATTACCTTCGTTCTTTAAGTTTTGTACACCAGTGTACTACTGTGATTCAACAAATGTGTTGTATGTCGCAAAAAATAAAGATTCATCACAGATCTAAACTAACCTGATAATTGTTCAAAAATTCAATCTGAATGAACGCAAAAATGACCTTAGGGAGAAGAAAACGCGAAAAACACCCAATGAAATCGAAACTAAACTTTTATCCAACGATCTGACAAAAACCCTAAGATGTTATTGTCTTAGATAAAGGCAGTTAAGGCCGGCCAAAGTGGCCGAGCGGTTCTAGGCGCTTCGGTCTGGAACCGCGCGACCGCTACGGCCGCAGGTTCGAATCCTGCCTCGGGCATGGATGTGTGTGATGTCATTAGGTTAGTTAGGTTTAAGTAGTTCTAAGTTCTAGGGGACTGATGACCTCAGAAGTTAAGTCCCATAGTGCTCAGAGCCATTTGAACCATTTTGAGCGCGTAATAACTAACCTGATCATTGTTTCCATAATTTTATCTGAGCTTGTTTGATACAGAGATTATGAACAAAATTGAGATTCATGTCACTGACAGTTGCTTCGAATCTGTTCAGAGACTCTCTTGTTCTGTTGTTGTAGTAATCTGGTATTAGCGAAGCAGACGACTATGGCTACTCCTGCGAGGCTGGTAGGAGATATATGTCATTGAGGGTTACGCTCCGTCACCTACTTGTGGCAGTTAGTAGCTCAGTTAAAGTAGAAGCCATAGGAAGACCTGTGGACATAAATGTTTCATTAGTGTGTATTTCGGGGAAATTGTAATCTTGATGGAAAATTACACTACTGCCCATTAAAATTGCTACACCACGAAGATAACGTGCTACAGACGCGAAATTTAACCGACAGGAAGGAGATAATGTGATATGCAAATGATTAGCTTTTCAGAGCATTCACACATGGTTGGCGCCGATGGTGACACCTACAACGTGCTGACATGAGGAAAGTTTCCAACCGATTTCTCATAAACAAACAACAGTTGACCGGCGTTGCCTGGTGAAACGTTGTTGTGATGCCTCGTGTAAGGAGAAGAAATGCGTACCATCACGTTTCCGACTTTGATAAAGGTCGGATTGAACCCTATCGCGATTGCGATTTATCGTATCGCGATATTGCTGCTCGCATTGGTCGAGATCCAATGACTGTGATGTCCTTAGGTTAGTTAGGTTTAAGTAGTTCTAAGTTCTAGGGGACTGATGACCTCAGATGTTAAGTCCCATAGTGCTCAGAGACATTTGAACCATTTTGAAAGGCAGTTAAAAGATCAAATTTGCCAATTCCGTCTCTCGCTGATGATAATGGGACCGAAATGAAGATTAACGGATAGAAGTCTGAAATAAAGAAGCAGATGTTTCGAAATTGTTTGACTGAAAAGGAGACACTGCGGTTCCTCCTCCTATTTATCACATGTCCTCCTTAACAACAAATATTGAGGTACGTGATCGCTGAATGGAAAAGCAATTACATGCGATTATGACGTGATGTTATTCTTATGCGGTCGTACACTATGTGATCAAAAGTATCCGGACACCCGGGTGAAAATGACTTACAAGTTCATGGCGCCCTCCATCGGTAATGCTGGAATTCAATATGGTGTTGGCCACCCTTAGCCTTGATGACAGCTTCCAGTCTCGCAGGAATAAGTTCAATCAGGTGCTGGAAGGTTTCATGGGGAATGGCAGTCCATTTTTCACGGAGTGCTGTACTGAGGAGAGGTATCGATGTCGGTCGGTGAGGCCTATTACGATATCGGCGTTCCAAAACATCCCAAAAGTGTTCTATAGGATTCAGGTCAAGACTCTATGCAGGCCAGTCCATTACAGGGATGGTATTGTCGTGTAACCACTCCGCCACAGGCCGTGTATTATGAAAAGGTGCTCGATCATGTTGACAGATCGAATTGCTCTTCAACGGTGGGAAGCAAGAAGGTGCTTAAAACATCAATGTAGGCCTGGGCTGTGATAGTGCCACGCAAAACAAGGGGTTCAAGCCCCCTCCATGAAAAACACGACCACACCATAACACCACCGCCTGCGAATTTTACTGTTGGCACTACACGCGCTGGTAGATGACGTTCACCGGGCATTCGACATACACACACGTTGCCATCGGATCGCCACATTGTGTACCGTGATTCGTCACTACACACAACGTTTTTCCACTGTTCAATCGTCCAATGTTTACCGTCCTTACACGAAGCGACGCTTCGTTTGGCATTTACCGGCGTGGTGTGTGGCTTATGAGCAGCCTCTCGACCATGAAATCCAAGTTTTCTCACCTCCCGCCTAACTGACATAGTACTTGCAGTGGATCCTGATGCAGTTTGGAATTCCTGTGTGATCGTCTGGCTAGATATCTGCCTATTACACATTACGATCTTCAACTGTCGGCGGTCTCTGTCAGTCAACAGACGAGGTCTGCCTGTATACTTTTGTGCTGTACGTATTCCTTCACGTTTGTACTTCACTATCACATCTGAAACAGTTGACCAAGGGATGTTTAGGAGTGTGGAAATCTGGCGTACAGACGAATGACACAAGTGACGCCAAGTCACCTGAGCACGTTCGAAGCCCGTGAGTGCCGCAGAGCGCCATATTCTGCTGTCTAATGACTACTGAGGTCACTGATGTGTAGTACCTGGCAGTAGGTGGCAGCAGAATGCACCTAATATGAAAAACGTATGTTTGTGAGGGCGTCCGGATACATTTGTTCACGTAGTGTACGTAATGCTTATAACCTTTCTCTCTATCTGCATGGAGTTTATCACAGATCTCTTTGCGATAAAGCGGTTGAAGCATCTGGATCTTGAAATATTGGGAACATTTAGTCATGGACTGCGTTTCTGAAGCTGAAGCGACCTATTATATTTATTTTTTTCTTTCGTTTACGATCGTAGAAGTTTGGTCGGAGATTGTTTGCAACTGTAACATTATTGTCGAGATGACCTACTTATTTAACTTGTTTGTCAGTTTTTACTTAATGTGACTTCTTTATTACCAAACTGTTTGGTATAACATCTGAGTAAATGTTTCATTCATTATTTATGATGATTTATGTAAATTTATGTAATGTATGGATGTAATCTCAAAAGTAACATACTGTAAAAGAACGAAAATGTTAAAACTGTACTTGTAATACTAGTTCAATCGTAGGGAAAGTAGGTTTGTAGTCATGTAAAAATTGGAGGGAAGTCCCTCTGCGATAATTCTGAGTGTCTTATTTCACTGAATTGAAAAGCAATTATCTTCCTTCACAGAAGTTAATAAACTTTGTGGAGTTGTAAAGTACATAATTATTTAGTGACCATAAGTTCTGAAATACGCCACGTGTTTTTCATAGAAAGATAGTTGAAGTTTCATCAAAATACAGTTACTAACAGAAGATTTAAAGTATTCAGTCTAAAGATTCTTCTCATTGAAAGAACACTGCTTATTATTTCATATGTTATATAGTTAACAATGTTGCTACTGTTGTGTTGTAACTAAGATGTTCTGCGTAGATCAGAGTCTAGTGATGACTAGTTTTTGGATCCCCATGGTAATAATTGAGCGAGATTTAGATTTCATATTACAGCAACAATACTCAAGAAGTACAGCTTTCATTCTTATCACTTGTATGTATTACAGTGAGCAAATAGCTACAGCTATACTACATTCAGATATCACATGTCCCACCTGAGCTAAATCGTATAAAGACGTGAATGTTCCTTGAGAATACAAATAATGAAACTGCGAAAAGAACCCCTTGTCCAAGTTAGTACTGCTCCACCATTAGTAGTCATTTATCTAAACCATTAGCTTCCTACTGTAATGTACAGATAGTGTTATTGAGAGTCAGTTGCTGCCTAAACGTATTAATAGTCCTCCTGTGCAGCTCATGTCAAATCACTGGTACATTGCTTGCTAAATTGCGCTACTGCCTTGTACCTTACCAACAAAACAGCATTTCAGTATCAAGTAAAGTCATTGCTAATAGTTAATTTTCTTTACGTCCCATGCTAGTACTTGCTACAACTTTGCTCAATTAGGCTGGCACTCGTTTCCTTTTACGTAATTATAGTTTACTCAATTATAAATAGAACCTTAGTTCGAGTCTCGTTTGTTCTGCTACTGATTATTTTCTGCAGAAATCTTTAGAGAAACAAAACCAGTTTCATACCTTTCCATTACGCACGATCACTGTCAGATAAGCACTCTTTCACAGGAGTAATATTATCGGTATGTTACCAATTTAGTAGTAGCCGGTAGTGTTAAACGATGATCCCTGAAAGAAAATTGTGTACCTTGTTAGAACAAATATTGTTTGGATCTGATTTCATTGGGGTTTTGAAAAGTTAAAATAATGGCCTTGACACTATTCCCATCCCACATAAAGCCAAAAGTGCTTCTAGGGGACATCCTGAAGAGGTATGCTGTAGACCAGAATCTGTGGGCGGGTAATGAACAGTTTTGACTCAGTATCGTCCCATTTGTCGAGGTGGTGCAATGTCGATCTATAACAGTTGATTTCGGTAGAGAGTATTAGGAACCTTTCCTGTTTCTTTTGTTCTATCTTCGTATTTTTGAGTCTATTAAATATTTTATACACTTCATGTTTGCTTTTCTTATCGTTACATTGCCTCACAGTATATAATAATAGTTATAAATGAGTCTTGAGGATACTTTTAAAGTGCCAGTGTGGATGATATCGTATGGCTCACGGCCTATTGTTGATAACAGTATTAAGGCCTATGTCATGTTAGGCATAGGTGACAGTACTGAGAGCGTCTACTATCATACCACGATACTATTGGACTTGGGCTGCCTGTGGCCATTATCGGAAACACACGAAGACGTTACAATGAACAAGAACAGTGATAACTGAGGAAACCGCATCGCGCTCTGAATGATTCCAATACAGTTGTTGATATACTATCAAGTGAATGAGCGTGTCCTCGTGAAATACCACGGTAAGAGTTCACGATAGGCCCACCGAAGTGCCCTCACTTCCAGGTGCAATACTCTCGTGTTGTATGGTGATGGAGGAAGGGAGAGAGTGAAACTTGGTGCCAACACACAGCCTACTGCTCCCGAGTAGCGCGAAGGGGAATGTCGGGCGGCATCATCCTCACACTTGATGCACTACTGAGAGGTTTGGCATGTCACTCAGGACAAGGAGGTAGAGTTTGGTGGCCACGAAACGACCGCCGCTAGTTCTCTTCCAAGTGTAAAATAACGATGAAAGTACTTTTCAAACCAGAATTATAGATGGCTACCTTCGAGATGAGTAACCGCACAAGTAAGAGTAAATAATATCGGCTACGGAGGAAGTACTTCATTAGACTAATGATACCGAATTTTAACACCAGAAGTCTTAATGTTTTAGTGTTTACTGTCTGGTGTATAAGTTTCCTATCCATCTTGAAATTTTTAGTCCCTTAATAGAAATCTTCAGTCGTTATGTAGTTCCTAAGTAACACAATATGGGAGGTAAAGCACCTAGTACCTTAGGAAGTCTGAAGGAAACAATCGAGCATAAATATAATCTATACCTATTAGAGTACATTAGGTGGCTTTCACCTACTAAGTTATTAAACATGGATTTACTATTTCTGTTTTTATCTGAATAAAATAATTATATTAGAATCACTAAAAACACAGAATGTAAATCCTAAGAAAACATAGGCTTCTTACAATACTGTGTACTTGCATTGACATAGCTCACCACGAAGACAATATAGGATTGGATTGATTTAGGGGGAGGAGACTAAACTGCGAGGTCATCGGATTAGGGAAGGAAGTCGCAGTGCCCTTTCAGAGGAACGTCCCTGCATTTGCCTGAGGCGATTTAGAAAAATCACGGAAAACCTAAATCAGGATGGCCGGACGCGGGATTGGACCGTTTTCCTCCCGAATGCGAGTCCAGTGTGGTAACCATTGCGCCACCTCACTCGGTAAAATAATATTCAATGATTGTTAATAGGGATTTGATTATTAGCACAATCATTTCCTTCCTATGATATTTGTGCATATAAGACTCTCCATGTCAAGTAGCGTGAATCAACAATGTCAAGAAAATAATGTCGAATTACGATCACTAATTATGTCGCTTCATGTATCTATGGGTACAATGCTTCGTGGATCTGTTATTGTTAAAATGAAACGGAAGGAACATATATGGAGCTCTGAAGAATATCTATGTTCACGAAGAACGTGCAATTCTAGTACGAAGCCAGTATGGCGATTGAAAGACAAAGAGGGAGCCGAACCTGTGATATATTGGCATGACCGTACTACTGTACACCCCTCTCCAATGTATCATGTCTCGCTGGGAGGAATTCTACGCAGCTAGCTCAGAGGAACCTGATATGCGAGGGTATAAATAATGGGAGTTGTTACCAAGGCACTGCCTGCCACTCTCGTTTCTCCTTCTGTAGTCACTTCACCACTTCTAGCGCAATGCAGAGCTAACAATTCTATGAATGAGGCGGAACTCTAGACCGAGCATAAATGTAATTAGAGAGCGCAAAATTCTGAGACTAAAGTTACTATGCCTTTCACTCCCGCACTTTGGTACACCTGCTATCCGTACCGCAGCAGAACTCACTCTGCAGGAAATCCAGAACATGTACTCTCTTCTGGCAATTCACAACTCTTGTTGCGCAATGGTATGAGAGTGGGACGACATGTGTAACCCAGTTTTTGACGTCCCCTGGTAAATACTAGCGCGTGTCTTCCATTTCGTAAGTAAAGGGTGAAAATTGAATCTGTTGATGGCCCTTGAGATCAGTAAACTTCTGACATTTATCCTCAAATTGATTTGTTTTCTAGATCGAAACACAGTTCGTTGGCAAATTGTTGGTTTTTACTTACAATTTCTGCTTGGTATTTCGCCTACATCAGAAAATGTCGTCTGCTGGCATGTCTTTGGTTTCTTTCTTCGTTAGGGACTGGTAATTGTGGTCTACTTTCACGCTGCTTTAGAGAACTATGGTTTTTTACGTTTAACACAGCGCGATTTCGTACAGCACCGTTAACTGTTTGTTTATATACTTCTAAGTGTTGTAGTGTTGCCAACATTGCCGATAGTTTTTTATTTGATCTATAAATATTTTTCTCTGTAGTTCATTATACAATGGGATTACTGGCAGGACATTTGACAGAAGATATAAATAACAAATCAGAGCATATAAATAGATACAAACCATTCAACATTTGCAGACCATCTAAAACAGGAATACCACAGACCAAGCACGATTGAAAAAACCGCGCGGGGTAGCCGCACGGTATGAGGCGCCTTGTACGGTCCGTTCGGCTCCCCACGTCGGAGGTTCGAGTCCTACCTCGGCCATGGATGTGTGCGTTTTCCATAGCGTAAATTAGTTTAAGTTACAAAAAGTAGTGTACAAGCTAAGGGGCCGATGACCTCTGCAGTTTGGTACCATAAGACCTTACCACAAATTTCCGAATTTTTACTCTTGAAAAATATGTGAGCATCATAATAGTCAGTAAATACAGACGCCTCCTTCCCTTCCTAGAAAATTTCCATATTCAGAGCATTAAAACAAAATAAACACTTGCTCAATCACCAAATAAATATTAGAAACCGGACACTATATAAAGTAACTGAAGAAATCACATAGAAACGAAAAGGAGCTTTTCCATCCTTCACCCTCTCTCTCTCAGCTCAGCCCCCCTTTCTCACTCTCCTTCCTCCCCGCTCCTAATTTCGTATTTCGTTTCATCTCTTGCCCCTGACCTTTCTCTTCCAACTCACTCTCCATAGCACTACTATGCACTTACGTCCACTCACCTTTGCATCACCTTCCGCCACCTTCGCGCCGCAAGAAAGAACACCACTATTCCTAAATTTATCCTTACCCTTATATAAATACACAGTAAAATAAATGAATAGAGCAACACACATACAATGAAGTACAGTAAGAAAGAAATATAGATCAAAGAAGAATTAGGGGCAATGCTAAAACACAATACACACTTAGTAGTATACAAATAGTGAATAGTGGTACACGAAATTGTGCTGTGTTAAACGAAAAAATAGCATAGTTCTGCAAATCAGGGTAAAATTAGAACACAGTTACCAGTGCTTAACGAAGAAAGAAACCAAAAACGTGCTAGCAAACAGCATTCCATGATGTAGACGAGAAATCGAGAAGGAAACACCGTAAGTAAAAACCAACAATTTGTTAACGAATTTTATTTCGATCTAGAAAACAAATCACCCTGTAAATATCTTTAATTATTGACCCCTGATAACGCTTTATTTCAAAAAAGAGAAACGCATCTGATGAGAAAAACAAGCACAATAACCCTCGGCTCGGTGTGGGGCTGCGGTGGGGTGGGTGGAAAGCTGTGGCCTGTTGTGGGGGCAGGCAGTGGTGACCGAGCGGTTCTAGGCGCTTCAGTCTGGAACCGCGCGACCGCTACGGTCGCAGGTTCGAATCTTGCCTCGGGCGTGGATGTGTGTGATGTCCATAGGTTAGTTAGGTTTAAGTAGCTCTAAGTTCTAGGGGACTGATGACCTCAGGTGTTAAGTCCCATAGTACTCAGAGCCATTTGCACCATTCTGTTGTGGGGCTGTAAACCACTGAGGGCTATGGCGGGACGAAGCCTCTCCGTCGTTTCTAGGTCCACGGTTTCATACACAATACACACAATAACATTTATTATGTTTTAGGCGTTATTTTTCTTTCAGCTTGCCGATCTTTATGATGATAGTCACGTGACCGTAATCAACAACGATGCCCCCCTAACAGATCAAACAAATAAAAGTTGATCAAAAATTATCTAATAAATAGAACAAATTCTCTGTATCCCTATGTCTACTGTCACAAAAAATGAACAACATTTATTGACAGTGATGAGAACTCTTTAATTTCTCCTCGAAGGTAGATAGTCAGCAACTATTGCCCTATCAGCCACCAATGAAGGAACAGTTATAGCAACCCGTACACATGTATTGCTTCAGTTGACAATGATGATGAATACGAATTTTTTTAAAAAAATTTTAACAATATTTTTATGCTTTCTGTATAACCCTTGGTGAACTGTATTAATTATATTAAATTTTTAATGTTAAACTATTGTTAATATGAGGATATAAAAATGCTTTAAGTATATTTCTAGCTTTCTTTAGTCTTGTAAGCACTGCAGAACTGCTTGACACGTTTCAGTAATTGTCTGACCGAAAACCTGAAGTGAAATAGGTGTAGGGACTTCTGCGCGGGTTGCCTAGTAGTAAATCGCGTGTCGTCTGAATACAACGTCTGCGGTAGAGACCACTCAGTGCCTAAATTTCTATAGCGCCTTTCGTCCAAATAATTGAAGTCATGACTGTAATGGAAACACAGCTGCATCGTATTTCACTTTCTGACACAAGCAGACAGATTTCTTTGCAAACAGTCTGCCTGTGAACGTCGCATGGGCCAGAGCTGCGTGGGACCCATTAGCTGGTAAACGCTAGAGGCTCCAGCGGCGGGTCTGTGCTCCCCCGCCTTTTGTCGAAAGCGCCATCTACGCTCGTCGCTCTGGATGGTATAAAATGCTTTGCTGTTGTTGAGTGATACACCACAAAAAAATGTCTGCGACTTGCATTTCACGCTCGATAGCAACAGAGGCAAACGACCCATATTTATATGATGAATATTGTATTATACTAATATGCAAGACATGAGTATGGCTCAGAATTAATTATTTAGCTTGTTATTCAATCACAATACCTCATTACGATAATTAATGTTACTATTAAGGCTTTGTATCTCGTTCCTTTTCATTTTAGAAACGATTTGTCATGCCGTTTTCTTTTCAGAAATTCGTACGTTTTCATGAGCCTCAGTGAGTAACTGTAGTGTAACGTGTTTTTCTGTAATTGTTTGTTATCCCTTGCGGTAAATGTTTGCGATAAACTGTGTGAATACCTTGTGCATTTTCTAAGTGATGCAGGCACACTGCACATTGTGAAGTGCATGTATGGATTCATGGAGAACCTAGGGCTAATCGAAAGTGATATTTAAGGTATTCAGTTACATTTGAAACCAAAGAAAGTGTCCAGTGCTGAAGCTACCCAGAGTGAAAAGAAGTTGGTAACTGTAGTGTCGTCGTCCGGAGTGGCCGTGCGGTTCTAGGCGCTACAGTCTGGAACCGAGCGACCGCTACGGTCGCAGGTTCGAATCCTGCCTCTGGCATGGATGTGTGTGATGTCCTTAGGTTAGTTAGGTTTAAGTAGTTCTAAGTTCTAGGCAACTGATGACCTCAGAAGTTAAGTCGCATAGTGCTCAGAGCCATTTGAACCATTTGAACGCCCGACAACTGAGCTGTTTCCAATACAGGCTCAGCATGGACCCCCAAACGGTAGCAGCAACGGTCACGCATTGGCCCGAAAAATCCCAGAACTAGTGGGTATCTACAACAGACTGGCATCTGCCTTAAGTTACTAGAAACACAATAATTTATTACATCACATCATCTGTAGACTTAATCAACCTATTAATGAACATCAGCAAAGCAGTACAAATCTATTATCTTATTGCGTAAGGCCAGTTATACATTAAGCCGCGAGCGAACTAAATACACGGCCAGCCGGCACGCGCGGGCAAAGGGGGCGGAAAGTACACAACAGCACAAGCAGGACGCAACCAAGGACCCCGCACCCGCTACCAAGACAACAAAGCAAACAGCGGAAGTCCCGATAAAACGATATCAAATGAAAGTAACTAGCCTTCAGGCTAACGGTATGTCGAGACCCCCCCGTCGCAAAACTCAAGGCGACTTACAGCAAATAGCCACACTTATATTTCTGATTAAATCAGAACTAATTACCATATCCACATATTGTCATTGAAAGAATTCTTGTACTTTCATTAATAGAATCAGTTTCAAACTATTTAAACACACAATAACAACTGGACTGTCAGTAACTTGTGAGAATTTATGAAACTACTCATTTAGAGCTAGACATGTGTCTCTCAGACACTGTCACTTCAGATAGAAACGTAAAAGTAATGTTTTTGAAATTCGCAACAAAATATATCCAGGAAAAATTTTATCCGTGTATATCTATTGAAATTGGCCAGCTTAACTCCGTCGTGTGATTTAAATACAATATCCAGGCGACACGTAGACAAGGACCAGTCAGACTGTTTTCAATGGCGGTTAACACTGACAGTAGCAATCTACAAACAGAATGTATCAACCCTTAAACATCACATCACATACAGCTCTCACTAGAACCTTGCGTACTAAGCAAGATGAAATTAACACATTCGAGGACAGACTCAGTAGGAGTAGCAACGGCCCGCCAAGAAAATGAAGTCATCAGCACTTAACCCAGTAGTCGATTCCGCCAACAATTTACAGCACAGGCGAGGCCGATACCCTCTTGCTTGTTCGACGAAGCAAATTACACCACTTAAAAATAGAAATAAGTTTCACACTGATCCTGTTCGGATTGTGGGGGAAGCTTATTTTAACAAAACTAAAAATGAGTGTAGAACGACTTTGTCCGAAAGTCAAGGAACAGTACGATACTACACACTGTTAACCTCAAACGGACTCTTTCTACGTCCTGTCTTGTGTAATATACTACTAGAATATTTGGAATACCACCAAAATGTGTCGATATTATGGATAATAGATTAATTCATCGATGCCATGGAATTATAAATCAGACTGTAGATTCACAAGAAAAAGTTGAATGTACAACTACTGAAGCAAGAACAAAACAGAAGAAATTGACAAATGTGCATATGTGCACTTTCATATGTTTCTCACCTCCAAATGTACCGTAGCTAACGCGTAATAACTAGCCTGATCATTGCTTCCGTAATTTTATCCCAGCTTGTTTGATACCGAGATTATGAACAAAATTCAGATTCTTGTCACTGACAGTTGCTTCGAATCTGTTCAGAGACTCTCTTGTTCTGTTGTTGTAGTAATCTGGTATTAGCGAAGCAGACGACTATGGCTACTCCTGCGAGGCTGGTAGGAGATACATGACATTGAGGGTTACGATCCGTCACCTACTTGTGGCAGTTAGTAGCTCAGTTAAAGTAGAAGCCATAGGAAGACCTGTGGACATAAATGTTTCATTAGTGTGTATTTCGGGGAAATTGTAATGGTGATGGAAAATTATGCACCTAATATTTCACATGTCGTACGCTGCATGAACGGAAACTGGTGTCATTTGCTTTACTATCCCTGCTCTGAAATTGTGACACCGGCGTTAACAGACCTCTTACAAACCCGAAACTTAAAAAAACGGGGAATTCTAGATTAAATCTAATATGGTAGCCTGAAAGGCGACGTTAGAATGTATCAGGAGATGACGCTACATAAGAACCAGACGCGCTCGCGCCAAGCCTGTGAGAGTCCGTATAATAGGAGCACGACAAGCATTTCGTTACACAGCTTCCTGTAGCACAGCTAAGAATTGGCAACATCGTTGTAAAAATTTGGTAGTCCTTTGTTATTGCATTTGCTTCCGTGTGTGGTCTTGAGTCGTACTGCCAAATTCTCTTGACTCTCCCTTCGCACATCGATTACTTACTGTACACAATCCTCATGTGGAAGATGAGACACTGAGACAGAAAATTTAATTTTTGGACTCCAGAAACGCCGTACTTCACAAAAGTAACAACTGTTCTTATCTTTAACGTTGCGTTTTGACGCATGGAGACCAATATTGTAATGGTTAAAGACTTGATCTCAGCAGCATCTCGTTGCCTCAGTGTTTCTGCGTACATTTTGCTGTGCAATGGCGACGTGAGTTGTCAGTTCTAATCGCTGTGTGGACCAATACACTCACCGATATTATTCTCCGTTTTATTAAATGTAGCTGCAAACTACTAGAAGAAATTCTTTAACAAAATCTGAAGAAAAACTTTACACATTAAGTTCTCACACAAGTTCTAAACAGTAAGTCGCGTTAATGGTCATAGATGTCTGCATTACGAATGTCAAGCAGCATCACTATACAAACGTCTCTAAAGAGCATCGCCTCATCCGTCAACTATACGTATTTAAGTTTTGTTCGTCATCTGTGAACCATATGTTAGGGGAATAATTATGAAGTGAACATACTGATTAATATAATGTAGTTCCTCTGTGCTAAATCTCTGTAACAGTAATTATGCACCTCTGTGGCAGTTTTCTGACAATGGCGTTAGCAACTTCCTTCCATTATCGTCAGCTTAGAAGCAAGGTACTTCGTTGATTTAAATCTAATTGAATACCTTAATTATCACTTTCGAGAAGCACTAAGATTTGCATGAATCCGTACATGATCTTCGAAATACGCAGAGTGACTGTGTTACATAGAGCATGCACAGCATGGTATTCACAGGGTTTATCACATAAATTTATCGTAAGGAATCAAACAGAGACAGTATAACGCATTGCACCACAATTATTCAATTCAAAAACAATCGAATTCCTGACGAAAAAATTGCGTGAAGTATCGCTTCTATAAGAAAAAGAAACGAGATATAAAGCGCTAATAATAACATTACATAATGTAGTGAGGTACTGTGATTGGATCACAAGCTGTATAATTCAAGGGGACTAATGACCTCAGAAGTTAAGTCCCACAGTGCTCAGAGCCATTTGTATAATTCAATTCGAGCCATTCTCATGTCCTGCATATTAGTGTAATACAATACTCATGGTATAAAAACGGGTCGTCTGCTTCCGTAGCTATCAAGCGTGAAATGCAAGTGGCAGACATTTTTTGTGGAGCGTCACTCAACAACAGTAAAGCATTTTTTACTATCCAGAGCGATGAGTGATGCTGGCTCTTTCGACACAGTACGAGGGTGCATAGTGCCATATCGCTTTAAACACAATGTATGGTGAAATCTAGCTATGACTGTGGAATGCGAAATAGCTGATTTACAGTAAACAGCAATGGAAATTGTTTATGTATCAGAGTACTGGCCGAAATCAATGGAATCGTGAACGTTTACTGCATTAAATGACACACGAAGAATTACTTATAAATCTCCATTCCCATTTGAATCGGCTTATAAATAATGGATCGTTGCAGTCCACCGGAGAGTGATGGACTGCATCTTGTGCACATAGGTGCAGAATAGCCGTTTGTGGGCTAACTGATGGAGTAACTACATTTAATGGACAGTCGTTAGAAAAAGTTGGAAACTTTCAGTTCTGTACAGAAATTCAGCAAGACTGCATAGGAGAAGAGCTATTAGCATACACACAGGAGGAGGGGCAAGACTTTAACAATAGTTTCATGGAGGAAATAAGTGATAGAACTAAAATTTTCGAATGCTCTCGCCTAGAAGAACTGCAAGAAGGAACAGAGCTATTTGTTAAAACCACAAAACAGATATTTTACAGGAAGAAAATTAGATTTGTATTAGAATTCGAAAATAATGGATAATTGTGGTGCAATGCGTTGATCTTTGTATTTGTCGAATTACTGACTGGAGATAGAAATAACTGATTCAGATGAGGATTTAAGTTACAAATTAAAAATTAAGATGACTGTTATTGGCACCACACCAAACAAAAATAAAGAAATATTTTTTTTCTGTGTGTAAATGTATATGCAAAATTAATAAAGATTTTGTACTAGAATATTTATTATTATTCTCTACCCTGTCAAAAATCTTTAAATATCTCTTATACACATGTATGTCTTTTGGGCGGAGAGAGTGGGTAGCTGCATTACCCTGAAAAGAAGTTGAAACCACGTATTTGAAAGTTAACGGCCCACGTTTCATACCTAAGTGAAGCAGCGCCACCACATTTATACTAATCATTGTATGATTCTAGTGAGAGTTGAGTAATTAATAACACAACTGTGGAACAATGATGTATACTCCACGATTCTTCAAGGGAGAGAGGCTGTAGATTCAAGTTCAATATGGAGGTCTGTAGTGTATGTCTTGATACGACACTCTCATTTCACTTTGTGCAGTCGATGATGACAAGTGATACTATTTCTTTAAACTTCTCTGGGCTGAGCATGCATCCAAATACAACGCCCTCATAGTATGAAAAGCGAAACCTTGGTTACATATCATACAATAGACCAATATTTTCACTGTTCCAGTCAAGTTGTAGATCGTCTTATGGGTAATATATAGAATTCAAGAACAATTTTGTATTCATTATAACTGTCGAATATGCTGGAATCCTTGTTTAAGTTATCTTTCCTGTCTGTCTGCTGTGCCAGAGTAATGAATCCAGGTGTTTCTAATTGAACAGCCATCTTTATTGATGATCTGTGTCTTGATGTCATTGGTATAACTGGATACTCAAAGAATTCTCATGAACAGAAACTTAATGGCAGCTGAAATCCGGAATTTAGACTCATAATGGCTTCGGATGATCCTCGTCTGATACAGATATGTGTGGTACTTTCCACACCAACTTATCGAAAACAATTTTATTGCCTGCTGCTTGCACTTCTTGAATGTATGCATTATTATCTGCAGTACTTGGAATGAGAATCAATTCCTGTGTGTCGCTCATAATGATGCATTTATTTTCCTTAAAGAACCACACAAATATTTTGAGAGGGATACACATACTGAAGTGATGACTTATTGATACACACGTTTTGCGTGTTGATGTGATTCCAATGTGTGCCATGCAGTCAGCTATGATGGCATTAAGTTTTTATCATCTTTTATGAAACAGAAGACCGAACACTTTATGTGTAAGTCACCAAGTTTCTGGTGAAGAACTTACATCATTCTTCATAAATGTGTCTTTCAAGTATAGAAAATTGCTACTTAGAATTGTTAAGTCATATTGATTTTGAATAAAGATGGCACTGGCTGGTCCATGCTGATGCTTCCTCCTTTCACTATGAAGAACAGACCTTGATTGCGGGGAACCCATGGAAAAATTATTCTTGATATACAAATTCCGAGGGAAGGGGGAAAAGGGGAAGCTTGGTTCCTATTGGTACTATTAGTCCTTTTTTTAAGCATTGGTGTTGATCCAGAGGGAAACGGAGGGGGGCTGGGTGTGTGAACAGGATGTTGTAACATGATACACCATCTCAAGGCCATTTGTATGCAGTATGCCTACAGTCAAGTGTTGCCTGACATCGGAAATCCGTATCAGGTGTTGGGGCAGGTCTGCGGCTGTGGGAGGGTGGTAATGACCTTAGATATAACCCAGCCTGTTCAATCAGCTGTAACGTGATGCCCCCTCTCAGTGTCATTTGTATCCAATACCAACATGATCAACTGTAACGTGACATCAGAAGTGACGTTATTCAAGGTCATTTGTATCCAGATACCACCCTATTTCCCTACATATATGCACAATAAGTCTGTACGTTTCCTTTGCTTGAACCGTAACATGGGCATTGTTACCACATTAGTCTGGGTACAAATATGTACAATATTCACAGTAACTTACTGTCTCTCTTTCATCCATCAGATGCAAGTGAACTGAATTACAAACCGTCAAAGCATTTGCTTGAAATATAGCAACACCCTATTCATAAAACCGTACAAATATTTACAACTTAAAATAGCAGGTAATTCTTGAGATTAATTTGTTCTTGTACAGTTTTCGGCTCATAATCTAATTTACGTTTCAGAAACCATAAAAATTTTAGTATAGGTACAGTTTAAGAGGAGTATAAGGCATATGTTTGTGGGCAATTCATTTTAAATAATTTATGATTTTTTTATCAAAGCCAGTTGATATTCACATAACATGAGTTCTGTGTGATATCTGACTTTAGCACACCTTCAGTGCAGAAATGCTGTCTGTGTAAGCAAACCTTATTAACTGTTTTTGTCTTGTACGACAATTGATAACCTTGGAACTATCTTGCTCACATTAGCACGTATAGCTTTGAACGTTTATGGTAAGCTTCTTAATTAATGTAGAAATGAAGATTGTAATATTTCTGGCGTATTCAGCCATCATATTAGGCTCCAGGAAGCTATTCCCAGGGCGGTGGAGATGCAAGAAGCATAGAGATGACGCAATGTGGGATGAGGTACCGGCGACAGATATTAGATTCGGTACCATTCCCGTGAGAAAGACCGCCTGCATGATGCTGCTGCTCTGTGATTGGCTGCTGTGTTCGGCGGTAGGGCGCTAAAACGCTAAACTTTAGTTGCTATTATTAATTAAACCTGTCACCCAAATTACTTCATTTTTTAAATAAACATCTCTCAACAGCCAGCTATCAATCAGTCATTTCAAAATTAGTAAAATCAAAGTATTACTAAAGGAAAAGACTGACGATATTACTGCCGATGCACTTCGGTGGCGTTCGGGTCATGCCTTGCTGGCTTGGCGCGCGAAGTGTCTCGGGCAGTCCGGCTCTCCAGTTCTGACCGTTCTAGTAGACAGACATGTTGTCTGTTATAGCAGTATTTGTTTCACGCAATTTTATTTACTACAGTTCCGACCGTCGCTAGGTACAGACATGTTGTCTGTAATAGTAGTATTTGATTCATGTAATTTTATTCTCCAGTTCTGACGGTTCCATTAGACAGACATGTTGTCTGTGGCAGGATGTATTTCATGTTGTTTTAGCCAGATGTAATGACTGTGGAAAGATATGTTCAATACGTTGTGATCAAGAATAGTTTCTCGTGTCTACATCAATAAAAACGCGAGTGGCATCCGAAATGAGCTATAGTTTATTCGTAGCAGCAGTTCCATGCGAAGTTAATTTCAGCCTCAAGAAAAAGAATCCACGACCTGCGTGCTGTTTTTTGCGCTGGGGACATCATCATCATGAAGACAGCAGGTTAGTGAAGTGTACAAGAACTTATGTATTCCACACAGGGCAGTGGAAACAACTAGGCACCTCACGTGTATGGCATGCACAGTACAAATGTGCTCAGTGACACGTCATCTGCAGTAATGCAGAGGAGGTAAAGAAGGATGAAAGTATTAACACTATCTCACTTTTATACCTTTTTTCTTGCCGTAAGATTATATCAAATATTTTTACTTTTGTTTCATTTTTGTGGACCATTTCACCTAACGTCGGTGTAAGGAAATTTACCATATCAGTCCTTTTTTAGCTACACTGACGGAAAAAATCAGAACAGCAAGAAGGAGTTGTGCGACATAAACAAAAGTTGGTAGGCTTGTTGCTACATCTAAAAGACATTGTCTACTCAAATTTCGCGGCAGTCGCGTACGAGCGGCGCTAGTACCGCCACTACGAGGATGCAAATCAGGTTTGCTTTAAAGACGCACTGTAACGATTGTGATGTTAGTTACCTTTGACACCGGACATGTTGAGGTGATGTTAGTCAAGAATTCCTTTAAGGCGAGAAAGACACCATTACCAACACCTCACGGCGTTTGGACGAGGTCGTGTAATAGTGTTAAGAGAAGCTGGATATTCCTTCTGCGATACTGCAGAAAGACTTGGCAGAAATGGAGTCATTGTACATGATTGCTGGCAGTGGTGGTCACCAGAATGTACCATTGCAAGAAGACCGGCGCCCGCACAAGGGCTCGTGGAACTACCGACAGGGAAGACCATCGTGTTCGGCGCTTGGCTCTGGCTCGTACTACATATGCAGTAGCAATTTGAGCAGCAGCTGGCATCACAGTGACTCAGCGCATTGTTGCAAATCGGTTACTTCAAGATCAGCTGCGAGCCGCACGCAATGTAGCGTGCATTCCATTGACATCAAAGCACTGCCATTTGAGACTTCAGTGGTGCCAAGCGAGAGCTCATTGCAGGGCAGGGTGAAGGTCTGGTTCTGCCTCGTTGTCAGTGATGGCCGTGTGTTGGTTGTAAGAGGTCAGTTGAGGACTTACAACGAACTTGTCTGAGTGCTAGACACACTGGACCTTAATTTAAAAACTTGATTAAGTAGAATACAAAGCTGTTATAATATTTCTTGGTGCACCGTCAAAAACATACGTTTTTCATATTAGGTACATTTTGCTGCCAGATACTGCCAGGTACTCCATATCAGCGACCTCAGTGGTCATTAGACATCGTAAGAGAGCAGAGTGGGGCGCTCCGAGGAACCCACGGACTTCGAATGTGATCAGGTGATTGGGTGCCACTTGCGTCATACATCTGTAGGTGAGATTTCCACACTCCTAAACATCCCAAGGTCCACTGTTTCAGATGTGATAGTGAAGTAGAAACGTGAAGGGACATGTACAGCACAAAAGTGTACAGGCCGACCTCGTCTGTTGGAAATGGAAATGCCGTGCGGCTAGGACCTACCGCAGGGTAGACCGTTCACCTCGTGCAAGTCTTTCAAGTTGACGCCACTTCGGCGATTTGCGTGTCGATGGGGATGAAAGGATGATAAGGACAACACAACACCCAGTCCCAGAGTAAAGAAAATCTCCGATACAGCCGGGAATCGAACCCGGGCCGTTAGGTGTGACATTCCGTTGCGCTGACCCCGCAGCTACCAAGGACACCTCGTCTGTTGACTGATAGAGACCGCCGACAGTTGAAGAGGGTCATAATGTGTAGTAGGCAGACATCTATTCAGACCAACACACAAGAATTCCAAATTGCATCAGGATGCACTGCAAGTACTTTGACATTTAGGCGGCAGGTGAGAGAACTTGGATTTCATGGTCGAGCGGCTGCTCATAAGCCATACATCACGCCGGTAACAGACAAACGACATCTCGCTTGGTGTAGGGAGCGTAAACATAGGACAATTGAATAGTGTAAAAACGTAGTGTGGAGTGACGAATCACGGTACACAAAGTGTCGAAACGAAGGCAGCGTGTGGGTGTGGCGAATGCCCGTTGAACATCGTCTGCTTGCGTGTGTAGTGCCAACAGTAAAATTCGGAGGCGGTGGTGTTATGGTGTTGTCGTGTTTTTCATGGAGGGGGACTGCACCCCTTGTTATTTTGCGTGGCATTACCACAGCACAGGCCTACATTGATGTTTTAAGCACCTTCTAGCTTCCCACTGCTGAAAAGCAATTCGAAGATGGCGACTGCATCTTTCAACGAGATCGAGCACCTAATAATGCACGGCCTGTGGCGGAGTGGTTACACGACTATGACATCCCTGTAATGTACTGGCCTGCACGGAGTCTTCACCTGAATCCTATAGAACACCTTTAGGATGTTCTGGAACGCCGACTTCTTGGCAAGTCTCACCGACCAACATCGATACCTCTCCTCAGTGCAGCACTCCGTGAAGAACGGGCTGCAATTCCCCAAGAAACCTTCCAGCACCTGATTGAACGTATGCTTGCGAGAGTGGAAGCTGCCATCAAGGCTAAGGGTGGGTCAACACGATATTGAATTCCAGCATTACCAATGGAGGGCGCCACGAAATTTTAAGTCATTTGCAACCATATGTCAGGATAGTTTTGATCACATAGTGTATATTGTCGAATACGACAGACAATAAATGATGTTTTATAACAGTGGTATAAAAATGATGCGTCTGAAAAGTTCAGTGAACAGTCCCAAACGTTAGAAACCGCGCTCGGTAGAATGAGGCTTTAGCGCTATGTATAGCATTGAGAAACACGGCAACAAGCGCCCCCTATCGTGCAAATCACCGAAGTGAAGCAGTGGTGCACGCTCCGACCAAGCTAACGGAGTCACTGTGAGAAGTCGTGTTAGTGGAGCACAAAATGTTGCAATGCGGTAACATGAAGTTGTGCTTCAACGGTGACGAATACTCATGGAATGTTAATGAAGTTTTAGTTCAATTGAGCTCAATTCAATTCAGTTTACTGCCATCTGGAAATTCTAACTAGGTAATTCATATTCAACACTCATGGTGACATATAATGATTTATACGTTGATGGTTAGGGACAGGCGGTCATTGTAGGCAAAACCACCCCTTCCTTCCGCCTCCTTGATTTCTATCTCGCCATCTATGGCCGTCCTATCGCCCTCACTCCCACCCTTAAGTACCTTGGCGTCACCCTCGACCGTCGCCTCTCCCGGACTCCCCACCTCCGGACAATCCAAGCCAAGGCACGCTCCTGACTCAGTCTCCTCAAGCTCCTCTCCGGCCGTACGTGGGGTCTGGACCCCTCCACCATCCTCCACACCTATAAGTCCCTCATCCGCCCTATCCTTTGTTATGCCCATCCGGCTTGGATCTCCACCCCTCCTACCTTTTATAAATCCCTCCAAATCCTTGAACGTCATTCTCTCCGCCTCGCCTATAGCATCCGTCTCCCCTCCCCCACGCGGATCCTGTACAATCTCATCCCCTTCCCCCACCTCCTCCTTTTCCTTGAAAGGATACGGATCCTGTACACCTCCCGCAAACTCGATCCTCCTCACCCGCTCGTCTCCCCGATCCTCTCCCACCCCCGCCCGCTGCCGCGCCTGTATTCGCACGTCCCACCCGGTCTCCATTTCTCCACCCTCCTTACCCTCTCCCAAGGTGGCTTCCGCCAGCTCCCCCTCCCTGATGATGCCCTTCTCCCCTCCATCTACCCGTCCTACCAACTTTGATCCTCCCGCCCTCCTCCTGTGCTTGCTCCTCTGGGCACCCTCTCTCCCTTCTCTCCCTTTTCCCTCCCTCCTCCTTTTCTCCCCCCTCCTCCCCCGGGCCGCCCCTCCCCTCTCCTCCTGCCCACGTCTCCTCAGCCATTGGCATCCTTTTTCTCCCCTCTCCCCCACCTCACCCCTGTTCCCCTCTTGGCAGGTCCCCGGACTCGCACACGCTAAGTGGACATTCGCGCGCCGGAGATCACCGCCATCAGTGTTTCGTGTGTGCCGTCGTGTTTAGTGTTCAGTGTTCACCGTCACGCTCCATCGTTCACCAGTGCCATCGTCTTTATCAGTGTTTGTGCGTCATATCAACAGTTTGCAGTGTGGATTATCGTCGAGTGTGAACGGCTCCGTGTTTGTCTTTATGTGTCTACTGCTTTATTGCCCACCGTTCTGTAACTTATGTGTCTTCTCAGTGTCTCTTCTCTTTCTGTATCCTCTGGCTGAAGAGCGGCGTAGAATGCTGCTGACAGCCTGCCTGTTGTACAGGTTTAAAATAACAATAAAGGAAAGAAAAAGATGGTTAGGGAGACAACATTGCAGTTACAGGTAATCTGCGAAAACCAAATATAGATGTTGGCCTCTGATACATGGGATATCGGGTGGTGTTAACCCCTGAGGCCTGAAGAAGGTGCACTGAAACACCGAACTGGTAGCCATACAATAAATGACATCATAAGGAGGGCAGTAGGTGTTTCATTGTCTTACAGGAGGAAACGGCCGAAGTGCTACAGACTTCCAATCACAAGGATGGACAAAAAAAAATACTATTTTATGTTATGTATGCAGTAATAAATCATGTTAATAGCAATCACTGGTGATATTAATAAAGAAAGAAAGCGAAACATTTAAAAAGCAAGAAATAATTTTAAAAAATATGACATAAAATAAAAGGAATTAACACAAGTTCGAAGCAAATAACCTCCAGCTTATATTACTAGGTATGTTACTGGCAGCCTCGGAATAACTCGATGTATGCCGACTGACTACAACTATACCTACTTCTAAACCTATTGTTGCTGCACTGTACTACATTCCCACACTGGTTTGTGCGCGTCTTGGCAATCCTCGAATCTACACGTACTCGTGTGGGTGGCCGTAACATTCTTTCATTTCTTTTTCTTGTCTTTTTGTTTTGTTTTATGTATGAAGTCTCACTTAATTAAATTTATATGTGCCTATCAATATCTATGATTGAGGAAACACGCCTTTTAATCTGCTGACATATTCTGATATCAAGTGCGTTCACTTGATCTTGTAGACTGAAAGTTAAGGAGTTGTATTTTAGATATACGATGACCTATCATGCTGACTGTAGTCCACAAGTTTTGGTCGCTTACAATTATTTGCAGATAGCAGTCTACTTGTCGCTCTCCACCTATAAAAGGGGGCATCTGAGAACGACAAGATTAGCGGAACCTATCCACATTCACAGACTGGTGTGTTACTACATCCACTCGATGCAAATGTTTGAGATATTCACCGTGACCTGTTAATAGGTGCACTATACCTCGAGCAGAGGCAAAGTCTTGCTGTTTGAGACTGTTCCTGATACCTGGGAAAATGGTGTAAACACGCCCTGCAGTGCTCCTAGTGCCTCAGTCAGACTGCCATTCATCTAACTTCTACGCTTGTAAATGACTTTCATCAGTAATATGAGTTCGTGTGACCTCGTACACACGATTCTGTTGTTCGCGCTGTAACCAATACAGCCCTGCCCTGTATCGTACCAAGATATCCATCGGACATATCCCGAGAATCACCAGTAAACCATATATAGGTCTAGTGTGAAAAGCACCGGCGAGCCTCAGAAGTACGCGCAGATGAATTCGTCGCCGCATTGTTTTGAAGCTATCTAGTCTAAGGTGATACGCCCAGACGTTGGCAGCGAAGCTCACAATGGCGTTGAAGATAGCTTCGTGATACGACCGCACCACATGCAGCAGTAATTTATAGTCACCAGCGCCAAGATGTGCAATCTTATACATAACTGTGGCTGCTTTTTGAGTAACAGATTTTACATGTTCTAGAAAATTTATGTTCTCGTCTAGGAGAATGCCTAAATATCTACAAATAGTACTGCGTTTTACAGATATTCCGTCAAGCCTCAGGGAAGCATTTCTGGCAAGAGAAAGTCTTCCCTTCAGAAGTACGTACGTGGTTTTACGAAGAACTATATTCAGTTTGTTGCTCTTGCTCCAATGCTACATCTAACCAAGCACATCATTCACTTTTTCTCAAGTTGCGCCCCAGAATCTGCAGACACAACTACTAGAAAGTCATATGCATACGCTACGACACCTTCAGTTGCATCTGCTCTGTCTAATATACGGGGTCATTATAATTAAAGTTAAACTTTCAAAACGCTGTAGAAATAACCCCACTGGTCAGAATGACGTCAAATTGCAACGGAATATTATCGGAGAAGGGGGAAAACTTATGGCAGAATGAAAAAAATAGTGTGAAAATTGATCAATAGATGGCGCTGTGTGTCAGAATACGTAAATGAATACACGTCATACGCACGACCCACTGAAGTTGGTATAAACACGCCGGCTACACGGCTTATCCTCTCTCTTTTTTCTTTTCTCTCCTCCCCCCCCCCCCCACCTTTTTCCCCCCCTTAGGTCCGGGTCCTCCCCCCCCCCCCCCCATCTGCCGCCGTGTCACCTGTATAGTGCTGTTATAAGTGAGTGTTTAGTGTTGTGCGTCCCCTGCTAGTGTTGTGAACAGCCACCATACTGTCGTTAACTGTGTTTTTTTATCTCGTACCTGCCTCCTTGTGTATCTTCATCCGCATCGTCACCGCAGTGTGTTTATATTTTAAGTTCCACAACTTTCCGCCATTTTACAGTTTATTACAATGTCACCGCTTTATCGCCTGTTTTTCTTGTTTGTTTATATATTCTCATTGTTTTTTTTAACTTTGCTGTAGAGCAACATATTACGCTGCTGCCAGAAAAAAAGGCTTTTCCTCTATTCGCGTCTGCGACGTTTGCAATGATTGCCTCAATGCAGGATCGCGCTTTGCTTGTAAAGCTGTATTCCAAGAATGATGATTGCGCACACGTTGCTCTGCAGAAGTTCCGGACACTGAAGGGTTTGAAAGAACGCGTAGGTCCGATGACTGCCGGGGGTCGGAAGAAACTTCGAAAATAAGGGTTCTTTTGGTGTGGAACCTGGTAGAGGGAGGAAACGACTTGATTCGACGTCAGTGGAAGCAGTGGTCACAGCAATGCAGGAGGACACGAGTGGTGGTGTGCAAACGTGTACTGCACGGAGAATTGCCCGAACATTGGACATAGCCGTGAGCACGGTGCGTAAAATTCTGCGAAACATACATCTTTGCTATCCATTCAAAATGACCCACGTGAACGAGTTGTTCTCAGTTGACCTGCCAGCAAGAGAGACCTTTGCTTTAGAATTTCTTGCTCTCATAGAAGTGGACAATGATTGGCTGTGGAAGATTTTGTGGATAGACGAAGTCCACTTCCATCTGACAGGATATGTCAATACACAGAATTGTGGAATATGGGCAACGGAAAATCCACACGCAAATCAACCAGTACCACTTCATCCTGAAAAGGTCACTGTATGGTGCAAGTTTACTGCATCATTTATCACAGGGCCATATCTTTTCGAAGAGACAGGTGCTTCCGGTCCTGTTACCTGCACTGTCACTGACAAGCGCTATGAGTGTCTTTGACGCAACCACGTCATTCCAGCTCTCCAACAGTGTGGATGTGTGGATGGCATCTTGTTTATGCAAGATGGTGCTCCTCCACACATTGCAAATTCAGTTAAGCAGCTGCTGAAGCGCCATTTCAGAAATGCTAGAATTGTCAGCCGCCATTTACCTACAGCCTGGCCGTACCGATCACCTGATATTAATCCGTGTGACTTCTAGCTGTGGGCTGTCTGAAAGATGTCGTGTTCAGTGTTCCGATTGCAAACTTAGCTGCACTGAATGCAGGCATTGCGCAACACATTCTGAATGTCACCCCAGAAACACTTCGATCAGTTGTGGAACATGCTGTTTCTCGATTTCAGATTGACGCAGAAAACGGTGGACAGCGTATTCAACATGTTTTGCGCTAGCCACACGTAAATTAATAGTACGATTTGATTTTGATTTATGCTTTTTATCCGGCTTTTGGCGTCAGGACAATTACAAAAAAACCGATTTTTCCCATCCGATGTGATATGACCATGGTGGATGGACTTACGGAGCTACCAGTATCACACCTGTACACCCATGCATACTGAGTAGTACAGTTTGTTTAACGTCAAACGTACACCTTAGGCACAGTTGTATGATTCACTTGTCATTTGTAGTCGATCACTATTAAATTATGATGCTCACAGTTCCATCTATTTATTTTGTAACTACTTATTTTTCTTCTGCCATACGTTTTCCCCCTTCTCCGATAATATCCCGAAGCAAAGGGAAAAAAAAGTATGGAAATTGGTGACAAGATCTTATGGGACCAAATTGCTGAGGTCATCGGTCCCTAAGCTTACACACACTTAATGTAACTTAAACTAACTTACGCTAAGGACAACACACACCCATGTCCGCATGTCCGAGGGAGGACTCGAACCTCAGACGGGGGAAGCCGCGCGCATTGTGACAAGGCGCCTTTGACCACTCGGCTACCCCGCTCGGCATTCCGTTGCTGTTTGATATCATTCTGACCAGTGGAGTTATTTCTACAGCGGTTTGAAAGTTTAGCTTTAATTATAATCACCCTATATGTACTCGTAATAAGGGTTCAATACTAAGATCCCAGAGCAGGGACCACTTATGGAGCCTTGAGGACAGCCCTCGGTAATCTATTTTGAGTATCTTGCTCTGGCCCGCAAACCACTGGGCGTCGCATCTGCTGCAACAATCCACAAAGCTCTCATACAGACGTTTGGGGGCCCTGAAATCTCGAAGTCGTGCGAACATAGCAGGCCACCAAAGATTATCGAATGCGCCTCCGATGTCAATCATGAGGGCGACTGCATATTTCGTTGTTGAGTTTTCTACAATCTGGAGGGCTCTATTAACCACATCATCTATAGATTTCCATTTTCTGAATCCATAGTGACACTGGTTTACATCCAAGAGCTCGCCATGCGCCTGAAACCGATCACAGAACAGACGCTGCTGATCTCTGGTCAAGACGATTAATAAGGAAATAGGTCTACAGCTTTTCTGTGATGCCGAGTCTTTATACTTTCCCTTTTTAATCACTACTGCTCTAGCTGTGTTCCATATCGCTGGGATCCTATTTATTTGCAACGCATCGTTTGATAATGCTTTCAAATATGGCACAATCCGCACGGCTTCAGGGTAGACGCCATGTGTCTTTCCACTTTTGAGCTTGGAAATTGAGACACCAACGTCTCATTGAGCGAAAGATATAACTAACATATAACTGTCGTATTCGTTATCTAGTACACTTCTAAGTGGTACGTACATTTCAGTATCTGAGTCTGTATTGTCATCAGGAAGTAGAGCGATTATTAGATATTCTGCTGAATCCCTCCTTCCAGCCCCCATTGAGACATCCTTTTTACGAACGGTGGACATGACAGAAAATCCCTTAACCTTTTCATTCAATAATTTATACGGTCTTTCCCTTATGTCAAATTGCAGGTGTCTTCGTAGAAATTCCTCCCAATGCATTATTTTAGGTTCCTGAAGCAATGCTTTGTAGCGCATCTTAATGGCCCTGTACTCATGGAGCTAGCAGTGCGCTTTGACTATCCTAAAGTACGTTGGTAAGCTCTTCTACTTGATCTTACTCTTTGCCTCGGCGTGGGATGTTCTAGGCTCCAAGGGATTGTAGCCAGACTGTTTACCATTTTCTTGGGGACATAAAAGTCCTGTGCTCTGTGCAAGAGTTCAGTTAGTAGCTGGCACTCAAGTCTGAATGTACCGGAAGCTATTCCATTGGAAACACTGCGACGTAGGCGACTATGCCATCCCAATCTGTTTTCATGATGTCTAACCGAATCCTGCGTTCTCTGCTTCCTTTCCTCTAGTATTGCCACTTTCCCCTTCGATGGCAATTGAATTATGGACACTGGATGTTACATAATGGAGCACTTACCTACATTTACGCTTCGTTGCTATCACGCTGTTTGCTAAAGTGACACCTACCGGATGGTTATATTACACTTTCCCTATTTAACACTTTATAACATGGAAACTAATTACCATACGAGTACCAAACTTGGTAGCATTAATGTCAAGAACATGGGGAAGAGAAATAATGCAGAATCCATTTAACTGACGCACTTTTAATGTGCTGCTACGGTACATCATACCATTACACAACGGTACCAGTTCTGCTACAAAAGGGACTGAATATGGCGCCCATCAGTGTCCAGAAGAGTCTGAAAGTGCAGGACTGCATTCTGCACAGAAAACGAAGCATGTCCGTAGATATGCTGGCTACCTCTGTTGATGTGCGCGCTTCAGATCAGCACATGTGTGAAGGTTCCCTTGGTAAACCCTGTCCTTCAGGTACCCCCACAACCAGAAATCACAGGGAGTGAGATCAGGTGATCGTGCAGGCCTAGCATTTGGAAACGATCGTCTGATAATTCGATCGTTTCCAAATGTGTTTCGGAGAAGCAGGTGAACTTCACGAGCGATGTGTGGTGGGGACCCGTCTTGCATGAAAACTGTTGAGTTCAGTGCGTCTCTCTCCCACAGAGTGGGTATGACATGCTGGCGAAGTATATCGGAGTAACACTGGCTAGTCACACCGCACGTCTTTGGCCCTTGAGTGCCAACCTGTTAAAAAAAAGAATGGGCCAATGATGAACGTAGCTGTGAAGCCACATCATAAGGTCACAGGTTCACCATAACAGCGACTGGAGGTGAAGATCCCAACACTCGCCAATTTCGTGTGTTCACCTGACCTGCCAGAGAAAAATAAGCTTTGTCTGTCCATAGGATTGTCCAGGGCCAGCCCTCGTCAGCTTCAATCCTTGTGAGAAAGTGGAGAGCGAAGTCAATACGTCGTTGTGCGTCCTGTGGTGGAAGCTGCTGTGCGCTATGGATCTTGTATGGATACTATTTGAGAATGGTACAAAGCAACTTCTGTACAGTGGACTACGGGTTGTTCAACTGTCATGACACAGCACATGCAATGCCTGACGATCGAGAATTGCTCACATCATGGTCTGCTATAGCAACAGCGACTTCATCAACCATCTGTGATGCAACCGGTCGTCGGCCTCTTCCAGGAACGACGTCCAGTTTTCCAGTTGATTCGAGATTCTTCATCATGCTCTGCACAGCAGGTGGAGAAAGAAGAGTCTTCCGCAATTCTTTCTTCTGTCGATATTCTCGAAGTGCAGTGGCAGCATTACTGTTGTTTTGATAATAGGGCTTCACCCTTCTCTAGTAATGCCCTGCTCCTTTTGTCCAAGCTCATGTTGATACATCAACAAGTGCACTGCGACTGGTGAGGTGTGTGAGACTATGAATCACGATGACTGAACACGGCACCTAATGTCCATAGTTGGAACTGGACAGTGGCGCTGTGACACATGGAAATCATGCACCCCACACTCTGGACGTTAATGCTACCAAGTTTGGTACTCATATGGTAATTAGTTTCCATGTTATAACGTGTTAAATAGGAAAAGTTTAATTTCAACCACCTGGCATGTTAATGGCTGCACCTGCTCGTCGCTAGAATGTACTAGGCTGGCCTTCTAGATTTAAAACAGTGAGGTGCAAGTGTACGGTACTGAACTCGTCTCCACGATTCTTACCTCACCATTTATGGTTGTTCTATCCACCTCACCCCTACCTAGAAATACCTTGGCCTCATCCTTAACCGTCACTTCACCTGGACTCCTCATCTCCTTACAATCCAACACAAAGCCCACAATAGACCCCGCCTTCTGAAACTCCTGTGTGGCCAGATATGGGGACTGCATCCTTCCACCATCCTTCACACCTACGTGTCCCTGATCCACCCCAACCTTTGTTATGTCAGTGTCACTTGGATTTCCGCCCCTCCCAGAGTCTATAAAGCCCTCCAAATACTAGAAAGCCATGCACTCTGCCTCGCCTTCCGTATCTGCCTCCTGTCCCCTATGCACATCCTCTATGACCTCATCCCCGCTGGCCGGAGTGGCCGAGCGGTTCTCGGCGCTACAGTCTGGAACCGTGCGACTGCTACAGTCTCAGGTTCGAATCCTGCCACGGGCATGGATGTGTGTGATGTCCTTAGGTTAGTTAGATTTAAGTAGTTCTAAGTTCTAGGGGACTTATGACCACAGAAGTTAGGTCCCATAGTGCTCAGAGCCATTTTGAACCTCATCCCCTTCCCACACCTTCTTCTTCCCTCGAACACATCTGCATCCTGTACATCGTCTGCTGACTCGATCCCCCCCCCACCCCTAGGTCACCCCCTTCCTCTCCACCCACTGTTGCTGTGTCTTTACCATTATGTCCCACCCTTTCTCGATCTCCACACCCTCCACTCCTTTCCCAGCGCAACTTCCAGCACCTACCCCTCCCAGATGATGAGCTTTTCCCTGACATCTACCCCTCCTATCAACTCTAACCCCACCTTCCCCTTCCTCCTCCACAGGGCTCCCTCTCCCCTCAACTTCCCTTTCCCTGAGCAGTTTTCCTCTCTTCTATGCCCCCTTCCTTTCCCAAGCCCCCTTCTGTGTCTCTGTGCTCCCTTCTGGCTTGCCTTCCCTCATTATATCCCACCCCGCCCATCTCCTGCCTCTTGGTGGGCCCCCCTGCCACCCTTTATTTCTTTTTCTCACATCCCTTCCAGTCCTGCCCCCTCCACTGCACCTTCCCCTCCCCTCTTTTTCTCTCCTCTCAGGCCTCCCATTCCTTGGCAAGTCCCTACCAGTGGTTTTTATTCTTTGTGTGTACTTGGTCACTAGCAATGGTTTTTTTAACTGTCGCTCACTCTGTGAGTTTTTATACTAGTGTGTGCGATTGCAGTATCTTTTAAGTGCCCCACAAATCGCCTGCTGTGTTACTTTAACTGTATGTCGACTATTTTAAGTGTCCCCCAATGAACATCCCCATGTTAGTGCATATTTTAACTTCCATCATCTCTATTTACTGTGTTTTATATTCCCATCTTCCCTCCCTTTTTATGTCTAAGTTTGCTTGTTTATTATTTGTATGCCACTTGGCTGATGAGCGGCGGATTGTGCCGCTGCTAGTCTTCCCCCACCCTGTGGGGCAGGGGAATTAAATTACAATAAAGAAAAAAATATTGAATCAGGTGGTAAAAAGTATGTGTCTGAGTAGTTTAAATGCTTTAGAGACGGAAAGGAAGGTGTTGAGGAGGAGCAGAGTTTGGGTCAGCTGATGACAAGCACACTTTTAGACAGTATCGAAAGACAATGACAGATGCTGATGGATGATCAGTGGCTGTCTTTGAGGGTGACAGCAGAAGCGTTGAAGACAAAGACAGTGTAAGCCTATTGTTGATGAACATCTGAAAAGGCGTAAGATATGCCAGATTTGTACTGCACATGCTGACAGTCGAGCAGAATCCAACTGAAATGAAAAGTCTGGAGATTTCATCTTCATGTCCGATCTGAATACACAGTTTTTGAATATCATCACTACACAAGATGAGACTTGGTGCTACTTTAAGATTCGTAGACCAAGCGAAAGTTAGTGGTATGCTATTAATCGTCTTTCCCCTCACCCTACAAAAAAATCGGCAGACAAAATCCAAGATTAAGACAATCTTGATCGCATTTTTCAACAGCAAGGGCTTGATCCATCATGAATTTCTATCCCATGGTCAAACTGTCAACGTTGAAGTTTACAAGGGAGTTTTGAAATCGCTGCTGCAATGCATCCGACAGGTTCGACCAGAACTGTACTGGAGTGGACAGTGGAACTTCCTCTGCACGCTGCGAGCAGTGTACTCAACTTTCTCGCTCAACACAAGGTCATTTTTCTTTAATACTGTCCTTATTCTGCAAATATGGCGCAGGCAGACTTCTTTTTGTTTCCCCGCCTTAAATTAGTTCTGAAAGGCTTAAGCCTAAGTGTGTTGCAGCTAATTGTGATTAATTTGATGGCCAGTAAAGGTATTTTGTTTGTCCTCTTTCTTTCTTTTTTTCCGAGACCGTTCACCGAAACTTTCAGACGTATCTAGTAATATGGTTTGTTTAGTGTAGTTTTTGTTACTAGCAGGAATAGTTATGGTGATGGGAAGTAGTTTAGTGTTGCATGTAATAACATATATTTTATAATTTGTTTCCGATGTAAAAGAAAAATAGTTGCTATTGATAGTAACAATTTGTGTAATAATGAATACGGACTGTGTTTAAATTAAAGATAACAGGCTATAATCCCATACATAAATAAATAAAGACAGACATGTTCAAAATGGTAAAATAAATAAATAAATATTTTTCACGTTGAATTATTCGTTGTGTGAAAATCTGCCTCCACAAGCACGGTAATTAATCAGGCTTGTCCAGAAGCCTTGCGAGAGCTCAGAACCAAATACTCCCAGGCCGGCATAATCTACAAGTATACAGAGGGCTTAAACAATGAAGAGGGAACAGGATGCCCCTTTTGGCATTCTCATGCGCAAGTAGGATTTAAGCACAAGGTAACAAACAAAATTACAATAATGATGGCAGAACTTGCAACGATCATGGAATCCGTGAAGTACTCTCACAACGACACCCAATAAAAGCGTTGACTTCTTCTCGGTCTTCAAATCTGCGCTTACTCTCTTTAAATATTTTCATCGAGAGCATAAAAACCGCTCAACAGTCCACGAGATAAGAGCATACGTAAACCAGTTGGAAAAAAATGGCCACAGTGTCTCCATGCACTGGATTAAAGCAAGAACATCGTACTGGGAAACGACACCGCTGACTTCCTTGCTACAGATGCGGTGATCTGAGGTATATTCACGGACGCAAAGAAATCAAAACACCAAGAAGGGGCTGTGCAACATAACGGATAGTTGGCAGGCGTGTTTCGTTTCTGCATCAGAAAGATGATGTTTATTCAACTTTCGCGCAAGTCGCACGAGATGTGACTGGGTTTGCTTTAAATACATGCTGTAACTGTCATGAGCGTTAATTATCTTTGAGACTGGAAGTGGTGAAGTGATGTTAGTAAAGAATGCCTTTAAGGCGACAAAGACGCCATTATCAACACCTCATGGACTTTACACAGGTCGTGTAATAGGGCTAAGAGAAGCTGGATGTTCCTTCTGCGATACTGCAGAAAGACTTGACAGGAATGTGCCCACTGTACATGATTGCTAGCGGCGGCGGAAACGAGAATGTACCGTCGCAAGAAGACCGACCTGCAGAAGCGCTCGTGGAACTACCGACAGGAAAGACCATCATGTTTGTCGTTTGTCTCTGGCTCATCGTACTGCATCTGCAGCAGCAGTTTGGGCAGCAGTTCGAACCACAGTGACACAACGAACTTTTACAAACCGATTCTTCAAGGACAGCTCAGAGCCAGATGCCCTGTAGTGTGTATTCCACTGACCCCAAACCACCGACATTTGTGACTTCAGTGTTGTAAACGAGAGCTCATTGGAAGGCAAGGTGGAGGTCTGTTGTGTTTTCTGATGAAAGCTGATTCTGCCTCGGTGCGAGAGATGTCCGTGTGTTGGTTAGAAGGAGGCTAGTTGGGTGCATGCAACCAAGCTGTTTGCATGCTAGACACACTGGACTTACACCTGTACTTATGGTCTGGAATGCGATTCCGTATGAGAGCAGCAGCACTTTCGAGGTTATTCCCCGCACCCTCACTGCAACTTTGTGCATCAATCCGGTGATTCGACCTGTTGTGCTGCCATACATGAGCAGCATTCCAGTGGGTGTTTCCCAACAGGAGAATGCTCGCGCACATACCGCTGTTGTAACCCAACGTACTGTACAGAGTGTCGATGGGTTGGCTTGCCCTGCTCGATCGCCAGACTTGTCTCCAGTCAAGCAGATATGGGAACGACATCTCAAGCGTCATCCACAAACAACATTAACAGTCGGTGTATTGACCGACCAGTACAACAGGCATGAAATTCCATCCCACAAACTAACATCTGGCACCTGTACAACAGGATGCATGCAGGTTTGGATGCTTCCATTCAACATTCTAGTGGTTATACCGGTTATTACTGTACCAGCATTTCACATTCGCAATGACTTTTCTCGAGCTTACATCAAGCTGTGATCTTATGAAGTTAATCAAACAAATATTTTACGTAGACAAACGTATTCCCGAAATTTCATTACTCCACATTTATTATTTTTTAGTGTTACGATTCTTTTTCGCCAGTTTATAGACACACGTTCACGTGAAGGACCAATTTTCAATTTAAGGAAGAGGTTCAAATGGCTCTGAGCACTACGGGACTTAACATCTGAGGTCATCAGTCCCTAGAACTTAAAACTACTTAAACCTAACTAACCTACGGACATCACACACATCCATGCCCGAGGCAGGATTCGAACCTGTGACAGTAGCGGTCGCGCGGTTTGAGACTGAAGCGCCTAGAACCGCTCGGTCACAGCGGCCGGTAAAGGTAGAGGTTTTGGAATAAATAGCACAAAGAATGGCAAACTTCTCAGACAGCTGAAGGGAAATACTAGGCACAAATAACAGCAGTAGAATCAACCAGACTGGTACAATGAGCTCACGTATACATGGAAATCTGCAGTGACCATTTTGCGGTTGATGTTCAACCACTGCCGCTTTGGACAGCACCTACCCCACTGTAGCATAGCACCATCTCCACGTAACACTGCGGCCAAGACACAAATCACACATTTTTTTGATGCATCAGAATTGATAAGGAATATTGTGAGTGAGAAATACCAGTTACCAACATCTGTGCCCACATCATTTGCAATCACAGTCTCTTAAATGTCTATAAAACTATGCTACTTCCTAAGAGAAGAGGAAAGAGAGAAATGAACTCACTGGCTTAAAGTGAAAAAAAATTGTAATCCTTGTAATTATTTTCAGTCGTATTTCTCTTCATTTTATGACATCATCATTAATATTTGTTTTACCAATTGGGTTGTTATTTATAACAGTTATATATAATTCTGATTTATTAGTGTGGATGGCTGTATGGCGTATTTTCAAAGTCGATAAAGAAAAATCCATACTTATTGTTGGCGCCGTATAGAAAGAAAGCTTTTCTTTGTTCAAGAAAAGAGGAATTGAACATATCGTGACCAGATCCCAACATTTCCCCAACGTTTCATGGAACTATGGAATACGACAGTTTTGATGGTGATCCACCAGTCGCATTTGGCGCTATCCGAGACAAGTGAGCTGGATGTTGGTATCAGGTTCTTCTATTCTAGAGTCTGTGTATCTGTACATCCGAACTGGTTTTCATTGATAAAACATCTCCCACTCCATATGCATAGCTGTTACAGCAACCGTTCAAAGATTATTTTTGAATGAAACAACCTTGGTTCCGAAAATATGCCGAAAAATGGTTTTCACTGAATACCTCAACATCGACACCTTCTAAAGAATATTCGCCCCTATGAAATAGCTAAACAGGTTTACGACTGGATAGAAAATTTGCTTAAATGTAGTACGCAGCACAATATTCTGGACTGGGAGGCATCTACAGACACTTACGTAATATGTGGGACGCCACGGCGATAGGAACCTTGCCGATGATATTATGGAAAGTTTTGGAAATTTGTGGTAAGTTCCTATGGGACCAAACTGCTGAGGTTATCGGTCCCTTGGCTTACACACTACTTAATCTAACTTAAACTAACTTGCACTAAGGACAACACACACGCCCATGCCAGAGGGAGGACTCGAACCTCCGACGGATTAGTTGCAATCGCAGGCTTTTAGCTGATCACGCAGGTATGTCAGAGGAAATTATGCTAGGTAAAATTGCAGAAATATCCAATTCGAGCTCGACAAAATGTCGGCCAGATACAAGGACTTACAACTAGCACTTCATGTAGGGAGATGCACTAAACTTAAAAGTTTATCCTTTGAGTACCGGATTAATGGGTCGCAACTAGCGTTTGCCACGGCATAGAAATAGTCGTATTTGGGAGCAACAGAATGTAGAGATATGAAGTGGAACGACCGTATAGACTGTTCTACTTAAAGCAAATGGCAGGTAACGATTCATTGTTAGGGTTCTGGAAAATTGCAGTTTGTCTTGCATAAAAAATTATTGTACAGTCCAAACAGGAATGGCTCTTCAGTGCATGTGAACATCAGGTCAGAATAATGGTGGAAATCAAGCGTATGCAAAGAAAGGCGCGGAGAATGATTTAGGTCTTTGTGACTCATGAGAAAATAGCAGAAACGTTGAAGGACATTAAGTGAGAGACGCTGGAAAGGAAGCTGCTTAGAAAACTTCAAAAATTGTCTTTCAGGGCAGAAAATACGAATATTCTTCAGTCGCCAAAGTACCTTTTCCGTAGGTATAACTCATATAAAATTATACAGATTACAGGTCTCGCAGAGGTGTACCAGCTGTCATTCCTTCAAAGTTCCCCTCATGGATGAGAAGGTAAAAAAGTAATGTATCATAGACATAAAAGTAGCATTTGCCACGAAATTCGCAGTGATTCGCAGAGTGTAGATGTAGAAACAGATGTAGAAGGAAGAACCCGCACAGATGCAGAACAACTGTCAAAGTACGCGTAGACAAAAATCTCTCTCCAGTTTGGCTGCTGAATCTACAGGTATAGTTGCCCCGTAAGTTTACTTCTTCACGTTTACAACACATGTAGAAGGATGTAACAATACAAAAAAATGTCTTTCCTTTCAGATGTGTTGTGTTTCAATCCAGTGGGTTTTTACTGATGCATAGACCTCATTGCAAAGAGACAGTTGCTCATGCAACCAACATATTTCGTCGTGAAAACGTATGTGTGTACTGCGAGACACTCTCAGGCTTTCCAGCTCATGGAAAATGCTATTTTCTTCAATGTTATGTTGGAGCTACACAGACGGGATATTTTCGAGTAACAATCATTATCGTCCTTGAAGTAAGCAACTTACTTCAAAAACACATCTTGCGTATTGTGATTGAAAAGCAAAAACAGTATGTCTACATTTCTTGCTAAGGAATGTAGTGATAATCGTGGCACTTTCGCCATCTAGTGAAACTGTCATTACTACTTTCACAAATTGCAATGTAATGTTACAGTATTGCACAAACACTAAAAACAACAACGAAAAATCTTAATTGCATACGTTATAAGTTTTACAGTTCTTCAAACGAGTAATTTACGACTGCAATTGCCAGCACTACGAGGAATTCAGGAAGAAAATTTGGTTTTTAGCGATTCGTCGATGACAATTTAATGAGGAACAGAAGACAACGATGGGAAAGGAAACCGGTCGTATGCTTTTCAAGTAATCTATCCCGCAATGCGTTTTAATTAATTTAGAGAAACAACGGAATACCTAAAGTTGGGTGGAAGTACGGAGATCTGAACATCACTTCGGCGGAATGTTAGTCCAGCGCCTTAGCTAAGGCATACGTCACTTGACGGTATAACGAAAAAATCACTAAGAACGGAGTCACATAGTGGAAGAAATCCATTTTCTGAAATAACTTACATGAAATGCTTAAAAATATTCGGTGGGATTACCATAATGTTGGTCATAGTCTTTAAGGACTCAGGACAGGCACAAAGCGAGTATAAAATGACTATGTATCATGACATATTGCTACTTACTTTGAATTTGAAGGTTCATCAAGTCGAGAAGCTACTGATGGTGATAAACTACACATGCTGTTCTTCTTGTTCAAAAAATTATGGGTAGGAGGGAAATTAGTCGCGAAGGATCAAACCTGGATTCTATGGGATTCTTTATCTTCTTTGGGTCTTCTCGATCTAAAGCATGGACTCACATTCGGGAGGATGGTAGTTCAATTCCCCGTTGGCCACTCTGTGATATGGTTAAGACGCTTATGGCAAATGCCGGGATCGTTTCTTATTAAGGACGGGGACGATTTCCTTCGCCATCTTTCACAAATCCTACCTTGTGCTCCGTCTCTAATAATTTCGTCTTGTACGAGATGTTAAGCCATAATCTTCCTTCGATCTAGAGCACCAATCTTGAGCAAACTATCGTACTGAATCCTATGTTGCTGAATGAGGCTTTAGTGACGTATTGAGTAATGGGTGGTTCTTCGGCGTAACTTCCGATGATATCGTGGGAACTGCATAGTATTTCATCGAGGCAGCTAGTCGTCATCATGAGTAACAGTTTAAGTAGCCTCACTGAAATATTTTGCAGTTGCCAGGAAAATAACCGACGTTGCTCCGGCGATCCATTTAGACAAATTAATTATTATTTGTACTTTCTCTAAGACTCTTTTTTCCTGAAATCACACACAACATTTTCTTCAAGCTTTACACTCTCTGCCAGCGAAGTACACTATGTGATCAAACGTAACCGGACACCCCCCAAAAACATAAGTTTTTCATATTAGGTGCATTGTGCTGCCACCTACTGCCACTTACTCCATATCACCGACCTCAGTAGTGATTAGACATCGTGAGATAGCAGAATGGGGCGCTCCGCGGAACTCGTGGAATTCGAACGTGGTCAGGTGATTGGGTGTCACATGTGTCATACGTCTGCACGCGAGATTTCACACTCCTAAACATCCCTAGGTCCACTGTTCCTGTTGTGATAGTGAAGTGGAAACGTGAAAGGAAAGCACAGCACAAGAGCGTGCAGGCAGACCTCATCTGTTGGCTGACAGACACCACCAACAGTTGAAGAAGTTCGTAATGTGTAATAGGTAGCCATCTATCCAGACGGTCCCACAGGAATTCCAAACTGCATCAGGATCCACTGCAAGTACTTTGACATTAATGTGGGAAGTCTTTCTGAAATCTACAAATGTACTATTTAATTCTCAGTGCGTTTTGCCCATCTCACTCAAAAGGTTTTTATTTATTTTCCACGGGATGAGCCTCTCCGAAACGTTGGTTGGCACTCATTTAACTATGTATTCAACCTTCCTTCATTCCTTCTGAGTAACGCTGCAGAAAGTCTTTCGTATATTACGAGGAATAACTGTGTATCACAGTATCTCTGAACGACGGTTTTTCTAGCTTTCCATTGTCATGGGTGGACTAGTACTACTTTGTAATTGTTTGCTCCCGTCCTTCCTACCGACATCTCGTTGAACAATTTGAGTAATGACAATTGTGTTTACCTTCGATTGTAGTTTCTGACTCTTACCGTTATATCAACCTCTCCTGTCGCGTTGAAATTCTTTAGGGGTCAAATTATTTTTATTTCTTCTTCATTTTGACATTTATTAAATTATAATCTCTCTAAAAATAAGAACAATGCTTTTTAGTTTTGTGTGTTAAGCGGAAGTCCGTCCTTAATCGCTGTGATTTTGAGGAAGCAGATCCGAATTCTAGTTCTGCTAAAAGTTCACAGCTGAAACTGGGCCAACAGGTACCTATGGGCCACCATTCGGTAATTTACGAGTGAAGTGATCAGCCAATAGGTCCGCATTCCACTCTCTTCCATCATTTGATTTCCATATTGAATCACATCGACACAGGCAGGATATTACGCTAAATATATTAGATATACAGGGTTATTACAAATGATTGAAGCGATTTCACAGCTCTAAAATAACTTTATTATTTGAGATATTTTCACAATGCTTTGCACACACATACAAAAACTCAAAAAGTTTTTTTAGGCATTCACAAATGTTCGATATGTGCCCCTTTAGTGATTCGGCAGACATCAAGCCGATAATCAAGTTCGTTCCTCCCACACTCGGTGCAGCATGTCCCCATCAATGAGTTCGAAAGCATCGTTGATGCGAGCTCGCAGTTCTGGCACGTTTCTTGGTAGAGGAGGTTTAAACACTGAATCTTTCACATGACCCCACAGAAAGAAATCGCATGGGGTTAAGTTGGGAGAGCATGGAGGCCATGACATGAATTGCTGTTCATGATCTCCATCACGACCGATCCATCGGTTTTCCAATCTCCTCTTTAAGAAATGCCGAACATCATGATGGAAGTGCAGTGGAGCACCATCCTGTTGAAAGATGAAGTCGGCGCTGTCGGTCTCCAGTTGTGGCATGAGCCAATTTTCCAGCATGTCCAGATACACGTGTCCTGTAACGTTTTTTTCGCAGAAGAAGAAGGGGCCGTAAACCTTAAACCGTGAGATTGCACAAAACACGTTAACTTTTGGTGAATTGCGAATTTGCTGCATGAATACGTGAGGATTCTCTACCGCCCAGATTCGCACATTGGGTCTGTTCACTTCACCATTAAGAAAAAATGTTGCTTCATCACTGAAAACAAGTTTCGCACTGAACGCATCCTCTTCCATGAGCTGTTGCAACCGCGCCGAAAATTCAAAGAGTTTTACTTTGTCATCGGGTGTCAGAGCTTGTAGCAATTGTAAACGGTAAGGCTTCTGCTTTAGCCTTTTCCGTAAGATTTTCCAAACCGTCGGCTGTGGTACGTTTAGCTCCCTGCTTGCTTTATTCGTCGACATCCGCGGGCTACGCGTGGAACTTGCCCGCACGCGTTCAACCATTTCTTCGCTCACTGCAGGTCGACCCGTTGATTTCCCCTTACAGAGGCATCCAGAAGCTTTAAACTGCGCATACCATCGCCGAATGGAGTTAGCAGTTGGTGGATCTTTGTTGAACTTCGTCCTGAAGTGTCGTTGCACTGTTATGACTGACTGATGTGAGTGCATTTCAAGCACGACATACGCTTTATCGGCTCCTGTCGCCATTTTGTCTGACTGCGCTCTCGAGCGCTCTGGCGGCAGAAACCTGAAGTGCGGCTTCAGCCGAACAAAACTTTATTAGTTTTTCTACGTATCTGTAGTGTGTCGTGACCATATGTCAATGAATGGAGCTACAGTGAATTTATGAAATCACTTCAATCATTTGTAATAGCCCTGTACTTTTCGTTCCATAGCTCCATATTGAATAGATACTAAAGAAGGTAGAACATGCTCATAAACAGGAATATGCAACACATATTTACAAAGAATAAGAAATGCTAATTCAGATACCACACATCCGAAGCGAAATAGTCCTCACAGATATGGAGTAAGTCAAACAGTCTTAAATACATTTTCCTTTGAAAGATAATAACAAACTTGTCACGAAACATGTAAATGTACATTGTACTGAAGTGCATACTACAATTCCTAGGCTGTTCAAGCCACGCACCACCAAGGAGAAAATCAGTTTACAGACTTAATCACATTGATTACATTACTACACTGGAGATGTGCTGATAATTGATTTTAAGTAATAATCACATTAATTGATGTTATTTACAATATACACATATCAGTGTGGAGTAGAAGTAGTTGACGACCAATAAATCATTAAGGCTCCTTCTAAACTGAATTGTGTTTCTAGTTACACTTTTCTTGCTTACTGAACATTTATCAAATTGTGTGTTACTGAATAATGGACACCTTTCTGAACCGAAGTAAATGACTTTCAATCTTTGTGAAGATAATTCTTATTTCTAGAGTTGCTTTCATGAGCTGAACTCTCGGTTTGAAGAGGAGATATATTATGTATCACTAATTTCATTAACGAATAAATATTTTGGGAATCTGTAGTTAGTATTCCCAGTTTCTTGGACAGGCATCTACAGGGCGTTCTTGAGTTCACACCACAAATTATTCGTACCACACGTTTTTGAATTCGGGATCGCACGAAAATAGATTTGCTTAGCCGCTTCAGCACGTTTGTGGTATGCCCCTCCCAGCTGAATTTATTATCAAGCTGTACTCCTAAGAATCTAACACTACCTGCTGCTTCTATTTCCTCGTCGTCATAATTCGTGTGTACACTGAAGAAGTTTTGAACTGTAAATAGTGTGTGTGTGTGTGTGTGTGTGTGTGTGTGTGTGTGTGTGTGTGTGTGTGTGTATGTTTTTTTTTTCAAAGTTTAGTGACAAAGAATTAGCTAGAAATCATTAATTAATGGATCTAAGATGGGACCTTGTTTGACACTACATGTAATTAGTTCCCAGATACTTTGCGACAGGATGCTCTTCTTGTCGCTGCAGTCGTCAATTACCTAAGGGAGGGAATTCGTGAGTGCCACCCGTCTGTGAATCGTGTAAACTTTACATCTACCTCTACATTTATATCTTCGTCTACACTCAGCCACGTTGTCGTGGTACTTTGTTCCAAACATGGATAAAGTCTCTGAAGAAATGAACATATTTATGAAATTTACTGTAGGTCACTGAGAATTTTATCCCCTTACTCCTGTATGTAACAATTATAGTAAGTTCTATAAATATATTCATTTCTTCAGTGTGTCTACTCAACATTTGCAACAAAATAAAACATAAAGCATATTTGATAATTTAAATGTCAGTAATATTCAGTATATGTAAAATCAATTTATATGTGGTAACTTTATAAAAGTATTGTAATCCACGGAAAATGTAGCTCCTCTGCATCCACATTCAGTGGGAACCATCCTGTCATAATATCTTTGTAAAATATTCTGATTTTAAAAATAAACAGTGTGAGTGATGGTTTGCATGTGTTTGGTATTCTGTGGAATGGGAGAGGCACAGTACCTGTACGTTGACAGACAAAAATACAATTTCTAACATTAGCACGTAAAAAAAACGCAAGATTAATTTTTTACGGAATTTCGGTTGCAGTATAGCCTCAACAAGACAACTACAGTGCAAGAGGGGCATAAAGACGCACATGCAAACATCGCACATAATAATCATGTAAATACTTGCAGCTGACAATAAGAAGACCACGTACATTCTCAAACCGCATTGTGCTAAGCGTGAAAAATACTTAGCTGAAACTGTGTTTCTTTATTTAAATCGTGATATATTCTGTTTGCTGGAAACTCTTCAATACATTCACACAGCTGGTCTGATATTCAGTACGCTTGTATTTTGTTCGTTAGGCAGCAGTGCCGAACCGTATCGAACGCCTTCCGGAAGTCGAGGAACTCAGCATTTACCCTGGCGCCTGTACCTACTGCTTTCTGGGTCTCGTGGACGACGAGAACGAGCTAGGTTTCACAGGTCGTTGTTTTCGGAACCCGTGTTGATTTCTATAGAGGAGATTTCCGGTCTCCAAGAAATGTCATAACACGCGGGCATAAAACATGTTCCAAAATTCTACAGCAGACCATCAGAGACATAGGTCTATTGTTTCGTGCGTCTGTTCGACAACCCTTCTTGAAAACGGTAATGACTTATGCCTCTTTTTTCAAATAGAAAACTTCGCTCCTCCGGCAATCTACGGTATACTTCTGCTAGAAGAGGAGCTAATTCTTTCGCATACTATATGTAGAACCGTATTGTTATCACGTCAAGTTCAGCGGCCTTTCCTCTATTGAGCGGTATCAGTAGCTTTCCTATCCGATGGTACTTATTATGATATCCACCCTTTTAAGGTCCGTGTAACGATTTAAAGGAGAAACTAGAGTGTGATCGTCTTAATGGAACGGTTTTGGAAAGAAAGAGACAATTACATTAGAGGGTCTCAGAGAACCCCAGAAGGGACGTCCGTCTAAAAGTGAGCCGGTAAAACACAGTAAGGTAGTTGTAGAAACGATTGGTATTGTAGTTGTAAACTGTCGTAGCTGTGTTCGGAAAGAACCAGAGCTCCAAGCCCTAATAGAAAGCACTGAAGCTCGAATAGTTATAGGTACAGAGAAATAAGAATATTACTGACATTTAAATTATCAAGCTGGAAATAAGTTCAGCCGAAATTTTTTCAAACGATCGAACAATGTTCAGATAGGATAGATTAAATAAAGTTGGTGGTGGAGTAATTATTGCTGTCAGAGGTAGTTTGCCTTGTAGCGAAACTGAAGTAGATAGTTCATGTGAAATAGTATGGGTAGAGGTTACATCTGACAATCGTTTTACCGACCCCCCCACTCAGAAGATATAGTTGCTGAACAGTTCAAAGAAAACTTGAGTCTCATTTCAAATAAGTACCCCGCTCATACAACTATAGTCGGTGGTGACTTCAATCTACCCTCGATATGCTGGAAAAATTATACGTTTAAAGCCGGCGGCAGGCATAAAACGTCATCCGAAATTGTACTGAATGCTTTCTCAGAAAATTATTTTGAACAATTAGTTCATGAGCCCACTCGAAGCGTAAATGGTTGCGAAAGCATACTTGACCTTTTAGCAACAAATAATCCTGGACAAATAGTGAGTATTGTGACGAATAAAGGGATTAGTGACCACAAGACAGTTGCTCCTAGGATGAATACCGTAACACCTACAACCGTCAAAAAGGAACGTAAAGTATATCTACTTAAAAAATCTGATAAAAATGCTCTTAACGCCTATTTAAGAGACAGTCTTCACTCCTTCCGATCTGATCATGTAAGTGTAGAAAAGTTGTGGAATGTTTTCAAAGAGATAGTATCGGCAGCAATTGAGAGATATATACCACATAAATTAATAAGTGATGATAGTGATCCCCCATGGTACACAAAACGGGTCAGATTGTTGTTGCAGATGGAACGAAAAAAGCATGCCAAATTTAAAAGAGCGCAAAATCCTCAAGATTGGCTAAGTTTTACAGAAGTTCGAAATATGGCGCATACTTCAATGCGAGGTGCTTTTAATAATTTCCACAAAGAAATTCTGTCTCGAAATCTGGCAGAAAACCCAAAGAGATTCTGGTTATACATAAAGCACACCAGTGGCAAGACGCAATCAATACCTTCACTGTGCGATAACAACGGCGAAGTCACTGATGACAGTGCCACTAAAGCAGAGTTATTAAACACGGTTTGCCGGCCGAAGTGGCCGTGCGGTTAAAGGCGCTGCAGTCTGGAACCGCAAGACCGCTACGGTCGCAGGTTCGAATCCTGCCTCGGGCATGGATGTTTGTGATGTCCTTAGGTTAGTTAGGTTTAACTAGTTCTAAGTTCTAGGGGACTAATGACCTCAGCAGTTGAGTCCCATAGTGCTCAGAGCCATTTGAACCATTAAACACGGTTTTCCGAAACTCCTTCACTAAAGAAGACGAAGTAAATATTCCTGAATTCAAATCAAAAACAGTTGCCAAGATGAGAAGCGTAGAAGTAGATATCCTCAGTGTAACGAAGCAGCTTAAATCACTTAATAAAGGCAAGGCCTCCGGTCCAGATTGTATACCAGTCAGGTTCCTCTCAGAGTATGCTGATAAAATACCTCCATATTTAACAATTATCAACCACTCGCTCACGGAAAGATCCGTACCAAAGGACTGGAAAATTGCTCAAGTCACACCAATACCCAAGAAGGGAAGTAGGAGCAATCCGCTGAATTAAAGGTCTATATTACTAACGTCGATTTGCAGTAGGATTTTGGAACACATACTGTATTCGAACATTATGAAGTACCTCGAAGAGTTGAGTTGGGTTGATTTGGGGGAGGAGACCAAACTGCGAGGTTATCGGTCTCATCGGACTAGGGAAGGATGGGGAAGGAAATCGGCCGTGCCCTTTCACAGGAACCATCGCAGCATTTGCCTGAAGCGATGTAGGGAAATCACGGAAAACTTAAATCAGGATGACCGGACGCGGGATTGAACCCTCGTCCTCCCGAATGCGAGTCCAGCGTGCCCCCACTGCGCCACCTCACTCGGTAAGTACCTCGAAGAAAACGATTTATTGACACATAGCACGGTTTCAGAAAATATCGTTCTTGTGAAACACAACTAGCTCTTTATACTCATGAAGTAATAGTGCTATCGACAGGGGATGTCAAATTGATTCCATATTTTTAGATTTCCGGAAGGTTTTCGACACCGTTCCTCACAAACGTCTTCTAACTAAACTGCGTGCCTCACTTGTGCGACTGGATTCGTGATTCCCTGTCAGAAAGGTCACAGTTCGTAGTAATAGACGGAAAGTCATCGAGTAAAACACAAGTAATATCCGGCGTTCCACTAGGAAGTGTTATTGGCCCTCTATTGCTCCTAATCTGTAGGGTGATCCACTGATAGTGACCGGGCCAAATATCTCACGAAATAAGCATGAAACGAAAAAACTACAAAGAACGAAACTCGTCTAGCTTGAAGGGGAAAACCAGATGGCGCTATGGTTGGCGCGCAAGATGGCGCTGCCATACGTCAAACGGATATCAACTGCGTTTTTTTAAATAGGAACCCCCATTTTTATTACATATTCATGTAGTACGTAAAGAAATATGAATGTTTTATTTGGACCACTTTCTTCGCTTTGTGGTAGATGGCGCTGTAATAGTCACAAACGTGGAAGTAGGTGGTATCACGTAACATTCCCCCAGTGGGGACGGTATTTGCTTCGTGATACATTACCCCTGGTAAAATGGACCGTTTACCAATTGTGGAAAAGGTCAATATCCTGTTGATGTATGGCTATTGTGATCAAAATGCCCAACGGGTGTGTGCTATGTGTGCTGCTCGGTATCCTGGACATCATCATCCAAGTGTCCGGACCGTTCGCTGGATAGTTACGTTATTTAAGGAAAGAGGAGGTGTTCAGCCACATGTGAAACGTCAACCACGACCGGCAACAAATGATGATGCCCAAGTAGGTGTTTTAGCTGCTGTCGCAGCTAATGCGCACATCAGTAGCAAATTGCGCAAGAATAGGGAATCTCAAAAACGTCGGTGTTGAGAATGCTACATCAACATCGACTGTACCCGTACCATATTTCTATGCACCAGGAATTGCATGGCGACGACTCTGAACGTCTTGTACAGTTCTGCCACTGGGCACAACAGAAATTACAGGACGATGACAGATTTTTTGCATGCGTTTTATTTAGCGGCGTAGCGTCATTCACCAACAGCGGTAACGTAAACCGGCATAATATGCACTACTGAGCAACGGAAAATCGACGATGGCTGCGACAAGTGGAACGTCAGTGACCTTGGCGGGTTAATGTATGGTGCGGTATTATGGGAGGAAGGATAATTGGCCCCCATTTTATCCAGAGTCCGCAGCTCGTGGTCGTGCGGTAGCGTTCTCGCTTCCCACGCCCGGGTTCCCGGGTCGCGATTCCCGGCGGGGTCAGGGATTTTCTCTGCCTCGTGATGACTGGGTGTTGTGTGATGTCGTTAGGTTAGTTAGGTTTAAGTAGTTCTAAGTTCTAGGGGACTGATGACCATAGATGTTAAGCCTCATAGTGCTCAGAGCCATTTGAACCATTTTGGAACCCATTTTATCAATGGCAATCTAAATGGTGCAAGGTATGCTGATTTCCTACGTAAAGTTCTACCGATGTTACTAAAAGATGTTTCACTACATGACAGAATGGTGATGTACTTCCAACATGATGGATGTCCGGCACATAGCTCGCGTGCGGTTGAAGCGGTATTGTATAGGAAAATGGTTCAAATGGCTCTCAGCACTATGGGACTCAATTTCTGAGGTCATCAGTCCTCTAGAACTTAGAACTACTTAAACCTAACTAACCTAAGGACAATACACACATTCATGCCCGAGGCAGGATTCGAACCTGCGACCGTAGCGGTCTCGCGGTTCCAGACTGTAGCGCCTAGAACCGCCAGGCCACTCCGGCCGGCTATTGTATAGCATATTTCACGACAGATGGATTGATTGTCGAAGCATCATAGCATGGCCCGCACGTTCACCGGATCTGACGTCCCTGGATTTCTTTCTGTGGGGAAAGCTGAAGGATATTTGCTATCGTTATCCACCGACAACGCCTGACAACATGCGTCAGCGCATTGTCAATGCATGTGCAAACATTACGGTAGGCGAACTACTCACTGTTGAGAGGAATGTCGTTACACGTATTGCCAAACGCATTGAGGTTGACGGACATAATTTTGAGCATTTATTGCGTTAATGTGGTATTTACAGGTAATCATGCTGTAACAGAATGCGTTCTCAGAAATGATAAGTTCACAAAGGTACATGTACCACGTTGGAAAAACCGAAATAAAATGTTCAAACGTACCTACGTTCTGTATTTTAATTTTAAAAAAACGTAGCTGTTGCCAACTGTTCGTCTAAAATTGTGAGCCATATATTTGTGACTATTACAGCGCCATCTATCACAAAGCGAAGAAAGTGGTCCAACTAAAACATTCATATTTCTGTACGTACTACACGAATATGTAATAAAAAATGGGGGTTCTTATTTTAAAAAACGCAGTTGATATCCGTTTGACCTAAGGAAGCGCCATCTAGTGGGCCAACCATACCGCCATCTGGTTTCCCCCTTCAAACTAGACAAGTTTCGTTCTTTGTATTTTTTTTGTTTGATGCTTATTTCGTGAGATATTTGGCCCGGTCACGATCAATGGACCACCAATCTGAGTAGCCGTCTTAGATTGTTTGCAGACGATGCTGTCATTTACCGTGTTGTAAAGTCATCAGATGATCAAAAGACTTGCAAAATGATTTAGATAAGATATCTGTATGGTGCGAAAAGTGGCAATTGACCCTGAATAAGGAAAAGAGTGAAGTTATTCACATGATTACTACAAGAAATCAGCTAAATTTCGATTACGCGATAAGTCACACAAATATGAAGACTGTACATTCAACTAAATACTTAGGGATTACAATTACAAATAACCTAAATTGGAACGATCACATAGATAATATTGTGGGGAGAACAAACCAAAGACGGCGATTCATTGGCGGAACACTTAGAAGGTGCAACAGGTCTACTAAAGAGACTGCTGACACCACACTTGTCCGTCCTATTCTGGAGTACTGCTGTGCAGTGTGGGATCCGCATCATGTGGGACTTACCGATGACATCGAAAAAGTACAATGAAGGGCAGCTCGTTTTGTATTATCGCGAAATAGGGGAGATAGTGTCACAGACATGATTTGTGAATTGGAGTGGCAATCATTAAAACAAAGGCGTGTTTCGTTGCGGCGGGATCTTCTCATGAAATTTCAATCACCAGTTTTCTCCTCCGATTGCGAAAACATTCTGTTGACACTTACCTACATAGGGAGAAATGATCATCACCATAAAATAAGAGTAATCAGGGCTCGCACAGAAAAATTTAAGTGCTCGTTTTTCCCGCGTGCCGTTCGACAGTGGAAAAGTAGAGAGACAGCTTCAAGGTGGTTCACTGAACCCTCTGCCAGGCACTTTATTGTGAACGGCAGAGTAATGACGTAGATGTAGATTTCGACTTTTCACAGTCATCCTCCGTTTCGGTCAAGTTATGGTCACAGAACACCGAGACAGATGGCTTCGATCCCTTTACTAATTTTTCATAAGATCAAAAGTTTTTAAGAATTTTTCTTTCGGATTGTTTGAACGCTTCACGCATGGTTCTCCTTACGCTAATTTCGGTTCGTTCAGTTTTTGTGAAACCTTGACTAAGTTTACATTTTCAGTGAAGCTCTCTTTGCTTTTATAGGAGCTTGCTAACACGCCTGTCAAACCACGGCGGGTCTTTTCCGTCACTCACAGTCTTGTGCGGCACATACGTACCTCTCTAAAGCTTACTGTTTAATACTCTTGAACTTGGCCACTGACGCTCAACATTGTCAGTGCTGGAGATGAAATTTTCACGTTGAACGCCAAGTCACCCGAAATCCGTTATTTGTCGTTCACGCTAGGCAGAAATATCTTCCTCACTTTCTTTATATTCATATTTACAGCCGTTTCAGTGGTGCGGTAATGGCTTTATGATGACTGAGTCTCTATCCCACGCTAAATTAGGTCGAAAGGTTCGGACCTTTTGGTGACTAGGAGATTTAATGTTATTTTCACAAGTCGGTTCCCTGATCAGCTGCTCAAGCTAATTTTAGATCAATGCATTTAGAACAGTTTCATATGATTCGTTGCTCGCTCTTCGCATTTTAATAGCTTGAATCTTCCAGTCTTTAGCTGGTAAACTGAAATCTCCACCCAATACTATAACATAAGAAAGAAATTTACTAGAAATTTTATCGAATTTCTCTCTCAAATGTTCCGCTGCTACTGCTCCTAAGGCACGTGGTCTATAAAAACATCCGATGACCATGTTCAATCCATCTTCAACACTTACAGTCACGCAAAATATTTTGCATTCGGAAACCATACTAATCTCATTAGGAGTTATCTTATTTCTTACGGCTACAGCCAGGCATCACCAGCAACATTCAACCTATCTTTTCGATATACATTCCAATCGAAACTTAGAATTTCATTACTATTAACATCTGGTTTTAGTCAGCTTTCTGCCCCTGTTACCTTGTGGGCATTTTTACCGAGACACATTCCGGGACCTTTCCATACAGTCTCCTGCAGTTAAATAATGCTATATTGACTTTTTATTTTTCCGATATGCCATGGCGAATGCTGCTCTCTTTAATTAATAGTGGTGATATTCTTCCTTCTCCGAAATCAGAACGTACCTTATCGGGAATGTGGAGGGATTTCTCTATCCTAAAAACCGATATGTGTACGTTACATGTACTGCAATACCCTAGCACCCGGTTTCCGCGTGTAGTGCACGCTGATCTATTAAGGGGGGACCTACAAATCTCCACGCGGTAGCAGACGTCGAGAAATCCGCATCCAGAATCCTCACAGAGTTGTCTGAACTTCTGGTTTAAGCGTTTCACTCGGTTCCCAACCTGAGGATCGTGGTCGGTACTGGGAACAGTGCTGCGAAACACTAGCTCTGCTTCCACCCCGCGAGTGAGGCTAGATGTCTTCATTGAAGCAGCCAGACACCGGTAACAACCGAAAATGGTCTCTCAAACCAGGTGGCACAAGTCACTCGTGCCGACATGAGCCATCATTTGCAGTCCGGTGCACCCAGTGCGCTCAATAGCTGCCGGCAGAGACTCCTCCACATCTTGGATGCGACCTCACAGCAAACAAACAAAGCGGATACTGGCCTTCTTTCTGGACCTGCCCGCTATTTCCCCAAGGGGTACCATCACCCGACTTACATTTGAGCTATAAGGAATAAGTAATCCTACCTTCTGCACCTGTCCAGACCTCTAAGGAGGATCAGTCATGGTCCCAACAGGCGAGGCATTTCACGCTGGTTCAGAAGTTCTTTCAGCAGTGGGCAACACCTCAAACCTGGTTTTGAGGCATAAGGGGAAAACCATGCGATCAGCATCCACTTTTGCCTCCCTCCCCCCCCCCCCCCCCGGCCCCCGCCAGAAATTTGCGACACCACCACCGTTCACCATGCATCAAAGGTAGCCTAAGTGTCGACCAGCAGACACCAGTGTATTGGTGGGCCCTGTAACATCAGGGACCTCACTCGGCTTTCCAGAGGTACTAAAGCTTTCGTCTCTGGTGCCCCAATGGCACCGCAGCCCAGGGAAGCAGCCTGAAGCCTGTCGACCGTGACCAACAGCTTCCAGGTTCTTGCAGACAGTGAGCAATTCCCACTGCATCTGCACACAATAGGCACAGTCCCTATCCATCTTTAATCAATTTTCGATCTATACACATAAGAACATAACACCAATACAAGTAGTGCCTGGATGTAATCTAAGTTCAGTTACTATGTTATTTTGGTTTTTGCTACACTCCGAAGTCAGCTCACACAAAGTAAATGCACTAAACTTAGAATAGGTTAGCATACACTTGTAAACACAGTAAAATGCGCATATACGCTTCACTTCTTCGAAGAAGCACATGAGAACAAAAACTAAACCAGTCCTGTGAATGAACAGACACTACTGCTGGTGCTGATGCGTCCGCTCGGCTCCACAACTTTGGATACAGTTTGTGCTGCATGTGATCGTATTTTATCTGTTTACTCAGAAATTGCGGACCAGCCCATCATTTTCTTGGGTAAACGCCTAAAAACTACATTTAGGCTGTTCGGTGGATCAGCCTTAGTCGTTAGTCCACTACGCTGATTCTTTCCTGGTCTGCGCAGCTTCCTGTTTCGGGATCTAGGGTGCTGCACGTTTCAGTACACGAGTAGGTCTTACAGTTGTAACGTCGCGAGTCAATACTCAATAGCATTTATTGCACTGCTTCGCAGTACGGCTCGTAGCTTTGGAGCCGCTGGCGGAGATGGAAACAGCCGCTTGTATCTTAGCGTGACTCATTCGCACCTGTCGCTAGCCTAGCCGTGGGAAGCGGTATCCTTTGTCAATTCGAGCGACAGAATATTCAAGCCCATAAGAATATAAATAAACTATATTAAATATTATTCAATTTAGTTAAAGTCAATATACTGCTCTTTGTTATTAAAAAGAAGATGTGTAAAAATCTCAGCTTTCTAGCCGGCATACTTTCAGAGCTAGAGACAGTTACCTAAAACACCCCAAACCGACACTTGTAAGATTAAAGTCAGTTAGGATTCATAATAGTTTGTCTTTTAGTATCATTTGGAATCATTGCTGAAGTTCACAAAATGTTAGATCAATTTGTTTGAATCTTCATAATTGGAAACGTTAACTATTTTTCATTTTCGTAATATAAACTTCAGAAAAGATCAGTATTTATTTAATGTGTTGTGTGAATAAATGAGATTGAGTGAGAGTGTGTATGTGGGACATACGAAAAAATTCAGTATTATCTTAAGTTAAACAATATGTAACTGTTCATGGGAAAGTGTTAAGCAAGCAAGTTGTAATGAAAAATGTAATTTCCTCACATTGCTAATGACGTATGTCTAAGGGTACTTGCCCTATAAGAAGGCAACCAGAATAGCCCATTACAGAGTAATAGTTTTCTGAAGTTCTTTCAAGATTAGTTTTCTTTTCGTTTGGGTTTGGTAAACATTTTATTAATATTTGCATGATGAAATGACGCAAATGCATGTGTGAATGTTGATTGGGGTAAGACAGTTTTAGCGCAAGAAAGAACTCGGAGGATTGTTTTGATTGGCTGGTCATTTTGAACAACCAATCAGCGTTACGCATTTCCCGCGCATTGCATGTAGTTATAGGCCCTGGAAGGAACGGCAGTGAATCAGTCGCTGGCTAGCTATCGGACGTGCACGTCATGTTGGACGTGTCCATCTATATTATGAGTAAAATGAAGAAGTTACTGGTTTCTCGCGTCCGGATTGTACTGCCGTGAAAGCAGTTGCATTTACGGACAGATTGTGAAAATCCGAGCTTTGTGAAGTGATTTTTTGGCAAGACAAACGCGTGTGAGTTTTCGGCCTTTGTAAACATTCACGTGGCATGTTTCATAGCCGTTTATGGAATAGTTGGCGAGCAATTCCTGTTAATAGAAATCCACTTAAAAGGACTGAAAGTGAAACTCATGTATTGTAGCAGAGTACTGACTGTAGAGCGCGTAACAATTCGGGTTGGACTTAAGTACTGTGGTGTCACCGCCAGACACCACACTTGCTAGGTGGTAGCTTTAAATCGGCCGCGGTCCATTAGTACATGTCGGACCCGCGTGTCGCCACTGTCAGTAATCGCAGACCGAGCGCCACCACACGGCAGGTCTAGAGAGACGTACTAGCACTCGCCCCAGTTGTACGGACGACGTAGCTAGCGATGCACACTGACGAAGCCTCGCTCATTTGCAGAGCAGATAGTTAGAATAGCCTTCAGCTAAGTCAATGGCTACGACCTAGCAAGGCGTCATTAGTAACATTGCATGTATCTACAGAGTCTCACTTGTATCATCAAGAACGCTGTATACAAATGATGGATTAAAGTTAAGTATTCCAGAAGCTACGTACTTTTCTTTATAGCATTCATTACGTATCCTGTTTCAGACCTCACGCCATCCTGCGTGAGTTTAAGCGCGTGCCTTTCGGCTTCCTCGCATTGTGTCTAGGCTGTCTTGCCTAGACACAACATTTTTGGCGACGAGTCAAAAAAGGGTCTTGTTCTTTATACTTACTTACATTTCATTGTGTCATGGCTTCTCCAGACGTACTGTCCGATTTTTATCACTTGCAGAATCAGCAGACGCAGGCGTTATTGGATGCCCTTGGACAGCTCGTTTAGGGTCAACGTGCACTGCAAAACGATGCGGCAGCCGCCGCTTCACCGCTACCGCAGCCACAACATGCAGTTGCACCCCCATTTCGACCGTATGATGCGGCGATGGAAACATGGACGGAGTGGTCACGCCAATTTGGATTCCATCTCGCCGCCTACAGAATTCAAGGTAACGAGCGGCAGCCTCATTTATTGGCGTGTGTAGGGGTGCAAACCTACCGTGTGATAGTGAACTTGTTTCCCCGACGCGACGTAGCAACTCTGTCCTACGAAGAAATTTTGTCGGCATTAGATACCTATTTCAAAGAAACAGTCAATGTCTTTGCAAAAATGTATACGTTCTTTCGTACAAAACGTACGGCCGGTCAGACTAATAGGGAGTGGGTTGCAACTTTGCAAGGCCTTACTAGGGATTGTGCTTTTGAGTGTGAATGTGGCCTCCCTTATTCAGATACAATGGTGCATGATGCAATTGCACAGAACGTTTCTGATGTTCGTATACGGGAGCAAATTTTGAAACTCGTCAATCCCTCCCTTCAACAAGTGATAGACATATTGGATAGGCAAGACACACTTGACTTTGCTCAGGAATCATTTGCAACTTCGCCAGCTGTGTGTCATATTAACCGGCCCGCCGGGCGAGCTGCACGGAACTGTAAACAACCCTCGCGCTCGTCCGCGCAGCTGCCGCCACGATCTCAACCACGTGTCCCGCGGCAGCAAGCAAATGCAGTGAAATCATGCCCGCAGTGTGCTACTAGACATTCACGTGGCAATTTCCCGTCACGCCAAGCTATTTGCTTTTACTGTAATAAGGACATGTTCAAAGCGTTTGCCAGAAAAAGCTCAGATCGGACACTCACCACCATTCCAGGCCCTTTGCTTCGCGCCGGAATCGAACCAAGAATAATCAGGCTCGTGAACCTTCGCCCATGGACATTCCGTCCAGTGTCCTTTTCTCTAACAGTGACTGTGTTCGTCCCACAAAACGTGTGCGTCGACGTCGACGGAAATCACGTAAAGTCGCGAGTGATTCTGTAAAAGTGTCTGTTAAAATTGCACGAGACAGTCGCTCTTGTCGTCAGCAGGACAATAAACGTTTCGTAGACTTGGACCTTGAAGGCAAAGTAATACCATTCCAGCTCGATACCGGAGCTGCAGTTTCATTGATCAATCACGACACGTACAAACAACTGGGCAAACCTCCGTTCCGTGCCGCAAATGTTCAGCTCACTAGTTATTCAGGACAGCATATCCCTGTGTTAGGACAGTGCAGCCTTCTTGCAACATACAAGGGACAAACAAAACTTGTGTCATTTTACGTTCTTCCTTCTTCTACTGCAGTGAACTTGTTTGGTTTAGATTTGTTTCAATTGTTCAACTTGTCAGTAGTCAATCCGGTACTATCAGTGAACGAGACTGTACCTTCAGCCAGTGTTTCTCGCCTATGTGAAGAATTTGCAGACATTTTTGCACCGGGCCTTGGTTGCGCTACGAACTATGACGCACATTTGGAACCGAAAGTAAACGCGCAACCGAAATTTTTCTGAGCGCGCAATGTTCCCCACGCATTGCGTGATGAGGTAGCAAGAACATTACACGATTTGGGATCACAAGGTGTGATTGAATGTGTGCAATGCCTCTTCTCTTTCAGCTCCGCTTCATCGCTTACGCCGTACAGGTGTTCCGTTCGTCTGGACGACGGAATGCGAACGCGCCTTTTGTCAGTTGAAATCGGCGTTGCTTTCTAATACTTGCCTTACGCCATTCGATCCCCAGAAACCCCTTTTGTTGATGGTAGATGCATCGGATTTCGGGATCGGGGCTGTGCTTGCGCACAAAGATGAATCGCATGATCGCCCTATTGCCTTTGCGTCAAAATTGCTCTCGTCAGCGCAAAGAAATTATTCACAGATAGAGAAAGAAGCTTTGGCTCTCGTATTTGGTGTTACTAAGTTCCATGATTTCTTGTATGGTCGTCATTTTACCATCATCACAGACCACAAACGTTTGACATCGCTTTTTCATCCGAACAAGCCTGTACCTCCACGTACAGCGCAGAAATTTATTCGCTGGTCAATTTTCCTCTCGCAGTACCGCTACGACGTCTTGTATCGGTCCACTGCTAAGCACGGAAACGCTGATGCGTTGTCCCGTTTGCCTGTTGCTGAGGATAGAGCATTCGATTCTTCCGAACTTGCTTGTATGTTCATTGATTCGGAAACCGATGACGTGGTCGAATCGTTTCCGATTGATTTTCGTCGTGTAGCTGCAGCCACAGCTGCTGACCTTGTCCTTGCTACCGTTGTGCGTTTTGTTGCTATGTAATGGCCCTTGTCAAAGTCACGGATCGAGGATCCGTTGGTTCGCCGATTTTTTGCTCACAAGGAGAGACTTTTTGTACGACGTGGTGTTTTGTTGTTGCGTTCTGATAATGATCAGTCCAGAGTCGTGGTCCCACGTTCGTTACAGTCCTCTGTCTTACGGCTTCTCCATCAAGGACATTGGGGTATAGTGCGAACGAAACAACTTGCTCGTCAGCACTGTACTTGGTTCGGCATCGATGCTGCGATTACGAATATGTGCTCTTCTTGCATGGCGTGTGCCGAACAACAATCCGCACCCCAGCGGAAATTCTTTGCATGGCCAAAAGCCACTTCCCCTTGGCAACGCTTACAAATAGATTTTGCTGGTCCATTCTGGAATGCTCGATGGTTGGTTGTGGTCGATTCCTTCAGTAATTTTCCTTTTGTTGTCCGAAAGTCTTCCACGACGTCATCTGCCATCATCCAAACGTTGTCCGCTATCTTTTGCATTGAAGGCCTTCCACAGACAATGGCCCACAATTCATGTCCGCCGAATTTCAGTCATTCTGCACGGCCAATGGTATTCAACATCTGACATCCGCGCCGTTTTCGCCTCAGTCAAACGGTGCCGCTGAAAGATTGGTCCGGACTTTCAAGTCACAGATGTTGAAGTTGAAAGAGTCGCATTCTCGGGAGGACGCGTTGTTGCTCTTTTTGTCTTCGTATCGCTCTCAGCCCCGAGATGGTCGCTCGCCGGCTGAGTTGCTCCACGGTCGTCCTCATGGAACTTTGATGTCTTTGCTGCACCCGCCGCATCAGGTTCCTGTGCAGCGGCAGCCACCTGCTTTTGCTCCAGGCGACGTTGTATTCTATCGCAACTATCGTGGTTCACGGCGTTGGCTCGCAGGGCGCATTCTTCGCTGCCTCGGCCGCGCGATGTATTTGGTATTGGGGGCCTCTGGTGAGGTGCGTCGGCATCTCAATCAGCTGCGCCTCTGTCGTCGCCCGGGTTCTGCCGCTCCCCGTCTGCTTTCAGCGACGGTGCCGTCCGGTCAGCGCCCTGGGGACCCATCTACTGGCTCGCCTCATCCCCAGGTGTTACCGACGCTGCCTTCCATTTTGCCTCATGGCAAACGCGCCGCCGCCGCCGCCTGTTCTCCCGCCGGCGCCGCCCGCGGTGGACGCGTCGCTGCAACCGCGTGGCGCCTCCCTGGGTCACGCGCCGCCGATCGCTTACCGTGACCAGCCGTCCTCCGCCATGGAACTCTTGCCCGCTCCGGACCAGATGTCGTCTTCGCCCGTCGGGTGCCCCGACGCAATGGAGGTCGACCCTTCGGCCCCTCCTATATCTCTAAGGGCGTATACACCGCATCTTGACGTGCACCCTGGACTAGGTTTTCGGGCGTTTCCTAGCTCCCCTTGGGCCGAATGGCCGGGTGCGGGTGGCACAGCCTCGCCTGTTGTTAGGATCCCCACCTCATCGCATACGTCAACATGGGGTCCTCCCCACGGCGGGCGGAAGCCTTATAACACGACCGTTCGCCGATTTGCGGGGAAGGAATGTGGTGTCACCGCCAGACACCACACTTGCTAGGTGGTAGCTTTAAATCGGTCGCGGTCCATTAGTACATGTCGGACCCGCGTGTCGCCACTGTCAGTAATCGCAGACCGAGCGCCACCACACGGCAGGTCTAGAGAGACGTACTAGCACTCGCCCCAGTTGTACGGACGACGTAGCTAGCGATGCACACTGACGAAGCCTCGCTCATTTGCAGAGCAGATAGTTAGAATAGCCTTCAGCTAAGTCAATGGCTACGACCTAGCAAGGCGCCATTAGTAACATTGCATGTATCTACAGAGTCTCACTTGTATCATCAAGAACGCTGTATACAAATGATGGATTAAAGTTAAGTATTCCAGAAGCTACGTACTTTTCTTTATAGCATTCATTACGTATCCTGTTTCAGACCTCACGCCATCCTGCGTGAGTTTAAGCGCGTGCCTTTCGGCTTCCTCGCATTGTGTCTAGGCTGTCTTGCCTAGACACAACAAGTACACTTCTGGCTGCCTATCGTGTGTACTGGGTTGCATGAACTATGAGCTGAGGACAGTGATGTTATTGGTTAATTGAATTCGGGCTGATGGCAAGTGTTTAATTTTGAACCTAAAGAAATAAAAGAACTCGCTGCAGAATTTTGTCATTTTTTTAAAGAGATGAAGCAATCGCCCTCCACCCGAAAATTGTGTTATAAGATATTACACGATAGCTTGCCGCCAGAGTTTACATGGACTTTGCAAACGAAAGTATTGACAGTGTTTTTCTTCAACGCTGCTTTTAACATCGGCTGAACAGTATGCAGAGAAACGAGCTGGTGATCTGACGCCGTACTGAGGTAGGTGGAACTTCTGTAGTGAACAGTACGACGAGAGACAGTGAACAAACACAGACGATGCATTTTCTAACCCGTCGCGCAGCACAGTGCCATCCTCTAATTTAGTTAGAGGATATTGTGGTTTACACAATCTGAGTTTTCCAAATCACAAAAAATATACCAGCAGCCTGTAATTTATTGACTAATGAATGAAGTACATTCTCACTGTGCGTAAATAGCCTTCTCAATATCGGAATCCTTTAGATATCCGAACTGTGACTTTGAGAACAAATTATACAGTCTGATGGTTAAAAAGCCGATTGTATATTACCTTCACTAAAATGTTCGAGAATGCTGCAAAAATAAAACTGGACGGAAATTCGACTACATTTCTTTACTCCTTACGTTCCCAAGGGTTTAATTTCAATATATTCCTACCATTAAGAAAAGTTCCATTGATAATTGACTGGATACACAAATAGCTCAACTCAGAAGAACACGCTTAAATTAACTTTATTGTCTCATCATGACCACTAGTAATTTTTGATTTTGAAGATTTTATGGTAGACATCAATTCTACTGCTATACTAAGGGTTACATTCAAATTACTGAAGTTATTTGCAGTGGCTAGTCTGAGTTATTGCACGGTAATATCTACTGAACCTGAAAACCACTTATTATATGTGACAGTTATGAAATGCTTGTTAAAATGTTTTGCAACACAGAATACATCTGTTACCGAAGTATCATTTACTCCTAATTCTATCTTCTCGTCTTCCTCTCTGATTATACTTGCCTCCTCTTTCATTATGTCCCACACTGTCTTAATTTTGTTACCTGATGCAACTATCTTTTCCTCACAATGCATTTGCATTAATGGCTTTATTAGTATCTTCATTATTTTGCAGTATTTCTTGTAATGAGTAATAGACACTCAGTACAACCATTCAGACCACACACAGTACATTTAATTCATGGTAGAATAATCTCAAGTGAGGCAACGGCAGAACTGTAAAAAAACAGGTAAATGTCGTGTGACTAGGGCCTCTCGCCGGGTAGACCGTTCGCCGGCTGCAAGTCTTTCGATTTAACGCCACTTCGGCGACTTGCATGTCGATGGGGATGAAATCATGGTGATTAGGACAACACAACACTCAGTCCCTGAGCGGAGAAAATCTCTGACCCAGCCGGGAATCTGTCGCGCTGACCACTCAGCTACAGGGGGAGGACTGCGCAGAACTGAAATTGGATAAATCACTACACTCTGCTCGCTGACAGATAGTCTGTAGACGCTGCATTTCCAATTTGTACCATGTTATCAATCATGGAAGTCGCGATACATATGGCAATAAATGACGTAACGTGTGGGGAGAATTTTCTGTTGAATAATAACCGACTAGTTTATAGAATGTGCTTCTGAAAAATTCGGTGAAACGTGTCGGAAAACGAAGAAAACAAGGGTAGTGACAAACAAAATAACTTTACTGGCCTTCATCGTAATAACTATTAACTACAAGACACCTCTGACATCGGTTGTGCAAAGCTGTTGGAAACTGTCAGCAAACGCTTGTTGCGAAATCGCACGAAGCACCGTGGTCATGCATGCGTTGTTGGATATCCGCAATGTCTGCGACTGTTCGTGGACGATAGTCTGTCTTTGCTTATTTTCAACTTCCGTGCTTTCATTCTCAAAGACAGCTGCCGATTATCCGAAAGCATCCATCACACTCGCGTCATTGCAAAAATGGAGCGCAAAATGGAGAAACGCGTTAACATGAAGCTTTGCTTCAAATTAGGGAAAACGGCGAGGGAAGCTCATGGAATGTTAATGCAAGTTTACGGCGTTGAAACAGACGGAAAGAATGGCGTAGAGAATGAGCCGCGATCGGGAGAACAAGAACAATCAACACATCGAAAGAGTGCGACGGATGCTTGCGGATGATCGACGGCTGTCTTCAAGAATGAGAGCAGAAGTGTTAAATACAAGCAAAGTGAGTGTAAGCACTATTTTTCACGAACATTCGCTGATATCCTACAGAGCTTGACCACGGCACTTCGAGCAATTCCACAAGAATCTTTTGCTGATCGTTTCCAAAAGCTTTACAACCGGTGTCAGAAGTGTGTTACAGGTAATGGTGATTAGCCAACAGAGCTATTTTGTTTGTGACCATTCACCAAACTCACACACCTTGTACAAGGGGTGCTGGAAGGTAATCCCTCCGAAATTTTTGAGTAAAATCTCTCAAGGTTTTTTAAATACAACAAACTTTATTAACATTTTATATCCTTATTCTTCATATCGACATATTTGCAGCCCTCTGCCGCAAGACGGCTCCGACTTGTAGCGTGTAAAATGGTGGTGTGTAACGCAACAACAGTGGTGGATGAGAAACAGCGAACTGTAATCGACTTTAGAATTCGGAGAGTTCGTCCACACGGGGAGCATCCTCTCCTGACACTGCCCGAACACCCACGAGCGTTGCAACACTTTAACGCCTTGGGTTCCCTGTCATCGATCATCCCCCATATAGTTCCGACTGGGGCCCATCCGATTTTCATCTGTTTCCAGTACTTAAAAAAAACACCTTTGAGGAGTTGACATTGATAGTTGATAGGGCAACCAGATATGAGTGTGTGGTTCCGTCAACAAATTCAAACACTATACAGTGGCGGTACAAACAAACTGGTATCTCGCTAGGAGAAATTTGTTCGTCGCCAGGGTGACTATGTTGAGAAGTTGAAATGTACACATGAGGACGAAACTCAAGACAGAGAAGAGAGCAGAAAGTATTAGATGTAAAAACAGTGTTTACAATATGGAGTTATTCCTAAGTATGCACGTATTAATATTAAGGCAAACATATATGTAGCTCAATTAGATAAACGTAGAAGCTATTGGATGTGGTGTGTGAAGAAATTAAACAGAAGTTTAAAAGTAAAGACCTTCTTCGCAAAGACCTATATCTTTTACATTTAAATGTTGTAGATATAGTACTCAAATTTTCATTCAATATCATTTTAAGAGCAGTCAACGATTTTGTAGAAAAATAAATTTCAAGTACTGTTATCTAACAATAACCTATAAGAAGAAAAGAATAGCGATCATAATTTTAATTTTATGACAAGGTTATCAACCTCTCAAGTGTAGATCTGAGGGCAAAATAACACAGCTTACTACGTAAAGGATGCAGTTGTAATTTAGCTCAGGAACCAAAACCCAGTACTATTCTATTTACACTGAAGAGCCAAACAAACTGATACACCTGTCTAATATCATGTAGGGCCCCCGCGAGCACGCAGAAGTGCCGCAACACGACGTGGAATAATGGACTCGACTAATGTCTGAAGTAGTGCTGGAGAGAACTGACACCATGAATCCTGCAGGGCTGTCCATAACTCGCTAAGAGTACTAGGGGGTGGAGCTCTCTTCTGAACAGTACGTTGCAAGGCATTCCATATATGCTCAATAATGTTTATGTCTGGCGTCTTTGTTGGCTAGCGGAAACGTTTAAACTCAGAAGAGTGTTCCTGGAGCCATTCTGTAACAATTCTGGATGTGTGGGGTGTCGCATTGGCATGCTGGAATTGCCCAAGTCCGTAGGAATGCAGAATTGACATGAATGGATGCAGGTGATCAGACAGGATGCTTATGTACGTACGTACGTACGTACGTGTCACCCGTCAGTCGTATCTAGACGTACCAGGGGTCCCATATCATTCCAACTGCACACGTCGCACACCATTAAAGAGCCTCCATCACCTTCAACAATCCCCGGTGACATAAAGTTGTCTCCATACCCGTACACCATGAATCCTGCAGGGCTGTCCATAACTCGCTAGGAGTACTAGGGGGTGTAGCTCTTCTGAGAAAGAATCTGAAAAGAGACTCGTCCGACCAGGTAACATGTTTCCAGTCATCAACAGCCCAATGTCGGTGCTGACGGACCCAGGCGAGGCGTAAAGCTTTGTGTCGTGCAGTCATCAGGGGTACACGAGTGAATATATGCATTGCGAAGGTACTGTGAATATCCCGCATTCCTTAAATAAATGTCTAGAAGCTGATCTTGGTGGGCTCCAGCTATTATTCTGATTAACATGCTTTTGTGCAAAGAGTACTTTCTCTCTTAATGACATATTGCCCCAAAAGATGAGGCCATATAAAAGCAGTGAATGAAAATAGGCATAGTAGGCTAATTTACTGATATTTTTAGCACCAAAATTTGCAATAACCCTAATAGCATAAGTAGGTGAACCTAAGTGTTTCAGCATATCATCGATGTGTTTCTTTCAATTCAATTTCTCATCAGTGCACACACCAAGAATTTTGAGCATTCAGCCTTAACAACAGACTTATGTTCATTGTCTATATTTATCAATGGTTTTATGCCATTTACTGTTCACATTTGTATAAAATGCGTTTTCTCAAAATTTAGTGAGAGTCTATTTGCAGAGAACCACTTAATAATTTTCTGAAAGACATTATTTACAATTTCCTCAGCTGATTCTTGTTCGTTGGGTGTGATTACTACACATGTACCATCAGAAAAAAGAACTAGCTTTGCATCTTCATGAATATGGAGTGGCATGTCGTTAATATATATTAAGAACAATAAGGGACACAAGACTGAACCCTGTGGAACACAATTCCTGATATCTCCCCAGTTACAGGGCTCTGCTGATTTTGCAGACTATCTGTACTGTTAATTTAAACCTTCTGCATTCTTCCAGTTAAGCATGAATTAAAGCATTTGCGCACTGTCTCACTCATACCACAATACTTAACTTTATCTAGAAGAATTTCATGATTCACACAATCAAAGGCCTTTGACAGATCACAGAATATCCAAATAGGTGACGTTCGGTTAATCAATGCATTTGATATTTGATCAGTGAAAGCGTATATACACTATGTGATCAAAAGTATCCGGACACCCCCAAAAACATACGTTTCCATATTAGGTACATTGTGCTGCCACTCACTGCCAGTTACTCCATGTCAGCGACCTCAGTAGTCATTAGACATCGTGAGAGAGCAGAATGGGGCACCCCGCAGAACTAACGGACTTCGGACGTGGACAGGTGACTGGGTGTTACTTGTTTCATACGTCTGTACGCGAGATTCCCACACTCCTAAATATCCCTTGGTCCACTGTTTCCGACGTGACACAGTGAAGTGGAGATGTGAAGGAGCACGTACAGCACAAAAGCGTACAAGCAGACCTCGTCTGTTGACTGACAGAGACCGTCGACAGTTGAAGAGGGTCGTAATGTGTAATAGGCAGACATCTATCCAGAGCATTACACAGTAACTCCAAACTGCATCAGGATCCACTGCAAGTACTATGACAGTTAGGGAGGAGGTGAGAAATCTTGGATTTCATGGTCGAGCGGCTGCTCATAAGCCACACATCACACCAGTGAATGCCAAACGACGTCTCGCTTTGTGTAAAGAGCGTAAACAATGGACAACTGAACAGTTGTAAAACGTTGTATGGATTGACGAATCACGGTACACTATATGGCGATCCGATGGCAGGGTGTGGGTATGGCTAATGGCCGATGAACTTCGTCCGCTAGCGTGTGTAGTGCCAACAATCAAATTCGGTGGCGGTGGTGTTGTTATGATGTGGTCTTGTTTTTCATGGAGGGCTTGCTCCTCTTGTTGTTTTGTGTGGCACTATCACAGCACCGGCTTAGACTGATGTTTTAAGCACCTTCTTGCTTCTCACTGTTGAGGAGCAATTCGGAGATGGCGATTGCACCTTTCAGTGCACGGCCTGTGGCGGAGTGGTTATACGACGATAACATTTTTGTAATGGCCTGGCCTGCATAGAGGCCGGATCTGAATCCTATAGAATACCTTTAGGATGATTTGGAACGCCGACTTCGTGCCAGGCCTCACCTACCGACATCGATGCGTCTCCTCAGTGCAGCACTTCGTGAAGAATGGGCTGCCATTCCCCAAAAAACCTTCCAGCTAGCTTCTGACTGAACGTATGCCTGCGAGATTGGAAGCTGTCATCAAGGCTAAGGGTGGGCCAACACCATACTGAATACCAGCATTGCCGATGGAGGGCGCCACGAACTTGTAAGTCATTTTCAGCCAGACGTCCGGACACTATTGATCACATAGTGCAGCATTTTCTGTTGAAAAGCCTTTCTGAAAACCAAATTAACATTTTGTTAGTACTTCTTTTTTACAAATATGTGATGCTACTCTTGAATACATTTCTTTTTCAAGAGTTTTGGATAAAGCTGTCAGAAGTGAGATTGGGCGGTAGTTTTTAGTATCAGACCTATCTCCTTTTTCATGCAGTGGTTTAACTATAGCGTATTTCAGTCTATCTGGAAAATGCCCTGTTTCAGTCAGCTACTACATATGTGGCTGAGAATCATACTTATTTGTTGGGAACAAACCTTTAGTACTCTGTTGGATATGCCATCGATTCCATGTGAGCTTTTACTTTTGAGTGAATTTATTATTTTCCTAATTTCCGTTGGAAAGGTGGCTTGATTTTCAATTTTATTAAATTGCATAGGTACCGCCTTGCATTTTCTAATGAATAGCTGGATCCTGTTTTCTGTACAACACATAAAAAGCTATTATTTAAAATGTTTTCTACTTCTGAATTCTTGTTAAACTTTTCATTGAGTTTTATAGAAATACAGTCTTCCTGTGCTCTCGGTTACCCTGTTTCCCTTTTAACAATATCCCCAATTGTTTAATTTTATTATCAGATGTGCTAATCTCAGACATAATGCACATACTTCAGGACTTTTTAATAACTTTTCTTAATACAGTGCAGTAGTTTTTACAATGTTTCACTGTTTTGGGATCATTATTCCTCCTAGCTATAAGATACATTTCCCTTTTCTGTTGACAAGATATTTTTATCCCTTTCGTTATCCATGGCTTTTTACATGGTTTCTCACAATTATATTTCACTGTTTTCTTGGGGAAATTGTTTTCAAATATACTCACAAAGGTATTATGAAATTGGTTAAATTTTAAATTAGCATCATGTACCCTGTACGGCTCATCCCAGTCTAACTGTTGCAAGCTTTCCCTAAAATTTTGAATTATTAAATCATTAACTGAACGCACTATTTTTGAGGACTGTTTTGAATTATTGTATGGAGCTATGTCATAAACTGCAACTAGCTTAACTAGCTGTGCATCATGATCAAACAGACCATTCTTAACAGGAAAAGTTTTTATTTGATTAAATTTATCTTGGTCTATGAAAACATTATCTATCAGTGTGCTGCTTTCTTGTACCACCCGAGTATGAAAATCAATGACTGATGTCAAATTGAAAGAACTAAGTAATACTTCAAGGTCAAGCTCTACTGAACTCTTTCAGAAAATCTACATCTAAATCCCCATAAACAATAATTTGCTTCCCTCTGGCTGACAGATAGCACAACAAAGAATCCAAGTTTTTCAAAAATAGTGGAAAATTTCCCAATTGGGACTTATACACGGCTACAGTTATAAAAGTGCCATTATTTAAGTTAAGCCTACACACACATGCTTCTATATATTGCTCTACACAAAATTTTTTAGTTTCCAAATTTTTTACACTATGACAGATTTTAACGTATATGGCAACTCCTCCTCTCTCCGTGGTGTCTCTCTTACATGTGCTGAAATAAATCACACTTACATGTGATGTATTCTCTTTTCCATTCTTGTGTCCCTGCGTGGCAGCCGTCGAGAAAGTTCCTTGACAGATTTTATTCGTGGCGTATAAGTGACGTCAGCGCAGCATATACGGCGGCAACTTGAACTAACAATTGTAAACAACTGATATGCATTCGACAAGTCAGTTAACAGCAGGTGGTGTTAGATAGAGGACGTGTGGCCGTTGTGGATCAACGTTGTTGTGTTACAAATAGCAATGTAGCAGCATCCCTAAATCAAATGTTCAAGACATACTCCAGAACGTCTTGAGGCAGAGAAAAAGTTGTTCAGATTTTGTCCCGCGCACCTTCACTCCCAAACAAAAGAAACGACGCGCGGGCGCCTGCCGCGACTTGATTGAAATGCAAAACGCGGACAGTTTTTTTCTGAAAGAAATCGTCTGACGAGACTTAGTGTTATCACTACGAATCTACCACAAAATGGCGTGCAGAAACTGAGATGAACTGTCAACGCTTTGACGACATAACCGTCGTTCTAGCCAATGTGTTGCACGGGTTGAACAATAACCCCTAGAAAGGCTTCTCTGATAGTTTCACCTGGAATGAACGTTCTGTACGTCGTATTCAAGTGGAAGAGACTATGTAGAACACCTAAGGCATTAAAACTACTGTTTTAACTTTCCTCGATTTTTATTAATCCAGCCTCAAAACTTTTTGGACTGCCAGGGTATTGTAGTTGGGCACATTTTCAAAGCATGGGCGTCTAGCTAAGACAGTTGCACTTCGACATGAAGTTTACCAATTCATGTAGAAGTCACTAGTCACAATACACGACGAATCTTCCAAGGAATGTGCCGGGCATGGATGTTGCAAAGGAAAGCGCTTGTGAACGACAGACGTGTTTTAGCGAGCAGACCTGGGCTGGTGGCGGTGGGGCTGGCGCTGCTGTCGCCGTCGGGGTCGGTGTCGCCGTCGGCGTCGGGCAGCGCAGGAGCAGCGGTGGCGTTGCCGGCAGCGGGGGCGGGCGGGGGCGTGGGCGGCTGCAGGCGCGGCTGGTGGCGCTGCGGCGGTCGTGGCCGCGGCGCGGGGGCGGCGAAGTGGCGCAGGCTCAGCCCCTGCGTGTCGCGGCTGTCCACCTTGTCGTAGCCGTACCACCCCAGCAGCTCGTTCATCGCCGTCTCCGCGTACTCCTGCGCACAATGTCAAATTTGTGAGTCAGAATACAGGGAGACACTCAGGCGCATTTTCTCTGGAGCTCGGCCAGATATTTGTAGCCAGGGGACCCGTGCGAAACTTTCGCTCTTTTATAGTTTTAAATAACGACAGTGTTTGGAATAAGTGTGGGTACTGGGATAAGGGTAGCTGTGGGAATGAAAAGAAAGTATCTTTAAAAATGAACCGAATGACCTGACATTACAATCATTAATTTATGATACTTCCTCGTATATACATTTCCTTGGATATAATTTTGCAAAAATTCTTGGCAGAGCGTTACAATACCTCCGTGTAAACGATATTTGACATAATAATGTTATCTTTGTGTACGCTTTCTTTACCGCAGTGGTCACGGTTATCATCTACGACAACGCTGACACACATTATCCAGTTGATAGGTACTTTAAAACGTATAAAACGGTACTTTTAATAAGATAATATGAAAACGGGAGTCTCTTATTCGTGATATATAACTTAGCTTCGTAAAATATACGTATGAAGCTGGGCATCGATGATACCCTTTTGCCTACTCATTGTTAAAAGTCTCTTTTATGTTAAAATTTTCCATATATAGCAAGTTTTACCGCAAGATCGGTATGCAGTGTCAGAAACTGGCTAGATAATCTTTGTAAAGATACTTCATTCATCCCTGTACTTGTTGAGAAGAGGGATGTTGACTTGAGAAATAATATACGTGATGTAGTTTCGGCAATGTGTAGGTAGTCAGCCGAAACAGATATTGCTCGTCACGGATGTAATGCCATACCCGGTGTCAATGGAAAACATTGGTTTATTTTACTTCACAAACAACGTATTTTTAATCTTATGTTCCCATTCGGCAGAGCTGTTCCAGAGGAGTCTAGTGCCATATTAGGCAATACTGCAGGTGCTCACAGAGACGGCAAAACACTATGAATAGCCAGTGCTCCGGTAGCGTTACTGTATGGCAGTGGGAAAAAGAATGCGATGCAGGCCGGCGCACGGGATGAGGCTACTTGTGCAAGAATGACGAGGAGAACAAATTATTCTTTACATCTCTATTACTGCTGTCGACTGCATTAGGGGCAGGTCAAGAGCACGTCAGTTGGCCACAGTACTAATACTGCCTGTAGCGACACGTTAAATTCGAGTCATTTGCAAAAAAAATATTTTTCCTTTCTCAGTTACTACGAAATTTACTTTGAAATATCTCAGTTTATGCGCCAATCTGTTATAAAAGCAACTCTAATTGACACTTGTTATTGGCGTGTGGAAATAGTTCAGCTTTTATAATGTCTGTGCAAATTTTTTAAATTATTTGTCAATGACACTTTTTTATTATTTTGTTAAAGATTTAAATGAATAATGGAAATTATTGCATGAAAGGCAATATTTATTTGTAAACATTTTGCTAATATTGGAGAGATAGCTGCCCATGATATGGCCAGGACGTCATCTGTTGTTGAGCAAGGCGATATATCGTCAGCACCACTGAAGTGACAATTCACATATACAGATGTTGGTAGTATCGCGTATACAAGGTAAAAAAGGGCAGTGCATTGGCGGAGCTGTTGTTTGTACTCAAGTCACTCTTGAGAAAAGGTTTCCGACGTGATTGTGGCCACACGACAGGAATTAACAGACTTTGAACGCGGAATGGTAGCTGGAGCTAGATCGACAGGATATTTTATTTCGAAAATCGTTAGGGAACCCAATATTTCGAGATACACAGGAAGGGTGTGCCGAAAATACCAAATTTCAGGCATTATCTCTCAGCACGGTCAACGCAATGGCGGCAAACGTTCACTTAACGACCGATGACAGCGATGTTTGCGTAGACAAGCCAACACTGTATCAAATAACCGCAGACATCAATGTGTGACGTATGATTAACGTATCCCTCAGGACATTGCGGCGAAATATGACATTAATGGGCTGTGGCAGGAGACGACAGACGCGAGTGCCTTTGCCAACAGCGCGACATCGCCTGCAGGACCTCTCCTGGGCTCGTGACCATATCGGTTGGACCTTAGACGAATGCGAATCGTAACCTGGTCAGATGAATCCCTATTTCAGTTGGTAAGAGCTGGTGGTAAGGTTCGAGCATGGCGTAGACCCCACGAAGCCATGGACCCATGTTGTCAACGAGGCACTGTGCAAGCTGATGTTGGCTCCATAATGGTGTGGGCTGTGTTTACATGGAATGAGCTGGGTCTCCTGGTCCAACCGAACCGATCAACGAGTGGAAATGTTTGTGTTCATGGAATTCATGTTGCCAAACAACGACGTAATTTTTATGGATGGCAGTGCGCCATGTCACCAGGCCACAACTGTTCACGACTGGTTTGAAGAACATTCTGGACAATTCGAGCGAATGATTTGGCCACCCTTATCGCCCGACATGAATCCCACCGAACATTTATGGGACATAATCGAGGTGCCAGCTCGTACATAACATCCTGCAACGGCAACTCTTCCGCAATTATGGACGGCTATAGAGGCAGCATGGTTCAATATTTCTGCAGGGGACTTCCAACGAGTTGTTAAGTCCATGCCACGTCGAGTTGCTGCACTTTACCGTACAAAAGAAGCTCCGACATGATATTAGGAGGTATTCCATGACCTTTGTCACCTCAGTGTAATGATGGCGCTCTGTGGAAGAGAAGTGGTTCTATGAAAATAAAGTGGCAGTACGTTGAAAGGGCAGAGAAAGCCGTTAAATGCCAAGGAATACTTATTAGCTACAAGATTTCACCGGAGTCATTGCGATAGCGGAAAATGCCAGTCCGCTACTAAAATTACGATACGTACTACGACAACGCCTACATCTAGCAAGACAGCAACAAATTTTGTAAATGCAGCTGTAGACATTGATTGAACAATTATAATTTTAAAAATAAATTTTTGTGACATTAGCGTAATTTACTGTTTACAAACTATTTTATCAAAAAATGGTTCAAATGGCTCTGAGCACTATGGGACTCAACTGCTGTGGTCATAAGTCCCCTAGAACTTAGAACTACTTAAACCTAACTAACCTAAGGACAGCACACAACACCCAGCCATCACGAGGCAGAGAAAATCCCTGACCCCGCCGGGAATCGAACCCGGGAACCCGGGCGTGGGAAGCGAGAACGCTACCGCACGACCACGAGATGCGGGCAAACTATTTTATCCATCATTATAAAAGTAGACTTATGGTGAAACATTAGAATGGCGACAGAATCAGGTGTGGCACTGAAATGAGATGATAATTTTGAGTGGCGTCATTTAAGTTGATTAATGCTATTTGGTACTAAACATTATTTAAAAAAGTAAAACATATTTCCGTTTCATGAAACAGTTTGGTAGGATTACATATTTAAAAGTCTTCTTGGGTTGGGTTGTTTGAGGGAAGAGACCAAACAGCGAGGTCATCGGTCTCATAGGATTAGGGAAGGATGGGGAATGAAATCGGTCGTGCCCTTTCAAAGGAACCATCCTGGCATTTGCCTGGAGTGATTTAGGGAAATCACTTAAAAGTCATCACAGTCGTTTCAGCATACTGTACTAACTGTACTATATTTTCGATATTGTGATATTTTCTAAATTTGCAACCTTAGGCCGGCCGTTGTGACCGAGCGGTTCTAGGCGCTACAGTCTGGAACCGCGCGACCACTACGGTCGCAGATTAGAATCCTGCCTCGGGCATGGATGTGTGTGGTGTCCTTAGGTTAGTTAGGTTTAAGTAGTTCTAAGTTCTAGGGGACTGATGACCCTAGAAGTTAAGTCCCATAGTGCTCAGAGCCATTTGAACCATGTTTTGCAATCTTAGTTTTGTGCTTGCTTAAAAATACCATACTGTGCGTGTGTGTGTGTGTGTGTGTGTGTGTGTGTGTGTGTGTGTGTGTGTGTCAATGCTTTACTGTGGCCATGTATTGTCATTTGTAAAGTAAATTCCTTGTTGAGCACACCTCAGTCAACTTCGCTTATATCACGTGATTTCACTGAATTATTTCATTTCAGAAACACACTCGTGAAGGTACGGTACTCGTATTACGTGAGCTTGAATTTTTTTGCTGTAACACGTGGTCGGGTGTTTAAGTAGCCTACAATCGATATTCCTTACTAGGAAAGATATTTACATAGTATAACCCGACGGCTGCATAAAAAGTGATACAGTATCACTTTCAGGACATTTTCACAGAACAGCGTGGTCTTTCAGTTCCCGGAACTCATTTTGTGAGATTAAAGAAATATTCAACTCCGGTACCCACTATTACACATCCAGTCGCAAACCCTTGCTTGAGTTGGCCTGTCAAGAGAAGTGGCCGGCGCCGCGCTGTCTCTATGCTACTCCATGCAGCATCCTCGAGTACAGGGTTTTGTTGCTCCTGTAAACAAGGGTGGTTTAGTTAAATGTCGGTACAGACTACGTGTGGAGCGCTCTACAGAACGGACTCATAAAATTCCATTTAAAAACAATGTTTTGTTTTAGCGGAAATCAAACAGACATTTTTCATTGACAGTGGACGTCGCATGAAACACATGATGAACCGTATTCCTTTTGACTGATTCCATTCATACTTCCCAAGAACTTAATTGCAAATATCTTCTGGAAAACTACACAAAAGGTACCTAAAGAGTCTTAGGAGAGACACTCACAAGTGGAAGCCACGATTTTGGGATGACGGATTTGTTTCAAATTTTGTACACAGTTAGTAGGTCATTACAGCAACATATTCTGCAAGTAGTAGGGTGCACTACTCTGGCAGTTCCGAGAAAACCGCAGAGAAGTTTTGCTCGTGTATTATGTAAGTGATGTATCTGTGTGTAGGTGGAACAATTACAGTTTGTGGTGGTCAAATGATTCAGTCGGCCTTCGGCTGTGGTGAGGCGCGCACGCCTTGTTTGCGTCTCGCCTGTTGTGCTGTCTGCGAGCGAGCGCGCGTTTGTTTACTTCCCGTAGAGGCCTGTGTCAGAGACGGACGTCATTGACCATCATGGCGTTTTCTTACCGCCAAGCCACAATTAAATTAATTTTACCATTAGATCACGAACGACCGGAGGCGTATGAAGTTGAATGTTTTGTCCGGGATGAAATGCGTCTCCCGCCACAACATGTTCTCGGAATACATTTTTTCGATCCTCACAAGGGAACCTCCCCATCGCACCCCCCTCAGATTTAGTGGTAAGTTGGCACAGTGGATAGGCCTTCAAAAACTGAACACAGATCAATCGAGAAAACAGGAAGAAGTTGTGTGGAAGTATGAAAAAATAAGCAAAATATACAAACTGAGTAGTCCATGTGCAAGATAGGCAACATTAAGGATAGGGTGGGCGTAGGAGCGCCGTGGTCCCGTGGTTAGCGTGAGCAGTTGCGGAACGAGAGGTCCTTGGTTCAAGTCTTCCCTCGAGTGAAAAGTTTATTTTCTATATTTTCGAAAAGTTATCATCTGTCCGTTCGTTCACTGACGTCTCTGTTCATTGTAATAAGTTTAGTGTCTGTGTTTTGCGGCCGCACCGCAAAACTGTGCGATTAGTAGACGAAAGGACGTGCCTCTCCAATGGGAACCGAAAACATTTGATCGCAATGTCATAGGTCAACCGATTCCTCCACAGGAAAACACGTCTGATATATTCTATACGACACTGGTGATGGCATGTGCGTCACATGACAGGAATATGTTGTCGACCCACCTAACTTGTACCCTTGGCAAATGGGTAAAAAGATTCTTCTACCTTGCCCGATGGGGAGGTTCCCTTGTCTGTACTGCTGTATACATAAAGCTGGCGAATGACGAGTTGTGCACCGACGTTGAGCGGCGCCACGCTAACGATCTTAAGTTGCAATACTCTGACGGACATACAGGAACTGTCGTGGTTGATCACGCTGGTTTTGGCCTCCGAACGTTGCGGGTTTTCGAACTCCCGTTTGAAGTACCGGCGGACGCTATGGTGGCCGCTTTTAAACCTTTCGACAGCGTAGTCAGACACGTGGCTGAACCGTGGAAGACGTTCGAAACATACCGTGTCCTCAATGGTGTGCGTCAGATAAAACTTGAAATACGGAAACACGTGCCTTCCGCTTTGGTTATTGCCGGCTGCAGGGCTGTCGTCAAGTACGACGGCCGGCCACGTGCACCTGGTCAGGACGTTATGTCACCTTTCGTGCCGATTCCAGACGGTGTCCTTGATGGTTTCCTCATTCCCATCCACAAGTGTTTGGGTACCTCACGGATATGAGATTACCGTCCCTTGACGTTACTCAGCAGCGATACAAAGATCTTTACCCGGCTGGTGGCTGCGCGGCTTAAACGGACAGCTCGGTACATGGTTCCTCCCCCCCCCCCCCGCCCCCCCTCACCGATCGAACTTCTTTGGGAGATGCCAGTAACATCCGCACTGCCCTCTGCCGCTGTCGGACATAATCGCTCTTGCTCACGCTCGTCGTATGCTTGGACTTTTGGCAGCTCTTGACTTCAGCCAGGCGTTCGACCGAGTCGATCACGAGTGCCTGAAAGAGATGCTCCGCAATATGGGCTACCGTGATACTACTGTCGACGTCGTAATGTGTCTCCTTCATGGAGCGACGTCTCGTGTACTCTGCAATGACCGTCTTACTCCGCCCATCTCGATCCGTCGATCAATTCGTCAAGGCTGCCAACTCTGTGCACTGTTGTACGCATTCGCCATGGAACCGTTGCTCTGTGGCCTCCGTCAATGCCTCTCTGGGATGTCTCTCGTTGACTATGTATTCTGCTGCACTGCTTATGCAGACGATTTCGTCATCGTTCTTCGTAGCGGTGCTGAGGTAAAGAAGTCACTGGCATGGGTTACTACCTACGGCGAAGCTTCTGGTAGCTGCCTTAACGTCCGCAAATCGAGGGCCATAGCTATAGGTGCGGGACTTTCCGCGAACAGTGCTGCTCCTTTGCGTGTACCTGATACTCTCCGATGCTTAGGACTCGGTTTCGCAAGTGATCTGTGGCGGACAACTGCCCTCATCTGCCGGCGTATTCTTTCCCAACTACGAGCTGGGCTCTTAGATCGCCGTTTACGAGCACTCGATCTTCTGCAACGGACACAATACGTATTTGGCGCCACGCAGGCACAGACACTTCCTATTCTGCCATCCATGGACCGCCGCATGTTAGTGGCATTGGGTTCGTTTGTTTGCCATGGATTGTTGTTCAAGGTAAGGTACGAGACCCTCACCCTCCCGCGGTGCACTGGTGGTTTAGGTCTGTATCATGTGCCTGACAGAGCTGTGGCCCATTTCAATGGCTCTCACATGACGTTGTGGCGCCAGAGTCCTACTTGCCTTACCAAGTTATTGCTGGAGGCCCATGGACCACTCTCTCCCTCGCAGCATCTATCCAACTTTCGGAAGTCCCGCCGCCCTTCTTTTACTACCGCCACTTTTTCCTTGAACTGAGATACGTCAGTACTGTGATACTACCGGCGCAATTGACATCCACGAAGGCAATCTGTGGTATCCTTCAGCAGCACAGGTCACCGAATGTGGTTGATGGGAAGCTCCCCACGTCACTGGCATGCCGTTTGGCGATCGATGTGTGCTCCTTATCTTGATGCTGACATCCAGTCTGCATGGTACCTTACTGTCAATGTGAAGCATGTATACCGGTCACGCCTTCACAGGATTCACCTCGTAGACACCCCGCTGTGTGTCGACTGTGATGTTTTGGACATAGGCGAGCACCACCTGGTGTGCAGATCGGCGAGAGGTGTCTGGTTCTCGGTGCGACAGATTACCCACACGACTCCTCATCAAATACCTACTCAAATGCTCCTCTTTATGGGCGCGGGAAACTTCCTGCAAGCAAAGACAAACTCTGTGAAGTGGATTTGTGGACACGCAGCACACTACTTGTTTGCTGATGGCGAGAAAAATATCCTTCACTTTTGGCAGTTTCTTAATGAACGCCATTGTGCAGTTGCCCGCAATCCACAATACAGACATTTGTTCTCCAATTTCCTTTGCAGTGTCTTCCTTAACCCACCCCAGAGCTAGGGTGTTCCTGTCATGAAGAGTTGATCCCCGCCTCTTCCACACTTAGAACCGATACATTCACTGGTCATCGGAATATTGTTTTCGGAAAAACTATACGTTGATTGTCTCAATTAGTCTGATTTCTTGCTGCGCCTTTCTCCTTGCGTGACGCCGGCTTTCTGATATTCTCGGTGGTATTAATGACAACAATAAATAAATAAACAAGTAAAAATAAGAAAGAACGAAAAGGAAACTAAATAAATAAACTATGTTCTGTTCATTGTACTTCTACTCCACGGTCCCTACGCTTTCCTTGGTTCCTGGAGGGTTGGAACTGTACATGGTACATGGTAGCCAGGCCACGGGTTGTGACTCCTGCCCACTTTGCCCTCACCCCTCCCTTTGGGCACCAGGAAGGTTCCTTTAAAAATATATATAAAAAATAAAAAAAAGATAAGTGTGATTAGCGTTCGAGCTTCGGAAGAAGAATATGTATGAGGCCCTGGTTCGACTCCCGCTCAAACATAATTTGTTAATCTATATTTCTTTCATTACTCATCATATTATTTAATTTATATTATGTTTGAAAAGTAATATGGTTAAAAACACGTGGAGTTTTAGTTAATTTCATGTTATTTGACTAATTACTATCTTTAATTAAATTTAATTACTAGAACAAACATATTTATAAGTATCAACACATAAAAGAAGAAACGCATAGAGTTTTCCTGAAAATGTATGCCTGTCGTGATTTTCGAACTCCCATATACTCCTACACGCGCTCTGGTAAGGTACCTGGAACGCTTCGAGTTGCTGGCACAGAGGCACGCCCCGTTTGGCAGTTAACCTGCGTAGCGGTTAGAATTTGCTGATGTAGCAAGAACGAATAGTGCTGGTGCAATTTTCTTGATATCACAGAATTTACACTTGTACTACAAAAATGAACGTTTGAGCGGGAGTCGCTTCATACACTTTCGTTTTACGAAACTCGAACGCTAACCACTTGGCCACCATGAACTCTACCGTCGTCACCTACGCACAGATATATCAGTTACATAACAGACGCATAAAACTTCTCTTGTGATTTTCTCAGAATTGCCAGGGTAGGTCACCTTGCTACTTGCACATCATGTTGTTTTAATGGCCGACGAAGTTTGAAGTACATCCGTGATCTCAACGTCGTGCCCAACCTTAGTATAATAATTAAGCAACACAGCTTGAGGATATTGTTAAGTAATACTTAAAACTGAAGTAACTTCGAGTGTGGTACTATACAATGTACTAATAAATTCGATTCTTAGACTGCAGGTTCGGCTTATTTGACATCAATAAGGGAATGATACATGATGTCTGACAACTACTTAGGATAGTTGATTTTGTCGGATATCTAGCTGCAGTCTATTGAACTGCGGAAGCAAAAGAACCCCTTCCTACAGAAAGCAGGAAGAATTTTCAGTGATCTGTAACAGCTTCCATCACTTGCAGTACCAAATTAAACATCTCATCAATGGAATAAATTGCATGAAACCTATTTTTTCAGAATGTACACAGACGTGGAGACTGAATAATTAAAAAACGGCTTCACGCGAGAGGAGAGAGATTATTATCAGCCTGATTTCGTTCATCCCTGCTCTGCTGGGCCTTTTATTTAGTCTGTCGTCTTGAACTACTGATATATTCCGTATGTTATTTCATAAAATTCTGTTGCCAACTCTTGGTCTCTGTTAATTCCAAGAGATTTAATTCTGCCTTACCCACTTCTGATAGAAACTAATAGATTACAGTTGAGACCAGTAAATGAGCATGAGATAATAGAGTCAATGAGAAATAGAAGACCGAGAGCAAAAAAATGAAGCTAGTAGAGAAGACTCCATTACAGCGGAACTTTTGAAATGGTCTATACCAAAAACAAAAAAGGAGCTAAAATTAATCTCTGAAGATATTTGGAAAACAGAAAAAATCTCAGGAGAAAGTAAGGAAGCTTAGAGTTTGACGTAAATCTCAGGAGAATGGAAGGTAGCCACAACAATAGAGGAATTTCGTTGCTACCAGTTGCATATAAAATATTTTCCGATATTCTACTATATAGAATCAAAACAAGACTGGAGAGTCATTTAGGTGCATACCGACATTGTTTAGGAAGGGCAGAACATGTTTTGAACTAATATTTAATTTGAAGTCAATCAGTGGCACACAGATTACTGAACTCAAACGATAATGTAGTAATATTTGTTGATTTCATAAAAGTATTTGTTTCTGCTCATAGAGAAACTATACACAAAATAATCCGAGAATTTGATGTAAAGTCTAAATTGCCACACATGATTCTAAAAAAGGGTTGGAACAAAGTAACATAAAAGCTAGAGAATCCACTGACGGAGAGACGTTTAGGGAAAAACTACTGAATACGAAAGGATTCCCAGGTAGGAGAGTGAAGAGAACTGGTGGTAAGTTAAGACAACAGAAAGGAAAACATAATGAACATATGAGTACTGGGAGATGCGGAAAGAACAACGAATAATGAACTGAAATTACCAGTGGCTCATCAATCAGAGAAAAAAAATTTAACTGAAGAAGTCGCATCCTACGCAGAAAAACATAGTCTAAACGTGAAAATGGTGAGCAGTGGTGACAAAGAAGGTTATTTTCGAAAGAAAGAAATAAATTAATGTGTATTTGGCTTGTGATTAATGTTCAAGTAGACGTGACGTGGACGCTACAATTTCAGTTGAGTCGAAAACTGTAATTGTACTTCAAGTAAATTATCGCACTATCTTAGCAAACCCAGTCTTTAAATGAGAATGAAACACAATTTTCATTCAATGAAAATGTGTGATTGTGGGGGTAGCGAGTGAGACGTATACGTTGCTCATGGGTAATTTACATTTAACGCGTGTTCGGCCCTCGATATTGTTGCTCTACATTCCTCGAGACGAATACAGATACTGTTTCTTCAAACACACCACGGTCCATTCATGTCCACATCCCAATGAGATAGACTACACCTCTACTGACTCAGTTTAATCAAGACTTTAAACGCAAAGAAGACTGAAGCACCGAATTTGATCTCGTGTAACTGTTTCACTAAGGAAATCTACTATTGTGCCTCCTTAACATTGTCACAATGACGTCGAAGTGGTAGATACTGAGATAGCTGATAGTGGAATAGAAAATCAAATAAAATCGTTCAGAAGAGGAAAAATGACTGGATGTGATCGCGTACTTATACAATTCTACACAAATCATGAGCATGAACATGCTCCTTTTGGAAAAACACGTTTTCTTAGGCCGATGAACCAACTTAGTTTTCCAAGAGACTGGAAAAGTGTATGAGGCATTTTCACATTTCAGGTAGGGGCGCACATATGAGGCTAACTAGACATTGTAGCTTTCGCCAATCTGTTGTCGACATACACTGAGCTGTCTCCATAATGGTGTGGGCTGTGTTTACATGGAATGGGCTGAGTTTTCTGGTCCAACTGAATCGATCATTGACTGGGATAGGTTATGCTCGGGTACTTGGAGAGGAGACCATTTGCATCCATTCGTGGACTTAATGTACCCAAACAACGATAGAATTTTTATGGATGACTATACGCCATGTCATCGGACCACAATTGTTAATGACTAGTTTGAAGAATATTCTGGACACTTCGAGCGAATGATCTGGTCACTCAAACCGCTCGACACGAATACCATCGAACATTTATGGTACATGATCGAGTAGTCAGTTCATGCACAAAATCCTGCACCAGCAACACTATCGAAATTATGGACGGCTACAGAGGCAGCATGGTTCAGCATTTCTGCAGGAGACTTACAACAACTTGTTAAGTCCACGTCATGTCGAGTTGCTGTACTACGCCGGGCGAAAGGAGATCCTACACGATATTGAGAGGTATCCCATGACTTCTGTCACCTCAGTGTTATTTGTTCATCCGTTTGACGCCCGGAAATCTCATCTATAAGAATCAACTGAGATCACGCATCTTATGATACTTCCCTCGTTCTGTTCGACCGTGAGCTCAAGAAGGCAGTCGATGTGTCGCCTAGTGAACAAAATACGAATTACAGAATATAGGGCCAACCCCGCTGTTGTATTTAACACTTTCTTAGCCAATAAAACTTTGCACGTAATTTTTAAAGAAAACAAATGGCCACAGGCTAAAGTAGCTCCGTAATTAATCGAAGAGAGTGTTACAGGTCCTGCACTGTTCATGGTATACAGGGTGGGGCACATAAAAGTGGCTCGGACGAGTGGATACGATTGGAAGTGAATTTGTGGCAGCATTAAGGAGGAAAAGACCTATTCACGCCTGACAGGGTTGTTAGCAGAGGTCAGCCCCGTCGCGGCCCTAGCTGGCCACCCAGGTCACCTGATCTTTCAGTGTGCGATTATTTTATGTGGGGAACCCTCAAGTCTAAGCTGTACCGCAACAACCCTCAGTCTTAAAGAACAGCAACAGAACATTTCGGATGAGACTGCAACAATTCCAGCATTTTGCTGACCAGGCCATAAAGTGCCGAGAGATGAATGGTGATTACCTTCAACATCTGATACGATATTTCTTTTCCTTTGCTGTGTTTTTTTGAACTCTGGAACTTTGTTTTCCGTGCCACTTTTATTTGCCCGACACTGTATATATCGACTCTTGGTGCATAGCCTGTCAGCTGACTGTCTGCTGATTATAAACACAAACAAATGTAAACGTATTGCGCACAAATAAGCGAATGGGTCCATTCTTGTTTGCCTGCAATGTTGATTTTCAGTTACTGAAACTTGGCATAAAAATGAAATGTCTGGAGATATGAAATTTGTACTATGTAAGAAACGCAATTTCAGACTAATATTCTCTGGGAAAATCCTAAGGAAACGTTTTTTGCCCATGAGAGAGGTAGCTTCCATACCTTCTTTCGACTGTTTCTTGAATATTGTTTACATCAGTGGGACCCATACCAATTGCGGTCAATAGGTGAGTTGGATATGATTCAATTAGCATTTCCTCACGGATTCACTTAGTAAGCGCGAGAGCATCATAGAAATGCTCATCCAAGGTCAACATCGCTTGTTGTAAGAGATACATTGTGTATCACACAGAAACTTGCTATTAAAACTACCAGCGTGTGAGCTCCAATAACAGTTTACAAACGTATTAGTTCCTGCAACGCTCAGCGTTAAACCAAATCGCAGCACCGTTCAAGAGTTTTCCTATTCACTCAAAAGGTACTGAAGAAAGCACAGATATATGAAGTTTGTTAAATGTTTACATTTGCAAATCAACAACACAAATGGCTCTGAGATATCAGTTACGGACTCAGGCTGAAACGCCCTTATTAGTGGTCGAGTCATATGAGGCACTTGAGGATTCATCGTGTTCCAAACCTGCTTGACTGAAGGTTAGTTAGTCCGGCGATAGTGCTGGTCAGCAAAATTACTGCATGTAAGATAGGGCACACTGAGTTTCACACACTGTGTGTGAGCCAGAATAATCCTGTTGGAAAAGTCTTTAACGTTGCTGTTGCAAGGCAATAGAACAACTTGTCGAACAACATTGTTGATGTATCAAGTGCTGGCCAGTGTTGTCTACGCAAGCGCCGCGCGGGGTAGTGCCTTGTCAAGGTTCGCGCGGCTCTTCTCGTCGGAGGTTCGAGTTATCCCTCCGGCATGGGAGTCTGTGTGTGTGTTGTCCTTAGCGTAAGTTAGTTTAAGTTAGATTAAATAGTGTGTAAGCTTAGGGACCGATGACCTCAGCAGTTTGGTCCCATATGAATTTACCACCACCACCACCACCTACACCAACACCAACACTATCACAACAAGTGAACTGTATCTTATCACACCCCAGTCCAGCCCCTGGGTTGAGATCAGCGTGTCTTAGCCGAACGCACTCTTCTAGAGAAAAGGCGGGATCTCCTTCCATCGCTGAAAATCACGACGCGATCTTTCATTTTTCAGATGATCCTCGCGACGGAGCCAGTCGAGAGGTGCACATCGAAGCTTTGGCATGAGTGGGTGGAAAGTGGGCTCCTATAGATCCACTGCTAGCAAGTAATTCACAATAGTTCGTGTTGACACCTCCGGTGTCACATTTGTTCTTATCCATGCAATGGAAACTGTACGTTTTGCAACTGCTGCCCATACAGTTCGATGGACGATCTTCGCTGGCATCTGTGCTGCGAGGACGTGCAGAACATCGTCTACCACTGTGAGAATGCTCATGCGTCCACTGCTGCCAGCATCACTGCACAACTATTGTTGCATGTGTGACAGTGCTCCGAAAGGACCACCCAGACAGTGCAAAGAACACAATCTGACCTCCCACAAACTCGCTCAGTCAGCTGTAGGAAGCATTCATTCTAAAGGATACACACAGATCGTGCTACGCCTCTACGACAACTGCCGGCGGACAACATTGAAACCATTATCACAACACGCAGTTGTAGGATTAAATCGATATAGTTTTCCAGGCGTTATTTTTTTCGGCAGTGTACGTCTTGCGAAATGACTATGACAGTCATCGCAATCACTTTTTCATTGAGTTACGTAAATCTTTACTTCAGTATCAGCTCCTCCTGAACATATGCTCGTAGATGTGATACTGTATGCATGAATTACTAACAGGTTTCTTTATGCATTGTTTATTCATGATGCATAGTTGAAATATATCGATACAGCAAATGTGTCTGCATAAACGAAATATTTCTGTCGTAATCTTTTGTGTAGCTATAGTGTTTGTACCGGCAGACAGAGCATTCCAAAGCGTTTTCAGTTACCTGGGGTTGACACATACACGTTAAGGTTAACAAGTTGACTGCCCCGTGCATAGTAATTGATGTTCCACTGCCAGGCCAGGCCACGGCATGTGTGAGGCGCTGTGTGACAGACGGGGGCCCCGTGGCAGTCAACGTGTCAACATTAGCGTAGAGGACGATAGTGTACTGGAGGTATAACTGTGTGTCCCCTGTGACTTTTACATGCGTGCGAAAAATCTAACGACCTAGTGATAATGTTGAAATGACTTTTGAAGTTATTTAGTTTGTTTCACTCAAATCAGTATTTACAGACTAATACTGTTTTTCAGCAGGTTAAAAATGACAAATCGAAGGAACATAAATCTATCTAGTTAATACTTAAAGAGACATCATCATAAAGAATTCATGGAGCTGTTTCGTCTAAACTAATTATGTTATTCGCAATATACTTAGAAAGCAACCTTAGTGAACTAAGCGAGGGAGGGTCGTAATTCTGAAAGCAGCTTTTTAAAATTTCTAATGAAAACCTCCTCAGCTGTTTATCGTGCAACGACCGGTTTCGTTTTTAGGACATGTTCAGGCTGCCGAGCTGAGCTGAAGTCATGGTATAAATGGTCTGGTCGCCTTATGTAATGTTGAAGACCAAATCCAGAAACAATCATCACAAACATTCTGTTGACTGCCTGACAGAAGTATTGCGAACAGGCGCAGCATGTTGTATACCGCAATACGAAGAACGAAACTACTCGTAGCACAATAAATGTGTAATAATACAGCTGAGGTAGTTTTCATTAATCATTGAAATTAGGGCCAGCTGTGGTACACAACATGATCAAGATTATTTGAAAACAAATCTTCCCTCGTCTTGACTGATAATATTACATGTGGAATGTCGCCGAACGAATATGCCATACTTTGCTTATACATATCCTCTGTGTATTGTCAACGAACACCAGAAAATCTCCCGCGAGCCTCTTCGTTACGACATCAGAATACGGCTGCCCTTTTTGATGATAAAGAGTTTGTGGAGGTCGTTCCTATAAAAGAAAAACTTTGACATTAATTACTGCAAAAACGGTTAGCTAACAAAACAAATGGAAAAGTAATTATCGTCTGCTACTTTGTATTTCTTTGAAGCGAAGTTTCTTTATGCGTCAGAAAGTCAGCTAGTGAAAGTGAAGCACCCAGGAGACGTCTTTAGATGTCAATGTAACTTCGTACACGTACACTCCTGGTGTGGTGAGTGTGTAAATGATTATAATTGCAATTCTCTGTGATGGGTAGGTCAGTCACCAAAGTGCATTAGTGTTGTTCATTTTTGCTGTTGGTATCAGGCCTGGAAGGGTACATAAGGGGCGTGAACAGCGTCACATGTCGAGTAATCACTGTGAAGGACACGTATTTTCCAAGTACTTACCTTACACAGCGTTATCAGCACCTGACTGGGTTCGAAAGGTATACACGATGTGCAGTTCCTGTGTTATTCCGAATTACGATGCAATGTTCGTTCGGTCATGCATACACGTCCGAAGGAACAGACACTGTGGATAATACAGCCGTTATGAAATACATGAAATGTTTTTGCAATTGCGAGTATGGACAACCATCAGCTCTATAATGGAATGACGACAATGAAAATTTGTGACGGATCGTGACTCGAACCCCGATTTTCCGCTTATCACGAGCGGTCGCCATACAATTACACTATCTGAGCACGACTCACGACCAGACCTAAACTTCCATATGTCGTCAACCATGTGTCTCCAACCATGTGTCTCCAATCTGTACTCGTACGTCCATTATGTATAATCCCGCACAGGGTAGACATTTTATTTGAAAGTCTCTTTCCCAGTGTCGGCGGATAAATGCGATATTGCCGTGCCTGTATCACTCAAAATTAGGCTATAATGTTCCTACGGAGATGCATGCATATCCGAACATTGTAATACGGAATAACACAAGCACTACAATATCATATTTATCCGCAGCCATCTTTGCATTTGCGTAAGCTTGTATTACACTGTAGCGGAAGCCGATTCCATGATGAACATTATAAACAATTACGTGTTCGCCTAATCCGTAATGATCATTTAAAGAGTCCATGTCACGTGTAAATAAGGCAATGTAGTGAGTCCAAAGGCTTCCGCAAGGGTGGTGGGGCGGGAGGGGGGGGGGAGGGGCGGAAGGGTGGCTCTTGCCCTCTCTTGGAATTTTGGGCACAGGGTTTTTATTCATTACATAATTCTCATAAATTTACAGCAATGATTGTCTGTGAGTCTACTAAAGTGCTAAATTTAACACCGCCAAGTGCTAAGGGGAATACAGTTACTGTATCAGTCACTATTTTCTTCTTTTTTTTTTGGTCTTGTTTTCCAAGGGAAATTTTTCCCATTGGTTTGTACGACGACACGTTTTCAGACTAACCGAATCAGTTATATCAAGTGCAAATTGTGGAGTCTTGCAGCCTGTTGCGAAATTTTTTTGCGGGCGCCCATGGGTGAGCAGCATCTCAACACAAGCTGTTACTTGAGTCGCTTCCCAACATTACCATCAGTGAAATGGAACACAGAACACTGGTGGTGACACTAAGAATTAAAACTTAATCGGACTTATCCAAGGGAGCAATTGGAGTCTTTCATGTAAGAAAGAATTTCGTATGGTATGCTGGTAAGTTCTGTTCCTGCATGATTTCCATGATTACTGTACTGTAAAGAGTTGTAGAAAATTAGTTCGCATGGGTAAATAAAGCGTTTTCCAACTAATGTCCGTTTAACATATTTTCTTCTTTACGTGTTTTTTTTTTTTTACTTTTTTTCACACCTTTTCTGATGAGTATTGCGTGTCCATTTTCGAACAGACTGATGGGTTCGTTTAGGCCAAAGTTATGACTTTATACTGTAGTGACACTCTTTATTTATTAAATATTGATATCTGGGCCCTCATTTTGTCAATACATTTACCTCTTTGGCTGTACCAGAGAGGAAGTTATAAATCCTCCATTCGTCCTAAGTTCCGAGGAGAAACTTATCTGAAGAAAAACCTCGTTAAGGATTCATATAAGTTAGATCACTCTTCTTCTTGATTGTGTTCTTTAAGATGTCGTAAAATATCGTTTTATTGTAGATTTGCCTGTATAAGGTATTTATATTGTTATACCGAAGAGGGGCAGCAGCTTTTCAGTAGTTGTAGGGGCAACAGTCTGGATGATTGGCTGATCTGGTCTTCTAACGTCAACAAAAACGACCTTGCTATGTTGGTACAACGAACGGCTGAAAGGGGAAACGACAGCCGTAAATTTTCCTGAGGGCATGCAGCCCTACTCTATGGTTAAATGATGATGGAATCCTCTTGAGTAAAATATTCCTGAGGTAAAATAGTCCCCCATTCCAAATTCCAAAGAAAGCAGGTGCTGACAGGTGTGAAGACTAGCGAACTATCAGTTTAATAAGTTGGGGTTGGGTTCTTAGGGGAAGGAGACCAGACAGCGAGGTCATCGGTCTCATCGGATTAGCGAAGGACGGGGAAGGAAGTCGGCCGTGCCCTTTCAAAGGAACCATCACGGCATTTGCCTGGAGCGATTTAGGAAAATCACGGAAGACCTAAATCAGGATGACCGGGCGTGGGATTGAACCGTCGTCCTCCCGAATACGAGTCCAGTGTCTAACCACTGCGCCACCTCGCTCGGTAGTTTAATAAGTCATGGTTACAAAATACTAATACGAATTGTTTACAGAAGAATGGAAAAACTGGTAGAAGCCGACTTCGGGGAAGATGAGTTTGGATTTCGGAGAAATGTAGGAACACGTGAGGCAATATTGACCCCAGGACTTCTCACAGAAGATGAGTTAAGGGAAGGCAAACCAAGGTTTATAGCATTTGTAGACTTACAGAAAGCTTTTGATAATGTTGACTGGAATACTCTCTTTCAAATTCTAAAGATGGCAGGGGTAAAATACAGGGAGCGAAAGGCTATTTAGAATTTTTACAGAAACCAAATGGCAGTTATAAGAGTCGAGGGTCTTGAAAGTGAAGCAGTGGTTAAGAAAGAAGTGAGGCAGGGTTGCAGCCTGTCCCCGACGTTATTCAATCTTTACATTGAGCAAGCAGTAAAGGAAACAAAAGAAAAAATTGGAGTACGAATTAAAGTCCAGGGAGAAGAAATAAAAACTTTGAGGTTTCCCGATGACATTGTAATTCTGTCAGAGACAGTATAGGACTTGGGAGAGCAGTTGAACGGAATGGACAGTGTCTTCAAAGGAGGGTAAATTGTGGAAAGTTAAGTTTCAATGGTATCTGCTTAGCAGTACTGTTGTTTTGGCTTCTGTTGTCAATCTTGTAATCCAAAGTTTGCAGTTAATTTAATTAAACGTTGTTCGAGTGGCTGCACATCGGTATAATTATAAATTTCTTTCCTACTGGTGCATGGATTCTGTCTTGATGCTATTCTTAAAATCCTTCTCCCAGTGCTGAAAATTTTTGGTGTGTGGGCTGAACTTGCCATCGATATTGGCGCTACATATTCCAAAATCGGTCTTATAAACGTAAAATGTGTGTATATGAGCGTCGGTGAAGACGCTCTATGGAATTTTCCTTTTATTAATTTCAGTAAATTTAGTCTATTCCTTGTTTCCATGAGTAATTCATTGATTGCTTGGCAACATGTCATTATCGCATCCAAGGCGTTTCCAAGGTATTTGATGGATTTCATATGTGTGATTTGTTTTCCTCATAATGTTCACGTAGAATCTTCTGCCTTTTGTGGATTATAATTTGTCGTATTTCAGTGATGAAATATTATGAGTTGGCTTTTTGTGAACATTTGGGCATATTTTCCATTTGGTAGCCACAGTTCTAGTAGCGTATATCTATGAAGGCTTTCAGTTGTGGATGCATGCTACCAGTAAGCCGTATCATTTGTATAAAAGCCTAAGTCTTCATTCCACTTGATTGGCTGAGGAATATCAGGAGTACAGGGCTATTACAAATGATTGAAGCGATTTCATAAATTCACTGTAGCTCCATTCATTGACATATGGTCACGACACACTACAGATACGTAGAAAAACTAATAAAGTTTTGTTCGGCTGAAGCCGCACTTTAGGTTTCTGCCGCCAGAGCGCTCGAGAGCGCAGTCAGACAAAATGGCGACAGGAGCCGAGAAAGCGTATGTCGTGCTTGAAATGCACTCACATCAGTCAGTCATAACAGTGCAACGACACTTCAGGACGAAGTTCAACAAAGATCCACCAACTGCTAACTCCATTCGGCGATGGTATGAGCAGTTTAAAGCTTCTGGATGCCTCTGTAAGGGGAAATCAACGGGTCGGCCTGCAGTGAGCGAAGAAATGGTTGAACGCGTGCGGGCAAGTTCCACGCGTAGCCCGCGGATGTCGACGAATAAAGCAAGCAGGGAGCTAAACGTACCACAGCCGACGGTTTGGAAAATCTTACGGAAAAGGCTAAAGCAGAAGCCTTACCGTTTACAATTGCTACAAGCCCTGACACCCGATGACAAAGTCAAAGGCTTTGAATTTTCGGCGCGGTTGCAACAGCTCATTGAAGAGGATGCGTTCAGTGCGAAACTTGTTTTCAGTGATGAAGCAACATTTTTTCTTAATGGTGAAGTGAACAGACACAATGTGCGAATCTGGGCGGTAGAGAATCCTCACGCATTCGTGCAGCAAATTCGCAATTCACCAAAAATTAACGTGTTTTGTGCAATCTCAGGGTTTAAAGTTTACGGCCCCTTCTTCCTCTGCGAAAAAAACGTTACAGGACACGTGTATCTGGACATGCTGGAAAATTGGCTCATGCCACAACTGGAGACCGACAGCGCCGACTTCATCTTTCAACAGGATGGTGCTCCACCGTACTTCCATCATGATGTTCGGCATTTCTTAAACAGGAGATTGGAAAACCGATGGATCGGTCGTAGTGGAGATCATGATCAGCAATTCATGTCATGGCCTCCACGCTCTCCCGACTTAACCCCAAGCGATTTCTTTCTGTGGGGTTATGTGAAAGATTCAGTGTTTAAACCTCCTCTACCAAGAAACGTGCCAGAACTGCGAGCTCGCATCAATGATGCTTTCGAACTCATTGATGGGGACGTGCTGCCCGGAGTGTGGGAGGAACTTGATTATCGGCTTGATGTCTGCCGAATCACTAAAGGGGCACATATCGAACATTTGTGAATGCCTAAAAAACTTTTTGAGTTTTTGTATGTGTGTGCAAAGCATTGTGAAAATATCTCAAATAGTAAAGTTATTGTAGAGCTGTGAAATTGCTTCAATCATTTGTAATAACCCTGTATATAAGGTATAAAGAGTAGGCGATAATATTGCTTATTGGGGTACTCCAGAGATATGATAAAATGGTGTTGATTTGCTGTCATTTATGAATACCGATGTTATTTTACTATCAAGTGAACTTGCTATTAGTTTGACCAATTTAACTCGAAAACCAAGTTTTAGTAATTAATGGTGAAGTCCCGAATGCCAGATTTTATGAAACGCACGTTCAGTATCCACCATTAGGGCTAAGGTACTATCTACGACATTTAGTGCTTGTGTCAAGCTGCTTGCTAACCAAGAAATAGGATCCACTGTTGAGTGTGGTCTTTAAAGCCTGTTCCTACATGTGGAATTAAATGTTTATGATCCATGAAGTTCTGTATCCTGTTACGGTATACTTCATCAAAAGTCTTGCCAATCTATAGGAAAAGGGATCATTTGAAAGTTTTTATTGTTCTAGAATCATTGTCACTTTGGCCACCTTCCATTGTTGTGGTATCTTTTGTTGTTTAAGAATCATATTACTTAAATTTTGCAATAAGTTAAATAGTACCTCTGCCGCCAGTCTTATTATCATTCTTGTTATTCCATCAAGACGTGTGAATTATTTTTCCTTTGGTAATAACATCTTTTACTTTTTCTGTTATATCGTTCAGTAGTTGAGCTTGATGTTAATCCAAGTGCTGGTCAGCAGTCAATAGATCTTGGAGCTCTTCGTTTACTCGTCAATCATGACCTACGGTAAGTCGAATTTATTATCAGTCGGAAACTTAACATTATCCAGAATATCTCTGATGATTTACATTTAAGTTCATGTTCTACTACAATTCTCCCTTGATGAATTAAAAGTGGACTTTCATTAGTAGCATTTTCTGTTACATTTTTTTAGGTCTTCATAAACTGATGCATTTTTATGATCCAATTCTCAGGTCATGTGGACCATTTTTTGGCACGAAGTTATTTTAGTTGGTTTCTTACTAAATTATTCAATCTGTTTCACTCTGTTTTGTATACTGGGTTGGTAGTTTGTGTAAGAAGATCATATATTCTTCTCTTGATTTCTGTATTATTAAATATATGACAGAGAATCCTTTCTGCGTCCAGATATGATATGGATTTTGGGAGTTCATTCAATTACGACTTCATTTACGAAGTCAACAATTTTTCCATGTAATTATTTGTAGCTTCTCCGCTGATTGTGCCTTCAAGTTCCTGGGCAGATGCCTTAATAATTTGGTTGAATTTTTGTAGATCCAATTTGTTTATGTCTTGGGTAATTTTTCGTGGTTGTTGCTGTTGTAAATTTTGAGCACTGACTTCTATTAGGGACGTATCGAAGAAAATTGGTAGATGATCGCTCCAGATTTCATCACAGACCCACATTTCACTACACTTATTTTTAATGATATGCAAACTTATCACATGATCCGGTACTGATGTTCCAGTAGGTTCTATGTATGTTGGCCTATTGTAACCAAATCTTGTTAAGTAGTTATTATTATGAATCTATTGTTAAAGTATGTGATAGTTACGGTTTGGTTTATAATTGCGTCACTAAATAAAATAAAAATGACATTAAAGTCACCTATTATAATCGAAGGTCCTAGGGATACTAAATAATTGATAAATTCTATATTTATTGTATCCCTTGGAGGACTGTATATCATGGCCAGATGTACATGTGACTTGTCTTCAGTATTTATTTTGAATATTATTACTTGAACATCTTCCTATTGTTAAGGATGCATAATTCTTATAGCAGGTAAGTTCTGTCATAAAATATGGCCACTACACCTGTATAATTTTGTGCATTACAGCGCTGACATATGTAATGCTCTGGTTGAACTGGGGGTTCGCCAGCTCTTGTTTCTATAACTTTGAAGATTTTAGCAGTTTCTTTGTCAACTAAGAACTTAAGTATAGGTTATTTTGTACAGTGTCCATCTGCGTTTACAAATCCAATCACCAAATTCTTTTTCTTTAATGTTGTATAGGCCGTAATGTAGAACTGCATGTTGGTTTTGGAAGAACTGGAAACTGGTTACTTTGTGGCTCAAATGGCTCTATGCACTATGGGACTTAACAGCTGTGGTCATCAGTCCCCTAGAACTTAGAACTACTTAAACCTAACTAACCTAAGGACATCACACACATCCATGCCCGAGGCAGGTTTCGAACCTGCGACCGTAGCAGTCGCGCGGTTCCGGACTGCGCGCCTAGAACCGCGACGTTACTTTGTGATTTTGCGGTATTAATACAGAAGTGCATTGCAGCTCCTGCTTGAACACCTAACATTTTGAGCTTGAAGAATGTCACAGCCACTTGATCCACTGCATTAACCACTTTTTCCTTCTTACTGTGCAATATGTTAATTTAGGTTCATGTGGTTGCCCATAGCAGATCATTGGTGTTTGGGAAGAATTCTTCTGGTTTTGATTCAGAATCAGGCAATACTGTAAGATCTATACATTTATTTGTTGACGCAGTCCGGCACTCGCCGGCTCCTTCGGATATTTGGAACATTTAACATTTGTAGAGTGATATTAAGGTTCTGACCTCGGAATTACATTTGCTGGAGACGTGCTCACCGACACATTTGCTATATTTTATTTTGTTCTTCCAGTTTTAAATAAGATGGTCAAATTCATAACATCTTGTGCTCTGTATGTACTGAGATTAAGGTAATTTTGATGGCTACAGTTGATGGATCTATCAAATGGCTCTGAGCACTATGGGACTTAACATCTATGGTCATCAGTCCCCTAGAACTTAGAACTACTTAAACCTAACTAACCTAACGACATCACACAATACCCAGTCATCACGAGGCACAGAAATTCCCTGACCCCGCCGGGAATCGAACCCGGGAACCCGGGCGTGGGAAGCGAGAACGCTACCGCACGACCACGAGCTGCGGACGATGGATCTGTCCTAAGAATTTAAAGTGATTTTTAAGCGAAGAGTACATCGTTGTCTGTTTTTGGATAAAGACTCTGATCATTTTTTATTCTTTATTGTTTGTTTTGGATCTTATCCTTGCTGCATTTTTTATATTCAATTTGGAGTACTTTTTAATTCTTTTGGATTCACATTCAAATCAACATTTTTGATTAGCACATTTAATTTTTCAGTTTGGCATCAGAGACGAGTACTTTCCTTTTTCTTGGTAGTGTGAATTACGCTTCAGGTCGATGATTCTCAATAAATTTTTGCATTTTCACCATAATATCTGGGTGGTAGCTTCGACCTTCACAGATCAAACTCATTGGAAGTAGAAGTTACTAAGACGTTCGGTATTCCAAGTTGCTTGTACGTCTTATCTAGAGATTTTTTATCTTCTTTTGGGTCTAAATTGCTCAGAAAGACCATATGTACCTTTTTATTTGGAGCCACAGAGATGTCATTTTCAGTATTAGTCGTCGATATCGGGATTGGATCCTGTAGATTTTCTTATTTTTGCCGATTAGGAGCTTTCTTTGCTCTGATTGTGTTGTCGCATCGTCGATATTATGTGAGATTTTCTGTTTTTCATCGGTATATGCCCTTTTCTAGTTTTCGTTTGGAACCCATCGACTGTTTCGATATTTTTTCCAGTTGTTTAGTAGTTGTAAAATCGGAACCACTGGCGCCAGCTTCCACATCTTGAGCAGTCATGGATTCTGCATCTGTTAACACCACAGGTTCAAAGAACAGACTTGTTTTGGTTATTCTAAAACATTCATAGGAGGCGGAGGTAAAAATCCTTGTCAATGGAATCAAAATTTGTCGGGAATTTTGAGTCCTTGTCTCATTCGTAAAATTATCTGTATCAGTATGGAGTTTTACCCAGTCAGTTCCCTAGGCTTAGCACCCGCCGGTAACCCCGAGCTGAACGGGAGCCTGGAGTGCAAGTCCCCTTGCTAACTATCCCAGGCCCGACCAGTCCGCAACAGCTAAAACATGAAGCGCAGACCCATAGATATACTCAATGAGACGCCTCCGCCGGTGATAAAACACCGACAGAATTCGCTGCCGCAGTTGACACGACATGTCATGTGTGTAGCGCTGAGAAGCACAGATTGCGTACGGGGATGTGCCTTTATGTTACACCCTGTAACTTATAGGATCAGCATCAACTTTTTCGCCCAGTAATACACTTTTATTTTTGCAAATTTACCGTGTCGCACAGTGATTGCTGGCAAGGATAAGGAGCAGCAACAGGGACGTAACCGATCTTGTGACATTTCACGAGTTCGTAACCAGGAGCAGATTATTTACACTCTCCTATGTGCTTTGTTAGTTTAGTTTTTGAGTCTCTGTATGGTAATGTAATTTATTCGACATGCTTCTTTCGTTTTCGTCAGGGTCTACAGCAGGGTTCCGCAGCGTGTGCCGATACTCATTTGTTTGTCTGTGTAGTGTAGTTTTCCACGGTCTTTAGTATGGATAGGAACTGTGATTGCTGTGTACGGATGTGAGCCGAACTGGTGACACTTCGCTCTCAGCACCAGGCTGTGTTGGCTTCAGTTACGCAGCTTGAGGTAACAGTGCGTGGGTTTCACTGTTGTGGGCCGCCCGTGGGGATCCAGCGGACGTCCAGCAACACCCAAGAGTCCACCGTTCGGTCCGAGCCAGTGGCCAATTCACTAACTGGTCGCACTGAGGTTGACCCCTCACCCATGTTAGCGTGGGAGGTCGCCTTGGGGCGTATCAGGGTGCGAAAGACTTCATGGGGCGCCGAACATAGAGCCTGACAAACAGGTTCCAGGTGCTATCTGTGGCTGACACTGTCCCTCAGCCAGATAAAATCATTTATCCAGTTTCAGAAGAACCCTCTCAGCCTGCAGGATCGGGGCAGCTACAGAGTGTGGGATTATTGGTAGTTGAGAGGTCCAGTGTTAGACGCGTTACGGGCTTCCTTATGGACATGGTTGCCAAGGAGGGGAAGAAAGCCAGTGTGCACTTGCACATTGGGTGGAGTCATTACAGACGTGGAACGGGTCCTTCTAGATGCCGTGAAGAACACAGGATGCAGCCAACTGCAGGTGGTGGCTAATGTCGGTACGAAAGATGTGCGGTTCATTGGATCGGAAGAGAGTCTCTCTGGTTTCGAGTGGCTATCAGAAGTGGAAAAGGCTGCTAGACTTGCTTGTAAGATGAAAGCAGAGCTCACCATTTGCAGCATAGTCGACAGGACCGATTGCGGACCTCTGGTGCAGAGCCGAGTGAAGGATCTGAATCAGAGGCTCAGGCGTTCTACGACCGAGTAGGCTTCATATTCTTCTATTTGCGCCAGAGGGTGGTGCGGTTTTGGGTTCCGCTAAATGGGTGAGGAGTCCACTACACGCAAGAGGTGGCTATACGGGTAGCGGCGACTGTGCGGCAACGACTGGGCGGTGTTTTTAGGTTAGAGGGTCTCGTGGAAACACAAAAATGGCTTCAGTCTCAAAGGGTGCAGTTTGAACACAGGAAGAGCGTAGATCTAGGAACCATCGGTATAACAGCTGTAAATTGTCGTAGCTGTGTTGGGAAAGTACCAGAGCTCCAAGCGCTAATTGAAGAAAACTGATGCTCAAATACACTCCTGGAAATTGAAATAAGAACACCGTGAATTCATTGTCCCAGGAAGGGGAAACTTTATTGACACATTCCTGGGGTCAAATACATCTCATGATCACACTGACAGAACCACAGGCACATAGACACAGGCAACAGAGCATGCACAATGTCGGCACTAGTACAGTGTATATCCACCTTTCGCAGCAATGCAGTCTGCTATTCTCCCATGGAGACGATCGTACAGATGCTGGATGTAGTCCTGTGGAACGGCTTGCCATGCCATTTCCACCTGGCGCCTCAGTTGGACCAGCGTTCGTGCTGGACGTGCAGACCGCGTGAGACGACGCTTCATCCAGTCCCAAACATGCTCAATGGGGGACAGATCCGGAGATCTTGCTGGCCAGGGTAGTTGACTTACACCTTCTAGAGCACGTTGGGTGGCACGGGATACATGCGGACGTGCATTGTCCTGTTGGAACAGCAAGTTCCCTTGCCGGTCTAGGAATGGTAGAACGATGGGTTCGATGACGGTTTGGATGTACCGTGCACTATTCAGTGTCCCCTCGACGATCACCAGTGGTGTACGGCCAGTGTAGGAGATCGCTCCCCACACCATGATGCCGGGTGTTTGCCCTGTGTGCCTCGGTCGTATGCAGTCTTGATTGTGGCGCTCACCTGCACGGTGCCAAACACGCATACGACCATCATTGGCACCAAGGCAGAAGCGACTCTCATCGCTGAAGACGACACGTCTCCATTCGTCCCTCCATTCACGCCTGTCGCGACACCACTGGAGGCGGGCTGCACGATGTTGGGGCGTGAGCGGAAGACGGCCTAACGGTGTGCGGGACCGTAGCCCAGCTTCATGGAGACGGTTGCGAATGGTCCTCGCCGATTCCCCAGGAGCAACAGTGTCCCTAATTTGCTGGGAAGTGGCGATGCGGTCCCCTACGGCACTGCGTAGGATCCTACGGTCTTGGCGTGCATCCGTGCGTCGCTGCGGTCCGGTCCCAGGTCGACGGGCACGCGCACCTTCCGCCGACCACTGGCGACAACATCGATGTACTGTGGAGACCTCACGCCCCACGTGTTGAGCAATTCGGCGGTACGTCCACCCGGCCTCCCGCATGCCCACTATACGCCCTCGCTCAAAGTCCGTCAACTGCACATACGGTTCACGTCCACTCTGTCGCGGCATGCTACCAGTGTTAAAGACTGCGATGGAGATCCGTATGCCACGGCAAACTGGCTGACACTGACGGCGGCGGTGCACAAATGCTGCGCAGCTAGCGCCATTCGACGGCCAACACCGCGATTCCTGGTGTGTCCGCTGTGCCGTGCGTGTGATCATTGCTTGTACAGCCCTCTCGCAGTGTCCGGAGCAAGTATGGTGGGTCTGACACACCGGTGTCAATGTGTTCTTTTTTCCATTTCCAGGAGTGTAGTTATAGGCACTGAAGGCTGGCTAAAGCTGGAGATAAGCCTGGTCGAAATATTTGCGAACGTCCTAACGGTGTTCAGAAAGTATAAGCTAAATGCAGTTGGCGTGGCATGTTCATTGCTGTTACGAGTAATCTATCTTGTAGCGAAATTGAAGTAGATAGATCCTGTGACTTAGTATGGGTAAAGGTGATTCTTGGAAACCGGAGTAAAATAATAATTGGATCCTATTATCGACCTCCCAATACAGATGATACAATTGCTGAAAGATTAAAAAAACTTGAGTCTAATTTCAAACAAGTAAAAAATGGTTCAAATGGCACTGAGCACCTGAGGTCATCAGTCCCCTAGAACTTAGAACTACTTAAACCTAACTAACCTAAGGACATCACACACATCCATGCCCGAGGCAGGATTCGAACCTGCGACCGTAGCGGTCGCGCGGTTCGAGACTGAAGCGCCTAGAACCGCTTGGTCACACCGGCCGGCCTCAAACAAGTAATCGACTGATGCAGTTATAGTTGGTAGTGACTTTAATTTACCCTCGATATGTTGGCGAAAATATTTGTTTAAATCCAGAGGTACGCATAAAACACCTTCCGAAATTATGCTAAATGAATTCTTTGGAAATTATTTCGAGCTGATAGTAAACGGTTATGAAAACACACTTGACCTTTTACAACAAATAATCCTGAGCTAATAACAAGCATCAAAACGAATACAGGCATTCGTAAACACAGGGTTGTCGTAGCGGGACTGAATATTGTAACCCCCAAATCCTCCAGAAATAAACGAAAAATATAGCTATTCAAAAAGGTAGATAAAAATTCACTTGACGCCTTCCTGAGAGACAATCTCCACTCCTTCCAAATTAGCAATGTAGGTATAGACCAGATGTGAGTTTAATTCAGGGAAATATCATCGGCAGCAATTGAGAGATTTATACCAAATAAATTAAGAAACGACTGAGTTGATCCTCCTTGGTACACAAAACGGGTCAGAACACTGTTGCAGACACAACGAAAAACACTTGCCAAATTAAAATGGTCGCAAAATCTCCAAGATTGGCGATCTTCTACAAAAGCTCCAAATTTAGGGCGGACTTCAATGAGAAATGCTTATAATAGTTTCCACAACGAAACTTTGTCTCGAAACCTGACAGAAAATCCAAAGAGATTCTGGTCGTATGCGAAGCATGCTAGTGGAAAGGCACAATCAGTGCCTTCTCTGTGCGATAGGAATGGAAATACTATCGATGACAGTGCTGCTAATGTGGAGTTACGAAATACAACCTTACGAGATTCCTGCACTAAAGAAGACGAGATAAATATTCGGGAATTCGAATCAAGAACGGCTTCCAACATGATTAACGTAGAAGTCGATATCCTCGAAGTTTTGAAGTAACTTAAATCACTTAATAAGTAGAAGTCTTGCGTAACAGACTGTATGCCAATTAGGTTCCTTTCAGAGTATGGTGAAGTCTTGCGTTACAGACTGTGTGCCAATTAGGTTCCTTTCAGAGTATGGTGACGCACTTAACAGTCACACACAACCGCTCGCTCGATGAAAGATCCTGGAAAGTTGCACAGATCACACCAATATTGAAGAAAAACAATAGGAACGATCCCGTAAATTGCGGGCCCATATCATTAATGTTGATATGTAGCAGCAGGCTTTTGGAACATATATTGTTTTCGAACATTATTAATTGCCTGGAAGACAACGGACTATTGGCACACAGTCAACACATATTTAGAAAACATGGTTCTTGTGAAACACAACTAGCTCTTTACTCACACGAAGTGCTGAGTGCTATTGAAAAGAGATTTCAAATTGATTCCCTATTTATGGGTTTCCAGAAGGCTTTTGGCACCGTACCTCACAAGTGGCTTGTAATTAAATCGCATGTTTATGGAATATCGCCTTAATTACGCTACTGAATTCGTGATTTCCTGTCAGAGAGATCACAGTTCGTTGTAACTGACGGAAAGTCATGGAGTGAAACAGATGTGCAATCCATAAGGTTGTTTTATAGGGCCTCTGCTGCTCCTTATCTATAACACGATTTAGGAAACAATCTGAGCAGCCGTCTTAATTTGTTTGCAGATGATGCTGTCGTTTATCGTCTAGTAAATTCATCAGAAGATCAAATCAAGTTGCACAACGATTTAGAAAAATGATATCCCTATGGTGTGAAAATAGGCAGTTGACCGTAAGTAATGGAAAGTGTGCAGTCATCCGTTAAATTTCGGTTACACGATAAATCAGTCAAATCGAAAGGCCTTAAATTCTACTAAATACCTAGGAATTAAAATTACGAACAAGTTAAACTGGAAAGAAATAGAAAATGTTGTGGGAAAGGCGAAACAAAAACTGCGAGCTCTTAGAAGGTGCAATACATGTACTAATGGAAATGCCTCCACTACGCATGTCCGTCCTCTTCTGGAGTACCGCTGCGCGCTGGAGGATCCTTACCAGACAGGATTAACAGAGTACATTGAAAAAGTTCAAGGAAGGGCAGCACGTTTGGTATTATTAAGAAATAAGGGAGAGAGAGTCACAGACATAGTACAGGATTTGCGGTGGCTAGCGTTAAAACTAAGACGTTTCTCGTTGCGGCGGGAGATTTTAATGTAATTTCAAACACAAACTTTCTCCTCCGAATGCGAAAATATTTTGTTGACGCCGACCTACATACGGAGAAACGACGATCACAATAAATTCGAGGAAACCAGAGCTCGCACGGAAAGATGTAGCTGTTCTTTTTTTCCGCGTGCTGTTCGAGTGTGGAATACTAGAGAATTATTGTGGAGGCGAATCGATGAAGCCTCTGCCAGGCACTTAAATGTGATTCACGGAGTATCGATGTGGATGTAGAGGGACTGTAGCGCATTCTCCTTTAGACGTCACCGCTTCTGTCCCAACTCATCGGGTGCTGTAGTCACCGAGATGCAGTCTCTTTACAATTGATACCTAGGCAGCTGCTTGGTGTGCTGGACTATTGTTTGCAACGGAAATGCGCCTACTGCTCTTTTTTAGCACAGTCGCAGTCTTCACGTGTGGCTGGTGTATCTTCTGTTAGAAACCTGGAAGACCTCACTAGATATTATTTATCTCACGTGCGTTTACCACTGTTTAAGTATTCACTTTCACTAACCTGAAGAGATAATTAACACGAAAGAAAACATCATATGACGGGCTTTCTTCCAGTTCTAATTAATTAATGAAATGAAAGGGGAATCAGAGTTTTTCAAACCTTACTCATTGCAAGGTTCGAAGTGTATTGTGCTGGTTATAGCTCATTACCAGCGTGGAGGCATTCATTGTTCATAGTAACTACACTCCGTCTTCAGGCCACGAGTGGCCTACCGGGACCATCCGACCGCCGTGTGATCCTCAGTGGAGGGCGCGGATAGGAGGGGCGTGTGGTCAGCACACCGCTCTCCCGGTCGTTATGATGGAATTCTTGACCGAAGGCGCTACTATTCGATCGAGTAGCTCCTCAATTGGTATCACGTGGCTGAGTGCACCCCGAAAAATGGCACAGCGTACGACGGCCCGGATGGCCACCCATCCAAGTGCCGACCACGCCCCACAGCGCTTAACTGCGATGATCTCACGGGGACCGATGTATCCACTGCGGCAAAGCCGTTGTTCATAGTAACTACGAGCGTTGAAAATTAATTTCAGTCTTCATGTACGCTACAGTACTATACTAACGATGCCTATGTACCAAGCACTTCGTGACCAAATATTTATTGAGTAGAACCATCATTGCACCTTCGCTGCAAAACAATGATTGTGCTTCGAAGCAAAGATTATATTTCAGACTCCGAGTCAATTTTCAACCCTCTCCTAGAAACACGTAGTATTATAGTATTGTAATGGAGCATACTGCATAAATAATTATGTTCAAATGTGTGTGAAATCTTATGGGACTTAACTGCTAAGGTCATCAGCCCCTATGCTTACACACTACTTAACCTAAATTATCCTAAGAACAAACACACACACACCCATGTCCGAGGGAGGACTCGAACCTCCACCGGGACCAGCCGCACAGTCCACATAAATAATTAAAGATTTAAAAAACGTCTCCTACAAGAAAGGCGTAAGATACATCATACAAAAGAGGGCATTTGCTCCCTCCTGTAATCTGCGGTATCGACTTTTAATTCGTTACTGAATTCTCATACGTTTCTAGAAATAATTTTATTCGATTTCACTCAAAAAATGGTTCAAATGGCTCTGAGCACTATGGAACTTAACTTCTGAGGTCATCAGTCCCCTAGAACTTAGAACTACTTAAACCTAACTAACCTAAGGACATCACACACATCCATGCCCGAGGCAGGATTCGAACCTGAGACCGTAGCGGTCGCGCGGTTCCAGACTGAAGCGCCTAGAACCGCTCGGCAACAAAGGCCGACCGATTTCACTCAAATGTAGATTTAGCACTGGCAATCATGAAAGCAAATATTGTGACTTCACAAATCACTGTAGGCCGGCCCGTGTGGCCGAGCGGTTCTAGGCGCTTCAGTCTGGAACCGCGCGACCACTAGGGTCGCAGGTTCGAATCCTGCCTAGGGCATGGACGTGTGTGATGTCCTTAGGTTGGTTAGGTTTAAGTAGTTCTAAGTTCTAGGGGACTGATGACCTCAGATGTTAAGTCCCATAGTGCTCAGAGCCATTTGAACCATTTTGAAATCACTGTAAAATTTTTGTTTACCTGTCTGTCAGACTGTTCACGAGAAACTGTACCGTTTCCATGGCACGTCGACAGTGTCGACGCTGTCCTTTAGAGAACAGCGTCGAATCAGCATGCCACATATTTTTTATGGCGCTTGCCCGTAAAACAGGCGCGGATCTAGGGTTCGGTTCTCCAAGTGGGTGACGACTACGACGTCGACAACGACGACACGTTTTCACCGTCATTCTCCGACCCTCACCCGGCACAGAAAATACACTCCCGTCAGCCCCACAGATGCCTAGGATTTTAATGAGAGTGAAATAAATGAAACATTTTAATTCAATCATAATAATTTGTTTACGTCAGTGGTTAGTATAGTGGTTTCCCTTTTGTTGGGGAAGTGGGCGTCATGACCACCATGACACAACCCCCCCCCCTCCGTCCTTAGACACACGCCATTACTGAGCTGTAGAAAAGGAGTGGTCCAATATCCTGGTGCGCAGTACCTGTCACAGTTTCCCAGAAGACTTTTTTGTCACTCACCAGCGTGATAGAAATATGGCAACAGTATACTGTCCGACATTTCCCAGCTGGCAGTTCACATTTTCTTCGCACACAAATAAGACCTGTTGTGGCTTGATGAGACTTCATACAGTTTTAAAGGGCAGAGCGATTTCAGAACACCATGAAGAACATTGCAGGTGTGCTCAGCTTTGCACCCACCTACACTATGTGATAGAAAGTATCAGGACACCCCAAAAAGATACGTTTTTCATATTAGGTGCCACCTACTGTCAGGTACTAAATATCAGCGACCTCAGTAGTCATTAGACTTCGTGATAGAGCAGAATGGAGCGCTCCGTGAAACTCACAGACTTTGAACGTGGTCAGGTGATTGGGAGTCACTTGTATCATACGCCTGTACGCGAGATTTCCATACTCCTAAATATTCCTGTGTCCACTGTTTCCGATGTGATAGTGAAGTGGAGACGTGAAGGGATACGTACAGCACAAAAGCGTACAGGCCGACCTCGTCTGTTGACTGACAGAGACCGCCGACTGTTGAAGAGGATCATAACGTGCAATAGGCAGACTAGGCAGACATCTATCCAGACCATCACACAGCAATTCCAAACTGCATCAGGATCCAGTAAGGCAGGAGGTGAGAAAACCTGGATTTCATGGTCGAGCGGTTGCTCATAAGCCACACATCACGCCAGTAAATGCCAAACTACGCCTCGCTTGATGTAAGGAGCGTAAGCATTGGACGATTGAACAGTGGAAAACCTTGTGTGGAGTGAAGAATTACGGTACACAATGTGGCGATCCGATGGCAGGGTGTGAGTATGGTGAATGACCGGTGTATGTCATCTGCCATCGTGTGTAGTGCCAACAGTAAAATACGGAGGCGGTGGTCTTATAGTGTGGTCGTGTTTTCCATTGAGGGGCCTTGCACCCCTTGTTGTTTTGCGTGGCACTATCTCAGCACAGGCCTACATCGATGTTTTAAGCATCTTCTTGTTTCCCACTGCTGAAGAGCAATTCGGGGATGGCAATCGCATCTTTCAACACGATCGAGCACCTGTTCATAATGCACGGCCTGTGGCAGAGTGGTTACACGACAATAACATCCCTGTAATGGACTGGCCTGCACAGAGTCTTGACGTGACTCCTATGGAACACCTTTAGGATGTTTTGGAACGCCGACTTCGTACCAGGCCTCACCGACCGACATCGATACCTCTCCTCAGTGCAGCACTCCATGAAGAATGGGCTGCAATTCCCCAAGAAACCTTCCAGCATCTGACTGAAAGTATGCCTGCGAGAGTGGAAGCTGTCATCAAGGCTAAGGGTGGGCCAACACCATACTGAATTCCAGCATTACCCATGGAGGGCGCGTCAAACCTATAAGTCGTTTTCATCCAGGTGTCCGGATACTTTTGATCACATAGTGTATAAAAATCAGAAAGAGGAAAATAAATTTCTAGTTTATAAAAGAGAAAAATAGTGTGAAAATTTCAGTGTCCAAAAACATGTCCACCTCAGGAGCTTGCATCATCTCGAATTCTATGGAACGGAACACAGCGAAACTTGCAGTCATGTAGTTACTAATTTTGCAATCCAGCTGACTTGGCAGCACGTCGCCTTTTCTATTTCGGGAGATCGCCTCAGTTCAGTACTAGGCTGTAAGTCAGTTCTACTGGGCAATTTGCTGGTGGTTTTGGAAACTTTCTAAAATTGATATAGTTGAATGCTGACCCAGGATTATGCAAAAAAAAAAGTAGCTTTCATGAGATATTTTGTTCAGATTAACTCACGAGAGTCAACATTGAGGAAGTAGAAGACATGAAAGTGACTCCGTACTTTAATACGATTCTATGTAAAATTTTGTAAGTAAACGAAGTAAGTCTTGGGCTTACTGCAATTTAATTAAGGAGAATTACGCGAGACGTGTTTCGCTTTTATTTATACAGCATCTTCCGTCTGGTGTAATTCTCTTTGATTAACTGCAATAAGCTCAAGATGGAAAATCAATAATAACTGACTTAACATCTGCTGCGGAAGTTAGCCATGCAAACAATCGTAATATACTGAGTGGATAACTACAGTTCTTTAAACATACAAGCCGGCCGAAGTGGCCGTGCGGTTAAAGGCGCTGCAGTCTGGAACCGCAAGACCGCTACGGTCGCAGGTTCGAATCCTGCCTCGGGCATGGATGTTTGTGATGTCCTTAGGTTAGTTAGGTTTAGCTAGTTCTAAGTTCTAGGGGACTAATGACCTCAGCAGTTGAGTTCCATAGTGCTCAGAGCCATTTGAACCATTTTTAAACATACAATACGCTTAGCGTACCCCTGATCGCATTTAGTACTTGGTGCACGATACGTTTTCATATCAGCAGATTCTGATTTATGGAAAAACACCAATCGGAACATTTTGTCCCCTCTTGACAAAATTTCTGTGGACGCCCATATATCCCGACACGCTCTGTTCCTGTGTTTTCCCATGACTAGTGTATTAAAAAGGAGTACAAACGAATCCCGGATCTGAATTAAGGAGGGGTGAGGTAGGCGCTACGCAGATTAATTTCTATTAATTAGAATGTAAAACTATTCACAAAATACACTCCTGGAAATGGAAAAAAGAACACATTGACACCGGTGTGTCAGACCCACCATACTTGCTCCGGACACTGCGAGAGGGCTGTACAAGCAATGATCACACGCACGGCACAGCGGACACACTAGGAACCGCGGTGTTGGCCGTCGAATGGTGCTAGATGCGCAGCATTTGTGCACCGCCGCCGTCAGTGTCAGCCAGTTTGCCGTGGCATACGGAGCTCCATCGCAGTCTTTAACACTGGTAGCATGCCGCGACAGCGTGGACGTGAACCGTATGTGCAGTTGACGGACTTTGAGCGAGGGCGTATAGTGGGCATGCGTGAGGCCGGGTGGACGTACCGCCGAATTGCTCAACACGTGGGGCGTGAGGTCTCCACAGTACATCGATGTTGTCGCCAGTGGTCGGCGGAAGGTGCACGTGCCCGTCGACCTGGGACCGGACCGCAGCGACGCACGGATGCACGCCTAGACCGTAGGATCCTACGCAGTGCCATAGGGGATCGCACCGCCACTTCCCAGCAAATTAGGGACACTGTTGCTCCTGGGGTATCGGCGAGGACCATTCGCAACCGTCTCCATGAAGCTGGGCTACGGTCCCGCACACCGTTAGGCCGTCTTCCGCTCACGCCCCAACATCGTGCAGCCCGCCTCCAGTGGTGTCGCGACAGGTGTGAATGGAGGGACGAATGGAGACGTGTCGTCTTCAGCGATGAGAGTCGCTTCTGCCTTGGTGCCAATGATGGTCGTATGCGTGTTTGGCGCCGTGCAGGTGAGAGCCACAATCAGGACTGCATACGACCGAGGCACACAGGGCCAACACCCGGCATCATGGTGTGGGGATCGATCTCCTACACTGGCCGTACACCACTGGTGATCGTCGAGGGGACACTGAATAGTGCACGGTACATCCAAACCGTCATCGAACCCATCGTTCTACCATTCCTAGACCGGCAAGGGAACTTGCTGTTCCAACAGGACAATGCACGTCCGCATGTATCCCGTGCCACCCAACGTGCTCTAGAAGGTGTAAGTCAACTACCCTGGCCAGCAAGATCTCCGGATCTGTCCCCCATTGAGCATGTTTGGGACTGGATGAAGCGTCGTCTCACGCGGTCTGCACGTCCAGCACGAACGCTGGTCCAACTGAGGCGCCAGGTGGAAATGGCATGGCAAGCCGTTCCACAGGACTACATCCAGCATCTGTACGATCGTCTCCATGGGAGAATAGCAGCCTGCATTGCTGCGAAAGGTGGATATACACTGTACTAGTGCCGACATTGTGCATGCTCTGTTGCCTGTGTCTATGTGCCTGTGGTTCTGTCAGTATGATCATGTGATGTATTTGACCCCAGGAATGTGTCAATAAAGTTTCCCCTTCCTGGGACAATGAATTCACGGTGTTCTTATTTCAATTTCCAGGAGTGTATGTTTATTAGTCTCCCTCTCATAGGTAACTATTGTCTTCAATGGTCTTAACTGACAACAGAACCGCGCCTATTTGTCATAACCAATTTCGTCCAAACTTCTGGATTTGCAGGGTTTGGCCAGCAATAAAAGTGACTGAAATGGAAGCTCCAGTGGTCCAAGCGATCAGAAAAAAGGCGCGGATCGGGAGAGGCATTGGACCATTTATGTCACCGTACTTGCCAGACAATGGGTGGCGTAGTGGAAGAAGTATAGATTGAATATTCGTGGGTCGTTAGATCGAGTCCACGTGCGGAAGTTTTCTTTCAGTTTCTACATTCCACTGCAAATAAACCGAAATTGTGTACAATATCTTGTATTTATTAATATTTTCATAATAGGCACGTAAGGGAAAGGCAAAGGAATTGTGGGAATTGCAAATAAATTTACAGGAAGGGATTCTAAGACGTATACGAGAATTTTGTATATAAAATAAGATACTTCTGTTATTTTACAGTTGCTGATTTACACGTGCTGGAATGATAATCTTCTTAAAAGAAAGGGGAGAAGCAGTAATATTCTCTAGATCTTGCACACGTTAGAAAACATTTTTACAATTACGTGGTTGTTTTAAAGTTTCCGCAGAAAGAAGGCAGGAGTGGCCGAGCGGTTTTAGGCGCTACAGTCTGGAACCGCGCGACCGCTACGGTCGCAGGTTCCAATCCTGCCTCGGGCATGAATGTGTGTGATGTCCGTAGGTTGGTTAGGTTTAAGTAGTTTTAAGTTCTAGGGGACTGATGACCTCAGAAGTTAAGTCCCATAGTGCTCAGAGCCATATGAACAATATTTTTCGCAGAAAAACAAACTAGGTTTACATTCATAAAAGGTTCTCTCTCATCGCATAGTTGAGCAACAAATCGTATGTAAAGCATCATTTTGCCACAAATGTTTGCGGGGATAGCAGGTGATGTAGAATGCAATCTATTTTGATACAGACTTCTAGGGATGCGATTTATTTTTCTTTCTCTGTGAGATAAGAATATTTTTGAAGATTTTTGATCAAAGCCTTTACCTGACTTAAAAACAGTCATCGCAGAATTGCACTGGTATAGTGCGTTTGGGGGAAACCATTTTAATATTGCACTGTCGCGATCCTCCTCCATCTTAAAAAAGTTTCGTCACATAGTTGTGCATTTGTTTGTTCTCGCTATACATCAGTTAACAAAATAGATTTGTTCTTCCGTACCTAGGGCTTCATCGCATCAGTCGAAAGATTTTATATGACGCTGTTGTAAGTTTGCCAGATTTTGATGAGGTGTTGACGTCATTCCTATATTTTGCTGGGTACTCATCCACCGTGTACTGCGCCACCCTTTAGATGCCACTGACTCGCAAGAGATATACTGTATGAACAGGCTCTAGCAGCACTGCAATACGTAGCTGAATAGCAACGTCCGACAATGTACCTCACTCTCGTAATACTTGTACTGACAAGACCTTGCCTACACTCAACGAAGTAATCTTTGTGACTTGAAATAATCGTAACACAACGATGTCACGAACATTTGGTATTACGCTTCTTACGCTATAAATCACACTTCAGCTGGCCACGGCATCACTATGTACAAAAAGATGGACACAATAACACTTTTCGAGGTATAATGCAGTCAGCGATAGTGATCTGAATATTAATTACAACAACGCATCTGACTACAGGGTTCACTAGATTCGAAAGATAAACTAATAACAAAGCTAGAATTAATCTCCAGAAAAGCACTAAATGCGAGAGACTACAGGGAGTAGGAATGATATATTTAATTTATCAATAACAACAACCTATGGCGAAACTTATTCTGTGTTCTCTGACAACACAACTAAACACTTTATCGACAACATAGGTACCAGAAACGACAGCTTTTCTATATAACTGATGAATATGTCACAGAGATCCGTTGCCTCTTATAGTTGCTCCTCTTTTACGGCGTCAACGAATAATCGTATATACAAGCAATCTATGTGAACGTTATAAATTTTTATGTGAATTTGAGAATACTTTTACAAAGCAAAGATATAATTTAATAATGTTTATCTTTCGTTGTCAATCAACGATAACCTCTATAAGCAGCGCCTTACTACAACAATAGCCCCGATCCTACTGAAATTTTATCGTAATAAACAATTTCGTCACTCTCAATCTTTCCGAATTAAATGGAATGACTTCCCATTTATAATTAATCACTTTTCAATAAAACGCAAACTTGCTTTTCCTGTCTAAATAAAGATTAATAATGTTTGGTTTCATTGCAAGTTATTGCGAGGTGCCGGGGCTAGCAGTGTATTTAACACTCAATTCTTCTAGAATCTACATATGTAAATGATGCTCTAAGCCCCCCCTATTCTAACTCCAACTTTTGCTATTGCACAAGGATTAAAAAAAAATACGCAAACTGACTCTAATCAACCCTGCCAGTGGAGTAGAAGAGAGTTTGGCACCTGCAATAATTTAATTTGATAAATAAGTTAAATAAACGAAGGTTTCATTAACATAGTGAGGAGTGATGAGGTTGCTCTACCGATTAACAGAATGAAAGTTCTGTCCAAAATAACAATATGATTTATTAAGACTAAACACAAAATAATAAACAAAAACACATGAAACATTTATAATACATCACATTGGCTCAAACTGGATACTCAAACAAACGCTATGAATGTGAAGTTGTCCCTAAACTAGATTGTAAGGATTATGACGAAGTGGTATGTGCAGCCAATTCCTTGCAACTCAAATCTTAGAGAAAACACATAGCCAACCCACCATTAATTGCTGCTACCCAAGACAGAACAAAGTTAGAAAAAGACGAACAGGCGCGCTCTGCTGAGCTCTGATTATCACCTAGGAAAATCCCAGTCTGCCGGTGCTGCGGACATACCTTACCAATCTGTCTTCTTAACTGCCAGAACACGATCTGGCGTACCGGAGGCGATGGCTGGTTGCTTCGACGTCCTCGACCGAAAAGCGAGAGCCGACTACTTAGAGCACCCGTACAGGCCGAACACACAACATTCCTGCCCCCACGACAGTGGCCAAGGTTAAACGTTCCAATCAGCAACTCGAAAACCGGCGGAAAATTCTCCTCTATTGCCGGAGCACTACCATTCCACCAATGGAGATTCTTGGCGCCAATTTCTGTGCTGATTTTGCTACGTCACGGAGCTATGCCCTGAGCAAGCCAATCACAGTTACTATTTTGCAGAAAGCGCGGGAATTTTCCCGCCACAACTGCCTGGGTACACAAGTCACTCCCACGCCTCGCTGGTAGCCCGCCAGAAAGTGTTTTCGCTAAGTTTCTGCGAAGTAACGGAACCTCTAGCCCAGCCGCTACTTCAGACCCCTCCGGGCGTGTCTTTTGACAATGTCGGCGTCTGCAAAGCATTCACTCGACTTCCTCACACCCGTCGGCTTAACGCTTTCCAGATCAACAGAGCCCGCCTGTCACCGGACCACCCGGGTGACGAGAGACGCTGCGTGGGAAGTCCGCGTGTGAAGGAATAGCGACTTTTCACTGCATGCAATTAGAGAGGAAAATCGTAAGATAGAAATATGAGAGGGGGCTCATGCCACCTCTCATAGCCCCTACGCCATTTTAGATTGTAATTGGTGAGCGGTTGGCTCACTTAGGAGCAAGGTAGTGAGTCAATCGCCCAAGAACAATCTCGCAAACTGGCTGCACATGCCACACTCTATAAAGAAAATCACTGCAACTGAAAAATGCAGCTGATAGAGGGAGGATTAGCCAACTTCACCTTCTTAATATGGAACACTAACACTCACATCACACATCCATACCCAGGGAGCCCCTTCCAAACACCGATTCACACAGACATTCACTCTCTAAATATGGCCTGGGCATGTGAGCCAAATATGGAGCAATTTATTCTTTACAATCAGAGTTGGAGTGCTCCGCAATTAAATGCCCAAGATGTTACGACAATTTTAATCATTAAACTAACCTGAACTCACTCACACATGATACTATTTAAGTTAACAATCTCTTTGTGTGCTTTCAGAATCTAATTACAACCTCCGATTCATTCTGTCTCCCTGCAGCAAGAATAACCTTTACAAAATGTTCCCTGAACTGATGGTCCATTCACAATGTCAGTGGTGGTATCTGCTTCAGTTTATAGGGACTTCAGGCACACTGTTTGCATACACACAACAATAAATACAAAATACAAAAAAAACATGGTGTGGAGAACAATACAGTAATTTGTAATAAGAATTACAGTGTAAAACACAAACACATACAAGGTATAACATACATTACAAAAACAACACTAGAGAAAGAAATTTAAGAAAAAAACAAGGTTCAAGGGGCATCAAGTTGTGCGTGCACATTGCACAAAGTTCACGACTGTGCTGAGAATGAGGCACTAAATCACATTGTTAGAAATATTCGAAGCACTTCACAAATTCAACAGTACTGACATCACATAGGGCTAAACGTTGGGTGTTGTTGCTACGTTGTTGCAACGGCAACAGGGTGTGCTGGAGCATCTGCAGTACTCTGTTGAGATTGCACCAAGACCTACAGATATGATCACGGCAGTACGGTAGGAAGACACAGTGATAGGCTCTCCTCACGTCGATTAATTGTCTCTGAGGTCTACTTGTTGGGATACATCACTAGTCTAGGTCTCTTCTCTCGCTGCACAGTACTTTACGTTTCCCAATATTGCAGTTCGACGAGGGATGATGGTACGTGGAGTGACTCCACAAGTGTGTGAGGTCATCCATACAGGATCGAACTAGGAGCGACGATTGCTAAAACTGCTCTCTAATAGATAGGAGAAGTTAGAAATGAGACCATACATTTGTTAGTGTGGCACGATACTGCTTTGTGTATGCAGATCGGCCAATGCTAGTGAGTTGTAAAAACCCAAACAGGTGAGTATATAGCGTCCCTTTCTGTCCTGAGGCACATGAGGCGCAGGTTCTGACACGATATGTGATCTTCTTCGTGTACTCACGACAACGTGGTCTGCCGCAGGGAATCCCTCCAAACGGCTGCCGCGTCCGAAGAGCTAGCAGGCTGTCTCGTGTGGGTCGCGTGTCAGTGTCAACGGCCAGCCTCACTTTCGCTTGTGGCCCGGCGAGGATCCCGCCTAATCCCTCAGGTATACGGCCCGGTGACTGTCAGCTTGCAGGATCGGACGCTCGCCTTCTAGCAGGTAGCCGAAGACCTCTTGTTTTTGCGCTGGCTGGCCTCTGCATTGCCACGATACCCGTCATCTGCACAGTTCTGACAAAAATCTTATACCTAACTTTTTCCCATGACCTTCTATGTTATAATAAATTTACATAATGACACATTGATGGTCTGTCATTTCAGACACTCTTATTTTACTTTTATAGTTATTAATCTACGGCTATCATTATAACAAAATAGAGACCGGTATCACTACTGTACATGGTGTGTGACGCTACACTGGATGAACAGCTAAATGTGTGGGCCCGCACTAATATTACTATTAATTATATAGATCGACAGTAGACATGCTCAGGAATTAACTACCATTTGCCAACGATCTACATTCTATGTCTTTTAATTAAATTATGTTGTTATGCAGGTCTAAGTTTTACTGTGCTATAAAGAACATGCAACTATGCTACTTTCGCTCGCCCGTCTCCCTCCATCTCGGGTCTGTGGTTTGGTGACCTGAAAAATAGCATCTCAACAGGCGCGCTCTGCTGAACACTTGTGGTAGAAAACCGCCACAATATTAATCTAGTTATTGTTAAATCCTACAGTTTAACGTATCCTAGTATATCGTACCTTTCTTTTTTTTTGTTTGTTTACCTTATACAATACTCTTACATAATTCCTGTTACGCTGAGATGTCTCGCTGCTCGCCGCTATTGCCGACAGTGATGTGCGCGCCGTACGACATGACTTCCGAGTTTTCATTACGCCTCACTGAAACTCCAGAGACTGGGTTAGCCATGGCTATACACGACAATAAATTTATAGTTGCAACTTCCTTCTCTATGTGATGCGGTTTTCGCGATCAAAGCACACCTTTCCAGAAGCAATGTAATATGACCAAGCCAGGACTGGTTCCTGTTGAGGATTCAGTCGCCCGATACACGCCAGCTACACAGTATGTCACGAATATCCAAGTATAAGTCCCTGGTTATTCATCTGTGACAGTCACGAGCAGCACGCTAAATCCCAAACTAGCACATTGGCATGGTAGGCTTTATGCCCGCATTTCTCTCGTCTAGGGCACCATTGGAGTCAAACGCTCACAGGTTCACCCCGACTTGCAAGACAACGATGCTGGCGCAGCTCTGCAAAAAAAAAAAAACTATACTGCCCATATTCATCCTCGAAATCACGCAATATACCACAATCTTGCAGTGCACTGACGCGTGCCTGCAAGCATTGGTATGAACGTCTCACGAACTGGTTGTGGCCGCTATGGAGCGTATCACGACTTCTCAGAACGCTTCTAAGAGCACGTTCTTGTATGCGCCCGTTTGTGCGACATCTCGTCACTCATCATTATCCCTCAACATGGACACCAGACAGGAAAGGACAAAAACATTGCTCATGGAAAGGTAGTGCCTCCTACTCCATCGTCATTGGAAGTCGTGAACATATACAAAAAAAAGGACTAGCAGCAGTAAATTCTTTTACAAGCCAACGCAGCGTGTTAATACTTTAACAGTCTTAATCTATTAATGCAACGATTATTGTTCCCCGAAGAAAGGTTCATATATTTGCCTATTCTACAATGTACATTACTTAAACTACTATTATTCCACGAACTTCTTTCTGTGAGAGATGTGGTGGAGTCCTATGGACTAGCGCCAATCCCTTGTTAGACTCCCCCTACTCTGACGTGCATTAGGATTTGCTGGTCTAATTTCAGTCTCCTGGTTCTCGTGTTGTCCTTGATTTCGCTCTCTCCAATTACGGTCGCTTTGCCGTTCGTTATTTCTCCTGTCCCCGCTTCCTTGTCTAGCATGACTCTGTTCCATGACGTTGTGGTTTCCGTGTCTCTGGTTTCCAAAACCTTGATTAGCGTAATCTTGATTTCCGTAACCCTGGTTTCCTAAATGACCAGTGCGATTATGCCATCTGTTGTCGTCCTCCCTTGCTGGTCGTTGGTATTTGTTACTCTGCCCCTTCTTCCTGTCCTTTGCGTCTTGTTTGTCAAAGACAACTTCGAGTTCACGCAATAGACTCTTGAATGCTTCTATGTCAGATCCACACTTCCCAACAAGTGTCTGTTGGTACCTAACTGGCAATTTGGAAAAACAAAATTTGATGATTTCTCCCTTCCTATATGGATTATCTAAAAATTGATTCTTCTTGAGTAAATCATCAAAAAATTTGCTTGCGCTCCTTTGCCCGGACACTTCCAGTTCAGGACAAAATATTATTTCCTCTTTAATCCTGTCTTGCGTTTCCTTTGACCAGTAGATCCCCAGGAACGCATCAACAAATTCCTGATAAGTCTGACACGTCGCTGCCACACCCCGCATCTTTTCCGCGGCTTGGCCTTCGATGTGTCCACACATGAATTCTAATTTTGCCAGGGTTGGCCATGATGACGGTAATGAATTTGTAAACTGCATCACCCAGCTCTTGGGATGCATCGACCCTCCATTATCTCTGAACTTTTGGAATTTTAGTATCGACAGGAAGTGATTGTGATCAAAATCCTGTCCGATCCTCGCACTGGTGTTGTCACTCGTTTCCGATACTTGCACGTCTGCTAAGTGTCCTGATCTATCTTGCTGATAACTGTGATGTGCTACCTCTGTATCACAGTGGGAGTGGCATTCAGCATTCACTCTTCTAAGTGGGCTGCAATTATTGGAGCTATTAGTCGCTGTTTCTGCGTATGCACTGTTAGTTGCGTACTCTGTCACTGGACTAGAGCACGGCGAGCTTTTCCTCGGAGACACAATTCTGTGTACTCCATCATTGGTATCCGAACGCGCAGTGCTCGTGTACCCGTTTCGCTCTAGGTTTGCTATTCGACTCTCTACTTCTTTCATTCGTTTCGTGATGTTCGTAACCGCGATATTACCTTGAGTTTTTAAGAACGCTAGGGATTTTGAGTGGGCTTGTGTCGCACGTCGCAAGCGACCTGCGAATTGAGAAGTTATTTTTGCGATTTTCATTGCCCTTGTTGCTGCCGTTTTGGCTAGGCCTGCTACTTTTTGGGCTACCAATGACATTTGTTTTGCTTCTCCACATTCTTTCTTTATTGTTAGTAATTCCCCACGAATTTTCCCTATATGCGAAATTATTGCCTGAGTGTCCTTCTTACGCTGTTCGTCAGCTTCTTTCTTCTCCTTCTTACGTTGTTCGTCAGCTTCTTCTTTCATTGATCGTAGGAAGCTTAGTATTGGGTTAATGTCATCATTTTGATCCTCGTCACACATGGGTGATGTAACTCTGGACACCTGGGCGCTAGAGCTCTGACGTGACCGAGCTGGCCTCTGTCTGCACTCGTTCGTTTGACTACAAACTTCTGCTACCGTCTCGACCTGTGTGCCTGTCTCTGTTCCATCCTCTACTTCACTATCAGAATCACGGTCGCGACGTTGCTCTAAGATCGCGTCCAAATCACCTTCCTCATCACTGACCCTGTCGTCCTGTGCTGCTAAAAATGTGCCCATCTCATCTCCAAACCTATCCTCGTCAGTAACCTGCCTCTTATCCATTATGCTATCCTCTTTTGTTTTAGTTTCGCTCGATAACAGTCGTGCCTTACTTCTCGTGATCATTCATAAAAAAAACAAATATATCTAAAATTCACAATAAAAATCATCTACTCCCAAAATTTTTCCACATAGAAGTAAAATTTCAACAATGCTGTTCCAACGCTGTAATTACATGCACGATTTGTTGTGGTACAGAAACTGCACACAAACCCAACAAAATGTGATGTGATACGGACACACCATCAAAGGAACACAAAAACAATGAACAAAAGAATATATACACTGCAAACAAAAACTGTAATCATGCGCCGCTACTTAAAACTAAACGCGGAACTACCAGAAAAAAACTTGGGTATTAATCAATAAAAAATTAAGCAAAAAAAATTCTGAGTGTCCCTACTACTAATAATACTTGCTTATCAGCGATTCACAGGAAAGATCCGAGGCTAAGGGTCGCCATTTTATGTGAGGTGCCGGGGCTAGCAGTGTATTTAACACTCAATTCTTCTAGAATCTACATATGTAAATGATGCTCTAAGCCCCCCCCCCCCCTATTCTAACTCCAACTTTTGCTGTTGCACAAGGATTAAAAAAAATATGCGAACTGACTCTAATCAACCCTGCCAGTGGAGTAGAAGAGAGTTTGGCACCTGCAATAATTTAATTTGATAAATAAGTTAAATAAACGAAGGTTTCATTAACATAGTGAGGAATGATGAGGTTGCTCTACCGATTAACAGAATGAAAGTTCTGTCCAAAATAACAATATGATTTATTAAGACTAAACACAAAATAATAAACAAAAACACATGAAACTTTTATAATACATCACATTGGCTCAAACTGGATACTCAAACAAACGCTATGAATGTGAAGTTGTCCCTAAACTAGATTGTGACGATTATGATGAAGTGGTATGTGCAGCCAATTCCTTGCAACTCAAATCTTAGGGAAAACACATAGCCAACCCACCATTAATTGCTGCTACCCAAGACAGAACAAAGTTAGAAAAAGACGAACAGGCGCGCTCTGCTGAGCTCTGATTATCACCTAGGAAAATCCCTGTCTGCCGGTGCTGCGGACATACCTTACCAATCTGTCTTCTTAACTGCCAGAACACGATCTGGCGTACCGGAGGCGATGGCTGGTTGCTTCGACGTCTTCGACCGAAAAGCGAGAGCCAACTACTTAGAGCACCCGTACAGGCCGAACACACAACATTCCCGCCTCCACGACAGTGGCCGTGGTTAAACGTTCCAATCAGCAACTCGAAAACCGGCGGAAAATTCCCCTCTATTGCCGGAGCACTACCATTCCACCAATGGAGATTCTTGGCGCCAATTTCTGCGCTGATTTTGCTACGTCACGTAGCTATGCCCTGAGCAAGCCAATCACAGTTACTATTTTGCAGAAAGCGCGGGAATTTTCCCGCCACAACTGCCTGGGTACACAAGTCACTCCCACGCCTCGCTGGTAGCCCGCCAGAAAGTGTTTTCGCTAAGTTTCTGCGAAGTAACGGAACCTCTAGCCCAGCCGCTACTTCAGACCCCTCCGGGCGTGTCTTTTGACAATGTCGGCGTCTGCAAAGCATTCACTCGACTTCCTCACACCCGTCAGCTTAACGCTTTCCAGATCAACAGAGCCTGCCTGTCACCGGACCACCCGGGTGACGAGAGACGCTGCGTGGGAAGTCCGCGTGTGAAGGAATAGCGACTTTTCACTGCATGCAATTAGAGAGGAAAATCGTAAGATAGAAATATGAGAGGGGGCTCATGCCACCTCTCATTATTAACTAAAAATACTTTTCCTTCTTTTTAGGGTTTTAATTTCTTCGAACTTTGCTTTTCCCAATATGCCATTCCTTTACTTTATTGACCTTTGGATTTATACTGATATGAAAAGATATATGCGAGATATTAGTCTGCTTTGAAATAAACTTTTAAATATTTTTCTTGTAATAGTTCAGGGGTAAAGGACACGTCGGGTACTGACTCTTTCAGTTTAAAACAGTTAATTCTTTATTTCCTGCCATTAATTCGTTTACTGGTACAAGTCAGAGTTTTAGTTTACGAGTGCTGCTTCTCTATTCAAAACCCCACTCAGCGGAAACCCAATAAAAAGAAAGAAACAGAAAACCTGGGTGTCACAGCCACTTTATAGCAATATGAACTTTAAATAATCAAACAAAGCTCAACCACTTCAAGTGTTGACTTCCGCGATCCACTAATACTTAGAACTCAAAACACAGCAATTGATGATCTCTTTTAGAGAGAAACAGCGTTTTCTCTAATAAGTGTTTGATTTGTCGTTTAGAGGCAAGGGGAAAAGCTATCAAATTCCCAATAAACATCCAATTGTTTCTCAATAAATAACTATTGCGTAGGACGACCGTTCTCTTTAATATGGGCTACACATTCATGCATCCAACGAGATCTCTGGAATTTACTACATTACGACGCTCACGCCGAAGTCACACAATAAATCCTAACCAAATATCGCTAAGTCACTAGTCCTCAGTGCTTGCGTAAGCCGATACAACCACAATAATGCAATGCAACGCTACTATCCCTTAGTGCTTGCTTTAATCCTCAATCACGAAATAACTAAACGACTTCGCGTGAAAACGTCCAACGGAAAATCTTCCAAAACTATTGAAACACGGTTCGCCTACAAACGCGTGGCTATTAAACAGCAAAACGCCCCATTAGTCACAAATACGAGAAACTAATCTCACACTTCAATAAATCGGAGCTTTTCCTATAGCTGGAGAGCCTACACTCTATCAAAATAGATGAATTAATCACTTTCTACACAAGTCGATAATCTTCTCAAAATGTGTTTCTAAGCGACATATAACTGCTTTGAACGCACTACAGTTCTATACCCGTTGCAGACTAATTCACGTATCGTACGTGTGAGCCGATCTCATCACACTTTTGACAAAATCTCTCTCGAGGCCCACCACTCGAACAGTACCTGGATACTGAACTCAAATTCTAAAAGGACAAGCCAAGAACCATTCTCTGTGAGCAAACATATCACGCTAATTCTCTCTTTAACAATAGGTGTTTCTTCCTAGCAGTCACCGGCAATGGTTTCTAGTGGCCAGCTGCTCCGCAGTTGTCATATTTGCCGCGCGCCGCGATTCAGCATTTGGCTGGGCGTTGCAAACTGGCTGCCTTGACAGGACACAGTTTTTCTCTAACATTAGATGTCACATATCTACAACATTTTAACACAAAAAATATGGAAACTTTACGAACCTTTTAACAAACTCCTCATTCACTCAAAACATTGAAGTCGATAATAAGTTGAGGCGATATTAACAAGTGATGCGCTTTTTCGTGCTGAAGGCATTTGGCGCACTACAACCGTTTTCTGAATCCTAGGTCTAAAATTAGCGTTTTGCCTTTACTTTTCATACCCTTCATGAAAACATTATAAATACAATATATTGAGAATTATTTCAGTTTATTTGCAGTGTAAGTAACGTTGTTGTTGTTGTGGTCTTCAGTCCAGAGACTGTTTTGATGCAGCTTTCCATGCTACTCTATCCTGTGCAAGCGTCTTCATCTCCTCGTACCTACTGCAACCTACATCCTTCTGAATCTGTTTAGTGTATTCATCTCTTGGTCTCCCTCTACGATTTTTACCCTCCATGCTGCCCTCCAATACTAAACTGTTGATCTCTTGATGCCGCAGAACATGCCCTACCAACCTATCCCTTCTTCTAGTCAAGTTGTGCCACAAATTTCTCTTCTCTCCAATTCTATTCAATACCTCCACGTTAGTTATGTGGTCTACCCATCTAATGTTCAGCATTCTTCTGTTGCACCACATTTCGAAAGGTAGGTAACGTAAAAACTTAAAATAAAAAAGCAGTTTCCGCGAAGATACTCGACCCCACGACCTTCAGATTACCGTTCTGTATTCTTTCCGTTGCACCAACAGCTGTCTGGAAATTACGGTAACAGCAATCGTTCATGCAGCGCCCAACCTGCACCAAAAATTCGATTTTTTTAAAACGCTTAGTCATCTGGAGCTCCCAATTTTGTCACTTTCTTTTCTGACGAAGTCCTACTTGTACCATAAATTTGGAGGGAATCGACGATGATGAGGAGGCGCAGTCTCCTTGTGAAAGAGTATGGTTTGCACGAGATCGCTAGATATTATTTCAGTCAGACAGATAACGTTCTGATGGATGCGAACACTTTCTATATCTACGTTTTCTGAAAGCACAACGCTATTAAAAACTTTCAGAACCAAGAGTTATTTGGAATTTTCATTTGTGACAAGAATAGCGTTAGATGGCGTACTACTTTACAGGTTTCACGACAAATGACTTTGGGTATACTTCCTGTTAGTCAGTTTCTATGTTCTGGTTTTCTTCAAACAATACTGAATTGATAAATCTGTCTGTATGGCGAGGCAAGAGGAGAGATTGCTTTGCGTAGATCATAATTTTTTCTGGGGTAGGGTTCAGGGAGAGGGCAGTTGCTGCTCCCTGGGTAGGGCTGGGATGAGTAGAAAAACATTCCTGTAACATTCGAATACAACATTAATAGTGTACTGCTCGACACAGTCACATCGATTAAATATCTAGACGTAAGGTAGCAAAGCGATATGAAATGTAATGAGCATTTCATGTTGGCAGTAGGAAAAGCGAATGCTCGACTTCGTTTTATTGGGAGAATTTTGGGGAGAAGCAGCTCTTCCGTGAAGAAGACGGCGTATAGAACACTTGTGTGACCCTTTCTTGAGACCCTCACCACGTCGGACTAAAGGAAAATATAGACGCAATTCAGAGGCGTGCTTTTACCGGTAGGTTCAGTCAGCATGCAAGTATTACGGAAAAGCTTCGAAAACTTAAACGGTAATCCTTTGAGAGGAGACGACGCTCATTTCCCGAATCACTATCGCACAAATTTAGAGAACCGACGTTTGAGGCAGACTGCAGGAACGGCTCAACTGACGCCAACGTACATTTCCCGTAAGGGCTACAAAGATAAGATGTGAGAAGTTAGGGCTCGTATGGAGACTTTTACACACTCATTTTTCCCTCGCTTTACTTGCGTATGGTGCAGGTAAGCAAATGAGTCGTAATGGTGCATAGTACCCTCCGCCATGCACCGTACGGTGGCTTGCGACGTACGTATGTAGTTGTAAATGTACACCCTTAATCAAGGACTACAAAAATTAATGTCCAACATGGAAATCAAGCGTTTCCGGAACTGTGTCTGTGAAAGGTTTTAGTTTTATTCTAATTATAAGGAACGACTGTGACTTTTTGTCACATGCTGTGTAGTATTGTGCACGTACGTATATAGAAAATATTTTTGTCAAGTCAGTGAGATTACTGTACGAGTCAGTGCAGTATTTGGAAGAAGTAAAGAACGAACGAAGTCAGACTGGAATGTTCGTCCTTAAAAGCACTGTCGAGTATTAGAGTATTCGAGTATTGACCCAGTGTAAGATGGATGAAACAAGAAATCGCACGTGGCCTTATAGAAGTACTTTCCAGTCATTTATGTTTTTAGATTACCGGTTTTCATCACCATAAAGAGCCATCTCCAGATCAATTTGCTACGCATTAGGGCCTTGTGTTTCCATTAACACCCATTATTGACAACACGTGGTCTTCCTGTGTAGCACATTGGTTTGACGGTTGCCATTTGAAACGTTCTAAACCTGTACTCTAAAAACTTAAATGTGTTTGTGCCTGGAAAACAAAATTTTCAAAGGTTTGAAAAATGAAGGAAACCTCACTTTTGTTGTGGTGTAACATAACTCGTAATGAGGAACCATTGCTTTCAGAGAAGGTATGTATTCCAATCATGAGTGTAATAGTTATGAGAAAGCACTGTATGTTGGTTTCTGCAAAAAATTATTCATGCACTCGTTATCGTTAAACAAATTCAGTGAAGTATTTAATGATATCTACATCTACATCTACATGGATACTCTAAAAATCCCATTTAAGTGCCTGGAAGAGGGTTCATCGAACCACCTTCACAATTCTCTATTATTCCAATCTCGTATAGCGAGCGGAAAGAATGAACACCTATATCTTTCCGTGCGAGCTCTGATTTCCCTTATTTTATCGTCGTGATCGTTCCTCCCTATGTAGGTCGGTGTCAACAAAATATTTTCGCACTCGGAGGAGAAATTTGGTGATTGGAATTTAGTGAGAAGATTCCGTAGCAACGAAAAAACGCCTTTCTTTTAATGATTTCCAGCCCAAATCCTGTATCATTTCTGTGACAGTCTCTCCCATATTTCGCGATAATACAAAATGTGCTGCCTTTCTTTGAACTTTTTCCTTGTACTCCGTCAGTCTTATCTGGTAAGGATCCCATACCGCGCAGCAGTATTCTAAAAGAGGACGGAAAAGCGTAGTGTGGGCAGTCTCCTTAATAGGTCTGTTACATTTTCTAAGTGTCCTGCCAATAAAACGCAGTCTTTGGTTAACCTTCCCCACAACATTTTCTATGTGTTCCTTCCAACTGAAGTTGTTCGTAAGTGTAATACCTAGGTATTTAGTTGAATTCACGGCTTTTAGATTAGACTGATTTATCGCGTAACCGAAGTTTAACGAGTTCCTTTTACCACACATGTGGATGACCTCACACTTTTCGTTATTCAGGGTCAACTGCCACTTTTCGCACTATTCAGATATTTTTTCTAAATCGTTTTGGAGTTTGTTTTGATCTTCTGGTGACTTAATTAGTCGATAAACGACAGCATCATCTGCAAACAACCGAAGACGGCTACTCAGATTGTCTCCAAAATCGTTTATATAGATAAGGAACAGCAAAGGGCCCATAATACAAACTTGGGGAACGCCAGAAATCACTTCTGTTTTAGTCGATGACTTTTCCGTCAATTACTGCGTAAATCAAATGATATCTTTCGTAGTTTCCGTTTTAGGAATATAACATTTCCTTTCCAGTAGGCAATGTTATTTTATACTGCTTGTACAATCAACCAGAGTACGGCAGCCCTTCGAAATTACCTAGTAACACTGAAATTTTGTCAATTACGCGTTTAGGCAGAACTCGGAGAGCTCGAAACAGATATCAGGTTTCAATTAAAACTCGACACTCAATCTGGCCGCTGTACTGTACGGGGTTCCCGTTGAAATTATGTGCATGATGATATTTTTCGAAATGTATCAAGTTCCTACCACGCGCGGCAAGAGATTACTACACGATAAAAGAAAAGGTCCATATGACCAACAGTGATGTAGCACAGACACTGGTGCCTCGTGTTACAAGTAATTTGACATGGACTGCAATACTCTGCGCGATGAAGTTCTGGAAAAATGAAGAAAAAAAAACCTCAGAATCCTTGCGCTGTTCTCACTTCGGGGCTTCCACTAAATTCGACAGGCAGCGTCCTCATTAATGCTAACAAAACTGCTGTTCAACAAAATGTAATATCTATTCGCTGACATAAGTCTGCGGTCCTGCCTGTCTGTACCAGGTCAACCTGGAAGACAATGTACTTACAAGTCGGTCTTTAACTACGTACATGAAAACGTGATCAGAGGATGGAGGAACAAATTAGCAGAATCGAATATCAAATATGGAATGGGATAATCTCAAAACTGACTAGCATTTGCAGATGATTTAGAAATTCTGAGAGACCATGTACCAATGGCATACTTAAACGAACAGCACAGAAAGCAGTACTATAAGTCTCCTTCGAAGAAAGGACGGTAATGATAAAGAAAGAGACGGCCTCATCAGAATTAAGCACGAAGTACGGGTATTTATAAAGAACCTACATATTTAGTATCAAGCACAAATCGTCAAGACTAAATGAGGAAAGAAAAGAAGCTACTGAAGCAAGGTTACGGAAGATGGTCGCAGCATTCAACTCCACAAAACAGCTATAATACAAAATCACTCTATACAAATGCAAAAAATCATCATTACAAGAACGCAAATAAGCGTCAGAAGCACTAATTTTAGAATCAGTAAAAGGAAAGAACAAATCATGAAAGAAAGAAAGAAACATTGCGAGAAAAAATGTTAGGAACTAAAACCACCTTAGAAACATTTAAATTAAAAAGTAACACAGAAATATAAAAACGTGTAGAAAAATTTCGAGGTGAAATTAGCTACAGAACACCAATGTTCTACTGGAAAATCGAAAGAATGAACCGAGTGAGATGGTGCAGTGGGTAGCTCACTGGACTCGCATCCAGGAGGACGAAGGTTCAAATCATCTTCCGGCCATCCAGATTTAGGTTTTCCATGGTACCCTTAAAGCGTACAAGGCAAATGCCGGAATGATTCTTTTGAAATGGTGCCGCCGTATTTCCTTCCCCAACTTTACCCTGTCCGAGCTTGTGTTCCGTCTCTAATGATCTCGTTGCCGACGGGACCTTAAACTGTAGTCTTCCTTTCCAAAGAATGAGTCCTAAGAAATTGACAATAGGAATTGTTCGTGATAGGAGATAGATGTAGAATGTAAAATTCATTCTGTAAACATTTTATAAGGCATGTGTTGCCACTTTATGTTAATTAAGGTCAGCCACTTTTAATGCAGGCTCCGTAGACCAGGCTTGAAAATGAACCTGTAAGGTTTGAAACTAATTGCCAAATATAAGTACTGCAACTGTTGACAGAGTCAGTAACAAGAAATTAAAAGGTAAACTCAGTTGGGAACTTCACGAAGATATGGAAGAAATTAGTATACACAATGAAGAAATAGAAAACATGACAAAATCCTGAAATGGCATTAAGAAGTGGAATAGTTTCCAAGGCAAAAAAGTTGCAAGTAAGCAGGGAAGAAAATGAACAGCAGAAAAGAGGAGATTGAACAGATGATGGCGTACTATAGAAATTGTAGAACTTATTTAACGGTTTAAATGCAGTCAGCTGCCCTCCGACGAAAGAAGAGAAGTTGGCCAATTGCAGGATATTTCACAGTTCTTGTCCGACGTTTTGACAAAGGGTGCATATAACTACTATATGGCCTATCATTATTATGCTGACTTGAGTTTTTAATATGTTTAGATTACAAGCAGGTTCAATAAAATCTGAAACCTATTACAATTTTAATTAGTATCCTCCTAAACAGGGCAATTTCAGCAGGCAAAGCGGAATCTTTCAGGGACTTTCTTATTCAACGGTTTTACTATCTAATATAGCAGAGCAGGCCGAGGAAACAAGGGTTTTAACGTCTTAGAGCTTTAACCTGAATTTCCAGGGGTAAGAATACAAATTGAGAATATAATACTGCGCAGAGTCTCTGCCAGGGCAGCACGTGAGAAGAACGAGTCCACTCTAGGTCTCGAAATAATGATATCTGTTTATCAAAAGTTCTGTATGATCGTCATGGAAACCGACTTACGGCCTGGACTGTAAGAGATCGCTTCCACTAGTAGAAGCTCTTGGACACGCTATTAAATGTTCAGAAATACTGACCAGAAACGAATGTTAGTAGACGCGACCGCCGACGGTGCGACGGTGGCTGGTAAGCTCAGAAGTGTCAGCCGAGACCAGCGTCGATACGCAGTGCACATAATATTGTAATTTCTCCACCAAGGTACTGACGCAGCATCATTCTTACAGATATCAGAAGGTCGGCAAGCGACCTAGTACGTCGTACCATGTAAACAACGAAACAATGGTCAGGAAATTTACAAATGTTTTCATTCCCCTGGCAGCAATTATCCAGTTATTTGTGTCATGAATAGTCTAGTAGTACTCATGGGAGGTTTTCTTATTGGATTATATCCGTTATCAGCCCCTGTTGAAGATCGCTATATAAAGATATCAACTCTGTGTGATTTCGAATGAGAAGAAAAGTATTTTTTGTGACAACGGGTCTTTGTAGTTCGTACGATGCTCCTCCGAACAATACGAGTCGTCCTTGCCCAGTACTTGTCCCTTTATTATATATTCACTTTTAAGATGCGAAAAGATCCCAACAAATTTCAACATTCCACCTGAAATTAATTAGTCCTAGTTTTCACCGTATAGACAGTTGTCTTTTCAGATAGAAATCTAATAGATTTAATTCCAAGGAACTTACAACTTCGTTTCACCACTGTCACGCTCCGCCTCATCACGAGCTAGCTGTCAGGGCATCCATGGATATCTAAGTTCCTTGGAGATCAAGAGATCATAAACTGAAACTTCCTGCCGGATTAAAACCATATGGCGGATGGTCATTTCAACGTAATTTGCTTTACTAGTTATGAAAAACCCCACATTACTTTCTACAGGTCGAGCATCAACATGAGTGGGACACCGGAGTGTGATGTGGTGTTATGAGCTAAAACATCGTTTGTCCTTATTTTATTGGCAGTAATCTGACTGAACGTACGTAAGAGAATTTCTCGAGATATATGTTATTCATGCAGTTAGAAGACCTGTCACCGACTATGAGTCAAACGATTTTGCGTCAGTGTGATGAACGTACTCCCCATATCTTCTCGCTGGAAACAATAAAATGGTTCAAATGGCTCTGACCACTATGAAACTTAACTTCTGAGGTCATCAGTCCCCTAGAACTTAGAAGTACTTAAACCTAACTAACATAAGGACATCACACACATCCACGCCCGAGGCAGGATTCGAAGCTGCGACCGTAGCGGTCGCGCGGTTTCAGACTGAAGCGCCTAGAACCGCTCGGCCACACCGGCCGGCAATTATGAACTTATCCTACTTATTATGTCGTTGATCGCTTCAATCTCAAGGCATTCATCGGATATGCATAGTAGTATAGTTCAGCTTCCAGATGTTGTATTTAGGATAAGAACGAGTAAAAAGGAAGTAATTTGAAGTTAAAAAGGAATATGATGCATCCATTTCTATAGTTTATTATTTCAGTGGATAAAATATGTTAAAATTTGCAGAGTTTAATACTTTGCACCTTATTTCGGTTACACTTGTTTCCTTAAAATGAGCCTTTTACGTGCGTGTGAGTCGTGATTCAACTTACTGCAAGAACTAAACACAAAATTTCATTTTAAATACATTCTTTTATCTGTAATTTCTTGTCAGACCTACAAAATAGACACGTAATTGCAAAAATCTCATTAGGAACGACAATTATGGAGGCAACACACAGTGTACTGGAGAAGTGGAGAAAGGAGCTGAAGTCGAAGAGGAAAGTAGAGTTGAGTTTCATCTTATGGAGGAAAGATACGCAGCGGCGATATAAGAAGTAGACAACTGTATGGAACATACACCGAGGTGACAAAAATCATGGGGTACCTCGAAATGTCGTTACGGACTTCCTTTCGCCCGGTGTAGTGCAGCAAATTGACGTGGTACGGACTCAACAAGTCGTTGGAAGTTACTTGCAGAAATATTGAGCCATGCTCTCTCTACAGCCGTCCATAATTGCGAAAGTATCGCTGTTGCAGGGTTTTGTGCACGAACTGACCTCTCGATTATGCACCATAAATGTTCGATGGAAGTCATGTCGGGTAATCTGGGTGGCCAAATCATTCACTGGAACTGTCCAGAATGTTTTTCAAAAAAATCGCGAACTGTGACACGGTGCATGATCATCCATAAAAATTCTATTGTTTTCTATTGTTGCCCGGGAACATGAAGTCCATGAATTGCTGTACATGGATATCATGTAACCCAACATAACAATTTCCAGTCAATGATCGATTCAGTTGGACTAGAGGACTCAGTTCATTCCATGTTAACACGGCACACGCCGTTATGGAGCCACCACCGGTTTGCACAATGCCTTGTTGACATCTTTGGTCCATGGCATCGTGGGGTCTGTGCAACATTCGAACCCTACCGTCAGCTCTTACCAAATGGAATCGGGGCTCATCGGACCAGGCTATGATTTTCCAGCCGCCTAGGGTCCAACCGATATGGTCACGAGTCCAGAAGAGGCGCTGCGATGTGCTGTTAAACAAAGACAAAAAAATGGTTCAAATGGCTCTGAGCACTATGGGACTTAACAGCTATGGTCATCAGTCCCCTAGAACTTAGAACTACTTAAACCTAACCTAAGGACATCACACAATACCCAGACGTCACGAGGCAGAGAAAATCAAACAAAGACACTCGCGCCGGTAGTCTTATGCCATAACTCAATAACGCCACATTTCGCCGCACTGTCAGAACGGATACGTTCGTCGTACGTCATTCATTGATTTCTGCGGTTATTTCACTTAGTGTTGCTTGTCTGATAGCACTGACAACAGTACGTAAACGACGCTGCTCTCGGTCGTTAAGCTAAGGCCGTCGGCCACTGCGTTGTCCGTGGTGAGAGGTAGTACCTGAAATTTGGTATTCTCGGTATAATCTTGACACTGTCACTCTCGGAATATTGAATTCCCTAACGATTTCCGAAATAGAATGGCTCATGCGTCTAGCTGCAAGTGCCATTTCGCCTTCAGTGTCTGTTATTTCCAGTCCAGCGACCATAATGACGTCGAAAACCTTTTCGCATTAATTACGCAAGTGCAAATGATAGCTCCGCCAACGCACTGCCCTTTTAGACCTTGTGTACTCGCTATTACCGTCAACTGTATATGTACATATCGCTATCCCACGACTTTTGTCATCTCACTGTAATATTCAGGATGAAACAATAAATTTGGTTGAAACTAAACGGGTAGAAATACATCAGATAATATACAACTTACAGAGAGACAGGAGATGTTACTGTAAAAAAATATTTCAGAAAATGAATGTGAAACTAAGAGCAGAAGTGAAAAGCTTGTAACCGGTTAGGATAAAGTAATACCCTTACTAATAAAATTCACAACAAGGATGAATTCACTATATACATTTTAAATAATGTCACAGAAAGCGTTTTCAATGAAGATAGAAAGTATCGTGCCGACGATTTTATTCAGAACTGTAGAGATACTTTTGTAGCACGTACAGGAGACAATGAGAAAGGAAGACATGTTGAAAGCTCTTTAGAAGGGAAGACGGCAGAAAGTATGACGAACTTCAAAAGCTGTTTCTAAAATATTTTCAGACTTCAAGCAGACCAAGACTAAGAAATTCTGAATGGGTCATCAAATAACAAGAAATGGGTTAAAATAATTTGGAACAAATAATTAAAAAGGTTAATTGATGTGCACAGGTTCTGAGGATAGTCAACAGAGACGGCTAATTTCATAAGAAAATTTCCAAAAAGTTAGTAGGAGACACGGTGAATGCACGCATCGTCTCCATTGACGTTTCCTTTTAGTATCAAGTTGGAGGGACTCTCAATTTATAAATAAATATCTTCTTGCAACAACAGAGCAAATCCTATGTTAGAAATAGAAAGTTATCAGTTGAAATCAGTGACATACAATATAACAGACATAGTGGAGCATGGAAGAGGAGGAAAAAGAACGGAAAGTAACGCATATGACAAAAAACGATCAAGATCGCCAATCCTTTCCTAGCTAAAACCGAAGAATAATCATGGAAATATGATTCAGAAATCAAGAAAACTGTTACATCAATTTAGTGCACTTTACTGTGATTTAAAATCCACATGTTATTGAAGGCCTTAAAAGTAAAAAAGCGCACATTAACACCACGAAGTTTAAAACTGTTGATGTTACTAACTTGTGGTTTGCTTGTTCGTTCAATACCTGTTTCTGAGTCCGCATAAACACATGGGGAAATGATTCCGTTAAAGAAAGTGATGTGGTTCACTACCGCGAGAATATCTTCACATTACTGTCATATTTCACTTAGCATCAGTGGCTATCCAAATAATTCTTTCATGTCGTAGCACAATTCCATCAAACATTATATGATTAAAAGGTTAGAACGTTGTTTCTTTTAGGAACATGACAAATTAAATGCAAACGATCGGTACTGGTTTAATCGTTTACGGAGGTATTAGTAGGTATTACCGGTTCCACAACGTCCTTCTCTCAGTAAAAGATAAACTGACACGAGTTTCCAATTCGTGCAGTGGCTATCAGACTCTTTACTTGTTCGTGTGAAGTTGTCATCGCGTGTTCCTGAACTCCCGTTCAAGGGAGGCAAGAACTGGTCAGGCTGGCGACGAGAGCTTTATCATCTGCAGCTCACGTTGTGCGGTTGCGTAACAGCCTGGATAATGTTGTTCGGTGTCTTTGGGAGCGCATCTGACACATGATCCCAGCAGAAACGAGAGCGCGGTCACTCTCAGCTGGCAAATATGTGTAACTAACACCGTCCACCCTCCCTCGTTAATTTTTCACGTTCAGTGCACGTGATATGTGAGGGGTATCGGATAATATGCCCGAACGCATCTCATTTGCGACGACACAGGGTTACAACGAGCATTGTGAAATACGGTATCTCCGCTCACAGTTCCGTCAAAGTAAAGGGCCACGTGCGGTTTGTTGATGTAATTATTTCTGAACGGTAATTCGCGACGTAATGCCTATACGAGATTTATAATTCTCCACCATATGAAACAGATCGCTTCACGTTGTGTGGCTCGGTGGATTATTTTTAAAGCGCCGCATTACGGGTCCAAAGGTCCCAAGTTTTGGTCTGTCCCTTTTAACTTCTTATACCACTGGCAGTGTTTGGTAATGTGAAAATAACGAGTCGCATCGCGGTTAGCAGTCCACTCTGAACTACAAGTCCTCCTATAACTGGCTAAGTAAGAACAAACGTAGGAGGAAGGGAACGGTATACCTCCTCTAACAGGACTACGCTCGGTACTGCACTGTTGCTCATACCAACTCTCGGGTTGATGGTGCGCACTTCATATGAGGTTTTGTTCACGGCAGCACTGCTTTTCCAGACTGAAATCGCTGGAAATGCGTCAGTGTATGGTTTATGTTTCCTTTTAAACACGCCATCGTCGTGGATGCTTGGCGAATGGCGCACCGTAATTTTCTCTTCCTACGATATTGCAGTGTCTGTGTTGTGAAGAAGTACGCTGCGATGTCCCTTCTGCATCGTGCTTCTTAATAACACAAGCATTGCAATTTGGTAGTTATCAGGCGATACCAGGCATGCCACTTACAAATATAACTGTCACATATGTACGGGATTACTATTAACTGGGTGTATGAGTACAGATCTGACATAGGCTATGGACGACGACATATGGAAGGTTGGATCTGGCAGTGGGTCGTGCTCCGATGGCACAAATTTTCATTGCCGTCATTTTGACGTGGCTCTTTATTTGCAACTGCGAATACATCTCGTTTGTTGTTCTTACTCTTCCATTCCCGAATGGTGTAAAGGAAAAATGATTGACTAAATATGCCTTTACTCTTCCTTAGCCATCTTTCATCCTTATAACACTCAGTGGCCAAACTTCATGGGAAGCACCGTAAAATTAGTTGGTCGTTGACTGCTGAAGCTTATTCGATGTATCTGTGTATGTAAAGTCCCCAGAGATATGGATTCCTAACCCCAACAATGAAATCTGCGGCGATTTGTCTTACTGTCGATCGTCGATAGCACCAAGTGGCTGTGCTGAGGCGACATGACATCCGGTGAAAGCTCGGATACAAGCACTGTGGAACTGCCGCAGCACCCCCTATTTCCACATGATATTATCGGTAACATTTAGTATAGTGAGTCTTTTTACTTTGATTCCCTCTTTATACTTGTACAATATGTAATCCGTAAGTTTAACGTCAGTACGCATCCCAAGCTCATGAAAAAAGCTGTGTATGTAACAGTGCGCTTCACAGTTCCAGCGGCGTGGTTTTTTGCTGTTATGGGTATGCACACGTTACGGAACTGCAAGGGGGGAGAGAGGGGGCAACGTAGCTTCCGCAGTGCCGGTCCTAGCCATGTTCGTGGAATGTAGTTTTTTGCATGCGTTATGCTTAACTGTATACCACTTCTTTCGAAAATTTTAAGTGTAAAATTACACTAATATCCTGCTCCCAAGCTATTTTATTTGATTTATTTTTACCGTTTCCTTTATTTTACAGAAAAAGCTTAACTATGGCCTTGCATCCCCTGGAAATAGGTTCTGTGACTGTTAAGTGAACTTCAAGAGCGCAAGTTTTCACAACCGTCTTTCGATGAGAAAGTTACAGTTAATAAAACGAGATCGTTCGACACCTGATATTCTACGTCGGCCAGGCGTAGGTAACAAAAAGAAAAGAAATACTCTCACAGCTTTAATTCTGAAATGTTCGAACAGAAAAGTTGGCTTTGCGGTTGTCAAGTAAAAAGTGCATTGTTTTAATTTCCATGTTTGTTGCCGGCCATTGTGGCCGAGCGGTTCTAGGCGCTTCAGTCCGGAACCGCGCAACTGCTACGGTCGCAGGTTCGAATCCTGCCTCGGGCATGGATGTGTGTGATGTCCTTAGGTTAGTTAGGTTTAAGTCGTTCTAAGTTCTAGGGGACTGATGACCTCAGATGTTAAGTCCTATAGTGCTCAGAGCCACTTGAACCTCTCCATGTTTGCTGTTTGGAGGTAGTTTAACGTGCACAAAAGATGGTTTTAGAAACATGAACAAAATGAAAGAAAAACTAAAAAGCCCGTGAAGTCAAAGAATGACGATAATAATGTAGTTTCACTGTCACTTTTAGGAGCGATGAGTATTAAGAAGAAACTTAGTGAGGCATACAGATTTTCAGTCACTGAACACAATATAAGGGATAAAAAACCTGAGATTTTATCCAAAATAATAGACTGCATTTTCTTTTTTGAAATTCTGAAGCTCTCTTACGTTGACATGATGAAAAAGACGATTCAGTAAATCCATGGGTATTTAGAGGATTAGAAATTTTTGCACTTAAATTAGATTCACATTTGAAGAATCACTTAGAAACCAGTGCAGTCTTCAAAGTTTCATCTAAGACTATACAGAATGAGATACTTGGCTGCCTGCTACAAAGGAGCTAAGGACGTAAATTAGAAAGGCTTCCTTTGTAGATCTCACAACCGGTGACACAACAGATGTTTTGGAACACAGTTAAATGGTTCTTGTTCTATGATGCTATTGAATGGAGCAATATTTTAGCGTTTTGGGGGATACTTTATTTCATAAAATCAAACTGCAGATGTCATATGAAAACGTAGTTTAAAATAACAGGATATAATCCTTAAAAGAGACGGGCAAAAACTGGTAACACACATTTGATACTGCAAATATCATGAAATGAAAAAAACAAAAACAAAAACAAACAAAAAAACAAAAAAAAGAGTTCAAGCAAAAATCAAACTAGTTTGTAGAAATGCACATTGCCATTCTCTGTTTTGCAAATCAACTTAATTTAATGATGAGAAATGTAAAATGTATTACACTAAGGCGAGAATATTTTTCTCTAACATTCTGGCTACTGCAATATTCTTCTCAATATTAGACAACGTTTATCCTTTCTCAAGAAGCATATGGACGTCAGCATTTCGCGTCCATCTTCTATGACATGGAACTTCAACATACGGACCACAAACAGTGTTAATGAAAATTTGCAAACCTTTAAAAACAGCCCTACTGAAATGCAGTGAACATCAAATGCGAATCAAATCATTCCAGCAGCAGCAGGAATTTTAAAATATCTGACTGACAATAATGAACTCGGAAAGACTAAATGCATTCTCAGTGTATTCGATGGAGTATAATTTCCTCATGTGTCATCCAGTGATCAGGGAGAAAATTATTGAACTTTATGCACAAATTGAAACAAGAAGAAAGAATTTCGTCTCTAAATGAATAGACTAACTTGTGCTGTAAAAAACGAGGTTAAAGTAAGTAAAAATTATTTGAATTTGTTCTTTTAGGATTTTATCCAGTTTCTGAACAAATTGTCCTCTTATACTTCTTTGTTTGCTGTTACACAATTTAAAAATGTTAAAAATTTTCTGGAGCAGCACCCTCGCTGATTTTAGCTACGAGCCGCCACTGGTACCATCCGTTCTTCAAACACTTGAAGTCGTTGTGCACGGCGGTTTCCGTGTGTTCTAAAATTGACTCTGCAATACTAAAGATCCACCGGACGCACTGTTGATCTCGAATACCGGCATTATTGCTGAATCTCCGATGCGCTATGACTCATGCGTCTTGCACCCATTACACAACAGTTAATCGTGGATGGTAATTGGGCCTTCCGAAGTCTGTTCGGTTGAAGAAAGAGTGATTATCACTCTAGTGTAAGAGCTTAACTAATTTCTTATATTATCTTTGATAATCACTTACTGAATAAATTTATTTAAATTCCTTCAATTGAAAGTGTTATAGATGTCTTAGTTATTCCACAAATTTCTGAACACTGACCAAAGAATAAACCAGGTTGGTTTATTGTAAATGTTCCTTGATTTAATAATCCCGATGTATCATCAATTTTAGCTCCTACTCCAGGTACTACTAATGAACGTCGAATACTTGATGCCCTAGTTAATATTCGAATTTCTGTATTTATAGGTTAAATTTTTTGATTATCTAGATGCAATACTCAAAACCCACTGACTTCTAAAGCTCTTTCTGGTTTTATGTATCAAATTCAACTTACACTAAATATGAATATTCACAACTTCAATATCATTGTTGTCCAATTGTTTTAATTGTAATTATTGTATCTACTGAAACTTCAAGTAAGTAAAGCAGTTGTAGTGATGGCAATAAAATAAAAATGAAGGTAATTGCAGCAAGAACTGCTCAAATAGTTTCGGTTAAGTGCCCATGAAGTATATGTATGTTTTTGGAGAGGGGCCGCCTTTAGCAAAACACAATTTTGTTTATTAACCCAAACATGTTTCACTGCAGTTGCAACATCTTCAGTGGGCTTTTATTTTTCATCTGTTATATATAAAGAGTGTTCTTTGCTATTTATATACATGTAGCTATTAGTTTTTAAATCGTAATTACAGATATTTGCAAAAACACATAAATTACGAATTCATACCTTTTTACCACATGGTGTGGTTTCTGATGTGTTGTGTTTCTACAGTGACCGTTTTGTTGCACAGTTTGTCATCTGCAAGCACTTATATCTTAAAGTAGATAAATTGTTTAAGCCAAAATTACGATTTGAAAGCTTGTTGTTTCTATGCCTGAAATTATTTAATTCTATGTTTGTGTCTATTCACATAATGTTTTACTTACATTTTCCTTTTAATCATCTTCATCACTGTCAATTGAGTTGCTACTGTCACTGTAACTGTTTCACTGCTTTATCAGCTGTAAAGACAAACATGGCGGGCAGTGGAACAATTGAAGGTGTAAAAACAAGATGGCTGACAGTGGAAGAGTTGAAGGTGTTCCTCGCGGTTGTTCTGAATCTTTGAGGTGTCTGTGATTTTGTATGTGTGTGTGTGTGTGTGTGTGTGTGTGTGTGTGTGTGTGTGTGTGTGAAGAGGGGGGGAGGGAGAGAGAGAGAGGAGAGAGGAGAGAGAGAGAGAGAGAGAGAGAGAGAGAGGTGACTGTAGGTTTAGGGATTTATTTTATTTTATTTTGTATTTTTGTTTGTGTGTGTGCGGGGGGGGGGGTCTGGGATGGTAGGGGGGAGGGGGTAAGTGAGAGCTCTATTGGTTGGTCTTTTCTAATAATTCCTTGAGGGCAGAGAACAGAGTGCCATTGCAGAGAGCTGTGTATTCTTTTATCACTTGTTTGCCGTCCACTATGGCTTTTTGTATCTGATAATTTTCTTCAATTATTAGATTTTGTGGGGGGCTGTTGCTGCATTTGAGAATTTTCAGTTCCGTATTGATGTTTGTTGGGTTATGTTTCTTGCCCATGAGGTATTCAGCAAATGTGGAATGACAGCTGTTACTTTTTAATGCCCCTATGTGTTCTGTATATCTGGTATTAAAGTTTCTGCTTGTCTGCCCTTTATAAACTACTTTGCAGTCCTGGCTAGTGGACGCCAGATTAGTACATGGGCTGCGAGTGGGTAAGGTAGTCGCGTCTTGTCAGTCTTCTCTGCGTAAACAAACCTACTACTCGCAGCAGTCACAGATGGTGCTATGAATATGGACTCAGCTGAGGATAGAGAAAATTCTAGTGTAAATTGTGTGGCATTAGAATCCCAATGGGAGCTGCACTGACATTTTGTGCATACTGGAGAGCGTGCTAATACGCTTAGTATGCCGACATTCTGTCGCACCAAAAGATATAACGTTGAGCGACACTACAGTTCCAAACACTGTGACGGGTGTAACAGTGTTCAAGGAGCCAAGCGCCTGCAATAAAGTGAAAAGTTAAAAGAATCCTTCGGCAATGAGGTAAGCTCGGTTATCTTGATTAATCTTACATCAATTATTATTCAAGTTATATTGCAATTGGATTTACTTGACACTTATATTTCTAGGAATTTTAAGCTACTAATGAAGGTGCAGTGAAGGCGAGCTTTAAAACTGCCCATTTAATTGTTTGTGAACTTCAACGATTCTCTACTGGCCACTGCGCCGTCTGTGAAAGAATGCCTCAACACTGCTAGTGATTTTGTATGTCCTCTAAGTACGATACAGTTTCATGCAATTTGTCTGTCTCGACACACAATTGCACGCCGTAAAGGATACCTTAGTGCACATGCTGAACAACAGCTAACGGTGAGAGGACAACAATTCTTTGCATATTCTCTGTGCCTTGATGAAAATACTTAAGTTACTGATAAAGCATAATCGGCTATATTCCTCTGAGGGGTTGATATAGATTTAAATATCACAAAAGGGCTTCTTCATTTAGTCCTCATGAGAGACACACGTACCGACGAAGATATATTTAGTGCTGTTCAACATGCTGTTAGATAGTTGATTCTGACCTGGAGTAAGTTCGTTTCCGCCGCCACTGATGGTGCCCCAAATGTGGCTGGCTGTACGGTGGGATTTGAGAGACGTCTAAAAACTAAAGAGCCCAGGACAGGACAGCAGTTTAACTCAGTGCATTTTGTAATTCATCGAGAGGCACTTTGTGCGAAGACTGTGCAATTTGACAGGGTTATGAATGTCGTTGTTAGGACTGTAAATTTCGTACGGTCTCCAGGGCTAATTCACAGACAATTTCGAGAGTGAATGGATTCACTGCAGTCTGACTTAAATGATATATCCTAATTTTGGCAGGTAAGATGGCTGAGTAGGGGTAAAATCCTTGAACGTTTCCTCCTTTTGCTTAAACAGGTAAATCTTTCTGCGGATATGAAAGAAAGATCGGTTGTTGAGGTCTCTACCCCTCAGTGAGTTGTTAACCTAGCATTTGTTACCGACATGAGTCATTTGAATGGTCTCAATGCTTTGTTGCAGGGAAAAGTTCAGTTAATTGTACACTATTTTCTAAAATTCATGCAATGCAAATGAAAGTGGAGATACGGAGAGGTTAGTTCCAGGACAGCAACTTCACGCATTTTCTGAATGTGACGCGATTCGCAGCTACCATTAATAATGACTTTGTTGCACCATTTGTTGAGTCTATCGATAATCTGGATACAGCATTCGCAAAACGATTCGAGGATTAGAGATCACTTGAGCGAGATTTTGATATCTTCATGTCCACATGCTCAGTGGACGTGAAAACTGTGTCTGCAGAAGTGCAATTAGTATTTACAGATCTGCGACGTGACCACTTCATAAAGAAGTAGTTTAGAATGGCGAATGAGATAATTCTGTTCTATTCTTGCTTTCCACCGTATAGGTTTTCTGAACTCAATGCAAAAGCAGCAACAGTAATCTGTATGTTTAGCTCTACTTACTTAAGTGAACAACTTTTCTAGGGCTTAAAGCTTTGCAAATCAAACCATAGATCACAAATGACAGGTAGTCATCTGAGCGCCGTTCTCCGAACGCACATCACATGTAGTATTTGTCCGGACATTCCTTCGCTTGCAGCAAAAGATGGGAAATATGGATCACAACATATATAAATGTAATATAGCTAGGTCTGCATTTTTGTATGTGTTGTTATTATACACACATCAAAAAACGTTTATCACCTCGGTTCCGAGAGTTCCGTAACCTGTACCGAAAATTGGAATAGAGATAAACATAAACATCATTTCCGCCCTTTTTATTGCTCATGAGAACCACACATTGCATGTTGTACCACCATACAGCGAGACCTTCAGAGGTGGTGGTCCAGATTGCTGTACACACCGGTACCTCTAGTAACGAGTGACACGTCCTGCTGCATTGATGCATGCCTGTATTCATCGTGGCATACTATCCACAAGTTCATCAAGGCACTGCTGGTCCAGACTGTCCCACTCCTCAATGGCGATTCGGCATAGATACCTCAGAGTGGTTGGTGGGTCACTTCGTCTATAAACAGTCCTTTTCAGTCTATTCCAGGCATGTTCGATAGGGTTCATATCTGTACAACATGCTCACCACTCTAGTGTCGTTATCCTGAAGGAAGTCATTCACAAGATGTGGACGATGGGGGTGCGAACTGTCGTCCATGATGACGAATGCCACTCCAATGTGCTGCCAATATGGTTGCTCTATCGGTAGGAGGGTGGCATTCACATATTGTAGAGCCGTTACAGCGCCTACCATGACCACTAGCGGCGTATGTCGGCCGCCCAAAATGCCACGCCAAAACAACATGGAACCTCCACCTTGTTGCACTAGCTGGACAGTGTGTCAATGGCGTTCATCATGACCAGGTTGCCTCTAAACACGTCTCCGACGATTGTCAGGTTGAAGGCATATGCGAGACACATCGGTGAAGAGAACGTGATGCCAATATTGAGCGGTCCATTTGACATGTTGTTGGGCCCATCTGTACCACGCTGCATGGCGTCGTGGTTGCAAAGATGGACCTCGTCATGGACGTTGGGAATTAAGTTGCGCATCGTGCAGCCTATTGCGCACGGTTTGAGTCGTAACACGACGTTCTGTGGCCGCACGAAAAGCATTATTCAACATGGTGGCGTTGCTGTCAGGGTTCCTCCGAGCAATAATCCGTACGTAGCGGTCATCCACTGCAGTAGTAGCCCTTTGGCGGCCTGAGCGAGGCATGTCATCGACAGTTCCTGTCTCTCTGTATCTCCTCCATGTTCGAACAACACTGCTTTGGTTTACTCCGAGACGTCTGGACACTTCCCTTGGTGAGAGCCCTTCCTGGCACAAAGTAACAATGCGGACGCGATGGAACCACGGTATTGACCGTCTAGGAATGGTTGAATTACCGACAACACGAGTCACGTACCACCTTCCTGGATGAATGAGTGGAACTGATCGGCTGTCGGACCGCCTCCGTCTAATAGGCGTTGCTCATGCATTGTTGTTTACATCTTTGGGCGGGCTTAGTGACTGCTGAACAGTCAAAGGAACTGTCTCTGTGATACAATATCCACAATCAACGTTTACCTTCAGCAGTTCTGGGAACCGAGATGATGCAAAACTTTTTTTGATGTGTGTATATTTCTTTCTTTCTTTGGGCCTTGTCCCACCTCACGTGGGGTCGGCCGTGTTGTTACGGATTGGGCAGTGTTAGGTGCAGAGAGTGGCCAGATGCCCTTCCTGCCACCACCGCGAACCCACTGGGATGTAAGTAGTGTACCTCAGCTGTCTGCATCTAGTGTAACCCATGAAATAGTGAGAACGTTTTAAAATATCTGTGAGTCGTGTAACTGAGGCGGAACATGGGGACCATCCCAGTATTCACCTAGCAGGATGTGGAAAACGGCCTAAAAACAACATCCAGGCTGGTCGGCATACAGACCCACGTCGTTAATGGGCCAGTCAGATTCGATCTGGGGACGGTGAGCCTACCTGAGTCCAGGAAACAGCGCATTAGTGCTCTCGGCTACCCTGGCGGGTAGCTACTGTTTTTAGCTGTTCTGGTTTAACGAAAGTCGGACGGGCCCCTCGGCCACTCAGTGTATCGCAAATTGATGCACACTGATTTTTACCTTGGCGCCCAGAATTTTCACCATCCAGTGCAGAAGAGAGCAGCTTTAAATACGGTGATACACATACGAAAAACAGACGAGGAGCACTTCCATTCCGTAGTTAATAATCTGAAGTATATCTTCCTAGCCGGCCGAAGTGGCCGTGCGGTTAAAGGCGCTGCAGCCTGGAACCGCAAGACCGCTACGGTCGCAGGTTCAAATCCTGCCTCGGGCATGGATGTTTGTGCTGTCCTTAGGTTAGTTAGGTTTAACTAGTTCTAAGTTCTAGGGGACTAATGACCTCAGCAGTTGAGTCCCATAGTGCTCAGAGCCATTTGAACCATTTGTGCCAGCCATGTTCCGAAAGAATGTCTTGGGGTCACGTGATACAAAGTCAGCGTTCTCCAAGAAAGGAAACGTGAAAATGTTGAACATTCCCGTGATGAGCCACTGGCTACATTCCTTTCCTTTTGCTGAGCTACATCCAACAAAATAGGAACAGATCCGGGAAAGACGAGGTATCAAATGTATTTTCCAATCTCCTAAGAAGATAAAGGAGATACTAAGCCCTGTTAAGGACAGTCTCGGCCTCAGGACTCCTCACCAAAATGCGAGTGCGTCTCCGACCGCCGTGCAGAACATCCGCGACATTTTAAAAATCGATAACTGATGAAATCTGCAGTTGCTGAGCACAGCCTCACAAACAAACACAAAATACCGTTTGAAGAAACGAACGTTCTGTCCCAGGCTTCCACATAATGGGATCCTATAATTAAGGAGACTGTAGAAATAAGAATGTGTGATAAAAACTTTAACTTTGGCGGCGGATATAATCTTAGAGGTACACAGAAGCGAGCTCTCTACGCAGAGAAGAACCAGAGATACTCGTCGCAATGTTTACACTACTGTGGGAATGGTGGCGCCACCAGAGCAGATGTGGACACCATCTGCTACAGCATAACTATGCTGTGTGTGGACTATATAAGTCCACCATAGTAGCAATTCTGACGATCTGCTGTTCCTGACGACGACGACGGCGCAAATCTTCGAAAGCTCGAGGTTTTACCCTGAATTGATGTGGCAAGAATTCCAAGAACGTTTTATACAATAATGAATATAACAATTCCACCAAGTGAGTTAGTACATCCAGTTCTTGATAATACGTTTTACGATGTATATGTATCTGAATAGTCAGAATATTGGCATAGTATATGTGGTAATGCTATGTGATGTTGAGGGAAGATAGTTACATCTACCCCTAGATATGTAATTGTGAACTTAATTTATAATCTGTATATTTATAGTTAATTGTGTCAATACAGGGCTTTCATGGAACAAAATTTCTACAAATGCAAATTAAACTCCTACTAATTATACCAAATGGGAATGTGCTACAACATAGTTCATGAAGGACAATACCAAGTGATGTTTGCTAATACTAGTCCTGTTAACCCTCCAACTATGAACAAGAAGATAAATGCAAGAGTTCATAATAATGGAGGATTAACCTTGAATTTTGACTTGTATGATGTTGATGATCACCCATATACCATAATTACTGTTGGTACAGCAATAATTATTGTTGCTGCTGTGAATATTTAAGTTTTGGTCAGTTAATGATATAGTAATAACATCAGCTAAAACTGGATGTGATAGAAGTGACAAGAGCTGTAATGGCAACTGATCATGCAACTAATAATGTTTAATCTATACTTATTCTTTCTGATTGCATATTAATTGCTGTTGTAATAAAATTTCCTGCTCATAGAATAGATGAAACATCTGCTAAGTGTAATGAGAAAGCAATGGGTTATTAAGTGTATGTCTTGTACCAGAACAATTATCTACTGTAGAAGATGTAAGAAGGGAGTCAATGATGGACATAAAAGTAAATAAAAAACTGTATTATTTATGTCAGGAAACTCTGTACCTGGTGCACTAGTTATTACTGGCACAAGTCAATTACTAGTTAAACCAATTACGATAGGCCTTAATAAAGAAAATTACTACAAATGCATCAGCTGTAATAATTATATTACAACTATCATCATCTCCTATTTTGAAGGTTATTAGTTTCTTTCATTTAAGCTCAAAATATAGTGAAATTAGATTCTCCTTGGAAAATAATCCTAGTGTTGAGATTGTGTCAGTTACAGGTAAAATAATTCTTTACTTTGATATTTAATTCTTACTGATCATGAATTTTCTGTATCAGATATAATGACTGAAATCTGACTTGTATGTAAAAGTGTCATGTACTGTGATCTCTCTGATTTCCTTGGAGTGACAGATAGACAGTATGCTTCCAGACGTTGTTAATTCGTTGTTTATATTTTCAGCACAGTATTTCGATACCTGACCCAGCTATCTTCTTCAGGTGCTGTGATTTTGAAGTCATGTGTATTCAGTTCCTGGCCTACAATAAGACTCTGAACTTTTGTTGGTCTCAAATCGCTATTTATACCTGAGTTCTAATTCCAATGCTCGCTATAACCTTTGATGCCCTGTTCTTTCTCAGAGTTCGCAATTATTCCAAGAAACGCAGATTCTCTCAGCATTTTTCTATTCTGGTGGATGTGATGGCCACCGACATTCTAGTAAATTGACAGCCAAGTCGCAAGTGTTACGTAAATTGAATCCTCCATTAATGTTTATTATATTTTCTGATATCTTTATTTCTGTAGTTTCTTCAATAATGCTGCCCCACAAACTTGGCATACACACTAAAACACTGATCTCATTTAATTTCATGATTATATTCGAGAGAGTGATCAATGACAGCAAATTTGCTTGTTTGTTTTAGCTGGGTATATTGCTAATGATCCTTGTATCTCTCTTCAACTGTTTTCATAGTCTTCCACATGTTTGACAAGCCATATTCACATGAAGTGTCATACACACCCAACTTTCAGAGAACAAGATCTTTCTTAAATTATCAGCAATACGTTTAATTTGCTTTTATTTAACTTTTTAGGAAAAAATAACTTATTTTTTAGCAGATAAGCTGCAAAAGTAATAAAGGTAAATTTTTTAAATTATGAATATGGTAGTGAGTGTTAAACTAATTATATTTAAGATTATGTTTTATTTACATATTTTTATTTTTTATTTTATAAATATTTACGATTTTGATAAATTTATTAACTTTAGTATTTAAATTATTGTAAAAGAGATGAAATGCAAGTATTTATTTGATCATAATGGTTGTTATTGCTATGTAATATAAAACCCAAAGATGGTTGATATCTTCCTGTTTATAAAAAAAAAAGTCTTCTAAATAATACTTTGAGGTGTGCCATACTCAGTGACAAAGTTTCAAAGAGCCTAAGTATGTTCACCAATCAGATGTTGAATAATAATTATTTTCTTAAACTAAATTATGCTAATTTATGCTAACAACAACACACACACACCCATGCCCGAGGGAGGACCTGCGGGAGGGCCCTTGCAGTCCATGACATAATGCGTCAAACTGCATGGCCACTCTGTGTGGCAGCCTATTTTACATGAATCTAGATTAGCTATAGTTTCATTATTTGTATCTATTTTAAATGGTAGATTTAAATACTTTCATTTTATATATTATCAGATTTATTGTTGATTTATTGTAAGAACTAATGAAAACCCTCCTCATTTTGTTGAGGAGAGTCTGAATTAGTTTCAGGGTTCAATACTGAATAGGAATCAGTTTAAATTTTTTTGGTGGAATATACTAGGGTTTTTTGATACTATTCATTTTGGATTTGAAACTTTTAAGATGTGATTTTTATTATTATACTTATCAATTTATGTCGCTAAACATACCTCTACTACCAGAATTCAAACCATGACTTGACTAAATACCTTAGAATGCTGTGATTCTTCAACTTCTCCCAGTGTATTTCTTGCTCAAACAGTCCATGGGTGTACTGCTGGTCCATAGTGTCCAACAGCCCCATTGGACACTATGGAATGGCAGTACACCCAAGGACTGTTCGACCTTGGAATGTTGTTTTATTATAAAATGTTAAAATTATTAGACTTACAATGACAGAAATAAGCAAAGCACATCCTAATTTATTTGGAACTGATCATAAAATAGTGCATGTAATTAAGAAGTGAGTCCTTAAATATGAGTGAGTCCTTGAAAGTAAAATAAGATTGGAATGCAAGTTTTTCAATATCTCAGTACAGTGTTAAGAGTATTTGATCATGTTTGGTGTAAAAAAGAAAAGAGTCACAGTTGTAGCTACAAAATGAAATGTGAAAAATCTATGAAATTTTGCATTATCTATGCTGACCTCTTCAAACTCACTGAACTAAATCTGTTACTAAATATGGGCCTGCTGATAATAGATTTATAATTATTCTGACTCCTCAGAAGGATATTTGATGTCATGGTAGACCATATACTATAAATGCAGTTGCTTTAACAAAGGATAGGATAAGTGTTCCAGTTATTCATGTGTGCATGTACACAAAGGAATTAAAATTTTCTTGTCCTATATGCAAATACAATCAAATAAAAACTATAGAAGGTACAATTGCATGAAGATTGGAACAATTCAGGCAATGTTTACGTCTTGACATACATAAAATACATTTATAAATGCTATTTCAATATTTGAGATGTGATGTATAGCCAAAAATAATCCAGTTACAATTGGAATTATTAAACAAAATCCCAATAATAGTGCAAAATTGCATGAAGTTGATATGTTTGTGGGTGCTGGTAAATCAAATACAGATCTCTTAAGAATTTTAATTAAAGTATGTTTTTAACATTAGATTTCATTCATTAATGTACTTATCTTTTTATGGCTATATACTTGATTAATATTTACAATTTGAACTATTAATGATAATGCTAGAAACACATTAATTACGTGTCTGCTTCCTGTGTCTTTTATTAGCATCGCCAATCCCTCTGTTTTATGTTTTAAATTTCCATAATTTTCCGCCGTTTTACAATTTAAGTCACCCTTTTATCGCCAGCTTTTATTGTTGCTTATTTTCCTATGTTTTAAAAATTCTGTAGGCTGTAGGCTGAAGATAAAGGAAAAAAATGATAGGCTATATAAACAACTTTATGAGTGTTAGCATATTGAATATTTTCACAAACAATGATTATTGAAGGTTGGCAGTGGAACAAGTTTCTGTAAATTTGTACTTATGACACCAATAATTCTCGAACGTTTGGAAGGACTGAAGAGAAAAACGAATGTCAGATGACAAGGCAACTCAAGTTAATCCACTACAATATTATTTCAGAAGAAATATAAGTTTACTGTGAAGTGGTTTCACAGATTGTCTCTTCCAAGAATGCTGGACTGTATAACGCCGAAAGAAAAAATTGGTTATGAAACAGAGATATAGGATTCCCTCGATTTTAGAGTCTCGTAGTAGACATCACATTAAATTGGAAGAAATATCCATCAGAAAGTGTGACAAAAGGAGGCAGTCTAGAACAACATTATATAGACAACAAACACACGACTTGAAGCTCATCAGTGCAAGAAATCAGTTTCTCTGTTCTTTAGTGAATTCACTGTGCCCACCACAATTTGCTCAACAGTTTCAAAACGACTGGTGACATGCACAAGCAAACATACAAAAAGGGTCATTCACATATGTGAAAAACGTGAGTCATCATATACAGCTTATCCTAAATAGATGTATTGTGGGATTGACTGAAGCTTCTCGCTGATCCCACAAACCGTTAAAATATTATGCGCTGTATAGAAGCGAACAAATGTGGACCACACAGAAAAAAATTACAAATGGACTGGAATTTCCTAGTCCTTTAATGACATCTAACGGCGACACGCTGCTATGTATTCATGTTGGCAGAAATCGCCAGCAGATGACACTAGCGACATGTGCTACAGCAGTAACTGTGCTCTGCCTTTGTCACTTCACTGGATTCCGATTTGACAGATAGTTATAAGAAAACATACTAAACATGAACTGAATAAATGCAGTGGAAGACAAGTATTTGAAAAAAAAAAAAAAACAATGTGTATCATAGCCGGCCGGGGTGGCCATGCAGTTAAAGGCGCTACAGTCTGGAAGCGCGAGACCGCTACGGTCGCAGGTTCGAATCCTGCCTCGGGCATGGATGTGTGTGATGTCCTTAGGTTAGTTAGGTTAAAGTAGTCCTAAGTTCTAAGGGACTGATGACCTTAGCAGTTAAGTCCCATAGTGCTCAGAGGCATTTGAACCATTTTTTTGTGTATCATAAAGGTAGCTGACAATAGGTAATCAATATTGTTTTATCGCTGAGGGATTTTGGAAAAGTCATTGTAATCAACATTTGTAGCAGCACAGCATCTCAGCAGCACGATCTATTGTTGAGTAGGACACAATCCATAACCATCTAAACTAGCTCACTCTAAGACGATTTCAATGTGATTGACAGGGTACTGGCAAACTTGGGAATTGAAAGCCTCCTATCAGATGAAGGTATTGCCTCAGATGTTATTAACGTAGAAGTCGCCGCTCCTGAGATGGTTATGTGCAAAAATATGTGATGTGGTCCCACGTTTTGGTTTCTAAAATACCAAATGTATTCAGAGAGTCGTATATTTCTTGAAAGAAGTGTAGATTGGTTTCTGCAGCTTGATGAAACATTCATCTGAAACTCAAACAGCATGTTCTTTGTTCTTAATTTGCTTTATAAGCAACTTTATGTGGTTTACATGTTGAGTAATCTAACAAGGGTGATTACTGAAGATTGTCAGTGGAAAAAATGTCTGTAGACTTCTGTTTATTAAACATACTTTTTACAAGCGTTTGGAGGGATTGAGGACAAAACAAGTGACGGATGAAAAGGCAAGTCAAATTTATGCTGTAAAATATCAACTCAGTAGAAAGATAACAGTTTATTTGGAAATAACTTTACAACTATTGTATCCTATAAGATAATCATAATGAATAATACCATAATACGCAATGGTTTATTAGAGAGAAATACAGTAACTGTGATTTTAGAGTCTCATATTAGTAATAACCACATTAAACTGCTAGTAAGGAATACTGAATTGGAGACGATGTGCATGAGAAGGGAAGACCTGTAGAAGATAGTATCCTGGTGAATGAAAACCTCAAGGAGAAGAAATTTACCAATTACTATGTCCTTGGAAGGACAATCTTGTATTTGATTATCAGTATGGCTGGCAGTCAGCAATGGCAGTGAAACAAAGATAAAGAATGAAAGGGGCGGCCGCCAAGATGCAGTTAAGCTGAGAAATGTCATGGGAACGAAAGAATGGTACCAAAGAAAGGCATAGGATGGTGCAAACATTATAAATTGACAATTTAGTAGACTTATTTCACACACACAACAAGCACTTTCTATTGTAAAATTATCCACATTCGAGGATAATGAAGGGCTAAAAGTTAGCTTAATTGATACCAATAGCAAGCAATGGTAAACTACATAGGGGGCATGCCTGCAGCTGGAAGGAAACTACAGAGGAGTGTAAGCTGTCTCAAGAAATATTTGCAGATACTAAACCTGACTGGCAAGCTACTGTGGAGGGGCAAAATAAGAACCAAATGTTCTTTCTTTTGGAAGCTATCTGCTTACCAGGAATCGATTTGACGATGTAGAACATTGCTTTCACATGCCTAAGCACATTTTCTTTCTTTTACAGGAGACTTTCATTAATCTGACCATTCCAGATATTTTAGCAAATCGTGTAACGTTGAATAAAAAAGATGACAAACAGTGGTGAGATGGAACTAAGTACATCATTGCTGTGCAACAATTTATCACAAAGTTGAACAAGTACCAGCTGCGTGCAAATCACAAACAGGAGGCATTCTGCGCTTTTGTAGGCAGAAAAGAGAGGCTGTTGCCGTCTCAGTTCAAAGGAGAATGTGCGAATAACGACAGGCAAAGATTAGTAGAGATTTGTGTGTGTGTGTGTGTGTGTGTGTGTGTGTGAGTGAGTATATGTGTGTGTGTTTGGAAAGATCTATGCGCAAAGCGTATTACAGCTACCAGCATCAAACCATACGAAAAGATCTAAGAACCTGAGAAAATTCTGATGCTATGTAAACCCTCCAAATGGGTCTAAGTGTTCCACCCAGTTACTTGTTAACCAGTCTGGTGGGCCACTCGGGGACAGCAAATGAAAGCTGAGATGTTACATTTCAAGTTCAAGAAGTCGTTTACTCAAGGGAATCGTACAGGCGTAATAGTGTTTGACCATCAGACAGACTCCCATGTGGACAACATAGTAAGAAGCATCCCTGGCATAGAGAAACAACTGAAAGATGTGAAAGTAAATGAATCATCAGGTCCGGATGGAATCCCGTTTCGGTTTATCCATTGTAGGCTGTTAAAGAAGGTACGAGAACAGGGAATAAGTGCAGTGATATGAGAGTGATTCGAAGACTTCGTAAGTTATAGAATGCCGTATGTGGTCTTTGATGGCGAATGTTCATCGGAGACAAGGGTATCATCAGAAGTGCCACAGGGAAGTGTGACAGGACCGATACTATGCTGTTTATACACATACGATCTGGCGGACAGAGTGGGCAGCAGGCTGCGGATGTTTGCTGAAGATGCTGTGGTGTCGATGTTGAGCGACCGTAGGAAAATTTAAGATGACTTAGACAAAATTTGTAGTTGGGGTGATGAATGGCCTCAAGCTCTACATGTAGAAAAATGTAACTTATTACGGATCTCTAGGAAAAACAAAGCTGTAACGTCCAGATATAGGACAAATGGTTTCCTGCATGACATAGTCAAGACATTTAAATATCTGTGTGTAACGTTGCAAAGCCATATGAAACGGAACGAGGATTGTGGTAGGAATGGCGAGTGGTCGACTTTTGTTTATTGGGCGAATTCTAGTGAAGTGTGTTCATCTCTAAGGGAGACCGCATATAGCACGCAAGCCCGACCTATGTTTGAGTACCTCTTGAGTATTGGAGATCGATAATAGGTCGGATTACAGAAAGTCATCAAAGAAATTCAGAGGTGGTGTAGTAGATTTCTTACAGGTAGATAGAAACAACATAAAAGTATTACAGTCATGTTTCGGGAACTCAAATGGGCATCCCTAGAGGAAGGGTGACAATCTTCTTGAGGAACATTATTGAGAAATCTAGTGAACCAGCGTCTGAAGCTGACTCCGGAATGATTCCGTTTCCTCCTGAGTATATTGCTCATAGGGACTATGAAAATAAGGTATAGAAATTACGTGTCACACAAGCACATATAGATAGTTGTTTGTCCCACATTCTGTTTGAGAACGGAACAGGAAAGGAAATGACTAGCAGTGCCGGAAGTTGGACTTCAAAGTATCGATGTACATGTAGGTATTAACAAAGCACTATAACATCGACAACAGCAAGCTTCAGCTGTGCTTCATCAGTGCAGCTATACTTCATTCATAGAGAAGGAACGAACCTTACCAGTAAAACGATACTAAAAGTATCGCAACTGATAAACTACAATGGTTATTTAACGTCTATGGTTGTGGATGAACTAATCGGCATAGATCAAAAAGCTCCATGCCATCCAAAAATTAGCTCCGTGGTGAGAAGAGTGTCTACCACTACTAACGAAGCATGCAAAAGCAACATGCAAGAGGAAGCATGCACGTTTACAACAGTTCTTGGTAGTAATATATATAGCTTAGACTGCTATGAGTTATTGAGGGAATGAGTTTATAAACTTTTATATGATCATATGGAATATGAATACTGTATTAACGACATAGCCGCTAATAAATGTCCATCACAGAGGACAAACAATAGTTCATTTATTTCCTTTTTGATTTTGTAAAAACAAAAGCAGACAAATACCTTAGAGTTGTGCCTACATGAAAGGGCGAATAGGTGCTACACATTCATGTTCACCTGAATCGCCAACAGATGACCCCAGCAGCGTTATGCACACGTCGATCCACTAGGTTCTGTTATTGACAGATAGTTAGATACAAAAAAAAATACCATCTGCACAGAACCTGAAGAAATTCAGTGAATGACTCATGTTTCAAAAGATGAGTAGATTAAATGTGGTCATTATTATTTCACATTTGAGGAGATTTGACGAGAGGGTTGTAATACACACAAGGCAACAGCATAGAACCTCATCAGCTCCATCTGTTAGCGAGTAGGTTACCACTACAGAAAACAGATGGCGTATGCCTCAAGGGCTGTCACGCCACACTACCGAAATACGAAGAATATAATACCATGTACCATAAACTGAGATAGAAATAAAGTCTGAAACAGGTGAAACTGATTAAACTGAGGAATCAGATCACTCCAGATGATATCAATACGATTGACGCGGTACAGAGACACAAAATATTTTTATGGAATGATATATTTTGAAAGAAAATGTGAACTGTTTGTTGCAACTTTATGAAACGTGGGTCTAACACTTACGCAAAATGTTGTTTGCTCTTACTAGGCTTTATTAACAAGTTTATGAGTGTTAGCATATTTAGTATTTAGAGAACGAATGATTAATGAATTTTGGCAGTGAAACCGGTTTCTATAGATTTGTATCTATGAAACCAATATTTCACGAACGCAAAGCATATTACAGTTACCAGCATCATACTTTAGAAAAGATCTGAGAACCTGAGAAAATTCTGGTCCTATGTAAACCCTCCAAGTGGGTCTAAGTGTTCCACCCAGTCGCTTGTTGACCAGTCTGGTGGGCCACTCGGGGACAGCAAATGAAAGCTGAGATGTTGCATTTCAAGTTCAAGAAGTCGTTTACTCAAGTTAATCATACAGGCGTAATAGTGTTTGTCCATCAGACAGACTCCCATGTGGACAACATAGTAAGAAGCATCCATGGCACAGAGAAACAACTGAAAGATTTGAAAGCAAATGAATCATCAGGTCCAGATGGAATCCCGATTCGCTTTCTCCATTGTAGGCTGTTAAAGAAGTTACGAGAACAAGGAATAGGTGCAGTGATATGAGAGTGATTCGAAGACTTCGTAAGTTATAGAATGCCGTATGTGGTCTTTGATGGCGAATGTTCATCAGAGACAAGGGTATCATCAGAAGTGCCACAGGGAAGTGTGATAGGACCGCTACTATTCTGTATATACATATACAATCTGGCGGACGGAGTGGGCAGAAGGCTGCGGTTGTCTACTAAAGATGCTGTGGTGTCGAAAGTTGAGCAACTGTAGGAAGATTTAAGATAACTTAGATAACATTTGTAGTTGGGGTGATGAGTGGCAGCAAGCTCTACATGTAGAAAAATGTAACTTATTATGGATGAGTGGGAAAAACAAAGCTGTAACGTTCAGATACAAAATAAGTAGCGTCCTGCATGACACAGTCTAAATGTATGGGCGTAACGTAGCAAAGCCATATGAAACGCAACGAGGATTGTGGTAGGAATGGCGAGTGGTCGGCTTTCGTTTATTGGGAGTTTTCAAGGTAAGTGTGGTTCATCTGTAAAGGAGACCGTATGTGAGACGTTAGCCCGACTTATTTTTGAGTACTTCTCGAGTATTTGGGATCTGTAATAGGTCAGTTTACAGAAAGTCATCAAAGAAATTCAGAGGTGGATTTGTTACAGGTAGGTTGAAATATCACAAAAGTGTTACAGAAACGTTTCGGGAACTCAAATGGGCATCCCTAGAGGAAGGGTGACATGTTCTTGAGGAACATTATTGAGAAATCTAGAGAACCGGCGTTTGAAGGTAACTGCAGAATGATTCAGTTTACTGCTGCATACATTGCAGATTGGGACCATAAAGATAAGATACAGGAAATTATGCGTCGCAGAAGCCTACATGGAGGGTTGTTTCTCCCATATACTGTTTGAGAATGGAACAGGAAAGGAAATCACTAGTACCGCCGGAAGGTGCACTGCGGAGTATCGAGATTATAACAAAGCACTGTAACATCGACAACAACAAGCGTTTGGTGTACTTCTTCAGTGTAGTTACGCCTCAAGCAAAGAGTAGGAACCACGATTACCATCAAATCAGTACTAATAGTATTCCTAACCGATAAGCTAAAATGGTTATTTAGTACCTACTTTTGTGGACGAACTGATCGGCATAGATCGCAAGGATCCATGCCTTCCAAAAATTGCCTAGAGGGCAGATAAGTGTGTGTGACACTACTAAACTAACATGCAAAAGCTACATGCAGGAATGGTCATGCACATATAGAAGAAAGCTGGTTAATACTATATATAGCTTGTACTGCTGTGAGTTATTGTGGGAATGAGTTTATAAACTTGTATATGATCATACGCAATATGAAGACAGCAGTAACGACAAGGCCGCAAAAAAAAGTACGTATCCGAAGACAAACAATAGTTCGTTTTCTTTCTTTCTGATTTTCTAAAAACAAAAACAGAGAAATTTCTTAGACTTGTGCTTATATGGAAGGGCGATAAGGTGCTACACGTTCATGTTGACACGAATCGCCAACAGATGACACTAGCAGCGTTATGGACACGTCGATCTACTAGATTCTGTTATTGACAGTTATTTATATAAAAAAAAGATACAATACGCACAGGACCTGAAGAAATTCAGTGAAAGACTCATGTTTCAAACGATGTGTGTTATGAAGGTGGTCAATATTATTTCAAATTTGAGGAGATCTGGCGAGAGTGTAGTAACACACACAAGCCGGCAACAGCATAGAACTTCATCAGCTCCATCTGGTAGCGAATAGGGTTACCGCTACAAAAAACAGATGGCGTATGCCTCAAGGGTTGTCACGCCACACTACCCAAATACGAAGAATATAACACTAGGATCCATAAACTGAGATAGAAGTAAAATCTGAAACTGGTGGAACTGATTAAACTGAGGATCCAGATCACTCCAGATGATATCAATACGAATGTCGCGGTACAGAGAGGCAAAATATTTTTATAGAATGATATACTTTGAAAGGAAATGTGAACTGTTTGCTGCAACTTTATGAAATGTGGGTCTTATGTAAAGTGTTGTTTGCTATTAATAGGCTTTATTAACAAGTTTATGAGTGTTAGCATATTTAGTATTTTCACAACGAATGATTAATGAAGGTTGGTAGTGGAACTTCTTTCTATAGATTTGTATTTATGGAACCAAAATTTCACGAATGTTTGAAAGGACTGAAGGATAAAAAGTGTGTCAGTTGACAATGTAACTCAAGTTTATCCACTACAATCCTATCCCAGAAGAAAGGTAAGTTTACTGTGAGGTTGTTTCACATTTTCCCTCTTCCAAGAAAATTAGACTGTATAACACTGAAAGGAAAAATTGGTTATGAAACAGAGATATAGGATTCCTTAGAGTTTAGAGTCTCATAGTAGACATCATATTAAATTCGAAGTAATATCCATGAGGACGAGGGTCGAGAGGAGGCAGTTTACAACACCATAATATAAACAACAAATATACGACTTCAGGCTGATCAGTGACAAGAAATACGGTATCTCTCTTCTTTCGTGAATTCACTGTACCCACCCTAAAAGTTTCAAAAAGTCTGGTACTATTTTCAAGCAAACATGAAAAAGTGGTCATTCACATAGCTGATTTTTTTTGTTTCTTTAGTGGATTTCGATTCCCCGCAGAGAGGGGGGCATACTGGCAGCAGCACAATACGCCGATCTGCAGCCTACAGAAAAGTTAAAAAATAGAATCTGGAGATATGAGAAGAATAAAAGCAGGTGATAAAACGGTGGCTGTTAAAAACTGAAACATTGAGAAAAAGATACGAAGAAAATTTAAAAACAAACGGCCGGCAATGCTTAAGAAAACACAGCAACAGTCTGGTTTCTGTTCGCATGTGATAAAAAACACGACTAGCGGCACTATGGTGGCTGTTTGCAACACTGACAGGGGATGCACAACACTGAACAATCACTCAAAACAGCACTATAGAGACGACACAGTGGCAGATGGGGGGGGAGGCGGGTGGGGGAGGGGGGGGGGGTCGGACTCGGACCGATGTGGGGGGAAAAGAGGGAGAGGAGAGGAAAAGGAAATAGGGTTGAACCAAATGGAGGGAGGGGACATAGAAAAAAGGCGGCTGGTTGGATGTGAGAAGGAGTGGGAAAGGCAGTGGAGGGGAGAGTAAGGACTCATGGGAGGGAAGGGAGTCAGAGAGGTGGTAGCCAGGGAAAAATCAGGAGGGAAGGGGAGGAGTGGGAGCCTGTGAAAAGGACAGAGGAACACAGGGGGAGGTGAGGATCAGAGCTGACAGGAGGGATAAATGGAGGAAGAGAGGGCATCATCCAGGAGGGGGAGTCGATGGAAGACAGCTTGGGAAAGGAGAAGAAGCGTGTAGAGGTGGAGGGTAGGGTGGACACTACACTGAAGGTGTGGCAGAGGGCGTGGATTGGAGAGGAGAGGAGCAACCAGGGGATGAGGGAGAGCAAGGCAGCGGGAGGTGTCAGGGATGGGGATAAGTTTGAGGAAAAGGAGCAGATGGGGGAAAGGAATAAGGTGGTATACGCATGGGCACAAGAGGAGAATTTGGGGGGAAGGGCTTATGTCCCGGCGGGACTGGCATAACAGACGAAGGGACGGATATAGGATTTGTAGGTGTGGAAGAAGGTGTAGGGGTTCAACCCCCATGTCCAGCCAGAGAGGACTTTGATGAGGCAGAAGCGGTTGTGGGCTTTTGAACGGATACAGAGGAGATGGTTTTCTGAAACTCCTTCACCAAAGAAGACGAAGTAAAAATTCCTGAATTCCAATCAAGAACAACTGCCAAGATAAGACACATGAAGGTAGATATCCTCAGAGTAACGAAGCAGCTTAAATCACTTAATAAAGGCAAGGCCTCTGGTCCAGATTGTATGCTAGTCAGGCTCCTCTCAGAGTATGCTGATAAAATAGCTCCATATTTAGCAATTCTATACAAGCACTCACTCACAGAAAGATCTGTACCTAAAGACTGGAAAATTGCTCAAGTCACACCAATTCTCAAAAACGGAAGTAGAAGTAATTCGCTGAATTACAGGACTATAGCACTAATGTCGATTTGCAGTAGGGTTTTGGAACAGATACTGTATTCGAACATTATGAAGTACCTCAAAGCAAACGATTTATTGACACACAGTCAGCACGGATTCAGAAAATATTGTTCTTGTGAAACAAAACTAGCTCTTTGTACTCATGAAGTAATAAGTGCTATCGACAGGAGATGTCAAATTGATTCCATATTGTTAGATTTCCAGAAGGCTTTCGACACCGTTCCTCACAAGCATCTTCTAACCAAACTGCGTGCCTATGGAGTATCGCCTCAGTTGTGCGACTGGATTCATGATCTCTTGTCAGAAAGGTCACAATTCGTAGTAATAGATGGAAAGTCATCGAGTAAAACAGAAGTAATATCTGGTGTTCCCCAAGGAAGTGTTATAGGCCCTGATCTATATTAACGACATAGGAGACAATGTGAGTGGCCGTCTTAGATTGTTTGCACATAATGTAAAGTCATCAGATGATCAAAACGAATTGCAAAATGATTTAGATAAGATATCAGTATGATGCGATAAGTGGCAATTGACCCTGAATAAGGAAAAGTGTGAAGTTGCTCGCATCAGTACTAAAAGAAATCTGCTAAATTTCAATTACGCAATAAGTCACATAAATCTGAAGTCTGTAAATTCGACTGAATACTTAGGGATTACAATTACAAATAACCTAAATTGGAACGATCACATAGATAATATTGTGGGTAGAGCAAACCAAAGACTGTGATTCATTGACAGAACACTTAGAAGGTGCAACAGGTCTACTAAAGAGACTGCTTACACCACGCTTGTCCACCCTATTCTGGAGTATTGCTGGGCGGTGTGGGATCCGCATCAAGTGGGACTAACGGATGACATCGAAAAAGTACAAAGAAGGGTAGCTCGTTTTGAATTATCGCGAAATAGGGGAGATAGTGTCACACACATTGTACGTGAATTAGAGTGGCAATCATTAAAACAAAGACGTTTTTCGTTGCGACGGGATCTTCTCATGAAATTTCAATCACCAGTTTTCTCCTGCAATTGTGAATACATTCTGTTGCCACCCATCTACATAGGGAGAAATGATCATCACGACATAATAAGAGAAATCAGGGCTCCCACAGAAAAATGTAAGTGCTCTTTTTTCCCGCGTGCCGTTCGAGAGTGGAAAGATAGAGACACCTTGAAGGTGGTTTATAGAACCCTCTGCCAGGCACTTTATTGTGAATAACAGAGTAATTACGTAGATGTACATGCAGATGGTCAATTGTGAGGGCTAGGAAGGTGAGGGTGGGGGAGAAACGGACAGGAGTGTCGTATGTGGTAACGAAATAGGCAAAAATGTGAGTCATTTATACAGCTCATCCTAGCTAGAGATATTGTGGGAATGACTGAAGCTTCTCACTGATTAAACACACTGTATAGATAGTATGTCCTGTATAGAAGTGAACAAATATGGACCACAGCGAAATGAAACCATTTGTTCCGTTAATTCCCTTCCAAATAACAAATGGTCTGGAATTTCCTAGTCCTGTGCTGACATCTAACGGCAACACGCTGCCAAGCATTCATGTTGGAAGAAATCGCCAGCAGATGTCACTACTGACGTGTGCTGCAGCAGTAACTCTGCTCTGCCTTCGTCACTTCGCTGGATGCCGATGCTGGCAGATAGTTATAAAAAAACACATTAAACAGGAACTGAATAAATTCAGTGGAAGACAAATGTTTCAAAAAATTGTGTATCATAAATGTAGTTGGCCCTACATAATCAATATTGTTTTATCGTTGAGGGATTTTGGCAAGGTCATTGTAATCAACATGAGGACTACCTACACCGGCAGCAGCATAGCACCTCAGCAGCACGATCTAGTGTTGAGTAGGTCACAATCCATAACCAGCAGAAGATGTGTGACTCAAGGTGTTTTTTTTCTTCCACACTACCAAGTTATAAACAAATATAAGTAGTGACCAGTTACCCAGAATGGAAGGTGTGACATTGGTACTGCCGTAGAAATAAGAAATAGATAAAATAATGAACTAGCTCACTGTAGACGATTTCAATGTGATTGACAGGGTACTGGCAAACTTGGGAATTGAAAGCATCCTATCAGATGAAGGTATTGCCTCAGATGTTATTAACGCAGAAGTCGCCGCTCCTGAGATGGTTATGTGCAACAATATGTGATGTGGTCCCATGTTGTGTTTTCTAAAATACCAAATGTATTCAGAGAGTCATATATTTCTTGAAAGAAGTGTAGATTGGTTTCTGCAGCTTGATGAAACATTCATCTGAAACTCAAACAGCATGTTCTTTGTTCTTAATTTGCTTTATAAGCAACTTTATGTGGTTTACATGTTGAGTAATCTAACAAGGGTGATTACTGAAGATTGTCAGTGGAAAAAATGTCTGTAGACTTCTGTTTATTAAACATACTTTTTACAAGCGTTTGGAGGGATTGAGGATAAAACAAGTGACGGATGACAAGGCAAGTCAAATTTATGCTGTAAAATATCAACTCAGTAGAAAGATAACAGTTTATTTTGAAATAGCTTTACAAATATTATATCCTATAAGATAATCAGACTGAATAATACCGTAATACGCAATGGTTTATTAGAGAGAAATACAGTAACTGTGATTTTAGAGTCTCATATTAGTAATAACCACATTAAACTGCTAGTAAGGAATACTGAATTGGAGACGATGTGCATGAGAAGAGGAGACCTGTAGAAGATAGTATCCTGGTGAATGAAAACCTCAAGGAGAAGAAATTTACCAATTACTATGTCCTTGGAAGGACAATCTTGTATTTGATTATCAGTATGGCTGGCAGTCAGCAATGGCAGTGAAACAGAGATAAAGAATGAAAGGGGCGGCCGCCAAGATGCAGTTAAGCTGAAAAATGTCATGGGAACGAAAGAATGGTACCAAAGAAAGGCATAGGATGGTGCAAACATTATAAATTGACAATTTAGTAGACTTATTTCACACACACAACAAGCACTTTCTATTGTAAAATTATCCACATTCGAGGATAATGAAGGGCTAAAAGTTAGCTTAATTGATACCAATAGCAAGCAATGGTAAACTACATAGGGGGCATGCCTGCAGCTGGAAGGAAACTACAGAGGAGTGTAAGCTGTCTCAAGAAATATTTGCAGATACTAAACCTGACTGGCAAGCTACTGTGGAGGGGCAAAATAAGAACCAAATGTTCTTTCTTTTGGAAGCTATCTGCTTACCAGGAATCGATTTGACGATGTAGAACATTGCTTTCACATGCCTAAGCACATTTTCTTTCTTTTACAGGAGACTTTCATTAATCTGACCGTTCCAGATATTTTAGCAAATCGTGTAACGTTGAATAAAAAAGATGACAAACAGTGGTGAGATGGAACTAAGTACATCATTGCTGTGCAACAATTTATCACAAAGTTGAACAAGTACCAGCTGCGTGCAAATCACAAACAGGAGGCATTCTGCGCTTTTGTAGGCAGAAAAGAGAGGCTGTTGCCGTCTCAGTTCAAAGGAGAATGTGCGAATAACGACAGGCAAAGATTAGTAGAGATTTGTGTGTGTGTGTGTGTGTGTGTGTGTGTGAGTGAGTATATGTGTGTGTGTTTGGAAAGATCTATGCGCAAAGCGTATTACAGCTACCAGCATCAAACCATACGAAAAGATCTAAGAACCTGAGAAAATTCTGATGCTATGTAAACCCTCCAAATGGGTCTAAGTGTTCCACCCAGTTACTTGTTAACCAGTCTGGTGGGCCACTCGGGGACAGCAAATGAAAGCTGAGATGTTACATTTCAAGTTCAAGAAGTCGTTTACTCAAGGGAATCGTACAGGCGTAATAGTGTTTGACCATCAGACAGACTCCCATGTGGACAACATAGTAAGAAGCATCCCTGGCATAGAGAAACAACTGAAAGATGTGAAAGTAAATGAATCATCAGGTCCGGATGGAATCCCGTTTCGGTTTATCCATTGTAGGCTGTTAAAGAAGGTACGAGAACAGGGAATAAGTGCAGTGATATGAGAGTGATTCGAAGACTTCGTAAGTTATAGAATGCCGTATGTGGTCTTTGATGGCGAATGTTCATCGGAGACAAGGGTATCATCAGAAGTGCCACAGGGAAGTGTGACAGGACCGATACTATGCTGTTTATACACATACGATCTGGCGGACAGAGTGGGCAGCAGGCTGCGGATGTTTGCTGAAGATGCTGTGGTGTCGATGTTGAGCGACCGTAGGAAAATTTAAGATGACTTAGACAAAATTTGTAGTTGGGGTGATGAATGGCCTCAAGCTCTACATGTAGAAAAATGTAACTTATTACGGATCTCTAGGAAAAACAAAGCTGTAACGTCCAGATATAGGACAAATGGTTTCCTGCATGACATAGTCAAGACATTTAAATATCTGTGTGTAACGTTGCAAAGCCATATGAAACGGAACGAGGATTGTGGTAGGAATGGCGAGTGGTCGACTTTTGTTTATTGGGCGAATTCTAGTGAAGTGTGTTCATCTCTAAGGGAGACCGCATATAGCACGCAAGCCCGACCTATGTTTGAGCACTTCTTGAGTATTGGAGATCGATAATAGGTCGGATTACAGAAAGTCATCAAAGAAATTCAGAGGTGGTGTAGTAGATTTCTTACAGGTAGATAGAAACAACATAAAAGTATTACAGTCATGTTTCGGGAACTCAAATGGGCATCCCTAGAGGAAGGGTGACAATCTTCTTGAGGAACATTATTGAGAAAGCTAGAGAACCAGCGTTTGAAGCTGACTTCAGAATGATTCCGTTTCCTCCTGAGTATATTGCTCATAGGGACTATGAAAATAAGGTATAGAAATTACGTGTCACACAAGCACATATAGATAGTTGTTTGTCCCACATTCTGTTTGAGAACGGAACAGGAAAGGAAATGATTAGCAGTGCCGGAAGTTGGACTTCAAAGTATCGATGTACATGTAGGTATTAACAAAGCACTATAACATCGACAACAGCAAGCTTCAACTGTGCTTCATCAGTGCAGCTATACTTCATCCATAGAGAAGGAACGAACCTTACCAGTAAAACGATACTAAAAGTATCGCAACTGATAAATTACAATGGCTATCTAACGTCTATTGTTGTGAATAGTGGTGGGCAGGAAATCGCGTATCTGTTAGAAATCACAGTGACTGAGAAGTCACAGATATCACAGTAGCAACTTTACAGAATCTAACGGTGATTTCAGTCACAGTTAGCAGTCGCAAATAGTATTTCACATTCAAAGACGTGAGCCATCTATTGGTCGAATTTAGCACTGCTTTCTGCGATTTCAGTGACAAGTCGCAACTAAGAGTCGCAAGTAGCAACTAAAAAGCGCAGTTAGCACTGCCATCTGTTGAGCAAAGTTCATACTACGCTATTCGCTATCGAGTCAAACTGCGATTTCTGTGACAAATCACAACTAAGAGTCGCAAGTAGCAACTAAATAGCGCAGTTAACATACTTTTCCTAGTTGCTGCCCTACCAATCAACTCGTCCAAGTTCTGGTCGGCCTTCCGTCGCCTTACCGGAACTAAACCCTCCCCCTATTATCCTCTTCTCCATGATGATCACCCTTTCCCTGACTCCCTTAGTAAGGCCAATCACTTTGCCTCCTACCTCTCCGATGTATTTTCCATCCCCGATGATCCCCAGTTCGATTACTCCCTCATCCCGGATATCCGCGATCGAACTGACACCTCTGTCCCTCCCCTCGCTCCTGGTTTCCAGTACTTGGACAACATTGCACACACGGAACTCAATACCCCTATCACTACACAGGATCTCATTGCTACACTCCGCACAAAACGCAACACCGCTCCTGGTCACGATCGTGTCACCTACCGTCACCTTCACCTTCGTGAAGCTCCTGTCTCTTTTCTCTCCACCCTGGCCAGGCTCTACAATGTAATCCTGTCCACCGGTTACTACCCCGACCTATGGAAAACCTCCCGTATCCTCATGTTCCTTAAACCTGGCAAACCGCCGTCCGCCGTCTCCTCCTACCGTCCCATCAGCCTTACCTCGGTCTTCAGCAAGGTCCTGGAATCTATCCTCACCCGACGCATCCACCAGCATCTCCATCAGCACCATCTCCTTCCCGTTACCCAGTGTGGCTTTCGGCCGTCCTTCTCTTCCGACGACCTTCTCCTTCACCTCACTCATCTCCTTTCCGAACAGCTTAATTCCCGTCGCTCCGCAATCTTCCTCTCCCTGAACCTTGAACGTGCCTATGACCGCGTATGGCATTCCGGTCTCCTCTTCAAGCTCCAAACCTTCGCCCTCCCCATAAATTACGTCCGTCTGATCGGCTCCTTTCTCTCCCGCCGTCCTTCCTATGTCACCATCCATAACACAGATTCCTACACCTTTTTCCCCTCCGCCAGTGTGCTCCAAGGCTCCGTCCTCTCCCCCCTTCTGTACCTTTTGTACACGGCGGACATGCCACCACCGTCACCTCCCGTCCACCTTCTCCAGTTTGCCGATGACACCGCCTTCCTTGCCCTTGCCCCCACCCTGCAGCGCTCCCAACACCTTCTCCAATCCCATCTTGACTGGTTCACCGCTTGGTGCAACCAGTGGTTGCTCAAGGTCAATCCCTCCAAAACCCAGGCGATCATTGTAGGCAAAACCACCCCTTCCTTCCGCCTCCTTGATTTCTACATCACCATCTATGGCCGTCCTATCGCCCTCACTCCCACCCTTAAGTACCTTGGCGTCACCCTCGACCGTCGCCTCTCCTGGACTCCCCACCTCCGGACAATCCAAGCCAAGGCACGCTCCCGACTCAGTCTCAAGCTCCTCTCCGGCCGTACGTGGGGTCTGGACCCCTCCACCGTCCTCCACACCTATAAATCCCTCATCCGCCCTATCCTTTGTTATGCCCATCCGGCTTGGATCTCCGCCCCCCCCCCCTACCTTTTATAAATCCCTCCAAATCCTTGAACGCCATGCTCTCCGCCTCGCCTATCGCATCCGTCTCCCCTCCCCTACGCGGATACTGTACGATCTCCTCCCCTTCCTCCACCTCCTCCTTTTCCTGGAAAGGATACGGATCCTGTACACCTCCCGTAAACTCGATCCTCCTCACCCGCTCATCTCCCTGATCCTCTCTCACCCCTGCCCACTGCCGCGCCTGTATTCCCACGTCCCACCCGGTCTCCATCTCTCCACCCTTCTTACCCTCTCCCAAGGTGGCTTCCGCCAGCTCCCCCTCCCTGATGATGTCCTCGTCCCCTCCATCTACCCCTCCTATCAACTTTGATCCTGCCCCACCCCCCACTTCCAGTGTCCTTTCCTTTAGGCACCCTCCCTCCCTTCTCTTCTCTTCCCTTCTCTTTCCTTTTCCCCCATCCCCTCCCTCCACCCCTCTTCCCCCGGGCTTCCCCTACCCCTTCCTCCATCCCCCCTCTCTCCCCTGCCTGTGGCATCCCTGCTCTCCCCTCTCGCTCTCCCACTCCCCTTCCTCCTCCTCCTCTCATGGCAGGTCCCCGGACTCGCACACGCATAGTGAACTTTTGCGCGCCGGAGATCATCGCCTTCTGTGTCTCGTGTGTGTGACGACGTTTAGTGTTTTTGGTGTCCGCCGTCCCGCTGCTGCATTCACTTGTGCCGTCGGATTCATCAGTGTTCTGTGCGCCGTGTCAACGTGTTTTCAGTGTTGTTGTCGTCACGTGTGAACGACTCCGTGTTTTTTGTGTCTCTGTGACCTCTCTCTTTTGTCCGTCACTTGTTCATTATCATTCTTCGTTCTTATGCTTTTGTGAACACTATGGCTGAAGAGCGGCGTAGTGTGCCGCTGCCAGCCTGCCTGATTTGTACAGGTATAAAAATAACAATAAAGAAAAAAAAAACTTTTCTTAGTGTCATCTGTTGACCGATGTACGTACTTCATTATGAGAGCCTTGTGCCTCACGAGATTGATGTGCTGTGTGTGCATATGAAGGGCTTATTTCAGTAGTGGTACAAGTCCATTTTTGTTAATTTTGAGATATAGAGTCGTAAAGTTAAATGAGCGCTGAAAAATCTGCAGTTGAGATACCAGAAATATTCAAGCATATGGCTTCTTGCTAGAGATGAACCTTTATTTATGTTTGTTTGGATCACTAATTTCAGAAGCATTATAGACAGAAAAGTGTAGGTAATGGACTTGTACCACTATTGAAATAAGCCCTTCATATTATATGACGACATGCACATTCAGCATCAGTTATGGTTGGTCAAATACTGCTGTGACTCTGAATGTATTATATTAATAAGAAGCAACATTGCCTTTTTCTTCTGAAAATATCAAGTAACGTAACAAATGTGTTTGATTCTGCTTCCAATATGACAGTTTTGGTTAATACTCCACATGCCTACAGGACTTTGCAATGTTAACACAGCAGAACTCAGACATCTGTATAAGTGTAGAGAAATGAAAACAGTCATATGAATGCCTCACTTTTGTTCCGACACAGTTCAAGACTCGGGAGAAAAGTTTTACACCTGGTGTTCTACATGGCAACTTCACACACAAGAACTTTTTGCCGACACTACTACCACCTACATAAGTAAGCTTTTCCTGTGTCACTTTCAAGTCATGCACTTAAGCTATTCCTGATTTAACTGGAAGATCTGTACTTCCCCACTTTCATAACAGCAGCCTCAAAATGCATATTGTAGACTTCGGGATATGTTACAGGTCAGTGTCACACCAAGATTGTGGAGAAAGGGGGGCGGGCGGCACGTCTGTATCCAACAAAAGTGTTTACCAATAAATAAGTGGCGGAAAATTACGGGTATAGGACGGCTTAACATGTGGAAAATGAGATTTTTATTATTCATTCAATGTATTTAACATTTATTATTCCTTTAAAATCGCACAACAACTTCAATAAAACACTTTAATCAGTCGCACACTTATTTCATAATTATTTCACTTTTAAACTGCAAATCCTCTAAGAGCTGTCTTGAATCTTCACGAGTCTCTCTCAACAGCCTTGATGTGGATAGATATGTACAGCAACCAGTAATCAGTCAGAACTGCGTCTGCAAAAACACAAGGATTATTAAACAATTTTTGCTGTCACTAATTACTAGCAATATAATTGACACAGTAGATTGCTAATATTTGCTATATCACATTTGCTAATATTTGCTATATCACATTCGCAAGAACGATCTCACTGAAGTAATTAAGTCCATCAAAACGCTTAGAAACTAACCTCTCGTCTGACGAAAACGGTCTAAAGACTGGCAATTTCTTCAGATCTGTTGACAATGATATTTTGAATTATCTCTTTACTGAGTGACTGAAATGTAGTTCAGGTACCTATGAACATAACAATATGTTAGAATTCATTTTCTAAACACGAACTATTACGGTACTGTGCGGCTACTTACATATTAATTACACTATTAATATTTTCACAGTTGTTTCTTTAATACGAAATTAAAGCCAACGGAAGAATAAACGTAAAACATACATACCAATGACAGGTTTGTTGAGATGCAATTTTCTGTGTGGACAGATGTAACTTTTTCATACGGTGGTACGTGGCAGAAATCGCAGGAGTCACAGAAATTGCAGAAGTAGCAGAAGTCACAGAAATCGCAGAAGTAGCAGAAATCGCGGAAGTAGCAGAAATAGCAGTGGCGGAGTGATACGCGACTTAGGCTCCTTAACTGCGACTCTTAACTGCGACAAATCACAGTTAAGAATAAAAGATACTGAAAAGTAGCATTCACAGAAATCACTGATTTCGGAAAATCGCAGTTTAGCCCATCACTAGTTGTGAATGAACTAATCGGCATAGATCACAAAGCTCCATGCCATCCACAAAGCAGCTCCGTGGTGAGAAGTGTGTCTACCACTACTAACGAAGCATGCAAAAGCGACATGCAAGAAGGGTTACGCACTTTTACAACAATTTTTTTTTTTTTTTTTTTTTTTTTTTCTTTATTGTATTTCAATTCCCCATCGGGGCGGGCTGGCAGCAGCATATGCGCTGCTCTTCAGCCGAAAGACATAGAACAAAACAATAGAAGACATTTAAAAACAGCAAAGGAGAGAAGAAGGCGAACATAGATATACAAAAGGGAGAACATCATGGAAGGCAATATACAAAAAAAAAAAACGGGGTGACTGTAAAATGGAGATAAAAAAAAAACTGTTTAAAAGTAGCACACACAAAAAGCCACACTCTGCGACGATTAAAAGAACACAAGGCACAGTATGACTGGAGCATGAAGGTGTTGACGGATGGCATAGCACACTGACGGCGAACCACAAGGCAGTACACAATTAAAATCACACCTCTGGACGCACACGAGAAATAGCACGAAACACAACACTGACGTGGCACACTGATGATGATTAATACAGAGGATCTGCCAGGTTCAAGGAGATGAGGGAGACCTGAAGAAGGGAGGGAGGGGAAGAGATGGGGGAGGGGAATGGGGGTCGCTCGGAAGAGGGCCAGGTAGGGAGGGATGTGGGAAGGAGAGAGGCAAGTATGGGGTGCAGGGTCTCAGGGGAGGGGGGGATGGAGGAGAATCCGCTCTGGGAGAAGGAGGAAAGAGGAGAAGGGGGCCCTGGGGAGGGGGGGGGAACAAGGCCGGGTTATAGTTGGAAGGAAGGGTATATGTCATGGCGAAGTTCGTCATCCGGGAGGGGGAGGCGTTGGAAATTGCCCTGATGAAGGAGATGGAGGGTGTGGAGGTGGAGAGAGGGAGGGATACAGCGATAGAGGCGCGGCAACGGGCGAGGGGTGGAGAGGAAGGAGGAAACCAGAGGGTGGGGGGGATCAACCCTGCGAACAATGTAAAGGATGCGGAGATGTTGGAGGAACAAGAGGAGGTGGGGGAAGGGGATCAGTTCATACAGGAGCCGTGTGGGGGAAGGAAAGCGGATACGGAAGGCAAGGCGGAGCGCATGGCGTTCAAGGATTTGGAGAGCCTTGTAAAAGCGGGTGGGGGCGGAGATCCAGGCGACGCTGGCATAACAGAGGATAGGACGGATGAGGGATTTGTAGGTGTGGAGGATGGTAGAAGGATGCAATCCCCATGTCCGGCCGGACAGGAGTTTCAGCAGGCGGAGGCGGGAATGGGCTTTCTGCTGGATGGTCAGGAGATGAGGGGTCCAGGTGAGGTGTCGGTCAAGGGTGAGGCCAAGGTATTTCAGGGTGGGGGTGAGTTGGATAGGACGACCATAAAGGGTGAGGTAGAAATCTTGGAGGCGAAAGGAGCGAGTGGTACGGCCTATGATGATTGCCTGGGTTTTTTACAACAATTCTTGGTAGTAATATATATAGCTTAGACTGCTATGAGTTATTGAGGGAATGAGTTTATAAACTTTTATATGATCATATGGAATATGAATACTGTATTAACGACATAGCCGCTAATAAATGTCCATCACAGAAGACAAACAATAGTTAATTTATTTCCTTTTTGATTTTGTAAAAACAAAAGCAGACAAATACCTTAGAGTTGTGCCTACATGAAAGGGCGAATAGGTGCTACACATTCATGTTCACCTGAATCGCCAACAGATGACCCCAGCAGCGTTATGCACACGTCGATCCACTAGGTTCTGTTATTGACAGATAGTTAGATACAAAAAAAAAATACCATCTGCACAGAACCTGAAGAAATTTAGTGAATGACTCATGTTTCAAAAGATGAGTAGATTAAATGTGGTCAATATTATTTCACATTTGAGGAGATTTGACGAGAGGGTTGTAATACACACAAGGCAACAGCATAGAACCTCATCAGCTCCATCTGTTAGCGAGTAGGTTACCACTACAGAAAACAGATGGCGTATGCCTCAAGGGCTGTCACGCCACACTACCGAAATACGAAGAATATAATACCATGAACCATAAACTGAGATAGAAATAAAGTCTGAAACAGGTGAAACTGATTAAACTGAGGAATCAGATCACTCCAGATGGTATCAATACGATTGACGCGGTACAGAGACACAAAATATTTTTATAGAATGATATATGTTGAAAGAAAATGTGAACTGTTTGTTGCAACTTTATGAAACGTGGGTCTAACACTTACGCAAAATGTTGTTTGCTCTTACTAGGCTTTATTAACAAGTTTATGAGTGTTAGCATATTTAGTATTTACAGAACGAATGATTAATGAATTTTGGCAGTGAAACCGGTTTCTATAGATTTGTATCTATGAAACCAATATTTCACGAACGCAAAGCATATTACAGTTACCAGCATCATACTTTAGAAAAGATCTGAGAACCTGAGAAAATTCTGGTCCTATGTAAACCCTCCAAGTGGGTCTAAGCGTTCCACCCAGTCGCTTGTTGACCAGTCTGGTGGGCCACTCGGGAACAGCAAATGAAAGCTGAGATGTTGCATTTCAAGTTCAAGAAGTCGTTTACTCAAGTTAATCATACAGGCGTAATAGTGTTTGTCCATCAGACAGACTCCCATGTGGACAACATAGTAAGAAGCATCCATGGCACAGAGAAACAACTGAAAGATTTGAAAGCAAATGAATCATCAGGTCCAGATGGAATCCCGATTCGCTTTCTCCATTGTAGGCTGTTAAAGAAGTTACGAGAACAAGGAATAGGTGCAGTGATATGAGAGTGATTCGAAGACTTCGTAAGTTATAGAATGCCGTATGTGGTCTTTGATGGCGAATGTTCATCAGAGACAAGGGTATCATCAGAAGTGCCACAGGGAAGTGTGATAGGACCGCTACTATTCTGTATATACATATACAATCTGGCGGACGGAGTGGGCAGAAGGCTGCGGTTGTCTACTAAAGATGCTGTGGTGTCGAAAGTTGAGCAACTGTAGGAAGATTTAAGATAACTTAGATAACATTTGTAGTTGGGGTGATGAGTGGCAGCAAGCTCTACATGTAGAAAAATGTAACTTATTATGGATGAGTGGGAAAAACAAAGCTGTAACGTTCAGATACAAAATAAGTAGCGTCCTGCATGACACAGTCTAAATGTATGGGCGTAACGTAGCAAAGCCATATGAAACGCAACGAGGATTGTGGTAGGAATGGCGAGTGGTCGGCTTTCGTTTATTGGGAGTTTTCAAGGTAAGTGTGGTTCATCTGTAAAGGAGACCGTATGTGAGACGCTAGCCCGACTTATTTTTGAGTACTTCTCGAGTATTTGGGATCTGTAATAGGTCAGTTTACAGAAAGTCATCAAAGAAATTCAGAGGTGGATTTGTTACAGGTAGGTTGAAATATCACAAAAGTGTTACAGAAACGTTTCGGGAACTCAAATGGGCATCCCTAGAGGAAGGGTGACATGTTCTTGAGGAACATTATTGAGAAATCTAGAGAACCGGCGTTTGAAGGTAACTGCAGAATGATTCAGTTTACTGCTGCATACATTGCAGATTGGGACCATAAAGATAAGATACAGGAAATTATGCGTCGCAGAAGCCTACATGGAGGGTTGTTTCTCCCATATACTGTTTGAGAATGGAACAGGAAAGGAAATCACTAGTACCGCCGGAAGGTGCACTGCGGAGTATCGAGATTATAACAAAGCACTGTAACATCGACAACAACAAGCGTTTGGTGTACTTCTTCAGTGTAGTTACGCCTCAAGCAAAGAGTAAGAACCACGACTAACATCAAATCAGTACTAATAGTATTCCTAGCTGATAAGCTAAAATGGTTATTTAGTACCTACTTTTGTGGACGAACTGATCGGCACAGATCGCAAGGATCCATGCCTTCCAAAAATTGCCTAGAGAGCAGATAAGTGTGTGTGTGACACTATTAAACTAACATGCAAAAGCTACATGCAGGAATGGTCATGCACATATAGAAGAAAGCTGGTTAATACTATATATAGCTTGTACTGCTGTGAGTTATTGTGGGAATGAGTTTATAAACTTGTATATGATTATACGCAATATGAAGACAGCACTAACGACAAGGCCGCAAATAAAAGTACGTATCCGAAGACAAACAATAGTTCGTTTTCTTTCTTTCTGATTTTCTAAAAACAAAAACAGAGAAATTCCTTAGACTTGTGCTTATATGGAAGGGCGATAAGGTGCTACACGTTCATGTTGACACGAATCGCCAACAGATGACACTAGCAGCGTTATGGACACGTCGATCTACTAGGTTCTGTTATTGACAGATATTTATATAAAAAAAAGATACAATACGGACAGGACCTGAAGAAATTCAGTGAAAGACTCATGTTTCAAACGATGTGTATTATAAAGGTGGTCAATATTATTTCAAATTTGAGGAGATCTGGCGAGAGTGTAGTAACACACACAAGCCGGCAACAGCATAGAACTTCATCAGCTCCATCTGGTAGCGAATAGGTTACCGCTACAAAAAACAGATGGCGTATGCCTCAAGGGTTGTCACGCCACACTACCCAAATACGAAGAATATAACACCAGGATCCATAAACTGAGATAGAAGTAAAATCTGAAACTGGTGGAACTGATTAAACTGAGGATCCAGATCACTCCAGATGATATCAATACGAATGACGCGGTACAGGGAGGCAAAATATTTTTATAGAATGATATACTTTGAAAGGAAATGTGAACTGTTTGCTGCAACTTTATGAAATGTGGGTCTTATGTAAAGTGTTGTTTGCTCTTAATAGGCTTTATAAACAAGTTTATGAGTGTTAGCATATTTAGTATTTTCACAACGAATGATTAATGAAGGTTGGTAGTGGAACTTCTTTCTATAGATTTGTATTTATGGAACCAAAATTTCACGAATGTTTGAAAGGACTGAAGGATAAAAAGTGTGTCAGTTGACAATGTAACTCAAGTTTATCCACTACAATCCTATCCCAGAAGAAAGGTAAGTTTACTGTGAGGTTGTTTCACATTTTGCCTCTTCCAAGAAAATTAGACTGTATAACACTGAAAGGAAAAATTGGTTATGAAACAGAGATATAGGATTCCTTAGAGTTTAGAGTCTCATAGTAGACATCATATTAAATTGGAAGTAATATCCATGAGGACGAGGGTCGAGAGGAGGCAGTTTACAACACCATAATATAAACAACAAATATACGACTTCAGGCTGATCAGTGACAAGAAATACGGTATCTCTCTTCTTTCGTGAATTCACTGTACCCACCCTAAAAGTTTCAAAAAGTCTGGTACTATTTTCAAGCAAACATGAAAAAGTGGTCATTCACATAGCTGATTTTTTTTGTTTCTTTAGTGGATTTCGATTCCCCGCAGAGAGGGGGGCATACTGGCAGCAGCACAATACGCCGATCTGCAGCCTACAGAAAAGCTAAAAAATAGAATCTGGAGATATGAGAAGAATAAAAGCAGGTGATAAAACGGTGGCTGTTCAAAACTGAAACATTGAGAAAAAGAAACGAAGAAAATTTAAAAACAAACGGCCGGCGATGCTTAAGAAAACACAGCAACAGTCTGGTTTCTGTTCGCATGTGATAAAAAACACGACTAGCGGCACTATGGTGGCTGTTTGCAACACTGTCAGGGGATGCACAACACTGAACAATCACTCAAAACAGCACTATAGAGACGACACAGTGGCAGATGGGATGGGAGGCGGGTGGGGGAGGGGGGGGGCGGACTCGGAGCGATGTGGGGGGAAAAAGAGGGAGACGAGAGGAAAAGGAAATAGGGTTGAGCCAAATGGAGGGAGGGGACATAGAAAAAAGGCGGCTGATTGGATGTGAGAAGGAGTGGGAAAGGCAGTGGAGGGGAGAGTAAGGACTCATGGGAGGGAAGGGAGTCAGAGAGGTGGTAGTCAGGGAAAAATCAGGAGGGAAGGGGAGGAGTGGGAGCCTGTGAAAAGGACAGAGGAACAGAGGGGGAGGTGAGGATCAGAGCTGACAGGATGGATAAATGGAGGGAGAGAGGGCATCATCCAGGAGGGGGAGTCGATGGAAGACAGCTTGGGAAAGGAGAAGAAGCGTGTAGAGGTGGAGGGTAGGGTGGACACTACACTGAAGGTGTGGCAGAGGGCGTGGATTGGAGAGGAGAGGAGCAACCAGGGGATGAGGGAGAGGAAGGCAGCGGGAAGTGTGAGGCATGGGGATAAGTTTGAGGAAAAGGAGCAGATGGGGCAAAGGAGTAAGGTGGTATACGCATCGGCACAGGAGGAGAATTTGGGGGGAAGGGCTGATATCCAGGCGGGGATGGCATAACAGAGGAAGGGACGGATTTAGGATTTGTAGGTGTGGTGGAAGGTGTAGGGGTTCAACCCCCATGTCCAGCCAGAGAGGACTTTGATGAGGCAGAAGCGGTTGTGGGCTTTTGAACGGATACAGAGGAGATGGTTTTCTGAAACTCCTTCACCAAAGAAGACGAAGTAAATATTCCTGAATTCCAATCAAGAACAACTGCCAAGATAAGACACATGAAGGTAGATATCCTCAGAGTAACGAAGCAGCTTGAATCACTTAATAATGGCAAGGCCTCTGGTCCAGATTGTATGCTAGTCAGGCTCCTCTCAGAGTATGCCGATAAAATAGCTCCATATTTAGCAATTCTATACAAGCACTCACTCACAGAAAGATCTGTACCTAAAGACTGGAAAATTGCTCAAGTCACACCAATTCCCAAAAACGGAAGTAGAAGTAATTCGCTGAATTACAGGACTATAGCACTAACGTCGATTTGCAGTAGGGTTTTGGAACAGATACTGTATTCGAACATTATGAAGTACCTCAAAGCAAACGATTTATTGACACACAGTCAGCACGGATTCAGAAAATATTGTTCTTGTGAAACAAAACTAGCTCTTTATACTCATGAAGTAATAAGTGCTATCGACAGGAGATGTCAAATTGATTCCATATTTTTAGATTTCCAGAAGGCTTTCGACACCGTTCCTCACAAGCATCTTCTAACCAAACTGCGTGCCCATGGAGTATCGCCTCAGTTGTGCGACTGGATTCATGATCTCTTGTCAGAAAGGTCACAATTCGTAGTAATAGATGGAAAGTCATCGAGTAAAACAGAAGTAATATCTGGTGTTCCCCAAGGAAGTGTTATAGGCCCTGATCTATATTAACGACATAGGAGACAATCTGAGTAGCCGTCTTAGATTGTTTGCACATAATGTAAAGTCATCAGATGATCAAAATGAATTGCAAAATGATTTAGATAAGATATCTGTATGGTGCGATAAGTGGCAATTGACCCTGAATAAGGAAAAGAGTGAAGTTGCTCACATCAGTACTAAAAGAAATCTGCCAAATTTCAATTACGCAATAAGTCACATAAATCTGAAGTCTGTAAATTCGACTAAATACTTAGGGATTACAATTACAAATAACGTAAATTGGAACGATCACATAGATAATATTGTGGGTAGAGCAAACCAAAGACTGCGATTCATTGGCAGAACACTTAGAAGGTGCAACAGGTCTACTAAAGAGACTGCTTACACCACGCTTGTTCACCCTATTCTGGAGTATTGCTGGGCGGTGTGGGATCCGCATCAAGTGGGACTAACGGATGACATCAAAAAAGTACAAAGAAGGGTAGCTCGTTTTGTATTATCGCGAAATAGGGGAGATAGTGTCACACACATTGTACGTGAATTAGAGTGGCAATCATTAAAACAAAGACGTTTTTCGTTGCGACGGGATCTTCTCGTGAAATTTCAATAACCAGTTTTCTCCTGCAATTGTGAATACATTCTGTTGCCACCCATCTACATAGGGAGAAATGATCATCACGACATAATAAGAGAAATCAGCGCTCCCACAGAAAAATGTAAGTGCTCTTTTTTCCCGCGTGCCGTTCGAGGCACTTTATTGTGAATAGCAGAGTAATTACGTAGATGTACATGCAGACAGTCGATTGTGAGGGCTAGGAATGTGAGGGTGGGGGAGAAACGGACAGGAGGGTCGTATGTGGTAACGAAATAGGCAATTTTTTTTTCTTTATTGTGATTTCATGCCCCTGCCCCATATGGGCAGGGGAGGGCTGTCAGCAGCACAATCCGCCGCTCTTCAGCCGAGTGACATGACAACTAAAACAAGAATAAAATAATACATACATAAGGAGGTAAAAAAGGGGAACATAAAACAGTGTACGTGGAGAAAATGGAAGTAAAAATACACTGACATGTAGAAGTTCATTGGGGACAGTTAAAAAAGTCACCAGAAAGTTAAAAAACACAGTTGGCGATTCTTAAAACACAGAGAAGACACTGGATGCGCATGCACAGGTTAAAAGTTGGCCACAGTATTAAAAACACTCCGAAACAACACACTTAAAACCCACTTGGAGCACACACGACGAAGAATAAAACTACCAGGAGGGACCTGCCGAGGGAAAGGTCGGATGGAAAAGGAGGGGACAGCATGGGGCAGCTGGGGAAGCAACTGTGGGAGATGGAGAGAGGGAGGGACACAACGGTAAAGGCGCGGCAACTGGTTGGGAGTGGAGAGGAAGGGAGACACCAGGGGGTGAGGGGGATCAAGGCGGCGGACAATATATAGTGTACGGATGTGAAATAGGCAAAAATGTGAGTCATTTATACAGCTCATCCTAGCTAGAGATATTGTGGGAATGACTGAAGCTTCTCACTGATTAAACACACTGTAGAGATAGTATGTCCTGTATAGAAGTGAACAAATATGGACCACAGCGAAATGAAACCATTTGTTCCGTTAATTCCCTTCCAAATAACAAATGGTCTGGAATATCCTAGTCCTGTACTGACATCTAACGGCAACACGCTGCCAAGCATTCATGTTGGAAGAAATCGCCAGCAGATGTCACTACTGACGTGTGCTGCAGCAGTAACTCTGCTCTGCCTTCATCACTTCGCTGGATACCGATGCTGGCAGATAGTTATAAAAAACACATTAAACAGGAACTGAATAAATTCAGTGGAAGACAAATGTTTCAAAAAATTGTGTATCATAAATGTAGTCGGCCCTACATAATCAATATTGTTTTATCGTTGAGGGATTTTGGCAAGGTCATTGTAATCAACATGAGGACTACCTACACCGGCAGCAGCATAGCACCTCAGCAGCACGATCTAGTGTTGAGTAGGTCACAATCCATAACCAGCAGAAGATGTGTGACTCAAGGTGTTTTTTTTCTTCCACACTACCAAGTTATAAACAAATATAAGTAGTGACCAGTTACCCAGAATGGAAGGTATGACATTGGTACTGCCGTAGAAATGAGAAATAGATAAAATAATTAACTAGCTCACTGTAGACGGTTTCAATGTGATTGACAGGGTACTGGCAAACTTGGGAATTGAAAGCATCCTATTAGATGAAGGTATTGCCTCAGATGTTATTAACGCAGAAGTCGCCGCTCCTGAGATGGTTATGTGCAACAATATGTGATGTGGTCCCATGTTGTGTTTTCTAAAATACCGAATGTATTCAGAGAGTCATATATTTCTTGAAAGAAGTGTAGATTGGTTTCTGCAGCTTGATGAAACATTCATCTGAAACTCAAACAGCATGTTCTTTGTTCTTAATTTGCTTTATAAGCAACTTTATGTGGTTTACCATGTTGAGTAATCTAACAAGGGTGATTACTGAAGATTGGCAGTGGAATAATTTTCTGTAGACTTCTGTTTATTAAACATACTTTTTACAAGCGTTTGGAGGGATTGAGGACAAAACAAGTGACGGATGACAAGGCAAGTCAAATTTATGCTGTAAAATATCAACTCAGTAGAAAGATAACAGTTTATTTTGAAATAGCTTTACAAATATTGTATCCTATAAGATAATCAGACTGAATAATACCGTAATACGCAATGGTTTATTAGAGAGAAATACAGTAACTGTGATTTTAGAGTCTCATATTAGTAATACCCACATTAAACTGCTAGTAAGGAATACTGAATTGGAGACGATGTGCATGAGAAGAGGAGACCTGTAGAAAATAGTATCCTGATGAATGAAAACCTTAGGGAGAAGATATTTACTAATTACTATGTCCTTGGGAGGACAATCTTGTAAACGATTATCAGTATGGCTGGCAGTCAGCAACGACAGTGAAACAGAGATACAGAATGAAAGGGCGGCCGCCAAGATGCAGTTAAGCTGAGAAATGTGATGGGCACGAAAGAATGGTACCAAAGAAAGGCATAGGATGGTGCAAAAATTATAAATTAACAATTTAGTACACTTATTTCGCAGATACAGTAAGTACTTTCTATTCTAAAACTAACCACATGACCAGCTGTTTATTCGAGGAAAATGGAGGGCTATAAGCTTAGCTTAATTGATTCCAATAGCAAGCAATGGTAAATCACATACGGGCATGCCCGCAGATTACAGAGGTGTGTAAGCTGTCTCAAGAGGCATTTGCAGATGCTAAATCTGACTGGCAAGCTAATAATAAGTGACAACTGTGGAGGAGCAAAATAAGAACCAAACGTTCTTTCTTTTGGAATCTATCGGCTCACCAGGATATCCCTTTGACGGTGTAGAACATTGCTTTCACATGCCTTAGCACATTTTCTTTCTTCTAAAGGAGATTTTGAATAATCAGACCGCTACATTTAGGCGAATATTCAATTTCTCTTGCCCAGAAGAGCAAGTAAACATCCTGAAGGATGCAATGCACGTAAAATGTGTCATTTTTACACATCGGAAAAAATGGCATTTCATTAGTTTGTGAGACCTCAGGTAGCATTTCAGATTTTCAACCAAAGGTGAAGAAAGATGATCTGTGAAATTTTAAGACCCTTTCCCAGATTTTTAGCAAATCGTGAAACAATGAATAAAACAGATGACCAAAAAGTGGAGAGATGAAACTTAATAAAATCACTGCTGTGTAACAGTTTATCACAAAGTGGAACAATTAACAGCTGTGTCCAAATCACAAACAGGATACGTTCTGCGCTTTTGTTGGCTGAGTTCTTAGCAGAATATGTGAATAACGACGGGCAAAAATTTGTAGTGTGTGTGTGTGTGTGTGTGTGTGTGTGTGTGTGTGAGAGTACAGATCTATGTGCAAAGCATATTACAGCTACCAGAATCATACCTTAGAAAAGATGAAAGGATCTGAGAACCTGAGAAATTCTGGTCCTATGTAAAATCTCCAAGTGGGTCTATGTGTTCCACCCAGTCACTTGTTGACCAGTCTGGTGGGGCACGCGGGGACAGCAAAATGATAGCTGATGTTTTACATTTCAAGTTCAAGAAATCGTTTACTCCAGAGAATCATAGAGACATACCAGTGTTTGACCATCAGACAGACTCCCATGTGGACATCATAGTAAGAAGCATTCTTGGCACAGAGAAACAACTGAAAGATTTGAAAGTAAATGAATCATCAGGTCCGGATGGAACCCAGATTCGGTTTCTCCATTGCAAGCTGTTAAAGAAGGTACGAAAACAGGGAATAGGTGCAGTGATATGAGAGTGATTCGAAGACTTCGTTAGTTATAGAATGTCGTATGTGGTCCTCGATGGCCAATGTGCATCAGAGAGCAGGGTATCATCAGAAGTGCCACAGGGAAGTGTGATAGGACTGCTACTGTTCTGTATATACATATACGATCTGGCGGACAGAGTGGGCAGCAGGCTGCGGATGTTTGCTGAAGATGCTGTGGTGTCGAAGTTGAGTGACTGTAGGAGGATTTAAGATCACGTAGACAAAATTTGTGGTTGGGGTGATGAATGGCAGAAAAATGTAACTTATTATGGTTCTGTAGGAAAAACAAAGCTATAACGTTCAGATACAGGTTAAGTAGTGTCCTGCATGACATAGTCAAGAAATTTAAATATATGTGTGTAACACTGCAAAGCCATATGAAACGGAACGAGGATTGTGGTAGGAAAGGCGAGTGGTCGACTTTTATTTATTGGGAGAATTCTAGTGAAGTGTGGTTCATCTGTAAAGGAGACCGAATATAAGACGTAAGCCCGCCCTATTTTTGAGTACTTCTCGAGTATTTGGGATCGGTAATAGGTCGGATTACAGAAAGTCGTCAAAGAAATTCATAGGTGGACTACTAGATTTGCTACGGGTAGTAGGAACCATCATTATCAGTAAAACAGTATTAACCCTTTGGTGCATGAATTTCACTGAAGTGGACAACGTTTAATGGTCAATTCTCTGACGTTTTCAATCAGCCATGAGGCTGAAAATGTATGCAGGACACAACACCAGTAGGGAGTGCCCGCTGCAGTTGACTGTGTGCATTTGCAGCCTCAGGACTGATTGAAAATGCCAAAGAAACGACCATTAACAGCTAGAAACGACTATTAACAGCTGTCCACTGCAGTGGTAATCGTATCTGGTAAGTTATAATGGTTACTTAAAATCTACTTTAGCAGTTGAACTAATCGGCACAGATCACGAAGATCCATGCCTTCCAAAAATTGGCCCGCAGCGTGGAGATGAGTGTGCCACTGCTGTTCAAGCATGCAAACACGACATGCAAGAAAGGTCATGCATATACGAAACCAAACTGGGTAATAATATATATAGCTTAGACTGCTATGAGTTATAGTGGGAATGACTTTATAAACTTGTATATGATCATATGCAATATGAAGACTGTATTAACGACATAGCTGCAAATAAAAGTCGATCACCAAAGACAAACAATTGTTAATTTATTTCCTTTTTGATTTTCTAAAAATAAAAACAGAGAAATGCCTTATACTTGTGCTTACGTGGAAGAGTGACCAGGTGTTACACATTCATGTTGATACGAATCGCCAATAGTAGCACTAGCAGCATTATAGACACGCCGATCCACGAGATTCTGCTATTGACAGATGTTTATATAAAGAAAAAGATACAATATACATATAACCTGAAGAAATTCAGTGAAAGAATCATGTTTCATAAGATGTGTACATTAAAGGTGGTCAATATTATTTCACGATAGAGGACATTTGGCGAGAGCGTTGTAACAAGGCAACAGCATAGCACCTCATCAGCTCCATCTGGTGGCGACTAGGTTACCGCTACAGAAAATAGATGGCGTATACCTCAAGGGTTGTCACGCCACACTACCCAAATACGAAGAATATAATACCATGATCTATAAACTGAGATAGAAGTAAAGTCTGAAACTGGTGATATGCTCACGCGTCATTCACATATGCGAAAAATGTGTAATCGACCGTGCACTTTCAGTGGAACCATCACCACATTTGCCTGGAGCGATTTAGGGAAATCACGGAAATTTTAAATCTGGATGGCTGTACATTGGTTTGAATCGTCGTCCTCCCAGATGCGAGTCCCGTATCTAAACCACAGCGCCAACTTGCTCGATCACTAATCTGGAGGTCATGTGCACGACAATATGAGAGTTGGTGAAAATAGTACCTGTTTTCAAGAAATGATTTCAACCGTTGAATGTGAAATCTAAGGACAAGATATTTACCGGTTTCCATGCCCTTGAGATGGCGAGACTTGCAAATGCTTTTGTGCTTCTTTGGCAGTCAGCAATGGCAGTGAAACAGAGATACACAGAGAAAGGTGCTGCCAGTAGGATGTAGCTAAATAAGATATGTGGTGAGCACGAAAGAATGTCACCAAATGGCAGGAGCTGGTGCAAAAATTATAAATTATCAAATTGGTTGACTTACTTTAGAGTCGCAACAAGCACTTCACATTCTAAAACCAAGCATATGATCTGCCTTTCACGCGAGAAAGAATATGCTGCCTGTGGAGAAACAAGCGCTGTATTATTTGAGAGATACGGAGGCGAGCGACTGTGCCGGGACTTATCACAGTTCACTCTGGCGCTAAATAATGAAACAGAGAGCCCAAAATCGTTCAGAATGTGCAAATGTATGTCGAAATTCAACTATTACAAGTCTCAACTTGATTGGACCAATAAATTTGGCAAAATTGACGTTTTTACGAAAAACTGAAGGCGCTAAATATTTGACTCAGAAACATGAAAATTCGCATTAAGCTTCAGTCTGATACAAAAACCTTAACTATGTGACTCCATTAGGCTACCTCAAAAAGTTTTCGAATAATTTACTGAAAACTAAAATTGGAACAGAAACAATGAAGTATGATTTATACTAATGATATCAGGTTTTGATTACAGCACCTGATGAAACCCATCAAATAATAGAGCTGTACCAATTTTAGAGGCTTTGATGCAAATACCAATCAATACAAGGTCTCTTAAAGATGTAGTTCAGAGGTCATGTTCTACTGTCAGTTCCGTTTCAAACATTCTAGGCGGCAAGTTTAAATGCAGGCGATCTGAAACTTTATCTGTGATTAGAGCCAACTTAACCCCTTTCATACAAAAATTACGAAGATTCTGAACTGATACACAACAGTGTTGTTATGAAGTATGTGGCTGGCTCTGAGCACTATGGCACTCAACTGCTGTGGCCATAAGTCCCCTAGAACTTAAAACTACTTAAACCTAACTAACCTAAGGACATCACACACATCCATGCCCGAGGCAGGATTCGAACCTGCGACCATAGTGGTCGTGCGGTTCCAGACTGTAGCGCCTTTAACCGCTCGGCCACTCCGGCCGGCTAAGAAGTATGTGTCCGAGAAAGCGACCATTTAAATGCTGCTACCCGGCCATAGAGCAGATGACGGCAGATGTTCCCTTCAGCTTTTTTTTTCTCTATTGATTTTCAATTCCCCCCGAAGGGGGCGGGCTGGCAGCAGCTTAGTACGCTGCTCTACAGCCTACAGACTTTTTTTAAAAAAATCGAAGAAGAAAAGAAACAAGAAAAAAAGGCGATAAAACGGTGACTTAAAGTGTAAAATGGCGGAAAAATGCGGAAAGTTAAAACAGAAAGCAAAAGGGGTTGGCAATGTTAACAAAAGACACAGGAATCAGACAAGTAACATAGTACGCACACAATTAAAAAACATGGTGACAGTCGGGTTTCTGTTCGTAAGAGATAAAAAGCACACCCAGCGACAGTATGATGGCCGTTCGCAACACTTCGCAAAAAACACAACACGGGTCACTCACTGTAAAACACTGCAAGAAAATGGCGGCACAAAGATGACACTCCCGAGCCAAAGGCAGATGGGGTGGGGGGGGGGACCTGGAGGAGGGGGAAGAGCAAGGAGGGAGGAAGGAAGGAAAAAACGAAAAGGGGGGTGGGTTCCCTTCGGCTGTCCGCTTCGTCCATATATATATACAGCCAGTGAGACATTGCAGAGACACACTTTCCACCGAGCTTTCACTCTGTCATGAGCTGCCTCGGATGACAGTCACAGCTAATTTGTTGCTAAATGCATATTTTCGGCACAAATAGGAAGTGAACTCGCTAGGAATGTACACCGTCCTGGATCGCTTAGATTTCACAGAAGTAACTGTTTGTGTGTGTGGCCCGTAATGTTAACAAAACCGCGTGGCAAGTGATGAAATTATTTTCCGCTTTTGAGGCGAGCAACTAAATTTGGGCATTAGAAGTCAGTGTGAAAGACCATTTAATGGGAACTCACAGTAGAGGTCGCCTCTGAAGTGCTCATTGTGCTGTTTATGATAAAGACATTATTATTATCAGGAGTATTACTACATTGTGCATGTGAAATTTTATCAAATATATCAGCCAGCTAGAACTCAAAACTTTCATTTATAATCATAGTTCGTGATCTCGTTGAGTAAATGGAGAGTAGAAGCATTTCTTGTAGAGAGTGCAAGACAAATGTAGACTTGCAGACTGGGAATTATGGTCAGTATGTTCTCCACCGCTTTCCAGCTGACCGCAAAAATAGTTTTCAGGCTCTCGTAAGAGACGGCGAATATTCTTATATTTCATATTTTATTATTAACCCGCCACCCCACATCCTATAAGTTGCAATAGCAAGCAAAGATCTGGAGCGTGCCTGCAGTTGGGAGGAAACTACAGGAAATAGTAAAGGTGTCTAACGAAACATTCAGAAACACTATACCTGACTGACAGGCTTATAATAATAATGAATGTTTAACATGGAGGAGCAAAATAAGAACTGATCACTTGTTTATTTTGGAATTTATTTTCCAGAAATCGCTTTGATGCCTAGAGCATTACTTCCCATCCATGTGCACATGTTCTGTCTTCTAACCAAGACTTTTATCAAGCTGCCTGTTACATTTAGGGTCATATCAATTTGCCTATTGTCCAGGAGAACGAGTAAATATCCCGAAAGACGCAAGATACAAGAAATGTGATATTTATACATATGCGAAGCAGAAGTCTACTATTTTGACAGTTTGTAAGATCTGACGAAAAGTTTCTATTTCCAACCGAACGAGATCTGTGATATTTTAAGACACTGCTCCATATATTGTCGCAAATCCTGAAGTTATGAACACAAAAAGCCGACAAAATGATGAGATAAAAATAAAGACATCACTGCTCTGCAACACTTTATCGAAAAGAGAAACAAGTTCCAACAGTATCCAAGCCACAAACATGAAACATTCTGAACTTTTTCAAGCAATTGAAGAAGGTCGTAATAAAACAGTGTAGTATCGACATGAGCAATTGCTTGCTGTAGTCTGCCAGTTAAGTTACTCCTCAACTACAGAGAAGAAACTATCATTACCAGTAAGACAATAATAGAAGTATTCACAACTTATAACTTGTGCCATGTATCTCATTGTGCTACTAAATTCAGTGGCACAGGTCGGTAATATCCATGCCCTAGAAAAACCATCACAAAGAGTGGTTGTGTATATATGGCTACAGAGGCATGCCAAAGTACTATACAAAAAGCGTCATACAGAATCATCACCAACCTGGAGAATAACATATGTAGCATATACTGTTGTGGAAATGACTTTATTAATACTTGTACATCATCATACACAGTGTGAGGGCTGTATTAATTTCATAGCCGAAAATAAAAGTCTACCACCAAAGACAACAAGTAGTTCAGTTATTTCCTTTCGGCTTCCCTAAAAGCAGAGACAAAGAAATTTCGTAGACTTGCGCTTACATCGAACGGCAATTAGCTGCTACTCAGACTTATTGACAAGAATCTCCAACAGATAACACTAGCTGCATTATGCATACGTTAATCCACTAGATTTTATCATCGATAGATATTTGTAACAAAAAACAATCTGCACAGAAACCGAAAACGTTCAACGACTTATGTTTCAAAAGATGTGTATTTTAAAGGTAGTTAATATTATTCCATCACTGAGAAGATAGGGCAAGTGTCGTGTAATACACACACAGGAACAGCATAGTACCTCATCAGCTCCATGTAGTGGCAAACAGGTTACCACTACAGATATCAGATGGCGTGTGACTTGAGTTTTGTGACGCCACAGTACCCAAATACGAAGAATAAATTGCCATGACCGACAAACTGAGATTGAAGCGAAACCTGAATCCGGTGCTCCCTCACAAAGAAGAGACAGATCAAACTGAGGATCAGCTCATTCAATACTGCATCAATACGATTGACATAGTACTGGCTAATTTGGTAACTGAATACACCCTATCACATGCAGATAGTGGCTCCGACGTTACTAACATGGAAGTCGCCACTCCTGATGTCATTAAGTGCAACAGTATCTCATGTTTTTTCCGCTTTTGGTTTGCAGAAATACAAAATATTTATAGAGAACCATATATGTAAAAAAAGATGTATATTGGTTGCTGCAACTTGATGAAACATGCATCTATAACTCACATAAAATGTTGTTTGCTCTTAACTGACTTCATAAACAACTTTATATCGATTAATGTGTTTGGTATTCTGACAAAGGATGATAATTGGAGGTTGACAGTGGAACAGGTTTATGTAGATTTTTATTTATTAAGCACATTTTTCGCTAACATTTGCATGGGCCAAAATAAAAACTAGTGACATGTGGCAAGCAATTCAGATTTATACACTGTAATACTATCTCAGAAGAAAGGTAAGTTTACTTTGAGACAGCTTCACAGATTCATTCTTCCAAGGATATTAGACTGAAGAGAACAAAGAGAAAAAAATAGTGTAGGAAATAAAGGAATAGGGTTACTGTTGTTTCAGTATCTCATACTAGCAATTACTTTAAATTCAAAGGTGTATCTATCAAGAGGTCATGTTAGTGTACAGAGGAGGTGTCTTTTACAATCTATATTACATACAACAAATATACAACTTCAACCCACCAATGAGAAGAATCACAGTAAACCATTTCTTGGTTGAATTATCACAGGTAGCAATCTATATCGGTATGTATATTCCAAGAACTAAACAAAATCATTCTTTGGAACACTCTGGTTGTATGCTCATACAAACATGCAAAAAGAGTTATGGGAAAATACGATAAATATGAGTGCAATTTCTAGCATAAAACATTGATATAAAGCTTTAAAATTGTTTACTCATTTCTACTTTAAAAATTTAAATCTTGAAATTCATTACATTCACCATACCTTTACCTCCCTTACCTCTCAGTCTAATTTTTTCATCTTAAAAAATTGAAAATACCATAGACTTAATAGTTTCACATATCTGTTCAGCAAAATAATTTTAAAGTTATTGTTTAACTCCAAACAAATGTTTTCTTCATATTCAGTCTTCAAATATTCACATCTGGTTATATTATATTAATCATCTATTTCTAGCTCATTAATTATTTTAAACAATTTTCAAAACGTTGGACCACAAATGGGTAATGAAACTAATAAACTAAATTAATTGTTTTACAAGCTGTTTAAATATTTTTAGTTATTAATATCTTCTAGCTGACTCTTAAAGTCAAATCAATAGCAAATTTTATAACTCACATTTCATCTCAAATAGACACAAAAATGGACAACATAAAATAATGACCATCAAATGGAAAACGAATCTGGACAACAAAAAATAATTCCAGTAAAATGAAAAACAAAAAATAGTGACAATCAAAGAGACAAAAAATTTGGACAACAAAAAATAGCATCAACTGGACAACAAAAATTAGACAGCAAAAATTGACATTAAATAGACAAAATAAATTACCAGTCAGATGAACAGCCAGAACAAGGATGTAACACTCATTTTTACAAAAGTTAGCTTTCACATGGAGAAAGGTTGTTAACAATACTTGGCTTCAGATAGGGATATTGGAACTACTCTACACAGTCTTTTGTTGGCGTCAGATTGGCAAAACGTTTGCATTGCACAGAACAAGGATGTTTCAGTAAGTAAGATGGGAGACACATGAAGCATACCTCTGACAGTCAGTGTTGAAAAACGTGAATAGAGGGAAAAAGTGTCAACAACGTGTGAGTGGATGGCGTGATGTGAAATGTAAAGGACTCAGAGATACTGGAAAACAATACACATTAAAGAAGGGCAAGTTAATAGTGGTCAGATCTCCACCACATGCGGTATGTAGAACAAGGTTGCAACTCAACTCTATAAATAGTTATTTTTAATTGTAATATTAAAATTCCATGGCCTTTAAGAAGTAGGCTAGTTTGTAACTCTTTTCTGTCTAGCATTTATTGTGAATTATAACTACGAAGTGCAAGCCATTGCGCAACATAATGAATGGTTGCACAATGAAAAAGTTATGTAGTGCAATGTACAATAATGTAACATAACAGAGTACTTGACATACACATTCAGACAACATTATTCTTTAATCATTGTCTTTGACTGGATAAACAACAATGAGTTACAGTGAGTTTATGAAAATAGTCTATATTTGTTGAAATACCACTTCAAAATGTGATTACTGTATTTTGTGCTTTCAGGCATTTGATTTCAAGTGCGCCTGTCAATGTAAACTAATCACATTGGATACGAAACACACATGGTTTAAAGACTTCTATAATTTGAATTAGATCAACAGTCAGCATCATTAGGATAAAACTGTGTAAAACTTGAGCCTGTTAAAAGAAGATAGATCAAAGAAGATGTTTCTCATATACATTGCAGTTGTTCCTAACAATAACATCTGGCAGATTTGTCAAAAGAGGTTTATAACATTGCTCCTAGTAGAATACAGAAATTGCAGGAGAAAATAAAATGTTGATAGTCGTTCTGTGGCAAGAAGGGCAAGCACAAAAATCGACCTTACGCTACAATGGATAATGTAAAGGAAGTTAGAGGAAATGGTATATGATCAATGGCAAAACAGGAAAATCATTATAGGCACCATAAATCCGAAAAGAGTTGCTTGTCCATTGATTTTAATTCAAAAAAGATATTTGATATGTTTAGAAAACAACATCCTGAATGTAAATGCAATGAAAAGGTAAATAGAGAGATTTTCCACTCAGATTCCAATCTGCAATTTAGTCTCCCCAGAGGAGATTCCTACTCATATTGTGACAGAGTGTACTTGGGTATAATGTCAGCAGAAACAGATGCAGAGAGACAACCTACTGAAGTTCAGAGTTACATACATCATTCCAAGGCCGAATAACTTATACAGCAATGAAGGATGATGGAAACAAAGGCAAACAAAGTTCTAAGTACATAGTAATTTAGACTGATTTACAGCAAGTGCTTTTCTATCCTGTATTGCCCCACTCCTCAGTACTCTATCGATGGTTGTATTCATGTTATAATCGACCCATACATATTGCTCAAAATAATGATGCAACAAAGTGCTTTTGACAGGAAAGTGTGGCCAGGTGAGGATAAGCCGAAATTTCTTCGTGTATATTGAAGTACATCACCTCAAACTATCAGCCACTTGCTTGGGAAGAATAAATAAAAGACTTTACTTATATGGTCTGACAGATGCATAGGATAAAACAATACCTGTATATGTTGTCACATTGGTAATATTTACAAAATCTGGGATATTTTACGAGAGTCAGTCAAAAATTCTTGGTATGAGGTCATAGTTTTCCACAGTGTGACTGAGACTTTGCCCTGATAGGGGGTCACAAGAAAAATCATACTGTGCACATTCCTAAACATTGGATAGACGTTATTGGTTCAGCAGGGCTGATGAAACCTTTCCTTGTACATGATGTGCAACCAGAAGATTTCAACGATTTAAAGGATTTGGAAAATTTGCTGAGAAGGGATCAAAACGTCATAGTAACATAATCACGTTGGAGGCAGATATCACCAGATTATCCAGGAACAGCTATGAGAATCAGCCACAATGTATTATGACCCTGGCGTGCATATTCCATCTTAAAGAAATCATGAGGGGTTTGCAACACATATTGTAATCCTTACAGTGTGTCACTAACTTAAATTCTTCTCAGGTGTTGACAGCAAAAGCAGAAAAGTAGGAAGACATTATGGATATGTTCAAGTATATTCCCGTGGAATATAAACAATTTTATGAAGAACTGTAGTTTGAACAACATTTTAGTATACTGATTTCTTTGTAAATTAAATCAGAATAATGAGTACTACAAAAAATAACAACAGTGAAATTATTTCCTCTGCACTGCACAGAAAATACTGAAGATCTACACAAATTTAGTTTTTTTGAATAGTGTGGTTAAATAGAATCATTTTTGCATTGTTGTTCGTGAAAAGCTTGTACTTCTCTGAAAGATTACAATCTTGTTCTGTGTCAAGCTAATATATTTTATTTGACTTTCAGCAGTGCTTGTAAGTCAGATAATAAAGTCAGTATACCTGCTTCATTGTCATTTTAGGTTTTGAAATATAAATGTTTATGCAATATAATGTTTTCTTTCATTCTGAAAAAAGTTACTGTTGTTGGTTACAACATTGTTCTAGGTGTCTATTCAAATTTGAACAAAGCTAAATGAATAAAAAATAAGGTACAAGAATGAAATATGAAGATAAATGAATGAAAATTTAAAGTAAATAAAACTAAAATTTAAGGTAAAAGAAATCGGAAATGGACATAAATGAATAGCGAATTAAGGTACATGAATATTAAAATGGAGATAAATATTTGAAAAATTAAATGTAATGATGACAATTAATGTAAACGACTGAAAAATGAATTTAAATGAGTGAAAAATTAAGGTAAATGATGGTAAATGGATAGAAATCAATGAAAAAATAAGGAAGCAATGCAAAATTAATTTGAATGAACGAAAAATTGAGATAAACGTAGTAAGTGAATTGAAATTAACGTATATGAAGGAAAACAAATAAAATATTGGTGTAAATAAAGGCTAGTGACTGAAAAATTATGTACAGAAATAAAAAAATTAGATCACTGAAGGTAAATGAATAAAAATTGACGGAAATGTACAAAAACTTTAGGTAAATCAATGAAAAATCACAGTAAATGGAGGTAAAGCAATGAAAACTGAAGGTAAATAACAGCAAAAGACAATTTTTCTCAGACAACAAAAATAGAAAACAGAAACACAACTCCCAGTATTTTGTGTGTATATTATATATATTATACAGAATAATACAGACAGTATGAGCAGTTATTAGCAAAGTCTCTTAAATGTAATGTTAAGAAAACGGGAAGGGAATAAGTTGAGTAAAGTCATGTACATTTGTGAGAATTTTTTTAAAAATGATAATGTTTATGGGTATTATTCTAAAAATATTAGTGGAATAATGAAAATATAAACAACAGTAACATAAAATTTTATAGATAACAAACTGAATAACTACATCAACAGCAAAATTAATGATAATTTGAAGAGATGCTCCTCTTCTCATATTATACTGAATTTAGAACATTTTGGAAATATCATGGATGGATACAATCAGTTTTTAGAGAATGTAGAAAATTAAGAACATATGCTAATATTACTAAATATAAATATCTAGAGAATTTAAACGCCACCTACAAGTTGCCATTTAACAATAATAAATATTTATTTATATTTATTAATAAATTAGGCTTGTATTCATTATTTTTATCATCTAAAAAATGAAGTAATAACACTTTAAAAACAGATTATAAATAATTGTAAGTGAATGAAACAATACAGTAAACAATAGGAGATAAAGGTAAATTAAGATAAATTATTTGAATTATAAGGTAACTGAACGATAGATAAAACTTTTTAAATTTTAAAAATTATTTCCTTTAACAACTTTTTGAGATTTATTTTTAATATTTCTAGAAAAATGTATTAATTTCCTTAACACTCATGAAAATCCTTCATTACTAAAAGCAGGTGAAGAGTATCATACCGAAACTCGTGTTGCACCTATATGAGATTTATATTCTGATGTATAATTTATGAAATCTATGAATATTTTTTTCTGTAGCCAAGTAATATTTTCTGAGTTGTTTGCCTACTTCTGTATTAAACATCATTTCTGATAATTAAAACTAGCAACAGTTAATAAAAATCCATTTCTTTTGAACAGAATTATTTACTTACCTTAGTCATTATTTGCCTCTACATTTAAATTACAGCTGTTAGATGGAGTTTATATTTTCTAAGGCTTTTGTGTAGTGCTATTGCTAGTCATCTTAATTTTCTACTTTATCGACAAAAGGATCATATCTTTCTGAATTCTTTATAATATTATTTGAGGAACAAATTTTCAAATTATCGTTATTGGTGCTCTTATTTCGTTTGTGGTCTGTAACATTTTTCATATCATTATTGTCTAATTTATTCTGTATGTTCCAACCATTTATAGAATAATATTTACAAACTTTATCACTAGTTAAACATTTCTTACAAACTGATCTAAGTTTACCCAACTTTTTCTCATATTCTGTTGTGTTTTTCATCGTGTTATGTTTTGAACACTTTGTTAGTAACTGCTTGATATCATTTGTATTATTCTGTAGGTTACTATTGTTGCTATTTTTACTTGAATAAAATCTATTAGTGGATATTTATTTACACAAATTTTACAAATCGATCATATTTTACGTAACTACGACCAATATTCATTCATTTGTTTCAGCACATTATATGCAGTAATTTTTTTTTCCTCTCTCCTCTATGTGACCCACTGAATGTGTATATAAAATGCAAACTGTTTTATTATTGTGGTACATTTCCCATTTCGATTGTCTGAGAGAAATGGTGTTTTACAGTAATTTCCCTCTCTTTTTCATTCATTTACCTTGATTTTTTGTTGCACTACCTTCATTTTCATTCATTTACTCCAGTCATACAATATAGGCTTTCACAGGCAGTATTGTCTTCACTAAAAACTTCTGGGCTGATAGGCCATGGTCAAAGTATAAAACTCTCCCCTGACATGCGTTTCTGACTGTGGGAGGCATCCTTCGAAGTATAGTTCACCACTATACATCGGAGGATGTCTCCTGCATTCAGAGACGGAACATGAGGAGAGAGTTTTATACTACGACCACGGCCTATGATCCCAGGAGACATTTGCATTAACTTTTTATTTATTTTCTCCATTCCTTAATCATTTACCTTCATTCATTTCAACTTTTTACTCATTTTCGTTAATTTTAGTTATTTACCTTAATTTAAATAAATGTTTTCTTTATCTCTGTTTTTTTACTACTGCTATTTATCATGTACCTCAATTTTTTCATGCCTTTCCATATTTTATCAAAATTATAATTCAGGTACGTTAATATATTATTCATTTGCTTTCAACTGCCTTAAATTTTTTCACATTCAACTTTATTTTCCACATTTTTTATTCATTTACCTTCATTGACCAACATTTTATGTACATACGTAATTATGTATTTACTTACCAAAATTTACATCAATGTTCCATTGATTTGTCTTCACATACCGGAATTTTTATTTACTTTCCATAATGAGCCTAAATTTTTTAATCATTTACATTAATTTAACATAATTTAATTTTGCATATTTCACTCATTTACAGTAATTTTCATTTATTACAATTAATTTTTCGTACATTTCCTTCAATTCTTACATTCATTATCTCAATTTTTACATTCATTTAGCTTAATTTGTCATTTAACTTAATTTTTTAATTTTTACATTAGTTCTTTATTCTTTTGCTTAAATTTTTTACATTATTTTACCTTTCTTTCATTTACTTTAATTTTACATTCAATTACCTTATTTTTTGTTGGTATACCACCAACATGATTTTTCATTATTTTGGCTCAAATTTTCATTCATTTATCTTCTTTTTTATCCATTTACCAAAATTTTTAATCATTTGCCATTGTTCACATTTCTTGTCTACTTGCTTGGTCATTTTTTGTGTCTTTCTGATGCCATTTTTTGCTCCCCACAATTTGTTGTCCTTTTGATTGTCATTATTCTTTGGAGTCAGTTTTAGTTGTCCATGTGATTTTCACTTTTTTCTTCTCCATTTAGTGTCTTTTTTGTGGTAAAGTTGTTGTTTTTCATTTAATGTCTTTTTTATAGTTCTTTTTTCTCCTTTTGATTGTAATTATTTTTCGTTCTACATTTTTTCCTGTCCACTTGATGCTCATTTTTTTGTTGGAGTGAGTTTTATAATACATTATCCATTTGATTTTAAAAGTGAGCTACAGAATATGTTGTCAGTTTGTGTTGGAAAGTGAGCCAGAAATATTAAAAATAGAAAATAGTTGACGTACTTGAAAAATGGTTAATTTTGTTACTTTGCTTTCATTACACATTTGTGGTTCAGTATTTCTGTAAATTGTTTAACAAAATTTATGAGCTAGAAGTTAATGCTTTATATAACATTTCTAGATATAATTATCTGAACGCTAAGTGTGGAGAACAAAACTGTATGGTATTAAATGATAACTTTAAGATTATTTTGTGAAACAAATATCTGAAAGTAATAATTGGATGAAATTTCCAGTTATTTGAAACCAACAATATTAAACTGAGATATAAAAAGTGATAAAAACTAATGATTATAATGAATTTCATGGTACAGTATTCTTAAGTTAAAAATTAGAAAATGATTTAGTAATTTTATATCTAGATCTTATTGCTGCAATTTCACAATTTCTCTTTGAAATAATTGAAAAATATATCAAAAAATGATGCAGATGCTACAAATTTTTGGTGAAAATAGTAGAAAAAATTATCAAAATCTTTGAAGATAACAAGAAGAAACTGTTGAAATGACAGAGATAACGATGATTGGTTGTAGAATGTGTCAATTCCTTTTTTGCTTGTTTTTTGGTGATTCTTCCTTCCTTTTTAAAAATTTCAATTTGTGCTAAAATGAGTTGGTCATGGCATAACATATCTACTTCTAAAATTACTTATAGCTTACCGTATCAAGACATATTGTGGAAATGACAAAAGCTTATAACTGATCCTAAGCACTCTGAAGACTGTACTGACTGCATAGAAGCAAACACACGTCCATCACTGAGGACAAACATTAGTTCAGTTGTTTCCTTTCCAAAAAGCAAGTGGAGTCATACTTCCTGGTCTTATTTTGATATCTAATGGCGATATGCTGCTAAGTATTCATGTAGACAGAAATCGTCAATAGTTGACACTAGTGGCATGTGCGATGTGTTATGTCTTCATCACTCCACTAGATTATGATAATGACAGATAATTATAAAAAAAACTCACCAAACAGAAGCTGAAGAAATTCACTGGAAGACTAGTGTTTCAAAAAATGTGTAGATAGGTCAAGTACGTATTGCAATAGGATATTCATTAAATATTGTTATCCCCTTGACTTGGCTACAAGGCTTTCATAGTTGCTCTCATCTGAGTTTACGTTCACTCTCTTATCGTCTCCATTTTCTTGCCACACATTGAATTCCTGATTAACAAGTAGAAATCTTCCTCAAAGTCATTCTCCGTTTTCATCCTCATTTCTGTGCTGAAGTCTAAATATTTCTTCACCAGACAGACTGCTTAAATTTCGAGACTCAGCGTATTGTTGATGACTTGATCTCTTGAGACGACTAACATTTAAGATTTCTCTAGTGAACTACACAGCTGAGTTTGTCACTCGGTATAGATAACAATTTGCTTTCTGTACTTCCTGCCACAATTTCAAGTTCAGCAGCGAGTGATAAATCATTATACAATTTGTGCAGTTCCTTCTGATAGCCTAGGTCAAATTCAAATATATATCCAAGGCCAGAAGTGTTTGACATACACTTATTTTTTTAGAATCAAAAGAATTTGGATCATCCCACTCAAATACTCTGTATGATAAAGACTGACGTATAGCATAACAATACAGCTTTTTAAAATCTAGATATGCCAAATAATTTGATATATTTTTGGTGTCATAATTTTTCATATATTTACTTTTTGCTTTCACATATACCCTAAAATGTTAAGATATACCACCGCTTATTCCTTTTTAACCATTAGAATCATGTAATAATCATGTATAAAATCAAGCAGTTGTCCAGCCATTTGCAGTATTGCACCCAAAAGATAAACATTGTGCTGTAAAATACCAAGATAGCTCCAAATCATACGCTTTTACGGTAGTTTATCTATAACTTTCAAATGCACCAAATAACAACAGAACATCAGTTTTAAGATACAGATTATTATATCAGCCAAGATTCTCAATCTTACGTTTCTTCCAGATCAGTTGTGTATGTTTGTGGCCTTCATCTCTGATAGCACACTCATTAAGTTTATAGCGAAATTGTTCTTTTGGTTGAAGCTGTGCTGCTTCAAATTTATTCCAAGTATCTGTGTAATAACAGGGACACACACCTTTTTTACTTGCTAGACTAACTAGTTTGTATGGGGAAAATTTTGAAATGTTTGTCCTGACTTCCAACTAGATTAAAGTTTGTCAATCAAAGAGGATATTAACCTGAACATATCCATAAATCATCTTTTCAAATCTGCTGTTTTCTTTCCAAAGCTGATACACCTGTCTCCATTGTTGGGTCTCAAATTTATTTCTTTTGTAGCATAGCGAAGTTTCTTTGCAAACAAATGTTAGTCATATCCTAATTGTTTCTATAGATGGCTACATACATTGAATTTTTGTTTGCAAATTTAACCAGGTACAAGGGAGATTGATATATTTTCCATCCAAATGATCATGCAGATGAACCACTTCGTTTTCTGTGAGTAACAGAGTCTATAACAAACAAATTTCAAATCTTACATGTCTTGGTTTGTTCTTCAGGCATTAATAGTCTCATTTCTTAGATTTCAGAATAAATCCTCACAGTTTGTTCGACCTATTTCATAAATGCTATAAATTGCTTATGACTCTTCAGTCCTATATACATTACTGGACTGTGTAACGTTGACTGATACATCTGACATAGTAACAAAACACACTTGGTTCACATTTTAGATATTACACTGTATATGATGTTTCTGGATTTGATTAGCAGTTGTCCATCTTTAACAACAAGCTCTCACAATCAGCATACATAACAAATGAAACTTTTTGTGTATGTTGATAATTTTGAAAACTTACGTATGAACCAATCCCTGATAATTCAACTTTCATCTACTTGTTAACTAAACAGTATGGTGTGTGTTCATCTAATTCTTCTTTGTTGTTGAAATGAAGTATACTCAGATCATAAACTTTGCTCCTGGTGTATTGTTAGTTGAAAAGAAACAAGGCGAGATAAATCTTTTACGTAACAATAGTGTGAGAACCCATCTTTTTAAAAATAGAGCATATTTACGTATCTTTCACTTTCATTTTGTTATTTTTGGTGGACATACTTGATAAGTTTCATAAAACAAGTTTACATTGGTTGACACGTTTTTACATCCAGATTTTTGGAATATTATCAACCACAACAGGAAGTTGAAAATTTTCATATTTTTGATCAATACCAAGTTCAGCATTTTTTGTAACTCTATGCGTACATATCCAGCTATGTCATACCATGCACATTTTATAGACTATATAAAACATTTTTCATCATTATGTCTCATATTGATAAAAACTTTCTAATTTTTGTTGCTTCTGGTGGTTCAATATATAGTGATCCCCTGAGTGGGATATATCTATTCATTCCTAGTTGCAAGACAATCATTATGTTTAATATCCCACCAAAACTATGAGCTTGAATATTAGACACTTCTATAAAATTTATCTTTTCCAGTTTTTATATTTCTGCTCATACCTTTTTCAGTGGTGATTGTATAATTTTATGTTTGAAATCGAAATTCCATAATTTCCTGATCTGTTTGTATATTTTATAGTCATGAAATACAATAAAATTTATTTATAATATATTATGTATTTTTTGTCTGTTGCAGTTTACAAAATTCCTGGGTTCGACTTCTGCAAGAACCAGTTTGGATCATGGTTTGTAGTCTGTTAGCAAATGCTTCGTTGACTGGATACTAATTAACAGTTGTTCTCTCTCTTGCTTATCCAAAGACAATGGTAGACAATGCGAAGATTCCTTTGAATGGCTTAGTTTCAGCATTTTTTTCCAATTTTAGAATAAATAATTGTTCTCAAAGACTTCAAATAGTATATTCTTGAATACTACAAATAAAAGCAATTACAGCAACTTTGCTCAGTCTCGAACATGCTGTCAAATTATTTCTTCTAAAATAATCATGCAGTTCAGCACTTGTGAGTTGCTCCATTTCTTTGAAAAGAGTTCTAGTAAGCACTTAAATTTTGTTGGGCTCCACATGATTGGGAGCTTTCTTATTCTTAACGTATTCTTGAGTACATTTCTTACTTTTATTTTTATCTTTAGAACATTAATTCACATAAATACAATCCAAATATTTACTGTCTTGACAACCAGTACCTTTTATGCGTCTTCACTTTCTTGTTGTTCATCGTTTTTGATTGGAAACAGTATCTGCAAACTTTTATCACTGCAAATTCGTTGCAAACGGTTTTTATAATAATGTACAGAAATATATTTTCCACATACGCAAGGATTTCGTTTACTATTGTACACTACTGTATGCTACTCATTTGTGCACTGTCTATATTTGTCTTACACCTAAACGCCGAAGAACGTGGTATAGGTATGTGTATTCAAATACAGAGACATGTAAACACACAGAATAAGGCACTGTGGTCGGCAACGCTAATATAAGACAACAAGTGTCTGGTGTAGTTCTCAGATCGGTTACTGCTGCTGCAATGGCAGGTTATGATGAGTTATAGTCAGCCCACGAGCAATGGGACACAGAATCTGCGAGGTACCGATGAAGTGGGTATTTTCCTGTACAACCATTTCACGAGCGTACCGTGAATATCAGAAATCCGGTAAAACGTCAAATCTCTCACATCGCTGTGGCCGGAAGAACGTCCTGCAAAAACGGGACCAATAACGACTAAAGAGAATCGTTCAAAATGACAGAAATGCAACCCTTCCTCAAACTGCTGCAGATTTCAATGCTGGCTCATCAACAAGTGTCAGTGTGTGAACCATTCAATGACACATCAGTGATATGGGCTTTTGGAGCCAAAGGCCCACTCATGTCCCCTTGATGACTGCACGACAAAGCTTTTCGCCATGTCTGGACCTGTGAACACCGACAATCGGCTGTTGATAAATGGAAACATGTTTTCTGGGCAGGAAAGTCTCATTTCAAATTGTATCCAGCGGATGGACATGTGTGGGTATGGAGATAACCTCATGAATCCATGGACCCTGTATGTTCAATCTGGTGGAGGCTCTGTTATTGTGTGGAGCTTTTGCAGTTGGAGTGATATGAGACCTGTGATAGGTCTAGACACGACTCTGACAGGTAACACATACGTTAGCATCCTGTCCGATCACCTGCATCCATTCATGTTCATTGTGCATTCCGATGGACTAGGTCAATTCCAGAATGCCAATGTGACACACCACCCATCTAGAACTGCTACAGAGTGGCTCCACGGACACTCTTCTCAGTTTAAACACTTCCGCTGGCCATCAAACTCCCCAGACATGAACATCATTGAGTATATCTGGCATGTCTTGCAACATGCTGTTCAGAAGAGATCTCCACCCTTTCGTACTCTTACAGAATCATAAACAGACCTGCTGGATTCATGGTGTCAGTTCCCTCCAGCACTACTTGAGACATTATTCGAGTCCATACGAAGTCATGTTGGGGCACTTCTGCATGCTCGCAGGGACCTACTCTATGTTAGGCAGGTGTATCAGTTCCTTCGGCTCTTTAGTGTATTACTGTCTTTTGTGTATTTCTGTGAAGTAAAACTGTCAACAGTTTTCTGAGTTGCACAGTCTTCACATATTTTAGATTTACTTAGAAAATTATTTAATAAAGAAAATAAATTTTCATATATTAATTAAATTTTATAATTCTTCCTATATATTATGTAATAAATTAAACACTTCCAGAATCAATCAATGGTTTAATGCAGTTTATGTCAGACAGCTGCATATCAGTTGTACCAGCTCTACCTACCTTTTTTCCAAATTCATTATGTTCATAGAATATGTCTACCCTGTATAAATAGAGCAACCCATTAGTGTACCTGAAGGTAATTTATTCCTGTAGGCAATCCTGAAAATTGTCTGTTTGGATGTCAGCATGTTTTGTATTTAAAATTACTCTCATTCAACTCGACATACAAAAGATCCTTATAGAATAAAAATGTTCTACTTGAAAATGTGTTGACTGCAGCATTTCTGCAGTACTTTGACGTAATCCTGTTCTAGATGGTGTTTTTGGATATCCTGTGATTAACTGTAATGAGTGTAAATGGGCCATATATATTGTGTTGTCAAAAAATAACAGAACTTCACCACTTAGTATCTGATACACTCCACTCATTCTTTATGAATTTTATGGCAGGAATGTTAACCCATTAATTATCAATTGCCGTTTTGATATTCCATTATCTATAAAGATTGACACGAGCTTCTGATAGAGAATTTATAAAATTCCATTGAAAAATAAAAAGTCATAGAAGTGTAGACAATGGATATCTCAGTCTCATGTCAGCAGAAGATCGCAAAATTAAGGAAATTCTAGAGAAATGCTGGAAAAATTGCTGTTTTATCTTTTTGTCATTTACATGGTTTTCCAGAGAGATGCTATAGTAGATACATAATGCATGTTCTGGATACTTTCTCCTAAAACTACCAAAAAAGAGAAATTCCAGGCGAATCCGAGTAATTTTAGGATTTTTTACATTTTGGGAACCAGAACATTTATTTATAACGCGTATATATGGATATATATACATATATACACAAAAGTAATGTGTATACTACTGTGCTGCCTGCAGGATGCAGATAAAAAATGTGATGAGCAAGAAAGGGCATCACTACAGAAAGGCAGAAACAGGCGCATAAATTATTGAAACTGGCATAAATTATTAATTGCTACACCTGCCTAATATCGTGTAGGCACCTGTGAGCATGCAGAAGTGCCCCAACATGACGTAGTACGGGCTCAACTCATGTCTGAAGTAGTGCTGGAGGGAATTGTTACCATGAATCCTCCAGGGTGTCAATGAACCTGTAAGAGTATGAGGGGATCGAAAATTTTTCTGAACAACACGTTGCAAGACATCCCGGATATACTCAATGATGTTCATGTCTTGGGAGTTTGATGGCCAGCGGAAGTGGTTAAACTCAGAAGAGTGTTGTTGGAGCCACTCTGTAGCAGTTCTAGATGTGTGGGGTGTCGCATTTTCCTTCTGGAATTGCCAAAGTCCGTCGGAATGCACAATGGACATGAATGGATGCAGGTGATCAGACAGTATACTTACGTATGTGTTACCTGTCAGAGTCGTATCTAGACCTCTAACTGCACAAGCCCCACACCGTAACAGAGCCTCCACCAGATTGAATATACAGGGTCCATGGATTCATGAGGTAATCTCCATACCCATACCTATTCATCCGCTGGATACAGTTTGAAATGAGACTTGCCTGCCCAGGAAACATGTTTCCATTCATCAACAGTGCAATGTCGGGTTTGACGGATCCAGGCAAGGCGTAAAGCTTTGTGTCGTGCAGTTATCGAGGGTCTACAAGTCGGCCTTCAGCTCCGAAAGCCCGTATCAATGATGTGTCCCGAATAGTTCGCACGCTGACACTTGTTGATGGCTCAGCATTGAAATCTGCAGCAGTTTGGGGAAGGGTTGCACTTCTGTCACGTTGAATGAGTCTCTTCAGTCGTTGTTGAATCCGTTCTTGCAGGGTATTTTTTTCGACCGCAGCGATGTCGGAGATTTGACGTTTTACCGGATTTCTGATATTCACGATACACTCGTGAAATGGTCGTACAGGAAAATGACCACTTCATCGCTACCTCGTGGGCCGACTATAACACCACTTGCAGACTCACTTAAATCTTGATAACCTGCCATTGTAGCAGCAGTAACTGATCTAACAACTGCGCTAGACACTTTTCTTATTTAGAGGTTGGCGATCGCAGTGCCATATTATACCTGTTTAAATATCTCTGTATTTGAATACACTTGGGTACAACGGTTTCTTTGGAGTACATTTACAATCAAAGATGACGTATGAAAGCTTAGGACACTGTTGTATACAATGTTGCAAATCATGGAGTGATGAAACAAATTACCACCTTGGTACAGTGTAGATGACGATACAATGAACCTCTGTCATTGTAGACAAATTTTGTGTCCATCTCAGCTTCTACTTCCACAAAACACACAAGAAAATAATATACATTGGGGAGATGGAACTAAAGAAATCACTGCTTTGCAACAGTTTATCGCATTAGTGGCACAATTATTAACAATGTCCAAATCACTGAAAGAAACATCCTGAAATTTTTCAGTCAGCTGAAGCAGGTCATAATAAAATACTGTAATATCAACATGAACAATTACTTGTTGTACTTCTTCAGTCAAGCTACTCTACAACCATGGAGCAGAAACCATCATTATCAGTAAAACAATAATAGATGTATTCAGTCTGATATCTTATAATATCTGTCTCATTGCCATGTCGAATTCACTGGCACTGGCACAGATCTCTAACATCCTTGCCCTCCAAACATTAATCAAAAGAGTGGTTTTGTATAAAAGATGTTATATGCATCATGCACAAACACCACCAGCCCGCGGAATTCATATATAGCTTTTACTGCTGTGATCACATACAATGTGAGGGTTGTATTAACTCCATAAAAGCAAGTAGATCTCCAACATAGAAGACAAGCAGTAATTCAGTTATTTCCATTTCGCATTGCAAAAAGCAAAGGCAGAGAAATTTTTGGACTGATGCTTACATGGAATGGCGATTAGCTGTTAGGCATTCCTGTTGATGGGAATTACAAAAAGATGACATGTGCAGCATGTGACATAACCGTGTCATGCCTACATTGCTCCACTATTATCGGTTATCGACGGATATGTATAAAAAACAACCTACACAGAAACTGAAGAAATTCAATAAAAGACTCATGTTTTAAAAAATGTATATTGTGAAGGTAACCAATATTAATTCACGATTAAGGTGACTGGACAAAATCGTTGTAACACACGAAACAACACAGCACCTTATCAGCGCCATTTAGTGTACGACATCGTATCATCTACTGCCAACAGATTGCATGAACTTAAGTTTTATTCCGCCACAGTATCCATACACGAAAAACAAAATACCCTTACCCATGAACCAAGTTGGAAGCGAAGTCTGAAACTGATGATCCCTCAGAAAGACGAAAAAGATTTAACTCAGCATCCAGCTGGCTCCAGATGATTTGAAAACGATTTGCATGTTACTGGCAAACTTAGGAATTGAACACACCCTGCCAGTTGTTGACAGCAGCTCAGATGTTACTAATGGGGATGTCGCCACTCCTGAACCCATTAACTGAAACAATAACTTATATTTCCATTGATCGTGACTGGGCCAAATATCTCATGAAATAAGTGTCAAATGAAAAAAACTACAATGAACAAAACTTGTCTGGCTTGAAGGAGGAAACGAAATGGCGCTATGATTGGCCCACTAGATGGCACTGCCATAGGTCAAACGGATATCAACTGCGTTTTTTAAAATAGAAAACCCCATTTTTTATTACATATTCGTGTAGTACGTAAAGAAATATGAATGTTTTAGTTGGACCACTTTTTTCGTTTTGTGACAGATGGCGCTGTAGTAGTTACAAACATATGGCTAACAATTTTAGATGAACAGTTGGTAACAGGTAGGTTTTTTAAATTAAAATACAGAACATAGGTAGCGGTATGTTTCAACATTTTATTTCAGTGGCTTCCAAGTGATTCATGCACCTTTGTCAACTTATCATTTCTGAGAACGCATGCTGTTACAGCGTGATTACCTGTAAATACCACATTAATGCAATAAATGCTCAAAATGATGTCCTTCAACCCCAATGCATTTGGCAATACGTGTAACGACATTCCTCTCAACAGCAAATAGTTCGCCTTCCGTAATATTTGCACATACATTGACAATGCGCTGACGCATGTTGTCAGGCGTTGTCTGTGGATCAAGATAGCAAATATCCTTCAACTTTCCCCACAGAAAGAAATCCGGAGACGTCAGCTCTGGTGAACGTGGGAGCCATGGTGTGGTGCTTCGAAGACCAATCCACCTGTCATGAAATATGCTATTCAATACCGCTTCGACCGCATGCAGGCAATGTGCCAGATATCCATCATGTTGGAAGTACATCGCCATTCTGTCATGCAGTGAAACATCTTGTAGGAACATTGGTAGAACATTACGTAGGAAATCAGCATACATTGCACCATTTAGATGACCATCGATAAAATGGGAGCCAACTATCCTTCGTTCCATAATGCCGCACCATAAATTAACCCACCAAGGTCGCTGATGTTCCACTTGTCGCAGCCATCGTGGATTTTCCGTTGCCCAATATTGCATATAATGCCAGTTTACGTTGCCGCTGTTGGTGAATGACGCTTCATCCCTAAATACAACGCATACAAAAAATCTGTCATCATCCCGTAATTTCTCTTGTGCCCAGTGGCAGAACTATACACGACGTTCAAAGTCGTCGCCATGCAATTCCTGGTGCATAGAAATAAGGTACGGGTGCAATCGATGTTGATGTAGCATTCTCAACACCGATGTTTTTGAGATACCAGATTCTCGCGCAGTTTGTTTCCTGCTGATACGCGTATTAGCCGCGACAGAAGCTAAAACCCCTACTTGGGCATCATCATTTGTTGCAGGTCGTGGTTGACGTTTCACATGTGGCTGAACACCCTGTTTCCTTAAATAACATAACTATCCGGCGAACGGTCCGGACACTTGGATGATGTCGTCCGGGATACCGAGCAGCATACATAGCACACGCCTGCTGGGCATTTTGATCACAATAGCCGTACATCAACACTATATCGACCTTTTCCGCAATTGGTAAACGGTCCATTTTAAAACGGGTAATGTATGACGAAGCTAATACCGTCCGCACTGGCGGAATGTTACGTGATACCACGTTTGTGACTATTACAGCGCCATCTGTCACAAAGCGAAAAAAGTGGTCCAACTAAAAGATTCATATTTCTTTACGTACTACATGAATCTGTAATAAAAAATGGGGATTCCTATTTAAAAAACGTATTTGGTATCTGTTTGACCTACGGCAGTGCCATCTTGCGGGCCAACCATAGCTCCATCTTGTTTCCCCCTTCAAGCTAGACGAGTTTCGTTCTTTGTAGTTTTTTCGTTTGGTGCTTATTTCATGAGATATTTGGCCCAGTCACTAATAATGGACCACCCTGTATATATATAATTGCCGCAGCTTGATGAAACATTTTGTGTGTGCTTCCATGTTTAGTATTCTAACAAGCATGATTATTGAAGGTTGGCAGTAGATCAATTTTCTGAAGATTTAAATTTATTAAACACACTGTCCAAGAACACCGAGAGGACCTGAAGAGAGAACGAGTGACAGATGAAAAGACAGCTCAGGTTTATCTATTACAATATGGTATCAGAAGGAAGATAACAGTTTAATTCCACATGGTTTCACAGATATTGTTTCTTCCAAGAGAAACAGGCTGACTAACAGCGAAAGAAAAACTGTTTATGAAACAAAAGTATAGGCTTACTGTTTTTTTAGGGTCTCATAGTAACCAGGATATTAAACTGCAAGGAAGATAAATAGATCTGAAGGCAATGTACATCACTAGAGGAGAGTAGGAGAGGCATAGTTCTTTTCAAGACATGGTTTAAGATGATGAATGAAAACCCCTGGGAGAAGATAGTTATCAGTCTCTTGGCTCTTGGGACATATAGTATCACAAACTTTTATCTACATGGTCAGTTTTCGGCAATGCTAGTGGAAGGCACATACAAAGTGAAAACTGCTGCCAGCAGCATGCAGGTATACTGAGGAAAGTAAAGGGGAAGAAAGAGGGAAACACATAATTTAATGCATATATTATTAATTACCAAATTAACTTACTTTAGACCTGCAACAAGTACTTCCTACTACAAAATCAAGCACATGACCAGCTGGTTATTTGAGGTAACTATAGTGCTACAGTCATAGTTTGTGTGACTGGGAAGCATGTAAGTTTACCTTAAGAAAGCTGGAAGAGGACATCACAAGATCATAAACTGCCTCAAGAAACATTTGAAGGAACTGAATCTACCTGGCAAGTATATAATAACAACAACAAAAACAATAACAATAATAATAATAAGTAGCAACTGTGGTGGCGAAAAACAAAATCTAATCAGCTGTTTATTTTCGGCTATATCATGTGGCCAGAAATCACTTTTACACTGTAGGACATTGCTTTTCCATTCCCATGTATAGTTTTTTCGACCTCTGACTAAACTTGCAGCCGCATAAATTCAGCCCACTCTTCTAATATTTCGGCTGAATATCGTCCAGCCATCTTCAGAGTGAGCCAAGGTGACTGACGCTCCAGCACTTGCTCTGTTCTTTTAAACCCCAGGACTGAACAACTGTGGCCAAACATACACAAGGCGCCAGAGACGTTGATGGGCTGCAAAGAAGTGTAACATATGCATGGAAATTAAATCTATGACTGCGCAGTCGATCCACACAGTGATATCGATGTGTCAGAGAGAGCTGCACCATTGCGACGTCTTTGTGATTTAATTACAGAAATTGCCGGATTTTCACGATTTGTCCAAGCTGAAGCCACTATCTCTATTAATTAAATTCGTCGCCAACCGAATTTCAATTGCTTCTTTCACTACTGAGTCCCAGAAAGATGAAATCGAGACTAAAATTTCGACATTATCGTACAACATAGAGTGCCAAGTGTCAATGCAGCGCTCCACCACTGAAGATTTGTTAGGTGGTGGAACACTGAATTTACACAAAAACACTGAGTACAACTTCAAAAAAAATTAAGTGACTTATTGACGATGGTTAATTAAACTCAGAAGAACCTTCACTTTCAAGTTTCAAAATTTCCCTTAAAATCATGTAAGCAGATGTAGCTATAAGCAGAAGCTAATGTAGTCTCAGTTGGTTATTTCAAACTCCTTAGGTTTTAAATTGTAAAGTCCAACTGAAGAATTAACACATCATCCATGTCTAAAGACTTTTAATGACTATCATAGCACAATGTATTTAAGTAGTGAGTAATGACAATACGGTAACCTGCACTGAATATCAGTAAGTCAGGTTTGGCAGGCATTAGCCTCCTTGAGTTCTGTTTGAGGTACTTTAAATCTTCCAGAAAACGGTACTATAGGCTTAGAGCTGCAGTAATTATGATGAAGAACACTGCTAGCATTTGGTATATTGTTAACAATGATTCTCCTAGTACGATCAACATGCAGCTCAACTGAAAATAATCTAATTTTCTTTTCAATTTCAAAAACCTGTCGCACACAAATATGATACTGGCAGCATGCAAGTTTCCTGTATGGACCAAATCTAGTTTCCTGATCATATGTCTGAAATTTATAGGCAATAAATACTCCCAGTCCAGTTTCTTAATGCAGGAAGCTGAAATATGGCTTGGGTGGTATGTTTGAGAGCACAAAGTTGCCATGACCCAGCACTTAGATCTTATCATTGTTACAACCAAACTTAAACGCTGTGAGGAACGTTTTTCTTTGATCTAAAGTTCTGCTACTGAGGGGTTACTGGAGTCTATTGTAGAGCTTAATACATCTGACAGCACTTCTAAGATTCATGGCACTCAATCACAAAATGATTATCTGTAAAAGATAAGCTGTTTCTTTTTTAAATCTTGAATGGTGTTGGAAGAGGCGGTATGTGAAAAGCAGCATCACATTCCACAACACAGATATTTATAATTAGAATTGCTCTAATGGCTGGATAAATGATGTGTTACAAGACATGGTTTTGATTCATATGAAGCTGGCCACTGCGGCAGAGGTGTTCTAGGCGCTTCAGTCCAGAACTGCTTTGCTGCCAGGTTCGAATCTTGCCTCGGGCATGGATGTGTGAGATGTCCTTAGGTTAGTTAGGTTCAAGTAGTTCTATGTCTAGGGCACTGATGAGGTCAGATATTAAGTCCCATAGCGCTTAGAGCCATTTTTGATTCATATGACGAACTTCTACTAGAAGTGTGCGGGTCACAAACATTCACGACCATTCTGAACCTTGTCAGTTAGCTTAAGACAGTCATAATTAGACACTACAAAAATGGCATGACTAATTGCCTTCTGTATTTCATAGAGGAAGTTACTCACAACCACCACAACCACACTGGTAAACTATCAGTTACTGATCAGTCAATAATGCAGTTCTTCATAAAAGGCAACTGAACCTCCAAGTTCAGGCTTATCAATGACAAGAATAACGATATCGCTTTTCTTAGTGGAATTCAACGACACAAACCTATAATGGTGTGTGCACTCCAAAAATTTTCTCAACAGTTTTTAAAAAAAAATGTGCCTGTATGCCCGCACAACCAAGCAAAAATTGTGAAAAAATGTGACAAATGTGAGTGATTATAGAATGGCTCAGTCTATCGATAGATATTGTGATGACAACAGAACCTTCTAAGTGATGCTGTATACTATGAAGATAGTACAGGACTACACAGCAGCAAACGTTCACTGCTGAGAATGAGCATTCGTTCAGTTATTTCCTTTCCAAAATGCAAATAGAGAGGAATTTTCTAGTCTTCTCTTGACATCCAACAGCGATATGCTTTACAGCAGTAACTGCATTGTGCCTTCATCACTGCACTAGATTCCAATAGTGGCAGATAATTATAAAAAAAGCATTAAATAAAAACTGAGGAAATTCTGTGGAAGATTAATATTTCAAAGGACGTGTATTGTAAAGACTGCTGGCTCTAGGCAAATAGTATTATTTCGCAACTGAGGTGTCTGAGTCGATGCAAACAACACAAGTAGAATATTTTGTGGTTTCCAGCTCGTTTTATTCTAAGAAAAATGCCATAAATTACAAAATTCCTTCAAAATTTCGCGTTTTGTGTCTTTTTTCTATAGAAAAAATAACCCAGAACTACAAAATATATCTACTATGGTACTTTCTTTCAACTCATCACCTGTATCCTAATAGAATAGATAACTATATGTGTAGAGAAATGGTCATATTTAGGTATAATTATATATATATATATATATATATATATATATATATATATATACATACATACATACATATACATATCTGTAGTAAGTGGGCATGTTGAGTGCACTTGGTGGAGAATAAAAGTGGTGTAAGTGCATTGGCGAGTAAAAGTAGTAATATTAAATAATTTCAAGTAACCTATAAATACCTGATCTTGAAATTCATTATTACCATTCATTTTCTTCACTCCACTGAGTCTCAATTTAAAGTGTCCATCTTCAAAATATTGAAAATTTCAATTAGTAAAAAATTTCAAAGATCTGTGTGGTAAATAATCAAACTCGTCATTACCCTCAGTACAAAGTTTCCCTATGTATCTAGTACTCAAAAATTCGCATCCAGTTATGTTATACAAAACTGTACAACATTTACAACCTTTAGTTCACTTAGAATTGCTTCCATTATTGAGCTAGTTAAGTAGGGACTGCCTTTAGAGAGTACAAATTTTTGTAAATGAAGTTTAAATTTAGTTTATAATAGCAAAATTCCGTAGCATATCAGAGAAAGGTGGAGGACTTTTGGTTTCTTGCTTTTTTTCTTATTTTCACCCTTCAGATTTTTTCTGGTGCTGCTGATGTGCAACTTTTTGTCTGTGATACTGCTGCTGTTTCACTTTCTTATGCTTGTAGATTGGTGAACTGCCAGATGATAGCTGACAGTTTAGCTGCCAGATGTTCTCAAAGAATTAACAACAGCAAATCATTTAGTACTGGCTGACCGAGCCATTAGATAAAGCACCAGCTTGGCCTATAAGGACTAGCAAAAACCATTTACAACATGTATATACAGTTGTCAATCCAAGTGGCAAAGTTGGTTCCAGAAGAAAACGTGAGACATCTTTTAGTGATTTCCTGAACTAAGACCGTGTGATAACTTTTGTGGAAGTGGTGTAGTTGAAACTGTGGTTTGATAGCAAGAAGCGGGTGTGGCAGCACTGTATCGGTCACACGCATTCCCAAATTGGTCAGCTGAGTCTGTTCTCTCACACAGGCATACAATAGGCATACAATAGGACTGCTTTTGAGCACCAGGATAGGTCTATTTTTGTTTATTTCTCAGCCAAATATTAAACAATTTTAAAAATTGAAAAAGTTTTCGCAATCTACATGAGAACAGGTATCTGGAAAAATAAGAATAAATAAAAATGTATATAATCCTCTAACTGACCAAATAAATTTTTTATCTGTCATTCTCAAAATGCTTTTCAAAGGAAATATTTTATATTCATTTATATAATTAAAAATTTACAGACATCTTATGCTGTGTGTCATTTGAGATTTTTGTTACCATATATAATACATGCGCAAGGTTCCTGCAGGAATTTTATCATTAAAACATATACATAAAGTTTCATCACTTTTTTTTGAGTGGCAACTACATAGCTTCTATGAATAATATTTTTGATGTAAATTGGATAATTCATTATGAAATTTTATGGATTTATGTCAACAGTGCCTTTCAGTTGTGTAACATGTCTAAAATCTAGACCAGAATTGTAGACCTCCAAATAATTATTTGGTGACAGCAAGTTCCACAGTTCTTGTAGAAAAATTCATTTCTTGTATTCATCAGATATAGTGTGCATAGCTTAACATGATCAAGTAATGATAAATCAGACAACTGATTAGTTTTTCGATTTGTATAAAACGAAACAGATAAAAAGGAAGGTATATCAAATTCTGCTCAGCTATAGAAGTTCATAATACCTAACTCAAAATTCATTGTACTACACAAAATCAGCGACTTCCAGAGTTTGTAGTTCATAAAACGATATCGGAATATTTCGATTGACAGAATATTTTCTCACTGTTGAAGCACATAATTAGGTTCCATCTAACTACAGGTACATGAAGCTCCATAGAGTCTACAACAATTCTACCTTCATTGGGAAGACTATCTTTTATTTCAATTACAGTATCATTAAAATCAGCCCATCTAAGAACAGCATCTACAGCACTTGAAGATCATGTAAAAATCGCAGAAAGATCAACCTCAAACATGACCATTCCAAGTCGAAAAGCACTGCATTTTTCTTGCTCTTCATTTTTCCATATTTAAGTATATGACCATCCATGTTTATTTTATCACCAAAGAATTAATCCAAATGCAACAAAACTAATGATTAAATAAAAGGATGTACAATTCCAGATAAAACATTACTTCTTTTCTATATCATTATATTGTCAAAAAGCATTGTCATACAAGTATTGACTGATTTTTATTGTATTTTCCATTGTATGTTGGTTAATCTGATCCACCAGCTTCAACAATCCTGAAGCTCATGTACACTTGAGCATGATTAGGATGATGCCATCCATCTCCTATATGGTTGGTTATTTCACTATCCTCATAAAAGAGATTTAGATTATATTTACTTTTCTCATTCACAAGGAATGAGTAAAACTGATAGCTTTCAGTCTCATTGATTTCATAAAGAAAAAATTTTATCAGGCCAATTCTACAGAAAGTGTCACACAAGCTTCATTGAAGTCAAATAAATCATCATTTTGAACAGTTATAGTTATTCATAATTTCAGAATAGTACCAAAACCTGGAATATATATAGCATAGTTTGGTTCACGAAATAATGGTCAATCAAATTCAGCATTAGCTTGAATGAAGAAATAATTTTATTTACTTGATGAATATGATCAGTACACATCACAAACATTGCATCAGCCAATTTTAGGCACATCTTTAGCAACTGTCTTTTAATTACCTAGAATAGTGTGGTCTCTAAATCCTAGGACACTTCCAATACTATCACCTACATCAGTATAAAATTTACTATCATTTTCAATAGTAGCTCTATTTAAAATTTCATGTTCCTTAATCTATTTCACTTTTCGAATGAATAAACTATTCTATGCTTTTCAAAGTACATTAACCAGCGGAAATTTCTATTTCCTCTTTGTCACAATACAATTTATTATTTTTCGACATGATATTTGGAATTAAAAATGTTGTATAAATGCCAACAACTGCAACATTACTAAAGCTATCCGATAAAGGTAAAGACTATCTTCTTTTGAGGACAAATTACAAATCATCTGAAACAGTTAACTCATTTACTACTAATAAAAATATTGTTAATTAAATGAAAACTGATTGGGAACCAAAAACAAGAATTCCAGAGGAGATATCCAAGCTCTTCTCTAAATCCATTTGATATGGAATACCAGAGCCAAGAAGATATGGACAAGCAACATTAATGACTGACAATTTATTCTAGCTCTGAGATTCTCAGATTGGAATGAAAGCAGTCATCTGTATGTTTACTCTAAAAGCTTAGATCAGCCAAAATATCAAAAATTTATAAATATTAATGCAAAGGTCACTACTTTTTTCGAAAGTAATTATGATATCATACTACTTGATCACTATCAAGATAATTCACTTGTAGTATTTGATGATTTCATTCTCGAAAATAAGTATGTGGTTAAAGGATATTTTAGTAGAGGCAGACATAAAGAAATAGACTGTCATCATTTAGTGCAGACATATTTAGAAATAACAAAGTAATTAGTGAGAGATAATTTGAACTTTAAAATATAATTAGACAGGATACAGATTTAAATGAAATTTACCATGCATTTGTTGGTACTGACTTAAAATTTGATGATTTAAAAAAAATATTGTAGCAAATGCTGGAATGAATATCAATTCGGATTTTTTTCTGATAGTCATGACTAGGAAATCTAACGAAGGACAACACATATTTCAAATTTAAAATTTTTTACATATCGAAATGTTAAACAAAAATATTTAATTAATAAGTTTTTGTCTATAGTAAATTTCGTCAAAATATGACTGTCTGAAACACCATGGTACACAGAATGCGTATGACCCAGAAGATGTTAAAAAAAGCTGAACAGAATAACAAAAATCTAAGAATTGAAGAAATACTTCAAGCTTTGGAAGTACCAAACATGAAGAGAATACAAAAAACATAAAAGAGGAAATCAGCCTGTTATTGGTGCAGTCGAGCAGGTAAAGCACGAAATTTAAGGTTGATGTGATAATCTGTTGAAAGCTGTCCAAGAAAACAGAAAAAAATTGAAAAACAAATGTCTCCATATCATGAAAATGTAACACCAATTAAACAATACCAAAACCCACATCATGAATGGTCTGATGGGAACAGTGCGACACATGTCTACACATTCAGTCAATCAGAAATACATGCTACTCTGAATAAATATGAAGAAGAGGACAAATTAAAACAATATGAAAGTCCACACTTTGATTACACATTATGTGAATCAGATATACAAACTGCTCTGAATAAATACAAAGCAAAGAAAAAAATAGAAAAATTAAAATGTGAATGACAGGATGAAGACACAAAAGCACTAAACACATATTACTTAAAAAATAATAAAGTACATCAACCACAGTGAAGATAAAATTTTTGGATTGAGACCTGTTGCCAATTTTAAATTTACAGGTTCTTTGACATCTGAATTCGATGAAGATAAATTAAAATTTGGTGAAGAAGGATGTGAAGGTATAGATAGACTGATGAATCTTTTAACTATAAAACAGATCACTATAGATGACAAACGTAAAATCTGATGCAGTTGATTTATCAAATTATGCTGATGTATTTTACCATTCAAGAGCATTACATTCTAATGCTACCCTAAATAAAATAAAATCAAGTGAAGGCAAAATATGAAAAAGATTGGTAAAAGAAATTATTGGCGTGTATTTCCCTAAATTAAAAGTAGATTTAGACGCAAGTTTCGATGAGAAAGCAGGCGAACCAACTGAATATGTTTGGAAAAGTGATGTACAAGAATTAATCAACAGATTAGCAGTAATTCATGGAGAAGAATTGCATGGAAAGAAATCCTGTCATAATGGAAATAGAAATAACACAGGTGTTAACAAATAAATTTAGTGACATCATTAACAATCCAAAAGGAATACTGTACCTGGTTAGGTTTTTGAACAACTTGCAACACAAATTTGGGAAAAAAGGAAAAATATGGAAAAGGGTTAGGTACCACTTCGATTAATGTATTTCCTGTTTAACTACAGCTTTCAGTCACATTTTGTAACCAAAACAGACAAAAAATTTGCTAGAGAACGTCAAGGAATTCATCTATTAGATGAAGCACTTAAACAGCATGACACTGCATATAAAAACCATACAGATTAAGAGAAGAGACATGAAGCAGATAAACTACTTCAACAGACAGCAGAAAAGAGACTGCATAATTCTGACACTTAATCGACAGAAAAATTGGGTGCAACTGAAGTTCTCAATTAGAAGAGTAATGTATAAAAAAAGAAAATGGTGAATGGACTTAGATTTTGTGAAAATGGTTAATGATTGTGAAAATGTTCCTACTCAAACTTTATTCTGTATACATTAATAATTTCAGCACTAATTTCAAATTGCTACATAGTAGCAAAAGTGAATCAAAAGCAATAAAAATTAAACTGAATCAGGAACAGTTACATAGTACTGATAATATTTTAACTGATGCTCAAAAAAAGGAAGAGAGATAAAAATACTGGTAAAAATTTGAGAATAACAGTATATATACCTGTTGCAAAGAATATACTGAATATCTTCCAAAACAGAAAAAAGGTGCTCGATTAACACAACACAAAGCACGATTTCTTCCACTACATTTTACAGTATTATCATGTTTAGCTGCTGCTGGTTCATTAGCTGTCACAATAGCTGCTGTTGCAAATGCAGTTATAAATAATAAGGTGAAAAAGAATCTTAAGAACAAATAGCTGTAATAGACCAATGGAAAAAGGTTCAGGGTTAATAACGACATCCCAAAACATAATTAGTATGTATCCTAATGCATTAAATAATTTCGATATAGAGAAACTTGCTAAAACATTAAAAACTAAACACTTTCATAGTTTGTTCCTGACTGATGAATTACCAGACAATCCAAAAAATATCGATAGTGGCGTAATAAATTTGAATACATCTGATCATGGTGGTACACGCTGGATTTGTTATTAAGAGACGAATAATATAATAATTGTTCATTCGGTGGCAACATACCAAAACAACTACTTAACTATTGGGGAAAGATGAACTAGTTTCGAGGAATATAAAATTTTGATTTTATTTCTGGTCATTTGTGTATGTTTTATTACAGCTGGTATCAGATAATTATAAATTTAATATTTTAAACCTAAGAAAAGTGTATTTTTGGAAATGAGATAAATGAACAAAGTATTGCAAAAATAAAGTCTGGAGAGTTACAAAAAAAGAATGATAAAAATGAAAATGTTAACCAAATAGAGTTAAGCAATTTCAAAAAGAATTACAAAATATTTTTGAAGTAAATAAAGAACTTAATAATTTTCAAGGGAGCAGATTAGCAGATGTAAGCAATCCTGCATGTTATGATGCAATTACTAAATAATATTTACAAAACTAATTACATAATCATGCTTTGCATTCAGTTCCTATGGACAATCCTGTTACCAAATCTGAGTACTCAAGTATTCCAACACAATTCAATAACAATGTTACCACAACATATCCCAATGAAAATATTACTCAGATTCATATAACTGTAACACACAGAAAATAATTACTTTAAAAAAAGGGAAGTAGATAAAACCTTTCAAATTACTTGTAAAAGCCAGATTTAACTCCATATGTACACGAATTGTGCTGCCTTCTAAATAGAATGTGTTACAACTATAACTTGAAATTTCATTTTGTTACTGGTAATGAAGTACTAAAATACATATTTCAGTATGATATAAAAATTCAGAGAACTTTTATTTTTGAAGCCAATGTAAATGGTGTCCTTTCACCTACTGATTTCAAACTAAAGATAAAAATGATATACTGATGATGAACTGCAAATTTTATATCCTATTCTACTAAATAATCCACAACTTAAACGAAAATGAAAGATAAAATTTTAACATTTCTAAATTAGTCTGTTAAAACTATACCTGCTTCAGATGAATTACTGGTGTTTGGTTTATTTGATTTAGAATCAAATTACATAAACCAATGAGAGAAGATTTTAAAAGGATATATGTCATTTCTCTTGCTACAGACTATTTATAGCAGGCTGATGTAGCAGAAACAAACTCAAACAACTCGAAAGGAATTCCAAAAATAAGTAATGGTTATCAGTATTTATTAACAGTTATCGATATTTCTCAGAATTTGCATGGGCTTTTACAGTCATGGACAAACTGGGTAAAATGTATCTAATGATTCTAAAAAATATTTACAGTGAAATTTCCAAGAAATTTACAGGCACATGTTGGTATAGAATTCTACAATAAAGAATTTTAAGGACTTATAAAAAATATAATATTATTCATTATTCAATATTTATTAAATTAAAAGTATCTGTTACTGACAGATTTAATACAACACTAAAATAAATAAAAATGTGAATGAGATTTACTCTTCAAGGAAATTATAATTGGTTTTACTTAGTTACAAAACTTGTTAACAAATACAAAATACAATACATTCAACAATAAGAATGAAGCCAATGGGAGTTAATCACAAACGTTTCACGCCAATAGCTATTGTATCTAATGATAAATCAAAATTAAAATGGGAGATAAAGCTAGAATTAGTATACATAAAAGAATTTCCGACGAAAAGTCATGCTGCTAACTGGAAAAAAGAAATTTTCGAAATTGAAAATGTAATTTTTTCCAAACCAATCACATACATACTGAAGAGAATTGATGGAGAAGAAACGAAAGGAAATTTTTATGAAGAGGAGCTACAGAAAATTATTTATCCTGATATATATCTCGTTGAAAAAGTTTTGAGAAAGCAAGGAGACATGTCAAGTGGTTGAGTTTTTATAATTCACATAACAGTCGGTTAAATGAAGATAATTGTATTTTATGAAAGGTACTTTACATCTTGTAAAAGTTGTGGCTCAGTATATCCAGTAATTAATGAAAAGTAATTTCTGTAAAAATTAGTATTCTGATTCAATTCTTCTTTCATTTTATTGTACAAGTTAGTTGAGTTGTATTGATATATCGTTTGTGAATACTTTAAAAAAAGGGGCTACCGATACTAGAATATTACATTTGGGTTAATTCCTCTTAAAATATTTACTGACACATTCCATATCTTCTTATTTCACATAATTGTATATTCTTTTGATATAGGAAGTCCTGTTAGTGCTTTTCTAGCCACATTAGGCTCATCTGGATATTCCTTGTGGATTTCAGGAGTAATTGGAGCTAGTTTCTGTCTTAGGTAGGTTACCTAACACAATTTTATTAATTATCTTGTTTAGTTTAGTAGTAGGCTCTACAGTGATAACAGGCTGATACTGGAGTCCTGTCATATAACTTATTTTTAATTTCATCATTATTGAGATTATGTTTGTGTTATAATGAATTATTTTGTTCAACTAAACGCTGTATGTAATGATTTTTATCATCAAATGTTGTATTGTATAGTTCTGTACCTTTTCAATCCTGAAGCACTTACAAGCAGATTTAAATTTTTCTTCAATCACTTCATAGTTAATACTCTCTTTTGGTCTCTACAGAATAAAATCACCACATTTTTTCCTGTGCTGTATGGAGATAATCTAGATTTGATTAACTTGACTGTTGTTCCCCCAACTTTGAAGAAATGATCTTTTTGCAGTTTATTCGTGGTGATGATGTATATGATATAAATCAGTTGTACTTTAGATATTTTATATTTTACCTATCTTAGTTTTTTTACTCTTTGCTTTCTCTTCTTATAGCTGTATAGCAGGCTGGTGTTTTTATTCTTGTTCTATTTTAGTTGGTTTTAAAATTCTGTAGCTTGTTGATCGATATTTCTTGAGATTTAATGACTTTGTATTCTTTTGTGTTGTTAAGATAAGCATGTCATAGTTATTCCAGAGTGATATAAAAATCTTTCATTTCTTTAGCAACTTTCCTTCATAAATTCATTACAATTTTTTTTTAAATTCTACCTGATAGTGGAATCCAAGTTCTTCATTTAACTTATTTTGAGTTACTTGTCTTGCTTCATTTTGAATTAATCGTATAATAAAGCTAATGGGTAATTATATGTAATTTGAGTATCATATGGGTTGTATTTTTTTAAGGATTTAATGAAACTTTTTGTGATTTTAAAATCTGAGGATACACTCAGATCCTCTGCATAACTGTTGTGAATAAAATATAAAATATCTTTAGTAATCAATACATTTTTCTGTTCAAATATTGGAACACAAATATCTTTGACCCAAGTACCTAAATTTAATTGAAAGTTGTTATGGTTAATGAACTCAAATATATTAATGCGTTCTGAAGACTGTCTAAACGTTCACTTCATTATAGGTGCTACTTGGAATGGACTCCATTCATAAAGAAGTAAAATTTAGTGAGGAAAATTATTTTGGATGTAATTGTATTATAAAGCAAAAGGATCATTACATATAATTTCATAAAAATTTATTAAAATATAACTTAATTTTATTATTTTTCTCAGGGCTTGTGGTGCTAGAGCCTATCTAATTGATTATTATATTTTATTTAGATATAATCAATATATTAATTATGTAAACATTTAACTAAATTTCTTTTAATTTTTATTAATTTTAAGGGACTTGTGTTGTACAGTTGAAATACCATAATGAATACAACATAATTAACCTTCCTAGTTCAATAATTGCAGAGGGTCACTTTTTAATTCTTGTGATTCCATAAAAAACACACAAAATAACTTATGTGATCAACACATTCCTTTATAGTGAGGAAAATATATATTATTGTTGGGGGAATTTCTCCCCACCATGAAAATCCATGTAAATGCAAGGGTTCAAATTTTTAACATCTTGGAAATCATTTACTTTGCAGTTTTTCAGTCTCTAGTAACCTGGATAACATTCCTACCAGGTCATTACAATTTGCCTGAAGGTTTTTTGAGAGTAATTCAACATAAAATTATCTGTAGAGTTTGTAAGGGAATTCATGATAAATTAAATTGTGATACTTTATCATCATCGAAACTTAACTAAAAATTTCATAAGAGAATTTCAAGATTAATTTTATTGGTTATATACAAATGAAGGAATGAAAAATTGTCTGAAGTTTTCATAAGAGATCATCAGGATAAAGTCGTTTGGAGTTTTATTTCGTATGATCATAAATTATCTGAATATTTTATGAGAGAATTTGAAGGCAAGTTAGACCAGGCTGAGCAACAGTTATCAGTAGATGTTAAGGTGGAATTTCAAGATACAATACGTTGGAATGCTATATCAGCACTGCAAAATTTATCTGAGGACATTATGAGAGAGTTTCAAGATAAATTAAACTGAGAGGATCTATGAAGTGATCAAATATCATCTGAAGGTTTTATAATAGAATTTAAAGATAAAGGTAATTTGGATACCATTTTAATATATCTAATCTTATCTGGATCGTTCAAAAAAAAAATAATGTCTTATGAAATAATATTGTGGCCCAAGGGCAGTGACTGTTTTATATGTGTAATCGATCAGAATCATCAGTTCATGAAACTAAAGTGTAATCATATGTTTGATGAAGAACATGTTGTGAAATAGTTAACAGATCATTCTTCTTGTCCAAAGTGTAGAAATGTTATCAAAACAGTATTCATGGAACCTGCAATATTATAAGTAACGAAATACAAAATTTTCTGAGGCTGGTAACACAGTTGCTGTTATACAAATCCATTCAGTCAGATGGAGAGTAATTATATCATCAATCAGTTCTTCTTGTGTCTAATCACTGAAAATATTAAAATAATGACAGCCAACAATGCATAAATTTTCTCTCTTTCTCTTGTACAAGTTTATTTAGTTAGGATGATAATTGGGTCTCGAAAGTTCTTCATAATATGGATGTATATGTCTAAAATTGTTCAGTTGTTTTTGTGAGCTTCTTCATTGTATGTAATCACATAATAATTATATTCATAGTCATCATCAAACAATTTTAAATTTTCATCAAATGTCTATGGAACAATACTTGGAGCTGTATCTTCAATTACATTATTTCTTTGTGTTAACAATTCTATAGATAAATCAAATCTTTTACATGATTTTTATATGTAATTATCCTTAAATTTATTCAGATATTTTAAATGATTTACTTGAATTTTCTTCTGTATGGTCTATTAGACCTTCATGTAGCTGCTTTACATCATCCTTTATTCTATATTCTCCATGTTTATGAATAAAGGCAAAATTTGACTCGTAAACCATTTTTTAAATGATTTAGCTTCCCCTTTTGTGATTTTGAACTAACGAATATACATGAGATTCATTTATAAATATTGTGCAAGGTTGTGAATTTTATGGAGTACCTTAATCAGGGATCCCTTATGATCATCTACAGCATTTACAGATTTTTCATATTCTATAATTTCGGCGAAATCTTTAGCTTTAAACCAAGGATTATTCTTTTCATCAATAAACACATGTGGTTGCTTACCACTGGAAGCAAGCTTGTTGTTGCTGATGTCTAGAAATGCCTCTATTTAACAGAAAATTTTTATTAGAAATATTATTTAGATTCATCAAATCTTGTAATATTTTAAGTATATATCAGTGTTGGTATTTCTACTATTGTTGTTTGTGAAAATAGTAGTAGCAGATGATAGGAGTAAAGCAATAAAATATTGTAGTTGTTTTGAGGTTTCCTCAACAACTGAAGAAACTTAAGTGAGTCATGGTGCACTCCGAGAAACATTTATGTTATTTCAGTTAACTCATAATGTTGATATAAATCGTGAGTTAAATTAACAGCCTTTAAATTTGATGAATAGGCTTGGAGTGAAAGATATATTTGGTACGTATAGAACCATTATGTATAAAGTGAATGAAAAATATAAAATGAAATGTAAAGGAGCAAACAAAAATTGTTAGAAGTAACAGAGGCAGCATTTTTTATAGAAAAAATATATTGATATCCAGTCAATCATAATAGGAATAATCCTGATATTTTAATTAAAAGTAAGACACAAATACATATATATGAAATAGCTGATCACCCATGGGCCAAAGATCTAGATGGAATAGGTAATGCGTTAACTCATGTTTTTTTCCAAATATGATTTTTTTCCAATAATGATCCAGTAGAGATACATGAGATACAGTAGGGATACTTGAGATACATGAGCTATGATACTTGGAGATTGATGGAAAATGCCAAAATGTTAATTAATGTACTAAGAATGTCTCTTTATTGTAATAGTTCAAATTAATAATTATCTCAAGATGATATCAATGCTATTAAAAGACTGTATGATAAAAAATATCTGTACCAAATACATAGTATACCAACTGTGCCATCTTAAATAGGTGAATCATTATATCAAATAAAGACGTTTGATTACTTGTTATTTGTGAATGGAATTTTATGTTTTTTATGAGAAGTGGGTGTCCTTAGGTAATGATGTGGAATCACAATAACTAATAGTTTACATTTTATGGCGAGATTTACAAAAAGTAGATTTAGTATATCAAAGACCAAGTGGCAATGTAGTGTTGTTTTTGGCAGTATGACATAAACAATATAATTATGTTCATTACAATTAGTCCCAAAATATCCAGCCGTAATCTGTTACAGAATTAAATAATGATTTTGTATTAAATGATATAGCAAATACGTACTCAGATAACATGTATATTCCTTAATAATTTTGTGCTGTGCACAGATGAGAGAGCCCAGTTCTAAAAATGAAATGTGTGGCTCTATAAACAGACAGTTTACTGGATTGCCAACAAGAATAAGTTCTGCATTCAGATACATTAATGGGCTGTTAATTTTTCAAGTAAAGTACATTTTATACATATAAGAAATGCACAAAAAAGTAGAGCTGGTACACCTGATTTATATTTATTTGCTACTGACTGCTATGAAACATCAGCATCTGTTCCAGAGGTAATAAATATATTAATCCTATTCAGACCCTGTGATCACAATTTTGTACAATAATTTTCACAACATCTTAGCTGCAATAGAAATATTTTTCCTCAATTGGGAGCTGATGTACACATTTGTGAATGTTCATCCTTTTCACCATGCACAAGTGCTGCCCTCTGTTGCGCAGTGCTATAAACATATCAACAGATTAATGTAACAGTGCAGAGCAGTTTGTGACCTTGAAAGTACCTGGGAGTGTTTGGTAAGCTATAACCCACAGTATAGTTGAGTACTGGTATTGTTGTTTTGCATGAACATTATAGAATGTTCGATTTATTTATTACAACAATCAATATTTCAAAATCATTCGTTTTAGTCAACAAAAAGAAGCTATGTTATTCTGTGTGCACAATTGTAGCCATGAGGTCTCAAGGACAATGTTTTACATAACATTGAGTATCTTGTGTTTCCTTCACACGAAGTGCCTGTTGGAACAGTTCCTTTTTATCCTGACGATTGTATGAGTTTTGACTGGGATTTATTCAAAACATATGAAGTATGTTGTATTACTAGGTATTGTCATGAGCAACAATTAGCAAAATAGACATAGCATTGAAGCTCCAGTTGATGTCAATGTCGTTAAGTCTACTGTAAATTATTATTTTAGGGAAATACCACTACTGATATTATTATTTGTGAATATTTCAGTTCTGTTCATCATGTCGAAGGAACAGTATTTCAACACTGAGCGAGATTCAGATGCCATTTTAGAGATGCTGCTGAATGTAGAGGTGTCAGATTTCGATTTATCATCAGATCAAGAATCAGTTCCTGATGTAGAATCCTACTGTACTTCAAGAGAGAAGGAAGTGAGAGTGGGGACTGACAAAATAAACAGGAGAGAAACCAATGATGAGTCAGCTGCAAATAATGAAAGTGGTGTGTGCAGTGACAATGATAACAACGATGGTTATATTCAAGACAGTGATCCACTTACCAACAATGAGCCCAGTGATGTAAAAAACATTTTGTCATATAAAAAGGACATCAAGTCGTGTCATTGTCCTCTCTCTATACTGGATTCATATTACGAATGGGAACATTGTATTGAAGAACAGGAAATACTTTCTCCTTCAACTTATTTCAGCAAGTACATTACCAATGATCTGTCCAGTACTATGGTTGATATAACAAACCTATATGCCTCGCAGAGTGGAACAGTTAGCAATTTCAAACAAACTACAGCAGTGGAACTCCAAATCTTGTTTGGGCTTCATATAATTATGGGAACTCAAAAATTTCCTAGAGTCCGAATGTATTGGGACACAACATTGGAAATGCAATTATTCTTGGACAGTATGCCCAGAAATAGATTCTTCCAACTCAAAACAAATTTACATCTTGTTAACAACATGACTATACCAGCAGACAATAAAGACAAGTTCTATAAAGTTCGGCCTGTATATACTGCCATCCGTAACAGATGTCGGGAGTTATTTGTGGAGGAAGAGCTTGCTATTGATGAGGCAATGATCCCATTCACAAGGAAGCTGTCAGTAAAACAGTATGTGAAGGGAAAGCCTTCTCCGTGGGGTATCAAAATGCACATGTTATGTGGTAAGAGTGGGCAAGCCTATGATTTTATTCTTTATCAGGGAGCATCGACTGAATGTCACACATCTTTGTTGAAGGAATTTGGCCAAGGTCCAACAGTAGTTTTACAATTAGCCCAGAAAATAAAAAACCAAATAGGGCATAATGTACATTTTGACAATTTCTTTTCTTCATACAAGCATTTCGAAGTGTTGAAACAAGAAAAATTTTGTTCTGCTGGAACTGTCAGAGTTCATCATTTTGCAAATCCTCCTCTAATACCAGATAAGGAGGCAATGAAGAAGGAAAGAGGATTTTCAAAAGAAATTTGTAGCGCAGATGACGTAACACTGGTAAAATTGGTTGACAACAAAACAGTTGTTCTAAACTCTAATTTTATTGGAAAAGGAGAAATTGACAAAGTTGAACACTAGGATGAAAAAGAAAGTAAATATGTTACTATCGATCTACTAGACATTGTAAAATGCTAAAACCATGACATGGGCAGAGTTGATCTTTTTGATCAATTGATGTCATACTACATAATTTTTATAAAGTCAAAGAAATGGACACTCAGAGCTATTTTCAATGCTGTAGATTTTGCTGTGGTACAGAGCTGGCTCAAATACAGGAAAAATGCCAATGCAGTTTGTCTACCAGCGAAGAAAATAATTGATCCCCTACACTTCTGTATGAAGCTGGCTGATGTTCTGGTGTTAAGTGGGATGGATACCTCGAATAGAAAGCGAAGCCAACCATCTGCCACACCTCCAGATACAACTGTTCAGAGACAATGAGGAGAAACTAGGCCTCCAGAAGAGATTCAGTATGATGGAACACAACACGTGCCTTTTCATGAAAGTGGTGCACTGCCTATCATATGCAAATTTCTGGGATGCAAGGGACAGTCACGAATAAAAAGTGAAAAATGTAATGTACATCTTTGTTTGTCAAAGGAAAAAAAACTGTTTCCGTTCATTTCATGTCAATTAGAACCACATAATGAACATAATTCCTGACTCATTTCATTTTTTAATAAAAACTATGGTGAATTTTGCATGTATTTTGTGTGTAAATGATTTCAAATTTATGTGTAATGTTTAAATGAATTAGTTTTGTTTGCTATGATTTCAGTGTTGATTGAGACCCAGTGTTCACAGATGTGTACAAATTTTTTTCGAAAATGGTAATATATCTTTTTATAAATGTTGCTTCTAAAATCATTAAAAAATCATCCAAGTCCATTACAGTATTTAAAAAAATTTTCCTTCCTCCAGAAAAAATTTGGGTCTGAAAGGGTTAAAAGGAACACTGCAAAAGCAAGAAAATTTCATAGTACATAAATTTTAACTATTTTCTATTTAAATGGAAACCTCAAGATGTATCAATCCAAAAATGTAAGTATTGCAAACCTGGTAAGTCAATTGGAAATTTTACTTCGCAGAAGTAAATGAAAGATGGTTATAAGACAATATGTAGACAACATACAAATAAATAGCATACAAGAATATATAATAACAAATGCATACATTGTGTATGTGGAGAAATCATTCCTGTATATTATTACATTAATCACTTCAAACGAAATCCAAGTGATGAACATTTGAAGATGTTATCAATTAAAGAGGATGAACAACAAATGAATGTGGTAACAAAAAAAAAATGTGTTGGTTGTCAAGAAATGAAAAAATATATTTTTTTATTCAAACCTATCAGATGAAGACAATTATTCAAAAACACATCAGAAACCTACTCTGGAAAATATCAAAAATAAGAAATCTGGGCGCAGCTCTAAGGCTGATGATCATTCTTCCAATTAGTTTTATTTTAGCATATCAAATTTTTATTTCTATTAAATAAGACAGTGAAATGGAGAATTTCATGATTGTTCAACTCTGTGATTATTGCAGAAGAAGTAATATGTTGAGATATAGTAAACTAAATACACCTCAGCTAATTACATTTATTAAGACACATCCTTGGAAACAATTACATTATTCTAAAATTGGAAATTTCGATGGAGTTTTTCAAAATAATAAAACTAACACGTTGGAAGAACCATTCGCTGTGTGCAAGGAGGACAGTCGCTATGATACTCCAACAAGCTGGACATCGTTATTCATGGGGTGTTCGCACTAATGTCCTACTGAGTCAGTGCCTTCAGATGTTTTCTTCATTTGGTTTCCTAAAACCGAACAAGGGAATGATACAAAAATTGGGCATGGGATGATTGTAAGAACCAAACCCAAGCCAAAGATGGAACAGCTTCATCGCTACCATCTATGCTATGAGAACAAGTGCGACAATTTATTGTCGCTGGTGGGCGACTTGAAACTGCGCACCCAACGTCAGGATTGTCTGACTTCAATGCTAACGATCTCGAAAATGGAGCAACGTATCGAATTCCTTTCCAAACTATTATTTCTCAGCACAACCTACCCTCAACACCCTGACAAACATTTCAGAATGTTTCTGACCACTCCGTGTGGGATCCTTACCAGGTAGGATTTACGGAGGACATCGAAAAAGTGCAAAGAAGGGCAGCCCGTTTCGTGTTATCTCGCAATAGGGGCGAGAGAGTCAGTGGTATAATATGCAAGTTGGGGTGGCAGTCACTGACACAAAGGCGGTTTTCTTTGCGGCGAGATCTATTTATGAAACTTCAATCACCAATTTTCTCTTCCGAATGCAAAAATATTTTGTTGACACCCAAATCAGAGCTCGAATGGAAAGATTTGGGTGTTCCTTTTTCCGTCGCGCCATTCGAGAGTAGAACGGTAGAGAAGTAGTATGAAAATGGTTCGATGAACCCTCTGCCAGGCACTTAAGTGTGAATTGCAGAGTAACCATGTAGATGTAGATGTGTACGACAAACCTCAAGAAACATGTTGTCTCTCTTTCTTGTGGAACTGAGTCAATTGTCATTGCTTGAACCAATGTTACACAGTATTAGCTTAGTGTCTCGTTTGGTCAATCTTAATGATAATTATACGGCGAAGTAATATTTTGTGATAAATGTGCTTCTACTGTTCCAGTTTATTTACACCTTAACAGACTTTATTTTCTGGATACAATTTGTAACTTTGAGGAAGTGGGGAAAGTTCTAAACAGTTGTGATAACTGCTATGAAATACGGTACTTCAGGATGTTGAGCACTGTCAATTATGTCTAAAATTCATTTGTGTCCAAGTGGGCAAGAACAGATACGCTTCGCTTTTGTGTACACCTGTCTAGGATGGAGGGGATGGTTATTCCATGGGGAAGCTACAGCTAGGATAATGCCAGAGTAAAATGACTGCAATTTCGTGCAATGAAATGTCTTTAGATAAACAAACAAATTTAGTTTATTTACTTAGCATCTTGAGGTGATCGCCTATGGATTAGATCATAGTGCATATTGGCCTTGGGAATGAAAAACGTATGTGTAAATAAAGTTGAGTGAGTTTCTAAATCACTCCATACTGTGAATTAGAAATGCTGTTTCCAAGTGTGAAAGTCGTGTTGTTCTGAACAAATGCATTTTGAGTTATAGTTGACATTAACCTTCATTTAAATAAGTTTTACCTGTTCCAATATACAGAGAGATGATTGTGTTCCCCAGTATCATAAAAATTGTGTGTGTCTCGTGGGCCCCTACCAACACGGCACAGGGCGGCCCCACGTTGTGGATAGGGGATACGGCCTTCAGATATGAAGGGTACCTGCGACTACAAAAAATAAGCAATCGTGGACAGCCGGTGGGGAGCAGGCGATGGCGTGATGAACCATCTATGTTTCTTCTTCTCTTACTATGAAATCTATATATCAAGAATCAGCAACATTAATGGGCATGGGTCCTTTGAAGTAAAATATTCCGGAGGTAAACTAGGTTCCCTTTCGGATCTCCGGGCGGAACCTACTTCGAAGAGGTTCAGGCCGAAAGGAACTTTCAGGTTGGGAAAATGGAATGTTAAAAGTTTGAACAGGCCAGTAACGTTCGAGACGTTATTAGACGAATTAGATAGATACGATGTAGACATTACAGCTATTCAAGAAACTCGGTGGCAGGGGGAGGGTAGCATAAAGAGGGTAACTATACATTTTTCTATGGAGGTGCGGAAGCTCACAGTTTCGGAACAGGTTTCGCAGTACAGAGAAAAGTGCTTCACGCAATCAGAGATATAAGGTTCATTGGTGACCAACTGTCAGTTATAGTGTTGTCCGGCAGGTGGAATAGACTAGTAGTAATTAATGGTTCAAATGGCTCTGAGCACTATGGGACTTAACATCTGAGGTCATCAGTCCCCTAGAACTTAGAATTACTTAAACCTAACTAACCTAAGCACATCACACACATCCATGCCCAAGGCAGGATTCGAACCTGCGACCATAGCAGTCTCGCGGTTCTAGACTGTAGCGCCTAGAACCACTCGGCCACTCCGGCCGGCAGTAATAAATGTACACGCACCAACTGAGGACACTGAAGAGGTTGTTAAAGACGGCTTTTATGAAGAACTAGAGCAACTGTGGGATGAGTTCTCCTCGTACGATACAAAATTAATCATAGGTGATTTTAATGTGAAGATAGGGTAGGAGGAAGCATTCCGGCCTACAATTGGGAAAGAAAGTTTGCATAACATTTCGAATGATAATGGCAAAAAGGTGGTTAATTTTGCTGTTTCAAAAGACATGGTTGTTGAGAGCACATATTTCAAAAGGAAGGACATTCATAAAGCAGCTTGGGTCTCTCTGGATGGACACACCCGAAACCAAATTGATCATGTTCTTGCATATCGGAGATGGCACACTAGTATAGAAAACGTTAGGACTTTCAGGGGAGCAGACGGCTATTTACAGCAACATCAAGGTGTCACAATGTAGAACTTGTTAGGTTCGACACTGACAAGCTAAATGATGAAAACTTCAGAAGAAGGTGCATAATAGAAATTTCAGATAGGTTTGATGCTCTCAGGACACACGAAGATCAGACGAGGATGTAAATAAACAGTGGATCACTCTGAGGAATAATATCAAAGAGGCAGCGAAGGTCACAATTGGTACAATTAAGAAGAACAGGAGGAAACCGTGGTTTGATGAAGAATGCAAGAAATTGGTAGAGGAAAAGAGAAGCGCGATTGGATTGGGATAGAATGGGAGACAGAAAACGAGAGGAGTTCTTGAACATGAGAAGGGAAGTTGGTCGTAGGCTACGGGCAAAGAAGAGGGATTATTTGAACAATCAGATTAAACAAATGGAAATAAACAGTAAAACGAAAAACATTAGGGAACTTTACCTAGACATAAATGGGTATAGGAAGGGGCTCAAGGCTAGGACAAATGACTTCGAGGGGATGCCGGGAGAATACTGACAGACCCCAGTGCTATATTAAGTAAATGGATGGCATATTTTGAGCATTTATTAAATGTACACAAGGAAGCAGGAAATGAGCAGGCGTACGAAATACATACTGCAGAACCTCAGATACCTGAGCCAACGTTAAAGGAAGTAAGAGATGCAATCAACAAATTGAAAAACGATAAAGCACCAGGATCAGATTGCATAACTGCAGAATTAATTAAAAATGGGGGACAGAAATTGGTGGAAGTAGCTCACAAAGTGATAACTAAAGTATAGAACTCACAGATGATACCGGAAGAGTGGCAGGAGTCGACTCTAATCCCAAATTTTAAGAAGGATGACAAATTGGATTGTAGTAATTATAGAGGGATATCGCTATTACCAGTATGTTCCAAAATTTTCTCGAATATTCTGTTAAGCAGGCTTACACCATATGCAGATGAAATTGTGGGGGATTACCAAGCTGGCTTTCGGAGGAACAGATCAACTATAGACCAAATATTCACCCTGCGTCAAATTTTGGAAAAGAAATGGGAATACAATAAACCAGTTCAAAATCTTTTCATATATTTTACAAAATCATATGATTCAATATTGCAAGCACAATTGTACCAAAGAAGTATGTTAGACTTATAGAAGCGAGTTTGAAAAACACAAAAGGTAGATAGAGTCCGCGTGGGGACATTGGAGTCAGAAGAATTTGTAATAAAGAACGGACTTAAGCAGGGAAATGCCCTGTCTCCGCTACTTTTTAAATTAGTCCTAGAATATATTGTACGAATTGCAGCAGATAATTCAGAGGGTGTGGAGTTAAATGGAAATATTAAGATATTAGGGTATGCAGATGATCTACACATCATTAGCAATAGGAAAGAATCTGTAACAGCAAACGCAAATGCGTTAATCAAGGCTAGTGAAGGGTAGGTCTAAGGATAAGTGAAGACAAAACTAAATACCTGGTTACTACTAGAATTCCAACAGCAGTAGATCAGGAAATGTTAAGAGTTGGAGACATGCAGTTTGAAAAAGTGAACACATTTAAGTATGTGCAAAATGAAAAGCCGTTTCAAGTATTTGAAAACAAAATTTTGAGCAAAAAGGGATGACATTAGCGGAGAGTGGCGTAAACTGCATAACGAAGAGGTTCACGAACTCTATTCAAGCCCCGACATAATCAGTATTATTAAATCACGTAGGCTGCGATGGGTGGGGTCACGTAACTCGAATGGATGAGGGCAGGGCAGCGCGCAGAGGCAGCACTTAGAGCGGAAACGTCCTGCGGGGAGACCCAGGCGTAGATGGGAGGACAATGTGAAGGCTGATTTGAGGAGCCTAGGTATTGAAGGTGAATGGAAGGAAATGGCCCAAGACAGGGACAGATGGCGAAAATACGTTGCTGCGGTAATGGACTCTCGAGTCCGATATGACCAGTGTGTGTGTGTGTGTGTGTGTGTGTGTGTGTGTGTGTGTGTGTGTCATAAAAATTACATAAATTGTTAGTATGAAGTAGCAGATAAAATTGGAGCCTTAGTTGTGGAAGAGACTGAATAGTGACTTTTTAAAGGAACAGTAACTATTTCTACCTGAAATCGACATCTGAATCATCTATTTCATTCTCCAACCAGTAATTTGACAGATACAGAGAAGGTATATTCTAGAATTCTAATACATACCTAATTTTCTTCCTCTAAAATCCTTGTTTTATGGCTTTAAGTATTAGCTCTGTTCCTTCGTGGAGTTCTTCAAGTTGAGAGCTCGGGCATTTTAATTTTTCCTCGCTTCTCCTTTCAGGCTATCAGGCTATTGTTAAATCGTTCGACGTCTACCTGTGTGTATATTGGCAACTCTTCTGCTCCACATTCTTGAGTAATTTCTGTATAGAACTTTAAGTTTACAGCTTTTGCAAACAAGTGTCGGCGTTATCTATATCGGACAGTATTGTGGAGGGCATGGTTCTAGACTGAGAAAAATAAGTTTCGCCTTGATTGACATAACACTTCTGCATAATACTTAAACTGTCATTGCTGGAGTCAGAGTTAAGAACCTTCACGTAGATTACAGGTAGGTAATTAAAAGTGTATGCAGACAGAGCATAACTTATAAGCTTTTCTCGGTCTTGAGAGTCCGGCAGAATTACTTGCACAATAGTCAATTTTCGGGTGTCTTTGTTACCATATCAGACAAATTGCATAACGTTGTTAAACACCACACAGCAACTGTACTGTAAATTATTAGATAGCTGACACCACATGGATGCAATTGACACAGAGTACAGTGGAGCAGATTGTAAATACTGCTTGTTGGTGTCTAATACACTTAAACAGCTTTGCACTGGGTCGAACACACGATCCATTCTGTAGTTGTATACTGTAGCCTCCAGCCTCGTAATGCCATGCTGCTCAGTCAAAGAAGACGTAAACGTTTCCCGTAGTCGCGTGTCTGACCACTTTGTAAAGTCTATAAGATGGTTACCGATAGCTTTTTTTACTCCTGGACTTGTGACTTGACATATGAATTCGTTATATACCTTTACTCTGGAGTTGAAGATCATCCACGTTAAACAGTCTATTCCAGCTGTCTTATCATTGTCCACAATCACGTTGCTGCTTCCCTGATGGTCTCCATCCATGCAGAAGTCGTTAGATGATATTAGGTAGTCGCACATCTCCATTTTATTAAAAATTTTGGCAAAGTCTTGCGTTATGTCTAAATCCGAAAGGTAATAATGGTCTGCAAGTAGCTGCTGCAATATTCTAGGCAACTCTTCCATTACAATTCCACTTTATATGGTATAGCCACAGGATTTTTGTATTTCTTCTAAATGGTTTCCAGTGCTTCCATGCCGATTTCATCCAATATTCCTCTTCCTGTCACACTGTCGATTCCTTGTAGGAGAAATGGTAGCTTCGCCTTGACACGATGTCTTGCAGTGACCAATTACGTAGATAATAGTTAAATGGGCCACACATCTCCTTATCTATCTGCTCCTAGCAGTACCCTTCATCACAGATTTTAACTACCATAATGTTATCGCAAAACGGTTCTGTAATATGACTAAGCACATTTAAATCCTTCTTGAGAAGGGGCGTACCATTTTCGGTGTAATTTATGTTGCCAATGTCAGAAACAAGATAGTCAAGTTCTCCAGTAGTAACCATAAACCAAAGCGTTCGTCGCTTGGTCTCGTCCTACTCCCTAATACCTGAGGCATGTTATCACTTCGGAGGAATCCATGTTGACACTTTCAACTACCACAGAAGACTGATCGGTTGCGGCTGTCGCGCATCCTATTGTACTCTAAGTATTCTCGATCGCTGCACTTTGGGTCACGTGATTTTCCTGTCATGCATTCTAAATTTGATTGTACGTGCAGTCCAACTGTAAATTCCTAACTGAACTGCGCTAGCTGTGAAGGCAACTGACCCACGTGAGTACCACCGTACTCCACGCCGCACAATTCCGCTATCTCACTCTGATACTACACTAGTCCGTCCAGCTATTGCGCTGTAACATCCCACCGAAACCATGTCCGGGTATAGTACTACGTTCTACGACTCTTTATCCTAAGAATGCAAGAATGCCCTGTGATTCCTACAAAAAAAGCTGCTTGTGTGGTAAAGTATCGAAAGTCATCCAGAAATATGAAATCAATCTGAAATCCCTTGTCAATTGCATTCAACATTTCATGCGAATGAAGAGAATCCATGTTGACTATGTGTCAATAGACCGTTTTCTTCGAGGTAATTTATAATGTTCGAACACAATATATGTTGCAAAATCCTGATGCATATCGACGTTAATGATATGGGCCTGTAATTTAGTGGATTACTCCTACTACCTTTCTTGAATACTGGTGGGACATGTGCAACTTTCCAGTCTTTGGGTATGGATCTTTCGTCGAACCAACGGTTATATATGACTGTCAAGTATGGAGCTAATGCATCAGCATACTATGGAAAGAATCTAATTGGTATACAGTCTGGACCAGAAGACTTGCTTTTATTAGGTGATTTAAGTTACTTCACTACTCCGACCATATTTACTTCTACGTTACTCATGTTGGCAGCTGTTCTCGATTCGAATTCTGGAACATTTACTTCTCTTCTTTTGTGAAGGCATTTCGGAAGGCTGTGTTTAGTAACTCTGCTTTGGCAACACTGTCTGCGATAGTATCTCCATCGCTATCGGTCAGAGAAGGCATTGATTGTTTCTTGCCGCTAACATACTTCACGTACGACCAGAATCTCTTTGGATTTTTTGCCAGGTTTCGAGACATAGTTTCGCTGTGGAAATTATTATAAGCATCTCGCAGTGAAGTCCGCGCTCAATTACGAGCTTCGGTAAAAGATCGCCAATCTTGGGGATTTAGCGTCTGTTTAAATTTGGCGTGTTTGTTTCGTTGTTTCTGCAACAATGTTCTGACCCGTTTCGTGTGCCAACGAGGATTAGCTCCGTCGTCTGTTAATTTAATTGGTATAAACCTCGCAGTTGTTGTCGATACTATTTCTTTGAATTCAAGCCACATCTGGTCTACACTTATATTATTAATTTGGAAGGAGTGGAGATTGCGTCTCAGGAAGGCGTCAAGTAAATTTTTAACTAATTTTTTGAATAGGTAAGCTGTACTTTTCGTTCATTTTGGAGGATTTGGGGGTTACAATATACAGTCTCGCCACGACAACCCTGAGTTCACTAGTTCCTGTATCCGTTTTCATGCTTGTTATTAACTCAGGATTATTTGTTGCTAAGAGATCAAGTGTGTTTTCCCAGCCGTTTTCTATTCGCGTGGGCTCATGAACTAACTTCTTGAAATAATTTTGAGAGAATGCGTTTAGCACAATTTCGGATGATGTTTTATGCGCACGTCCAGAATTAAACATGTATTTTCGCCAAAATATCGAGAGTAAAAGTCAGCACCAACTATAACTGTATGTAAAAGGATCCAATTATTGTTTCATTCCGGTTGACAACAATGACCTCTGCCAATACTAACTCACAGGAACTATCTACTTCAATTTCGCGACAAGATAAACGACTCTGAACAGCAACAAAAACGCCACCGCCAAGCGTGTTCAGCCTATCCTTTCGAAACACCGTTAGGTTCTTCGCAAAAATTTCGGCAAGCTCATCTCCGGCTTTAGCCAGCTTTCAGTCCCTCTAACGATTTGAGCACCAGTGCTTTCTATTAGCGTTTGGAGCTCTGGTACTTTCCCGTCACAGCTACGACGATTTATAACTGTTATACAGATGTTTCTAGTATCTACGTCCTTCCTGTGTTCGGCCTGCACCCTTTGTCACTGAAGCCCTTCTTGTGTTTTCCCGAGACCCTCTAACCTAAACAACCGCCCAGTCGACGCCACAGTAGCCGCCTCCTACGTATAGTGGACATCTGACCTATTCAGTGGAACCCGAAACCGAACCACCATTTGACGCAAGTCGAGGAATCTGCAGCCTACACGGTCACAGAACCGTCGGAGTCTCTGATTCAGACTATCCACTCGGCTCTGTACCAGAGGTCCTCAGTCGGTCCTGTCGACTACACAGCTTTAACACAAGGAGGCCATCGGTTCAGTCTTTCCAAAACACTGGACATCGCCATCTCTAGATCAAAAAAGTTTTTGACGTTCGAGTGCTGGAGATAAACGGATGTGTCACCTGATTTCACACGGAGTGCAGAGTCATTGTACACTGTTGTAATGGATCGAGTTACAGCAGCACAGTAAATGTCCGGTGGAGGACGGCTCGGGTCATACTCAACGGTCAACTCCTACTTGGTATACGCTTTTGCAAGACACAGTTCATTCCATTCCACCTCCGTAAATGGCACTTTAATTCTTTTAGCTGCATTCTCGATCTCTATCACAATACGCCACTCTCTGTCTGCGGTTGCTTCTATACGTTTCGAACCTCTAGCGGTAAAATTATACACTGAAGAGAAGAGTAGTGGTGCACAGGGCTTAATTGGTATCTTCTCATCCACTACATCCTCACTCTGTCCATGCAGCATCACTGGAATATTCTGCGACAGCGCCTGATGGATGCCAGTACCTACCTGCGTTATGCTGATTGGGACCCCCGGTACACCTTAGCGAGTCAGGGGCTGGGTGGGTGTCTTCAACCGGCAATAACATCTGACTGTCCTGTTGGATCAAGCCGACAAGGTGCACGACAAGATCACAGGATGCTGCCGCGGGTCCCGACGGGTTGGGACATTTCGGTGTTGCAGGCCCCGAGGGGCTGGAGGGCATCGCATCCGCTGATGAGCAAAGAAGGAAAACCGTTACAAGTGATGATAGAAGCACAAAGACCCTCACACGGCAGTAAACACAGACATTAAGCAGGGGTACTTCTCTTCCGCGACCTCTTCCTATTCGGCTGCTGCTGTGGCTGGGCGGCGCTGGATGGTCTTGGCTGGCACTCCATTCTGACTGACTGACTGCAACTAAGGCTGCAGACCTGCTGGGCTGGCGTTATATCCCGATTGTGATCGGCTGCTGCATTCCTATTGGCTACTACCAATTTCCGATGCCTCTGGTGGTCTAATTATGATTATCTGCTGAACGGTATTCCTCTTCCTCTTCTTCAGGCACTCAGCCAATATAACTTCTTTCCATTCTGCATGTAGAGGTTATGGGTGCAGTCCTCGGCTGTATACTTACAGGCAACATGGCTGTTAAACTACTCCTAGTCAGACACCAGTAGCGTTTCCATAGAACACATTCCGCACTGCCGCGAGGAAGGGTTGGTGGTAGGTGAACTCGATGGGGATAAAAAGTTGAAGCTATTCAGTGGTATACATCACATATACGAATATGCTTCCACTGAAGCCAATTAGCATCAATTGCCCGCCTCTTCGGTTTTGGAAGAGTGAATACTTCATGTGGAATATCTCGGCAGTTTGCGAGTGCGCATGACTATGTGTCGGTTACGACATGCATCTTGGCTCCGTCCCTCTGCATTGTCGCAATCTGTTGAAGTGAACTCTTCTGCTTCTTTCTCCTACACTCTTCCATTATCATAGTCTTCCATTCCCCATGTAGTGAACTGTGGCTACAGTCCTCCTTCGAATGTACACATGTAGTACAGCTATTGAAAGGTGCTCCATCTTTTACATTCATCTCGTTGATTGATCACATCGCGATGCTTCCAAAATGACAACTCATCATAGTCTGCAAGTATCCCACCAATTTGGTCACGTGAGTGGAGAAAAAAAAATCCCTTCCCAAATTTGTATTTTCCGCCAATTCCCAAGTGGGTGGTGGGTGGTTGGTGTTGGTACGTTAACACTGCCTTGGGACAAAGAAATTCCCAAAAAAATTCGACATTCCCGCGAAAATTCGAAATTGCCACGAATTGCCCACGTGCAGGCTGAGAAAAACACGTGACGTCATCCCGGGGTGGGGAGGGGAGGCGTGGTCGGGGGGTGATTAATGGATCAATTTATTTAATTTGAATATCAATTTGATATCAAAATTGGAATCGTGCCGCCAGCCCCCTATTATTATCGTCAACAGACGACACTAGTGGAGGGTGGTATAGCAGTAACTGTGTTATGCCATCATCACTCCACTAGATTACCGTATTGATAGATAATTCTAAAAAAAAAGACACTGAACACAAACTGAAGAAATTTGTTGGAAGGTTAGTGTTTCAAAAAGTGTCTACTGAAAAGATAGCTGGCCGTAGGCAATCAATATTATTTCTATACTGGGGTTTTGGGTAAGGCCACTGAAAAACCACACAAGGCCTGGCTACATTGGCAAAAGCATAGCACTTCATTAACTCCATCTAGTGGCCAATAGGTCGCCATCTACAGCCAACAGATGATGTGTAAACCAGTTTTATTTCACACAGAACTCTACCTATACACGAACAAATAAACGTCGTGACCAATTAACCGAAATGGAAGTGAGGTGTGAAATTGGCACTGCCTTAGAGAGAAGGAAGAGAGAAAAATAGTGAAGCAGCTCACTTTCGATGATTCCAATACAAATGACACGGACAAGGCATTTGCAGACTCGGAATTGATTACACCCTATCAGATGATGAAGGTGGCTCAGATGTTATTAATACAAAAGCCGCCACTAGCGATTCATTAAGTGCAATAACTGATTGACTCTCAACTTTTGTTTTCAGAAATACGAAATGTATTCAGAGAATCACATATTTTTTTGAAAAATGTATATTGGTTACTGAAGATTTATGAAACATGCGTCTTCAACTTGCGTAAAACGTTGTTTGCTCTCAACTGGCTTTATAAACAACTTTATGCAGGTTACTATGTTTAGTATTTTGACAAATAATGATTAATGAAGGTTGGCAGTGGAACAGGTTTCTGTAAATTTATATTAATGAAACACATTTTTCACGATCATTTGCAGGGACTGAAGGAAAAAAACGAGTGTCGGATGACAAGGCAACTCAATTTTATCCACAACAATATCTCACAAGAAGGAAAAGTTTACTATGAGGTGGCTTCACAGTTTGTCTCTTCAAAGAAAAGTAGACTGTGTAACGCCGAAATGAAAAATTGTTTATGAAACAGAGATACAGGATTCCTGTGATTTTACAGTCAAAGTAGCAATCGCATTAAATTGCAAGGAAAGAATATCGATCTGGAGGTCATGTGCGTAACATGAGGAGCGTTTCTACTGCGGTACTTAATATCCGTATTTACAGCGCATTAAAGCACAATCTTATAGAAATTCTTACAATTATAGGTGATAGTAGGCTGATTATTAGTCATAACTGGAACTTCAAGTAACCTATTGAGGCTCCGTCTGGCTGTTAAAGGCATAATTTGATTAGTTCCACGTTTCTACATGATTTCCTTGATTAGTGGTGTTTATGGACCACGATGCTACTGTGAATGAGTGAATTCCAGACAGAAAGAGGGTAAATGAATTTAGTAAAATCTGTGCCTTTCACCATGCAGGGTAAACCGGCCTGTGAAGTAAGGATACAAACGTAAATTTTGATATCTACTCTCTTCACCTCCCTATTAGGAAGTTTTACCGAATGAATAGATTCATTACTACTCCCATTCTGTTTTTAATTACGGTATACGTCATAGCATTTATTATTCTCACCGTCTGTTATTCTGGCAACCTCATCGTCCTTGCTGTCTTCATCTTTTTTGCAAATTGTTTAATGACATGTAATATTTTCTGCATGTAAGTGGACACCTTACACTGTTTAGGCCCATAGTCTCATTGTTTCATTCAAGATACTGCTTATGTATTTTCCATTTCTTATAGCGTTCGTAATATCCTTATTCCACAAGGCTGTTTCTTCAAAGTATGGTATTCAGATCTGTTGCTCATGTCACACTTAGGCCGCTAAGTTAAGTGATATTCAAGAGGCACGAAACGAGGGAGGCAAGTTACGATAAGAACATTTAGCCACGTGATTCAGACCTGTGAAGAGATTTTTCTCTTAAACTTTCCCGTGGGTTTGTTGCCATCCTGTAGAACAGAGTGTACTACCGATGGTCCACGTCTCCCAACACGATGTCCTGAAGTCGTAGCTCGGCACCTTCATCCGGTGTTTCCTGAGACTGGAAACACCCGACGAAGACGCCGAGTTTCGGCGTCGGAACATCGTGTTGGAAGACGCAGACCACCGGTAGTATACCAGATTCTACGAGATGGCATTTGAGATAACTGGCTATTGACCACGCGTAGAACGGCAGTGTGGGATGAGATGCCCTCGAATTGCAGTACGTCTTCTCATGTTTGCTACAACAAGAATCAGATCTCCACGTTGGCCTATGGCGAGGTCTAACGTTGTAGGGACAAGCGCCATGTGAAAGTTAGGAACGTTCCACGATGGCGGTGTTGTAGCTGTAGTCCTTTGGCGTGGACCTTCAAAAACGGTTCAAATGGCTCTGAGCACTATGGGACTTAACAGCTGAGGTCAACAGTCCCCTAGAACGTGGAACTACTTAAACCTAACTAACCTAGGGAATCACACACATCCATGCCCGAGGCAGGAATCGAACCTGCGACAGTAGCGGTCGCGCGGTTCCAGACTGTAGCGCCTAGAACCGCTCGGCCACTCCGGCCGGCGTAATTCATTCGCAAAAGAGGTAACTTGTAAATGTAGTGTCTCACTGTCTGTAGAGAAATGGCTGCCCACTCCTCCTCACGAACTGAAATCAGAGCAGGGAGTGATGTTGGACGCTGGGGGTCGGGAGAGAAGAGGCTCCGTCAACACGGTGTTTGACATGCGGTTGGCTTTGATATCGCTGTTAACGGTATACCATCATTAAACGTGTTCCAAGTCATCATAAAGGCGAAGGGTGGACATTCCCCATATTAATTCCCACTAATAGGTGCCTTGATACTTTTGATCAGATTGTGTATTCCAGTAAACCACTTATTCCTTAAAGAACCGAATTCGAGTTAATGTTTCAAATATTTTACGTGAGGCACGTACGCGAGAAAAAGTTTACGAAAAGTGTGCCAATATATTTAAAATTTGTTGTAAGTCGCTAAGTGCTCTCATTATCAAACAATGGATGAGTATAATGCGGGTAATTTGCGCTCCGTTTCAAACAAAAGCTACTTTTTCACGCATCTCGATATTTATGACATACACTACTGGCCATTAAAATTGCTACACCACGAAGATGACGTGCCACAGACGCGAAATTTAACCGACAGGAAGAAGATGCTGTGATATGCAAATGATTAGCTTTTCAGAGCATTCACACAAGGTTGGCGCCGTGGCGACACCTACAACGTGCTGACATGAGGAAAGTTTCCAACCAATTTCTCATACACATACAGCAGGTGGCCGGCGTTGCCTGTGAAACGTTGTAGTGATGCCTCGTGTAAGGAGGAGAAATGTGTACCATCGCGTTTCCGACTTTGATAAAGGTCGGATTGTAGCCTATCGCGATTGCGGTTTATCGTATCGCGACATGGCTGCTTGCATTGGTCGAGATCCAATGACTGTTAGCAGAATATGGAATCGGTGGGTTCAGGAGGGTAATACGGAACGCAGTGCTGGATCCCAACGGCCTCGTATCACTAGCAGTCGAGATGACAGGCATCTTATCTGCATGGCTGTAACGGATCGTACAGCCACGTCTCGGTCCCTGAGTCAACAGATGGGGACGTTTGCAAGACAACAACCATCTGCACCAATAGTTCGACGACGTTTGCAGCACCACGAATTATCAGCTCGGAGACCTTGGCTGCGGTTACCCTTGACGCTGCGTCACAGACAGAAGCGCCTGCGATGGTGTACTCAACGACGAACCTGGGTGCACGAATGGCAAAACGTCATTTTTTCGTATGAATTCAGGTTCTGTTTACAACGTAATGATGGTCGCATCCGTGTTTGGTGACATCGCGGTGAACGCACATTGGAAGCGTGTATTCGTCATCGCTATACTGGTGTATCACTCGGCGTGTTGATAGACGTCTCGGTCACCTCTTGTCTCATTGACGGCACTTTGAACAGTGGACGTTACATTTCAGATCTGTTAAGACCCGTGGCTCTGTCCTTTATTCGATCCCTGCGAAACCCTACATTTCAGCAGGATAATGCACGACCGCATGCTGCAGGTACTGTACGGGGCTTTCTGGATATAGAAAATGTTGGACTGCTGCCCTGGTCAGCACATTCTCCAGATCTCTCACCAATTGAAAACGTCTGGTCAATGATGGCCGAGAAACTGGCTCGACACAATACGCCAGTCACTACTCTTGACGAACTGTGGTAACGTGTTGAAGTTTCATGGGCAGCTGTACCTGTACACGCTATCCAAGCTCTGTTTGACTCAATACCCAGGCGTATCAAGGCCGTTATTACGGTCAGAGGTGGTTGTTCTGGGTACTGATTTCTCAGGATCTATGCACTCAAATTGCCTGAAAATGTAATCACATGCCAGTTCTAGTATAATATATTTGTCCAATGAATACCCGTTTATCAAATGGTTCAAATGGCTCTGAGCACTATGCGACTTAACTGCTGAGATCATCAGTCGCCTAGAACGTAGAACTAATTAAACCTAACTAACCTAAGGACATCACACACATCCATGCCCGAGGCAGCATTCGAACCTGCGACCGTAGCGGTCGCTCGGCTCCAGACTGTAGCGCCTAGAACCGCACGGCCACTCCGGCCGGCACCCGTTTATCATCTGCATTTCTTGTTGGTGTAGCAATTTTAATGGTCAGTAGTGTATCTTCTGATCTACGTGCGACGTTCAGTAAGTAACGCAACACTTGTTTTCTCAGCCAATTTCGGTTGAAAAAATTTGGTATTTTTTGTGGGACATCGTGGAATATTTCCGCTTCAGTCCCTACAGTTTGATGGAGTTCCGCTAGGTGACGATGCTACATGTAGCTTTCAAAACGGTGTCTGTAGCGAAGTTGCGTTTCAAGCAGAGAAAAGTCATTGGGTTTCTTTTGGCGGAAAACCAGTGCATCGCAGACGTTCCCAGTCATTTGCAGGTTGTCTACGGAGTTCTGGCAGTGAACTAAAGCATGGTGAGTGGTTGGGCGAGGCGTCTGTCATCATGGCAACAATCCCACGTAAACCTCTACCGTCTCCCGCATGCCAGCCGGCCGCACGCAGCCGTGACTCCTTCAGTGCTGGACGTCAGGGTGTTCGTCGCCACAAAAATGGAAACGGACTTCTCCTTCTCCACGACAATGCAAGGCTTCACACAAGTCTGCGCACCCGAGGAGCTCACAAAACTTCAGCGGGCTGCTCTTCCTCGTCCACCCTACAGCCCGGATCTCGCATATTCCCACTCCCATCTGTTTTGTTTTGCTCAATGAAGCATGCAGGCCGCGGGACGGAGTACGTGGATGATGGGGAGGATATGTTGCAGCAATACGTTGGCTCCGATGTCCACGAGCAGACTGTTGGCATGGAGGCCTCCAGTTCCTCCCAGTAAGGTGGCGTGAGATCGTCGCATTGAATGAAGATTAAGCTGAAAAACAGTGTAAAAGTTGGGAATTATGTGGAGCGTTGGAGTCCTGAATAAAACCGAACTGCTTTCAGAAAAAAATGTGTTGCATTACTTATTGAAGGCCCCTCGTATTTGCCGTAAAATGACATAATTTTGCAACTATATTCAGAGCTATATGTGGATAATGTCTGTAAAATGTGTTGCGAATAGAGAGGGTAGTGAAGAAGTACTCCATTAATACTTTATTCCTGGTGCTGAAGTTCAGGTGATAAATTTTTTTACCTTTAATTTTTTATTTTTTATTCTTTTAATTTATTGTTTTTTTGGGTGGGTGGGGGGCGTGATACAGTGGTGGTGTCAGCGATAAAATGTTTCGAAATAGTTTGAAATAATATGTGAAGGTTATTGAAACTCTCAAAGTGCTCTGTTTCTCTAATCCTGGATGAATAAAGTCTGGGTAATTTGCGCGCCGTACGTTACAATGGCACCAGACTTGTGAAAAGAAATTAATTGTAATACTTGACTTACTTTTTTGAACCTTTAACACAAGATTACAACCTCTAATGAGAAGATTATGACAGCATTTTAAATTTGAAAATGCAGTCAATAGCTACACTCCTGGAAATGGAAAAAAGAACACTGACACCGGTGTGGCAGACCCACCATCCTTGCTCCGGACACTGCGAGAGGGCTGTACAAGCAATGATCACACGCACGGCACAGCGGACACACCAGGAACCGCGGTGTTGGCCGTCGAATGGCGCTAGCTGCGCAGCATTTGTGCACCGCCGCCGTCAGTGTCAGCCAGTTTGCCGTGGCATACGGAGCTCCATCGCAGTCTTTAACACTGGTAGCATGCCGCGACAGCGTGGACGTGAACCGGATGTGCAGTTGACGGACTTTGAGCGAGGGCGTATAGTGGGCATGCGGGAGGCCGGGTGGACGTACCGCCGAATTGCTCAACACGTGGGGCGTGAGGTCTCCACAGTACATCGATGTTGTCGCCAGTGGTCGGCGGAAGGTGCACGTGCCCGTCGACCTGGGACCGGACCGCAGCGACGCACGGATGCACGCCAAGACCGTAGGATCCTACGCAGTGCCGTAGGGGACCGCACCGCCACTTCCCAGCAAATTAGGGACACTGTTGCTCCTGGGGTATCGGCGAGGACCATTCGCAACCGTCTCCATGAAGCTGGGCTACGGTCCCGCACACTGTTAGGCCGTCTTCCGCTCACGCCCCAACATCGTGCAGCCCGCCTCCAGTGGTGTCGCGACAGGCGTGAATGGAGGGACGAATGGAGACGTGTCGTCTTCAGCGATGAGAGTCGCTTCTGCCTTGGTGCCAATGATGGTCGTATGCGTGTTTGGCGCCGTGCAGGTGAGCGCCACAATCAGGACTGCATACGACCGAGGCACACAGGGCAAACACCCGGCATCATGGTGTGGGGAGCGATCTCCTACACTGGCCGTACACCACTGGTGATCGTCGAGGGGACACTGAATAGTGCACGGTACATCCAAACCGTCATCGAACCCATCGTTCTACCATTCCTAGACCGGCAAGGGAACTTGCTGTTCCAACAGGACAATGCACGTCCGCATGTATCCCGTGCCACCCAATGTGCTTTAGAAGGTGTAAGTCAACTACCCTGGCCAGCAAGATCTCCGGATCTGTCCCCCATTGAGCATGTTTGGGACTGGATGAAGCGTCGTCTCACGCGGTCTGCACGTCCAGCACGAACGCTGGTCCAACTGAGGCGCCAGGTGGAAATGGCATGGCAAGCCATTCCACAGGACTACATCCAGCATCTCTACGATCGTCTCCATGGGAGAATAGCAGCCTGCATTGCTGTGAAAGGTGGATATACACTGTACTAGTGCCGATACTGTGCATGCTCTGTTGCCTGTGTCTATGTGCCTGTGCTTCTGTCAGTGTGATCATGTGATGTATCTGACCCCAGGAATGTGTCAATAAAGTTTCTCCTTCCTGGGACAATGAATTCACGGTGTTCTTATTTCAATTTCCAGGAGTGTATGTGAAAAACTGAAAATCATATTTTTGTTGCCTCTACAGTCCAATGAATGAATGGAGGTGGTTCGCTCAAGTCGAGGTACTGACGATATTTGCGTTGTTGCCGGTTCCAAGCGGCAGTTGCGGTATGAGCATGCACGTGATTTACGCTTGAATAAAGCGTGTGTCCTGCAAATTATGTCTCTCGGTTGCTTACGTAGAATTCGTCGTTTAACACCAGTAGCAGCAATGACAACTCGCAGCAAATGGAATAAAAATTCACTAAGTAACTCGCTACGATGACGTTTAGTGCTCGCATTGTCTTCGACGTTCATAGCAGAGCGCTCAGAACACTACTGAACGCTCAGTGGCTGTCGCAGAATGCGTGACGTAGGTGTGCAGAGTAAGCCTTAACTCGCCCGCCATCGTTCGTGACTCCAACCATACAATCCGTGATACAGGCAACCCGCTGCTGACAGTGGGTGACCGTGGCCCGAGTTACCCGTTTAGATACTCTGCAACCCACTGTACAGTCCATGGCAGAGGATACATCTTGCTGATATCACCGATTTTCTTTCCTATTTCATGATTGTTTACATCTCTCTGGAAGAATCCAAGTATCTACTGTCTTATTCTCGTTGTCCCTAAGCGAGATGTACGTATAACGACCATACAATCCATACCAACAACAGGTTCTCTAAATTTACACAAAAGAGTTTCGCGAGAACTATGTCATTCTCCCGAGGATTCCCATTTACTTTCCCTAGCATTTCCGTTACACTTTCGTATGGGCTACATCCTCAGGGGCAACGTGGCCTCGGTTATGTAAAGGTGATGACTACACGATGCGGATGGCGATACGAAAGGACCGTTTTGACTGATGAGTAACTGTAAGAGAATCTAGGAGTTTCAATGACTTATAATACTCGCGAATGGATGATTTGAGGAGTAGAGCCGTACTTTCAGGAGCTGCAATGTCTCCAGGGAGCAGGGTCACGTGAAGCTGGGTACAGTTGCCGGCCTGAGTATTAAAATGTGAGTGCCAGGGAAGCGTGTTCTCGTTATTGCGTGGCGGGCTGCACTCTATTTTTGCTCCGTGTGAAATCCGAGGCGCGACGCCGGGCGGCCGTTTGTATACAGTTGCAGTGGCGAACACCAGGCACACGCGCTCCGCACTCGCTTCAGCTCACTAACTATATCCACTCAAGTCGACGAGATTTCAGCACGCGCACTGACAGTTCCGGTGGCGTATCTTTCATTCATCTTTCGAGTGGCTCGAGAAATACCTCTCTAATAGAACTGTTCGCACTGATGTTTGCAGTCAAGGAGTCAGCAATGCAGCCACAGATATTCAAAGTGACACATGTAAACATCCAGTGTCCAAGACACTGAGAAAGTGGCATTCTGTTAAGAAAGGAAATAACATTAAGAGCTTAATGTGCCATCGACGACGAGGTAATTTGAGACGGAGCACAAGCTCGGATAGGGGTAGGGACACACAATTTATGTATCCGGACCTTTTCTCAACGCTTTGCTTACCAACAATAAAATATTTTTGAGAATTATTATGTTATTAACATTGTTACAATCAAATACACGTAAAATTATTGTAAGCAGAAGTACAGGGTGATTCAAAAAGAATACCACAACTTTAAAAATGTGTATTTAATGAAAGAAACATAATATAACCTTCTGTTATACATCATTACAAAGAGTATTTAAAAAGGTTTTTTTCACTCAAAAACAAGTTCAGAGATGTTCAATATGGCCCCCTCCAGACACACGAGCAATATCAACCCGATACTCCAACTCGTTCCACACTCTCTGTAGCATATCAGGCATAACAGTTTGGATAGCTGCTGTTATTTCTCGTTTCAAATCATCAATGGTGGCTGGGAGAGGTGGCCGAAACACCATATCCTTAACATACCCCCATAAGAAAAAATCGCAGGGGGTAAGATCAGGGCTTCTTGGAGGCCAGTGATGAAGTGCTCTGTCACGGGCTGCCTGGCGGCCGATCCATCGCCTCGGGTAGTTGACGTTCAGGTAGTTACGGACAGATAAGTGCCAATGTGGTGGCGCTCCATCCTGCTGAAATATGAATTGTTGTGGTTCTTGTTCGAGCTGAGGGAACAGCCAATTCTCTAACATCTCCAGATACTGTAGTCCAGTTACAGTAGCACCTTCGAAGAAAAAGGGACCAAAAACTTTATTGGCTGAAATGGCACAGAAAAAGTTCACCTTAGGCGAGTCACGTTCATTCAGAGTTGTTTCCCGCGGATTCTCAGTGCCCCATATACAGACATTGTGACGGTTGACTTTCCCGTTAGTTTGGAAAGTTGCTTCATCACTAAACACAATCTTTGAAACGAAAGATTCATCTGTTTCCGTTTGAGCAAGGATAAAATCACAGAAATCGATTCTTTTAATCTTATCAGCTGCAGACAGTGCTTGAACCAATTTCAGACGATAAGGTTTCATAACTAACCTTTTTTTCGTAGGACTCTCCATACAGTTGACTGTGGAATTTGCAGCTCTCTGCTAGCTCTGCGAGTCGATTTTCCTGGGCTGCGAACAAATGCTTGCTGGATGCGTGCTACATTTTCATCACTCGTTCTCGGCCGTCCAGAACTTTTCCCTTTGCACAAACACCCATTCTCTGTAAACTGTTTATACCAACGTTTAATACACCACCTATCAGGAGGTTTAACACCATACTTCGTTCGAAATGCACGCTGAACAATTGTCGTCGATTCACTTCTGCCGTACTCAATAACACAAAAAGCTTTTTGTTGAGCGGTCGCCATCTTAGCATCAACTGACGCTGACGCCTAGTCAACAGCGCATCAAGCGAACAAATGTACAACTAAATAAAACTTTATAGCTCCCTTAATTCGCCGACAGATAGTGCTTAGCTCTGCCTTTTGTCGTTGCAGAGTTTTAAATTCCTAAAGTTGTGGTATTCTTTTTGAATCACCCTGTATATTCGGAAAAAAGTGTTTTGCATTCTGCCGCGCGGGATTAGCCGAGCGGTCTGGGGCGCTACAGTCATGGACTGTGCGGCTGGTCCCGGCGGAGGTTCGAGTTCTCCTTCGGGCATGGGTGTGTGTATTTGTCCTTAGGATAATTTAGGTTAAGTAGTGTGTAAGCTTAGGGACTGATGACCTTAGCAGTTAAGTCCCATAAGATTTCACACACATTTGAACATTTTTTTGTTTTGCATTCTCTTAATCGTGAGTGATTTGGAAGAAAAACCACTCGTAAATCATGGATTGTTCAGTTTTTTGCTGTAATCCGCAAGACAATTCTTATTATTACTCAAGCAGAGTGCAACGCACTTCAGGCTCATCAATTGTGTACAATGTGAGTGTCTTCCCTTTGTGTGCGTATGTGCTGCTTTGCTTGCCCTTTAGATTATGGAACGTACAATTTGCAACAGCTAATGAAGAGTGCTCCAGTACTCTGCCCAGTCTTCTGGCTAGTTCTTCGACTCGGCACTTCTCCCTATTATTGCAATCTTTCGTCTAGACATTTTAAGTTGGGAAACGTTGTCATTTTCGTTTACTGGAATCCACACTTTGTAGCCACACTCTATTGACTTCTGTAGGACGTATTTCGGCCATCGAGGACTTTTTATATCAGGAATTTGGCAGATTATTTCTTGGTTAATATTACAACAAAAAAGTGCATGAAAACTTTCCGGACGTCGTGAGAAGAGGAAATGACTGGATCCTTATTTGCAATCGGATATGGAATGAAACCAGACATGATTATCTTATTTAGTAGGAAAGTTGACATAGAGTAACGACAAGCGACACACAGAGCTTGATTTTAAAACACATCAGTACTTACCTGGAATTCTCTGGATAGTATAGTAATAGGTAAGGACGAACTTACAAACACAAGAGCGTAGGATAAGCATGATTTACGTCCGTAATCTCAAAGCCATGAAGGACGGGAAATGTGTGCTGTTCCAGAACTGAGTACAGGAGATGGATGCTATGGATCAGTAGCTTCTAGTAAACACGAGTTCCCTATCACATTATCAAAAAATGGCTCTGAGCACTATGGGACTTAACATCTGTGGTCATCAGTCCCCTAGAACTCAGAACTACTTAAACCTAACTAACCTAAGGACATCACACACATCCATGCCCGAGGCAGAATTCGAACCTGCGACCGTAGCAGTCGCGCGGTTCCGGACTGAGCGCCTAGAACCGCTTGACCACCGCGGCCGGCTATCACATTATCGGTTTGTTTGGTAGTCTGTCAAACAAAGGTGGCGTAACACAGCAACAACTAGTGAACAAAGGATTCCAATTTAGAAATAACCACGAGATTATGTTATAAGAAGCTATCGAAAAGTTCTCGCTTGAGAGCATTGCTGCAGTGTATATACAACGTAGCGTGACTCTGATGCGCGTATATCAGCACCGACATGTAGGCAACTGTTTAGTGTGGAATTCGTGTCTTTCCAACGTGAGTGCCGTAAATGCGGAAACGTGAACTATGGCGGTGTAAGTACAAAAGGCATCCAAAACGGATCAACGTGTTGTTATTCTTTTCTTGGCTGCCGAATGAAGAATGTGTATGGGGCTGCATATCCGTCGAAAACTACCATTGTGGAATGGTGCGTCAAGTTCCGTGCTCGTCGCGATTCGACGCAAAACGCTAGCCGATCTGGGAAGCCTGTTTCTTCCATTACGGACACCCTGGTGCCTTCATCACTGTGGAACGATGCTGCACAACTCTGTAGAAATTACGCCTTGCAATTAAGGCGAAACGTCCTCGAAAACTGTAACAACGGGTGCTGCCGCGTCATGATAACGTACGCCCCCATATCGCAAATGTCATCACGTGTAAGTTACGCCAACACCAGAGGGAGACACCCAAGTACCCGACCTATAGTAGTGATCTCCCCTCGTGTGGTTATCACGCCTTCGGTCACTTGAATAAGGCCTTGAAGGGTCGACAATTCCTGTGGGACGAGGATGTGCAGCAGGCAATTTCGGACTTCTTTACGCAGAAGGACACGGTGTTTTAGCAGGCGGGTGTCTTCAACCTGTTTCGCCGGCGGTATGGCTCTAAAATGGCTCTGAGCACTATGGGACTCAACTGCTGTGGTCATAAGTCCCCTAGAACTTAGAACTACTTAAACCTAACTAACCTAAGGACAGCACACAACACCCAGCCATCACGAGGCAGAGAAAATCCCTGACCCCGCCGGGAATCGAACCCGGGAACCCGGGCGTGGGAAGCGAGAACGCTACCGCACGACCACGAGATGCGGGCACCGGCGGTATGATCAGCTCAGTGTTCACAGCGAGTTTGCCTGATTGGCATACTGATTAAGGACTGTACAGCACACGAACTGAAACTTTTTGATCGCCCCCTTATATAACAAGATAGTCTGTGATGGGGATGATAACAAACACTGTGTTTTTAGTAATCTCAGATCCCTTCAGCAGAGAGGAGTTCCATGCTTTTTGAAATGAGTATAGGTCACACCCATCTATGAAAAAATGGAAAATTGTTCAAAACAATGTTCAAATGTGTGTGAAATCTTATGGGACTTAACTGCTAAGGTCATCAGTCCCTAAGGCAGGGCTTAACAACTGGCCGGTTTTGAGCGCGAGTACTCGCGTCTGCTCAGGCCCGTGCTCGCGAGCAGGTGCAAGGTCGCGGAGTAGGGAGGGAGGGGAAATGCGCGCGCACGTTTGAATAGGGCCGCAGCGTGCCTATTGAATTCACGCCGACTGTGTAAAGTACTACGATCAGCTCTAACAGTCACTTCGGTGGTTAAGAATCATGTCAAGTCGCCGTTGTGTAACCCCAACCATGCTTTCGCAGTTGAACCCCCACTGGGAGGAATTGTATCTGTTTACAGAAAAAGATGGTGTTGCAAAATGTTTAGTATGTCACGAAACGCTGAATCCTTTTAGGAAATTTAATTTGCAGCGACATTATATGTCGTACCATGCGAAAGACTACGGAAGTGGAAAATGTGATGGACCAGATCGTGCACAGGAAGTTATTAAACTTAAAAGGAAGCTATCCGAAGAAGATCTGGACGACGAAGAAAAATCAACTGAGGCAGCTCTAAGAGTGAGCTACAAAATTGCTTTCCTTTTAACAAAATCCCTGCGCCCCTTCACTGATGGCGATTTAATAAAAGAATGTTTGGTAGTTGCAGCGGAACATTTGTGTCCATCTCAAGTTGAACAGTTTCGGATTGTGCCATTATCTAACATGACCATTATGCGTCGCATACAGGACATGGCAGACAACGTCCAGAGCCAGCTTGCAAATATCTGTAAAGATTTTATGGCGTATTCTCTAGCTCTGGACGAAAGTGTTGATATCACTGGAACAGCGCAGCTTGCCATATTTATTAGAGGTGTTAATAGAGATCTTCAGGTGAGGGAGGAGCTCCTCGATGTAGTAGCCATGAAGAACACTACAACCGGAGGTGATATTTTAAAACCTGCGTGTGTGGCCGTGCGGTTCTAGGCGCTTCAGTTTGGAACCGCGAGACCGCTTCGGTCGCAGGTTCGAATCCTGCTTCGGGCATGGATGTGTGTGATGTCCTTAGGTTAGTTAGGTTTAAGTAGTTCTAAGTTCTAGGGGACTGATGACCACAGATGTTAAGTCCCATAGTGCTCAGAGCCATTTGAACCATTGTTTGATATTTTAAGTAGTGTTGAAGAAAGCGTTGAAAATATAGGATTGTCGTGGAATTCTTTAGTTTCAGTGTCTACAGACGGTGCACCAGCGATGACAGGGAACAAATCAGGTTTCGTTGCGCTGTTGAAGGAGAAAATGCAAAAACTGACTGTGCCGAATGAAATAAGGGGCGTTCAGTGTGTGATCCACCAGGAAAACGTATGTGCAAATAGTATCACTCTAAAAAATGTGATGAGTGTTGTTGTTCGTGCAACCAATTATATAAGGAAGCATGGGCTACAACACAGGCAATTTAAAAGCTTTCGTGAGGATGTAGAAAGCCAGTATGGTAGCCTGCCTTATTACAGCGAGGTCCGCTGGCTTAGTCGTGGCGAATTATTCAATCGAATTTTTGCCTATTAGATGAGATAAATATGTTCATGGAAATAAATAACGTGTGTTCCTGAATTGAAAGAGCCTTCATGGAACTGTGATCTCTCGTCCTTAGCAGATTTAACTAGCCATCTGAATGCTTTGAACATTTCACTATAAGGTAAAGATCTGCTAATTACTCATTTCATAGATCGAATACGAGCTTTTAAAATTAAATTGACACTTTGGGTGAGTCAGCTGGAAACAGGAAATCTAGCTCATTTTCCTAAATTATCATCCATGCAAGATGTTCACAAAGACTGTGAACGTTATTCTCATAGTTTAGTTGCCTATAAGGAAGAATTTGAACAACGCTTCCAAGATCTGACAGCACTAGACAGTGATTTTGATCTGTTCTCCTCTCCATATTCAGCGAATATTGAAGAGATTCGTCCTGAGCTGCAACTAGAAATTATTGACCTGCAGTGTGACAGAGAATACAGAGACAAATTTCAGAACAAGAAAAACATTTTGGAATTCTACAGACACTTCTCTCAGGATAGATTTCCTCGTTTTCACAAACTGGCGGCTACAATAATATCAATGTTCGGTTCCACGTATGTTTGTGAACAACTGTTCCCTGCAATGAAATGTAACAAGACGCGTCTGAGAAACGCATTGTCTGATCGAAATTTAAACTGCACGCTGCGCCTACAATGCGCAAGAACATTACTTCGAACATAGACGCAATTGTAAAGGGCAAGAAGTACAAGATAACCGAGAATCCCACATTTCAGTGACACCTTTTATTGTGTAACAGTTCACAAATTAATACGAATGTAGATGCATACACTAAGCTAATAAAATTATATGGCACGTGTACATTCTCCTTTATTTGTTTCATTTGTCACAGTAATAAGTCGTGATTGATATCCCTGCGGGTGGCCGCGGATTTACGTTGACTGGCGGCAGCTGTTGTGTGCCCCACGTGACTCTCCCCACTCTCCGCTCTAGTCCGGTAGTGGGGGTAGCGTGCTCGCGCTGCTCCGTGCTCGCGCCTTGCTGCTCACAGCTTGCTCCGCTAGCACGTATGTTGTGAAGCCCTGCCCTAAGGTTACACACTACTTAACTTAAATTATCCTAAGGACAAACATACACACCCATGCCCGAGGGAGGACTCAAACCTCCGCCAGGACCAGCCACACAATCTATGACTGCAGCGCCCCAGACCGCTCGGCTAATCCCGCGAGGCCTGGAAAATTGTGAGTAGCAATCGCGCTCCGAGGGTACCATGAAAAAAAAAAAAAAAAAAAAAAAAAACTTAATTCTGTATATAGATAGTTCATCTATAGGTTTTGATGAGTGAGTTTGCAAATATCAAAACATGTGATGTAAGTGGCCGTATCTCTTGATTTCATAGACTGAAATGCCTTTTTTTCCTTTTACACCGTCAAGGACTGTAACCTTAGTATTTCATATAAATTCAAACTTGATGCGTCTCTACTCGCTCCTGAGAAAAACGGATCTTAACAAACGGACAGAAACAACATAGTGATCCAATAACGGTTCCGTTTTTATCGAATGAGGAACCCTAAAAAGGAGGTAAATTAATCCACAGAACTAGCGTCTTATATAACTCACCTCTGTTGATAGCTTTTGGTCAGTGTCACATTGAAGCCTTCTAAAGAATGAATCGCAATTGTAGCCAATCGCGCTGACGAAAAGATCTCGGGTTTACAGACGACTGGTAGTCCTGGGAAAAAAAGGAAAGAAAGGCGGGGGAGGGGGGGGGGGAAGGAGGAGATGTAGTACTCGTCAAAACGTGCATAGTTTTTCAGCAGCGTCACCCAGCGTGAAAACATTAGCAGTATGCTCCGTTAAAGTCTACATTCGCACAGCTACTTACGTCACACGAATATTTCGCAGTGACCGTGCGTAGAGATATGACACAGAACAACTACATACACACAACCATAGCTAAAACAAGTGAAAGGGTACGATTCATTGGTAGCATACCGTGAAACTGCTGTCTGTCCAATTAAGAAACTGCGTACAAAAAACTTGTACAGCCCACATTTGAATTCTGCTAAAGAGCATCTGAGCCATATGAGGTAGGACTAAAAGAGTACATCAAGCGGCCTCAACAGAGAGTGATTCGAATAGTCACAGGTTGTTCTGACTGGCTAGAAAGTGCAACAGAAATCGTAACTGACAGTCACTGGAAGAAATTCGCCGTACACTTTACGACAATCAGTTAGAAAATTTCAAGATCGGGCGTTCAGGTACACTCTTGGTGTGTGTGCTGGTGACGTTCATTTTGATTAAACTATAGTGCAGTGTGCTCCGTAATTTCCGATGAAAACAGAAATATTTTTTGTTGAGAGTGAGCGTTACGATGTCACAGTTTTGCTGTAGTCTGTTCTCTCAAGGTACTGTCATCAGCTTCTATGTAGGAACATCACACGGGTCATATGTATGATTGACAGCGGAGTTATATTTGTAAAATAATTTTCGTAAATTGATGAGCTTAATACAAAAAATACGCGCGTAGAACGAGGTAGCTGTGAGACACATGTATTTTGTACCTGGATTGAGGTTGAGACATTTCTGCCATTATGTATGGAAAGCAGTAGGTAGGCATTTCGACAGCCGTCCTCACTGCAATATTTACCAACTAACACAGTGCGGAGATTCAGAGTTGAGTTCCTAATTACAAAGCGCCAATCACCTTTTCCAATGATGATAAAAACAGTAATGACTCAACTATCTGGCGCAAGCTATTTAATTGGACGCCTCTTCGGCGACTTGAATATCGCTAGCCTACTCCGTAATCCTACCGGGGAAGGGGAACGTACAGTTTAATACGGAATCTGAAACATGTGAAGTTCCCTGCGACTCATTGCATCATGGTGAGATGAAGCCTAGGTTAAAGTCGGACTCAAATATTCCTTGGTTCGCCTTTTGTTTCCAGGCATTACCCCTAGATTACCAGGCCAGATCTGTTCACGATGTTTGAGGACCCTGTGATGAACTAGTCCATGAAGACTACGAATAACCATTTCACAGCTACTGTTGGAGTTTTTTTAAAATCTGCTGATTTACGTGAGCGATTTCGAAATAATCAGTTTAATTATAAACCATACGCTATCGCCGGCCGGGGTAGCCGAGCGTTTCTAGGCACTACAGTCTGGAATCGCCAGACCGCTACGGTCGCAGGTTCGCATCCTGCCTCGGGCATGGATGTGTTCAAATGGTTCAAATGGCTCTGAGCACTATGGGACTTAACTTCTGAGGTCATCAGTCCCCTAGAACTTAGAACTATTTAAACCTAACTAACCTAAGGACACCATTCACATCCATGCCCGAGGCAGGATTCGAACCTGCGTCCGTAGCGGTCGCGCGTTTCCAGGCTGTAATGCCTAGAACCGCTCAGCCACTTCGGCCAGCCATGGATGTGTGTGATGTCCTTAGGTTAGTTTGGTTTAAGTAGTTCTACGTTCTAGGGGACTGATGACCTTAGAAGTTAAGTCACATAGTGCACAGAGTCATTTAAACCGTACGCTATCGTTACGTCGTTTTGTCAACTAATTAGACTCAGAAATATATTGCTGGTGGGGCTTTTTTTTAGGTTCTAACCCTGTTATAAACTAAACTATAAATGAATAAGGGTAGAATATACAAAAAAAGTGCTGCTGTACTGTGTTACTTTGCCTAATTTTTGAATCTGTTAGTGATCCCCCTAACATTTGCTAACGATACTGAGTATTTCTAAATCGATCGTGTGAATAAATAAATATAAAAGAAATTGTAACAGTGACTGTAAGAGGATTATTCCTTGCCTTTCTGAGTTCCTAATTAATTACAATCACAGCGGAACGATTAACAGAAAAACGCTTAACACGAACGTTCGGTTGAAACGAAATAGTACTATGACTGACGAAATGCTACGAAATTTGATTTTTTTTTTTTTTTTTAGAACGAAACAGATATCTTTTAACACGAAAATATTTAGGTTTTCGGACGAAAAAATCCACGTGCTTGCTACAGTCGTAATTTTAGCCAGATTTATTTGCTTAAATATTTTCGTTACACAAAAGGAAGTGAATAACGGTTGCTTCTGTAAGCACTTGTCTCGGGGTACTGCCACTCTCAAAAAATTTGAGTCAGTTTTCAATATCGGTGATGTGCCGAAGTCGGTGATTTGTGTACGAAGTCAGTGAATTTTGTGTCGAAATCGTTCCTGGTTTTATGTTTCTAAATGCAGGTACTGCAGTTTGTTTATGAGCAATCCCAGAGAAACTGGGGAGAAAAGAAATCGCTGTCGAGATGGAGCTGCTTAAGACACTTGATGAGAAACGGTCAAAATCAAAAGTCTGTAAAGAATTTTGTTTTGCTTACTCTACACTGCAGGTGACAATTAAAAATTAGATCTAATTTCGGCTAAGTTTGAGAGCATTATGTTCGCGCCAGGAAGGAAAACTATCAGAATGTCTAAACTCAAAGATGTCGAGAATGCATTGATTGATTGTTTCAAACACGGTATAGGTACCAGAATGTCACCGTATCAGGAAATTTATTGCTGGAAACTGCTGATTAACATGACAAAACAAATTGGCACAGAATTTTCTGAAAATCCAAGCTGGTTGGAACATTTCGACATAAGGAACACTGATTGCAGTCAACATTGTCCTCAATTCTCGAACAAAATGACGCGAAAACTGTCTTGAACACTGATGAAACAAGCTTATTTTACCGCTCCTTCCCCAAAAAAACTTTATCGTATAAGGGAAAGTCACGTTAATGAGGGTAAGATATAAAACTGCACTTTTACTCCTCAACCCACGTTACGGTGTGTGGCGGAGGTACTTTTGGTAACACTATCCTCCCCTCTTCCCCGTTCCATTAGCGAACGGTGAGTGGAAGGTATAATTGTCGGTAAACGTCTGTATTAGCTTTAGTTTCTCGGATCGTCTCATTATGGTCATTTCATGAGATGTATGTGGGATGAGGTATTATGTTTCCCGGCTGTTGTCGGGAAATACTTCCTCGGAGTTTCAATAGATAATCTTTCCGTGATTCACAACGTCTCTCCTGTAGTGTCTGCCCTGGAGTTCGTTGAGCATCTTTGTAAAACTGTCAAGACTCCCACAGATCTCCTACAGATCCTTTGGTTTCATGATCACACTTCAACTCTCAATATACAGGGTGTTACACAAAGGTACGGCCAAACTTTCAGGAAACGTTCCTCACACACAAGGAAAGAAAACATGTTATGTGGACATGTGTCCGGAAACGCTTACTTTCCATGTTAGAGCTCATTTTATTACTTCTCTTCAAATCACATTAATTATGGAATGGAGACACACACAACAGAACGTACCAGCGTGACTTCAAACACTTTGTTACAGGAAATGTTGAAAATGTCCTCCGTTAGCGAGGATACATGCATCCACCCTCCGTTGCATGGAATCCCTGATGCGCAGATGCAGCCCTGGAGAATGGCGTATTGTATCACAGCCGTCCACCATACGAGCACGAAGAGTCTCCACATTTGGTACCGGGGTTGCGTAGAAAAGAGCTTCCAAATGCCCCCATAAACGAAAGTCAACAGGGTTGAGGCCAGGAGAGCGTGGAGGCCATGGAAATGATCCGCCTCTACCAATCCATCGGTCACCGAATCTGTTGTTGAGAAGCGTACGAACACTTCGACTGAAATGTGCAGGAGCTCCAGTGTGCATGAACCACATGTTATGTCGTACTTGTAAAGGCACATGTTCTAGCGGCACAGGTAGAGTGTCCCGTATGAAATCATGATAACGTGCTCCATTGAGCGTAGGTGGAAGAACATGGGTCCCAATCAAGACATCACCAACAATGCCTGCCCAAACGTTCACAGAAAATCTGTGTTGATGACGTGATTGCACAATTGCATGCGGATTCTCGCCAGACCACACATGTTCATTGTGAAAATTTACAATTTGATCACGTTGGAATGAAGCTTCATCCGTAAATAGAACATTTGCACTGAAATGAGGATTGACACATTGTTGGATGAACCATTCGCAGAAGTGTACCCCTGGAGGCCAATCAGACCTCTAACATGGAAAGTAAGCGTTTCCGGACACATGTCCACATAACATCTTTTCTCTATTTGTGTGTGAGGAATGTTTCCTGAAAGTTTGGCCGTACCTTTTTGTAACACCCTGTATACTGAGGGACTAATAACATACCAAGATAGGAAAGACGGAGTACTACATTAGACTGCAGGGAGAGGTGTTATGACTTGCGTCATTGTCGCGATGAACACAATAATCCAGGAAGTGTAGAAATGTTTGTCTTTATTTCTAGTTAAGAATAGCAAACAAGTAGCCGTAGATGATTGGTTTTGGTCATTAATTTGAAGAAGAACAGCTGCGAGAGAGGTCCATAATCCACGAATCTTAATTTCCGACCATTGACAGAAAATAGCAAGATCCAGGTCGTAAGCAGATGTTCCCAAGACAAAGGTAACTGTTATCTGGTAGTGATGTAGCAAGCGTAAAAAACTTTATCTCTGCACTGAGAATCACACTGTAAGTGTTGGAATTTCTTATTAACTTCTTTTCCGACGTTATTTGAAAATTATTTTTCTGTCGGGTCTCAATCGGTTCCAGCATTCGAGTCGTCGTGCGAAGCGAAACACAGTTAAAATACCTATCATCTTTCTTCTGCGATCAACGTCATATGACATAACAGCTTCTACGCTTAAATTAAAGATACGTGGAGGCAGATCCCCAGCTAGGGCGTAAAATGAGGGGGCCTGCCGTTCCCAAACAACTTTATATCAGTAGCAGCAGAAGCTGGCGCACCGGTGCTGTCCGCTGTCTCTCTAGCAGAAGAAACATCGGTTATCCCGACCCAGCCAAACATGCTTCGTCTCTCAGACTACAGGATCAGAGTAAGTAGCGTCGCCGGTGTAACTGCAGCCACAAATTTTCAGATAAGAGCGTACGTTAAAGCACTGTCACGTCATGGAAATCTTCTCTCTCTCTCTCTCTCTCTCTCTCTCTCTCTCTCTCTCTCTATCTCTCTCTTTCTCTGCTTCCGCCCCTCCCATTAAAACACGCGTACAGGAAGCGCACGAAAAGAAAATGAAATTCCTTAATGATAACCTTATAAAATACCGTGTTATTGAATGAAAGAGCATGGAAAGCGTAATAAACTACACTACTGCCCATTAAAATTGCTACACCGCGAAGATGACGTGCCACAGACGCGAAATTTAACCGACAGGAAGAAGATGTTGTGATACGCAAATGATTAGCTTTTCAGATCATTCACACAAGGTTGGCGCCGGTGGCGACACCTACAACGTGCTGACATGAGGAAAGTTTGCAACCGATTTCTCATACACAAACATCAGTTGACCGGCGTTGCCAGGTGAAACGTCGTTGTGATGCCTCGTGTAAGGAAGAGAAATGCGCACCATCACGTTTCCGACTTTGATAAAGGTCGGATTGTAGCCTATCGCGATTGCGGTTTGTCGTATCGTGACATTGCTGCTCGCGTTGGTCGAGATCCAATGACTATTAGCAGGCGGGTTCAGGAGGGTAATACGGAACGCCGTGCTGGATCCCAACGGCCTCGTATCACTATCAGTCAGGATGACAGGCGTCTTATCCGCATGGCTGTAGCGGATCGTACAGCCACGTCTCGGTCCCTGAGTCAACAGATGGGGACGTTTGCAAGACAACAACCATCTCCACGAACAGTTCAACGACGTTTGCAGCACCACGAACTATCAGCTCGGAGACCTTGACTGCGGTTACCCTTGACGCTACATCACAGACAGTAGCGCCTCCGATGGTGTACTCAACGACGAACCTGGGTGCACGAATGGTAAAACGTCATTTTTTCGGATGAATCCAGGTTCTGTTTACAGCATCACGATGGTTGCATCCGTGTTTGGCGACATCGTAGTGAATGCACATTGGAAGCGTGTATTCGTCATCGCCATGTTGGCGTATCACCCGTCGTGATGGTATGGGGTGCCATTAGTTACACGTCTCGGTCACCTCGTGTTCACATTGACGGAACTTTGAACAGTTGACATTACATTTCAGATGTGTTACGACCCGTGGCTCTACCCTTCATTCGATCCCTGCGAAACCCTACATTTCAGCAGAATAATGCACGACCGCATGTTGCAGGTCCTGTACGGGCCTTTCTGGATACAGAAAATGTTCGACTGTTGCCCTGGCCAGCACATTCTCCAGATCTCTCACCAACTGAAAACGCCTGGTCAATGGTGGCCGAGCAACTGGCTCGTCACAATACGCCAGTCACTACTCTTGTTGAACTGTGGTATCTGGTATCGTGTTGAAGCTGCATGGGCAGCTGTACCTGTACTCGCAATCCAAGATCTGTTTGACTCAATGCCCAGGCGTATCAAGGCCGTTATTACGGCCATAGGTGGTTATTCTGAGTACTGATTTCTCAGGATCTATGCACCCAAATTGCATGAAAATGTAATCACATGTCAGTTCTAGTATAATATATTTGTCCAATGAATACCCGTTTATCATCTGCATTTCTTCTTGGTGTAGCAATTTTAATGGCCAGTAGTGTAATACAGTGATACGAACGGTGCAGTATATCCAGCGTCTCCCAGGAGGTATGGTCAGTACTCAGGGATATGGCAGGAACGGTTACTCGGAGCAAAAAAGTATAGTAAACATGGGCTTTAAAATGAATAGACCTACCTTAAGATTGGTTGGTTGGTTTGTAGGATTAAAGGGACCAGACTGCAACGGTCATCGGTCCCCCTACCTTAAGAGCTATGCTTCATCTTTTATACTGTGAAAGAAATTTCTTCTGCTGCAAGCTCTTTGCTTTTCGTATTTTGGGAGAAAGTAGTGCATATGCCAAATAAATCAATGAGATTGTACTGATCCCCCAAGGTAGACAAAACAGGTCAGAACACTGTTGCAGAAGCAACGAAAAAAGCATGCCAAATTTAAAAGAACGCAAAATGCTTAAGAGTGGCGAGGTTTTACAGACGCTCGGAATTTAGCGCAAACTTAAATGCGAGATGTTTTTCATAGTTTCTACAACGAAACTCTGTCTTGAAACCTGGCAGAAAACCCGAAGAGATTCTGGTCGTATGTAAACTACACCAGCGACAAGGCGCAATCAATACCTCCACTACGCGATAACAGTGATGGTGGGACTGATAACAGTGCCATTAAATCACAGCTACTAAACACAGTATTCCGAAATTCCTTCACCGAAGTAGACGAAGTAAATATTTCACTATTAGAATCAAGAACAAATGCCAACATGAGTGACTTAGAAGTAAATATCTTTGGTGTAGCAAATCAGCTTAAATCACTTAATAAAGGAAAGGCTTCCTGCCCAGATTTATACCAGTCAGGTTCCTTTCAGAGTACGCTTATACAAAAGTTCCATACCTAGCAATCATAGACAACTGCTCGCTAGTAAAAGATCCGTACCCTAATACTGGAAAGTTACACAAGTCACACAAATACCCCAGAAAGGAAATAGGAGTAATCCACTAAATTACAGACCCGTATCACTGACGTCGATTTGCTGCAGGATTTTGGAACATGTTCTGTGCTCGAACAATATGAATCACCTAGGAGAAAACGATTTATTAACAAATAGCTAACATGGATTCAGAAAATATCGTTCTTGTGAAACGCAACTAGCTCTTTACTCTCACGAAGTAGTGAATGTTCTCGACCGAGAGCCTTAAATTGATTCAATATTTTTAGAATTCCAGAAGGCTTTTGACACCGCTCCTCACAAGCGACTTCACATTTCGGCCGGCCGTCTTGTGAAGTCATCAGATGATCAAAACCAATTACAAAATGATTTAGCCAAGATATCTTTATGATGGCAATTCACTCTAAATAATGTGAAGTGATCCACATGAGTACTAAAAGAAATCGGCTATATTTCGTTTACACAATAAATCACACAAATCTGAAGGATGTAGATTCAAATAAATACTTACACATTAGAATTACACATAACTTAAATTGGAACGACCACATAGATAAAGTTTTGGGGAAAGCAAAGAAAAGATTGCGATTTATTGGCAGAACACTTAGAAAATGCATCAAGTCTACTTAAGAGACTGTTTACACTACACTTGGCCTCCCTCTTGTGGAATACTGCTGTTCAGTGTGGGATCCGCAACAGTTAGAGTTGACGGAGGACATCGAGAAAGTCCAAAGAAGGGTAGCGGTATTAACAAGAACTAGGGGAGATTGTTCCCCGGATGTGATACGTGAACTGGGGTGTAAATCATTAAAACAAAGGCGTTTTTCTTTGCGGCAAGATCGTCTCATGAAATTTCAATCAGAATCCTTGTCCTCAGAGTGTGAAAATATCTGGCTGGCGCCCACCTACATAGGGAGCAATGATTATCATAAAAAAATAAGAGAAATCAACTCGCGCCGATAGGTTTAGGTGTTCGTTTTCCCCGCGTCCTGTTCGAGAGTGGAACGATAGAGAAAGACAGTGACGGGTAAAAGGGTAACAATACCAAGAAGTAGCTGTGCGACTTAAACGAAAGTTGGTAGGCGTTCTTTCTACGTCTGAAAGATGATGTTTATCCAAATTTCAACTCAGTTGCTAGTAGCGCCTCTATGAGGATTTAAATCAGGTTTGCATTAAATACACGCTGCGACGGTCGTGAGTATTCGTTACCTTTGAGATTGGACGTGGAGAGGTGATGTTAGCAACACTTTGAACGAGGTCGTGTAATAGTGCTACGAGAAACTGGATAGTCCTTCTGCGATATTGAAGAAAAAACTTGGCATTAATGAAACCACTGTTCATGAGTGCTGGCAGCGGTGGTCACGACAATGTGCGTTCGACTCCGGACAGCCGCATGGCACTACCGAGAGGGTAGACCATCGTGTTCGGCGTATGGCTCTAGCGCATCGAACTGCATCTGCAGCAGCAATCTGAGCAGCAGTTGGCACCACAGTGAAGCAAAAAACTGTTACAAATCGGTTACTTCAAGGACTTTCCCACCCAGACGCATTTCACTACCCCAAACCACCGCCATTTGCGAGTTCAGCGGTGTCAAGTGAGAGGTCATTGGGTAGAAATCTGTTGTGTTTCCTGCTGAAAGCTGGTTCTGCCTCGACACCAGTGATGGCTGCGTGTTGATTAGAAGGAAGACAGCTGAGGGCCTGCAACAATCCTGTCAGCGTTGTAGACACAATGGACCTACACCTGGAGCTGTAGTCGGGGGTGCGATTTCGTAAGACAGCAAGGTGTTTATCCCACGTACTGTGACTGCAAATCTGTACTTCAGTCTGGTGATTCGACTTGTTGTGCTGCCGTTCACGAACAGCATTCCAGGAGGTTTTTCCAACAGGATAACGCTCGCCCACATACCGCTATTGTACCCAGATTGTCGACATATTGCTTTGGCCAGCTCGATCACCAAATCTGTCTCCTATCGAGGGCGAATCGGACATCATCGGACGACAACTCTATCACCCACAATAGTATTAACCGCCTCTGTAATGACCTATCAAGTGCAATAGGCATGACATTCCATCCCACAAGCTGACACCCGGCAGCAGTAAAAAAGAATGCTTGCTTGTTTACATGGTTGCATTCAACATTCATTTTCAATGGCTTATCTCGGGCTTACGTTAACCTGTGATCTTGCAATGTTAATCACTTATATATTGTACCTGATGTATATATGTATTCCCGAAATTTCATTACTTTTCAATAACTATTTTTTGATGTTGCGATTTTTTTCCGTCATTGTAGCTTGAAGAAGGTTCAATGATCCCTTTGCCAGTCACTTAATTGTCAACTTCAGAGTAATCACGTAGATGTAGACCAAAAGAAGAAAGAAAGTCAAGTAAACACGGCCTCTAAATTGCTTTAAGAGCTATCAGTACTTGTTTTACAGAAGCGAAGATGACTAAGTGCTAATGTCTCTTAAGGTATGCATTTTAGAACCTAAGTTTACTAGAATTTTTTGTGCGAATGATTCATCAGTCATATTTCTAAGTACTGAAAATTCGTCCAGCGACACCCTGTATAATTGCTATATACAAGGAAATATTTACTTAATTTCAATCCATTTGGAACTTAATAACTTATGGCCAATTTATAAAAACAAGTAAGGTCTCACGTGAGAGGGTATTAAAACGGCCACAGACTAAGGTACCGTATTTGGATTTGCCGTAGCAGGTACTACATGGGATAGATAATAAATTTACCAGTCATTTGGTACCCAGAACATTTTAGTGGTAAGAGTAGATAAATAGAAAATTTGCCATTAATTAGAACAGTAATCAACGAGAATAAACCGAAAATTAGTGCCTGACATCCGAACAGCCGGCACACGAAAAGCTGTTATCCTTCCATTCAGTCTCGCGTATTTCACTTTATATAATTTGGAGAACATAGGTTCGCCGGCCGGATTGGGCGTGCGGTTCTAGGCGCTACAGTCTGGACCCGCGTAACCGCTACGGTCGCAGGTTCGAATCCTGCCTCGGGCATGGATGTGTGTGATGTCCTTAGGTTACTTAGGTTTAAGTAGTTCTAAGTTCTAGGGGACTGATGACCACAGCAGTTAAGTCCCCTAGTGCTCAGAGCCATTTGAACCATTTGAGAACGTAGGTTCGTTTTTACTCACGTCAGATTCTGTTGATTTTCAGAGAAAGCTGAATTAATGCTCCCTAAGTAAATTTTCCCAATAACGTTCTGCTGTCGCATATCAGATTTATCACCCAGAAAAAGTGCAACTGGTAGCGCAATTACACTTAACTCTGAGCTGTTGCTTTTCGGACTAGGTGTGCTGTTGTAAATCGTCGTTGACAGTTGAAAAAGGGTGGTTTATCTGAAAACATAAGGAGGTCTCGTAGGTTCCTGCACACAGAATGTGTATGTGGGCTAGATAAGTGGTGAATGGGCCATATGGGTCGGGGAATTTGTAATAATATTACTGGGAAGCTACTTTTACTACAACTTAGTGAATTTTCGGTTTTAGCGAGATTTTATTTGAAGGAGAGCGTTGGGACTTTACTAGATTCCAAGGAGATTTCTCACTTTGAATTTTCATAGACAACTGATGATTGAAGTCGTGATGCTTCCAGAAATTTAAATTTTTTTGTAATTAACCGATATTTCACGCGCTAACGGTTTTAAACTAATAGAAAATGTCGAGTAAAACGTTAGTGTAGCTCAGAAGCTTTTCGTTGGCTGTGACTTGAGAAGAGCCCAGCGGAGGTGGGTGTCGGCGCGGCGTGTGACGTAACAAACACGGACGGGCATCCGTTTGTGAGGCGCGAGTGCCGACGTAGCGGCGACTGCAACTCCACGTGCTCCTGTCAGATCTCGCCGCCACCGGAAGTCACAGAGCGACCGTTGATTGCGTTGGACCACCAGTCCTTAGTAATACCAGTATATTTTATACCACAACAACCTTACGAGTTGCTGAAAAGCACGATACAGCATTCTGAAGAAAAAAAAGACACTTGAACAGTTTGATACGACATTCATAACTATCAGTTATACTATATGTGATTCATCAGTGACGTAACTAAGGTTTTGGAGGGGCCCTCTGCAAATAAATTTTGTGGGCCTTGTTTACTAGTAAATCTTCAAAGTGCAAATACAAAAACATTAGACATTCACACACCACAAATCAAGTTAAAAGTGAAAGAAAAAACTCCTCTTTGGATGCTTTCCTTGTAGAACAAACAACTTCTTCAGTTTTGTGAAGTGAGGCTACATGCTGCTAAAGCACACACATTTTTCCATTTCTCCTACGCGTAGCACTCAAAAACTTTTCGACATCATCATCCAATTAAAGAGTACGACATCTTTCATGACAGTGCTTAGAACTCCTAAAACACTTAATCTGGACTCGGACATAGAGTTTCTAAGAAACGTTTTGATTAGTTCCAATTTAAAAAATGATCTTTCCGTCGTGGCGGAGTCAAGTACAGCTGAAGAACTGTGCATAAACCAGAGAGACTACTAGCTAGAAATGTGTTTTTAACAAACAAAAATTTTGCAATATCTTTAACTGACAACATTTTTTCTTTCTTTCTAAATTCTTTCTATACTCGTATAACTGTTTTAGGCTAATAAGTTCATGCGAAAATGTATGGTGATATCTGATTCTTACTTTCTACCCATGCTTTCTGCTCTTTTCTGAATATCTCCATTTTCTAACTACACAATATGAACAGGATATATGTTAGAAACATAATCATTAATATTCTAGAGGCTGCTAAAACGTTTGTTTAATAGAGTTAAATTAAATATGAATAAAACTATTGAGAAATGTGACTTGGAAAGACTTTTGTGTATGCACAACTCCATGATCTGCAGAAAGCTTGTCCAAAGATTTCGTAACTTTATGAATAAGTTTTTAGGTCAAATTTGGACCAATACCCCAAACTTTCGCTTGTACTTTCGCTTTCTCTACAACAACTTTAAAACTGTTTCTTAAGGTGACTAGATTGTTTTTTGCAGTTTGAAGAAGTTGAGAAACGTCTCTTTATTAGCATTAGTACACTGCATTAGTTTGTAAAGTAGGTTAATATATTCCTAAGTCTGACTACGATAGGCAGGACAAAATCAATAGCTCCCACATTTTTTTATCAAATTAAGAGCCTCTTCTTTCTCTGGTTTCCTCTTGCTCTTTAAAGTGATATTGGATAGACACTGCAGAATTTGTATGAAAATCTGATTGATAACAATGAATCAAACCTGGAAGATCATCTGGTTGGACACAGTTTGTTTAGAGTCCTTGTATCTCGTCTGTCGGTTGCAACAGATTCATTTATTTGTTTTCATCTAAAGAGATGACATGAATGCATTGATTTTCTCACGAAACTGTTGCAGTTTCGCTGTAGTCATGATGTAATTATTTAGTAAGGAAATAAATTTCTGTGTGGAGCTATACATAAACTCAACATTTAGCACCCGTGCTTTGATTCTTGACTGCAAACCCGAGTATTTGCTACACATAGATGCAGCACCATCGTATTCTTTACCTCTGCACCTATCCAGTTGTATGTTCGTACGTTAATATCCACTAAATCAGTTATTATTTCTGTTTTAAAAACTCTCAGCAGCATGGTGCATTATTTACGGAATCCTCAACCCCATTCCTTTAACTCAAACTCCTTTCTACCTGTTTTGCGTAACACTAAGTGCAAATATATTACAGCAACGATACTAACTTGGGCCTTTCTTGATACAGCAGTGCTTGGGCCAACAAGAAGTGAATAGAATGGCCGCTGTTTAATTTCAATGATGATCCTCTCTAAAACGCCATCATTCAACAGTTGTATCATCCAATTTTAAATTTGTGGGCTCACATAGTTTGTTTTAATTTTTTCATTTGGAACATGTGCCCTCAGATGAGGATTATATCTGAAGCTTTATCTGAAAAAGAGGTACACTAGGTGATCAAAAGTATCCGGACACCCCCAAAAACATACGTTTTTCGTATTACGTGCATTATGCTGTCACCTACTGCCAAGTACTCCTTATCAGCGGCCTCAGTAGTCTTTAGACATCGTGAGAGAGCAGAATGGGGCGCTCCGTGGAACTCACGGACTTTGAACGTGGTCAGGCGATGGCGTGTCACTTGTGTCATACGTCTGTAAGCGAGATTTCCACACTCCTAAACATACCTACGTCCACTGTTTCCGATGTGATAGTGAAGTGGAAACGTTAAGGGACACGTACAGCACGAAAGCGTACAGTCCGACTTCGTCTGTTGACTGAAAGAGACCGCTGACAGTTGAAGAGAGTCGTAATGTGTAATAGGCAGACCATCACACAGGAATTCGAAAGTGCGTCAGGATCCACAGCAGGAACTATGACAGTTAGGCGGGAGGTGAAAAAAACTTTGATTTCGTGGTCGAGCGACTGCTCATAAGCCACACATCACGCCGGTAAATGTCAAACGACGCCTCGCTTGGGGTAAGGAGCGGAAACATTGGCCGGCTGAACAGTGGAAAAAACGTTGTTTGGAGTGACGAATCACGGTACGCAATGTGGCGATCCGATGGCAGGATGTGGGTATGGTGTATGCCCAGTGAACGTCGTCTGCCAGCATTGTTGTGCCAACAGTAAAATTCGGAGGTGGTGGTGTTATGGTGTGGTCGTGTTTTTCATGTAGGGGGCTTGCACCCCTTGTTTTGCGTGGCACTGTCACAGCACAGGACTAAATTGATGTTTTAAGCACCTTCTTGCTTCCCACTGTTGAAGAGCAATTCAGGGATGGCGACTGCATCTTTCAACACGATCGAGCACCTGTTCATAATGCACGGCCTGTGGCGGAGTAGTTATACGACAATGACATCCCTGTAATAGACTGACCTACACAGAGTCATGATCTGAATCCTATAGAACACCTTTGGGACGTTTTGAAAGGCCGACTTCGTGCCAGGCCCCAACGATCGACATAGATACCTCTTGTCAGTGCAGCATTCCGTGAAGAATGGGCTGCCATTCCCCAAAAAACCTTCCAGCACCTAACTGAACGTACGCTTGCGAGTGTGGAAGCTGTTATCAAGGCTAAGAGTGGTCCAACACCATACTGAATTCCAGCATTACCGATGGAGGGCACCACGAACTTGTAAGTCATTTTCAGACAGGTGTCTGTATACTTTTGATCACATAGTGTATATTGTAACTAAGAAACTGTCACTCTGTTTCCCTATTTGAACATTCACGATAACTGCGGAGAGTAATTTGACATAGCACTAATCTCTTGTTACTTCCAGCATTCTGGAAATTATAGCTTTAATTTAGTTATACCCTTCATCTTAAAACGTATTGCTGGTTTTGTTATGTTTCCTGTAAGTAACACAAGCATTTAAATGTGTAGCGCAAGTGACATGTCCTTCTGTTTTCTTGCTTAAACCATGTCAATCATTAATTTGTCCATCACGTCATGCATTTTCCCCCTCTCCAAATAACCAGCACACTACACAATATACTGCGTTTAAAACAAGGGAATAGCAGAGCCAAATTCTTTCAATTTTCTGACCTGTTTTAATATAATTTTAATAATAATCACAGCTAAACGATCTTATGATCTTTGTGTGTCGAGGGAAAGGCTTGCATGGTATGCTACTTTTGTTAGTTTAGCCTCTCATTCAGTTTAAATTCGAATTATCCTCTATCAGTGCTAAAAAGCGCATTTTGCTGATTATATTGTAAGTGAGAAGAAGCATCTGGAGAGTTTGAATCGGTGTCTCTTGCTAGTGGTCCATTTTCAAATTGAGCATCATTGGAATTTGCATCCGATTCATTTTCACAGCTGATATTGTGTCCTCTGTGAACTTGGAAACTGTCAGAATCTTCCCCCGTTTCGTTTTTGTAGCGTTATTGACTTCCATTTTCAACTTTTAAATCGTCAGACTTTTCTGAAATTTCACTTTCGTTATCAATTTTAGGACACATCTGTTCTGGGCAGCTGATCACTTGAAGATTGTATGTATCTTTACTGTCTTTTATCTTCTTCGTTCCCGCAGGCTTTTCATTTTCTGTTTTGAGCACCAATTAAATTTGACTTATTTCTGGACATTGTGGTTTTAACTTAACGCATACGTTTAAGAAGAGCGTGTATCATAAATCGCAGCAATGCGTTTTACATTAACTCAAACAGAGATTACATGAGCTGTAATATTCGAGTCACTTTCTAATAGCAGTTCACTTGCACTATAATACTGCGTCCGTCATAGACATACATAAAAAACTTAAGGGATTGTTAATAGGAGAGCCTAGTGTTTGCAACACCATTTGAAAGAAATAAATAATAAAGGAGGTAAAGCTTTCTAGAGCGCCTGCTGGCGTACTGGTCACTGTGTTTCGTAGAAAAGTAACACTGCTGGAATCCGTGTGCTGCGCGCTGTGCTGGCCGCCATACGCTGTAGCATTCTTCTTAAGATTAAACTAGAAAGAATAGGAATGCTGCCACACTTCTTTTCGTTTCTTCTTAATGATTTTACATGGATAAACTGAATATAAGAACGAATTTTTATAGAAAGTCAGTTCGGTGTTCCCCAAAATACTGAGCGCTTTTAGCACGTACCCACCTCCCCCCCCCCCCCCCCGAACACCTTGATCCCACCTGCATACACCCACCGCTTTTGCCTCGTGATGGCTGGGTGTTGTGAGATGTCCTTAGGTTAGTTAGGTTTAAGTACTTCTAAGTTCTAGGGGACTGATGACCATAGATTTTAAGTCCCATAGTGCTCAGAGCCATTTTGAACCCACCGCTTTGCATGGTCTGCAGAGTCGTTATTTGTTATTTACGCCATTGTGATTATTATGCTGAAGAGAAAGGTGACACACAAAGGTTTCAAAGTTAATTATTGTTTAACCGAAGGAGACACAAAAATGATTAAGGTTGCAGATGAAAGAGGTTTGCGAAACGTATCAATAGTTGGAAACACCAGATTTCACCAGTAAATGGCAGTTATATGGAAATATAAACCAAAAGCAGTTTTGTTAAATGAGGCAAGACACCTAAACATATTAACAATACTGCATTTTCTGAGGAATCTTCATGCACACAACACACTAACTTTACATGATTTATTTGTTGTTTTGAGCTGATAAATGTTTTTGGAATGAAAATCATCTATAATATAAATTATATTAAATTTATGAGCAAAGTGGTAGCATCGGTAAAAAGGATAAGTAATTTACATTAAGAATGTCCGAAAGACTACACAAGCAATTCTGAGAAGAGCAAAGAGGAAATACATAAGGAATATCATCACTGAAGCAGAAACAGACTTCAGAGGACAAAAGACGAGGGAAATATTTCTGAGGGTGAAGTACCTCTGCAAAGGTCACCAGGCCAAGCAGAAATTTGTCAAAGATTCCCGTGATAAGATCCTGACGAACGATAGCGACATAGCTGAGAGATGGAAAGAGTACTTTCGACAGCTGCTAAATTGTGATGAACCCGAACTGCAGTTTGATTTCCAGTACCCAATTACAGCCGATGCAGACTATCCCCCATCTACCCTGGATGAGATAAAAACCAGAATCAGACACCTTAAACAGAATAAGAGTCCAGGTGAAGATGGAATACAGGCTGAAATGATCCTGGCAGGAGGAGAGAAACTTGCAGAAAAAATACACCGACTGATACAGGCAATATGGACCAAAGAAGAACTACCAGGGGAATGGAAAACAGCTCTGATTTGTCCAATACATAAGAAGGGCGACAAACTGAAATGTGACAACTATCGAGGAATCGCCCTGCTTAACGTCTGCTATAAGATCCTGTCCAATTGCCTCATACATAGAATTCAGCCAGTGGCAGAATCGGTGATTGGGGAGTACCAGGGAGGTTTCCGGCCAGGACGGTCAACAGTAGATCACATCTTCAGTCTCCGGCAGCTCACTGAGAAACTGGGTGAATATGGTAAAGATTTGCATATTTTATTCGTTGATTTTAAGAAGGCCTATGATTGCATACATCGCAAGAGCCTGCTCAACTGTTTAAGGGAGTTTGGCATAGCAGACAAACTCAGCAATCTGATAAAGATCTGTCTGAACGAAACACATGCAAAGGTGAAGATGGGAAATCGCGTAACTGAGGAATTTGAAATTGTGACAGGACTCAGGCAAGGAGATGGGTTGTCCCCTATCCTGTTCAACTTTGCCCTCGAGAAGATCGTACGCGAGACCTTCCAAGAGAACGAAGGGATTGAAATCGAAGGAAAGAGACTGGCATACTTAGCCTATGCAGACGACATCTGTTTACTCTCTAGGTCGGAAGAGGAGTTGGAGCAAATGACCAAAGCACTAAAGGAGGCTGCCAGCAAATTTGGGCTAAACATAAACGAAGCTAAGACAGAGCACCTCGTTATGACGCGTGGTCATTGTCAGACTGCTGATCATCTACAATCACTGCAGGTTGGGGACCATTCCTACAAGAGAGTTCAAGAATTCAAATACCAAGGGGCACTTTTCACTGAGAACTCGTCATGTGAAGCGGAGATCAATGCCAGAATACAAGCAGGAAACCGATCTTACCACAGCCTAGCACAACTGCTTCGGTCCAAATCTCTCTCCAGACAGTTCAAGATTCGACTGTACAAAACCCTGATCCATACTGTTGTTCTATATGGCTGTGAGACATGGAGTATCCGGAAACAGGACTTCCATAAGCTCCTTGTCTTTGAGAGAAAAGTGCTTCGGAAGATCTTCGGTCCGGTTCTGGATGCAGATACAGGGGAATGGAGGATCAGATACAACCAAGAGCTTGAGGAACTATACCAGCAGCCCAACATACCAGGAGCTGTCAAAGCCAAACGAATGCAGTGGGCCGGCCATGTGGCCCGGATGGAGGATCACAGATGGCCTCGGAAGCTCCTGGATTTCACACCTACTGGAAAGAGACCGCCAGGGAGACCCAAGAAACGTTGGAGGGATGGACTCCATGAAGATTTAAAACAAACGTCAATAGATGTGGACGAATGGCGGATAGCAGCAATGGACAGAATACAGTGGAGGAGGAAACTTGTAGATGCGTACGGTCCACTGGGCCTGATCACGTAGTAGTAGCAGTAGTAGTAATGATATTATACTTTATTAATACTAAATTTCAGGCACTACTAATAACATATGAAATCCTGGTGCATTAATAACAGATGCAACCGCTAGAATGTTGAGTGCAAACGAGCATTCATTCTATTGTACAGGTGCCAGATGTCAGTTTTTGAAATGGAGTTCCATGTCTGTTGCACTTGGTCGGTCAGTATAGGGACGGTGAGTGCTGTTTGTGGATGACGCTGGAGTTGTCGTCCGATGATGTCCCATATGTGCTCGGTTTGGGACAGATCTGGTGATCTAGCAGGCCAAGGCAACATATCGTCATTCTAAAGAGCATGTTGGGTTATTTGGAAATTTGTGGTAAGGGCTTATGGGACCAAATTGCTTAGGTCATCGGTCCATAAGCTTACACACTACTTAATCTAACTTTAACTTACGCTAAGGACGATACACACAGCCATGCCCGAGGGAGGACTCTAACCTTCGACTGGAGGAGCCGCGCGGACCGTGACAAGACGCCCTAGACCGTGCGCTACCCCGCGCAGCCCATGTTGGGTTACAACAGCGGCATGTGGGCGAGCGCTGGAAAACACTCTCCGGAATGCTGTTCATGAATGGCAGCACAACAGGTCGAATCACCAGACAAACGCACAAATTTGTACTCAGAGTCTGTGGGGTAACCACCGAAGTGCTCGTGCTGTTACACGAAATCTGACCGCAGACCGAAACTCCAGGTGTAGGTCCAGTGTGTCTAGCACACACACAAGTTAAATGCAGCACCTCAACTGGCCTACTCCTAACCAACACACGACCACCGTTGGCACCGAGGCAGAACCAGATTTCATCAGAAAACACAACAGACCACCTTGCACTCCAACGCGCCCTTGCTTGACGCCACTGAAGTCGCAAATGGAACTGCTTTGTGGTCACTGGAATGCACGCTACAGGACATCTGGCTCAAAGCTGTTCTTGAAATAATTGACTTTAACAGTTCGTTGTGTCACTGTGGTGCCAACTGCTGCCCGAATTGCTGGTGCGGATGCAGTACGATGCGCCAGAGCCCCACACCCAACACGACGGTCTTCCCTCCCGGTAGTGTCATGTGGCCGTCCGGAGCTCGGTCTTCTTGCGAGCGTACATTTTCGTGACTATCACTGCCAGTAGTCTCGTACGGAGGGTACTGTCCTGCCTAATCTATTACACGACCTCGATCAAACTAAATGAGGTGCTGATAGTCACGTCTTTGTCGTCTTAAAGGCATTCTTGACTAACATTAACACATGACGTCCAATCTCAAAGTTAACTAACGATAACGACCGTTATATCGTGTGTTTGAAGCAAACCTGATCTGCATTCTCACAGCGGCGCTACTGGCGTCACTCTTATGCTACTGTACCGAAATATGAATAGACGCCGGCCGGAGTGGCCGTGCGTTTCTAGGCGCTACAGTCTGGAACCGAGCGACCGCAACGGTCGCAGGTTCGAATCCTGCCTCGGGCATGGATGTGTGTGATGTCCTTAGGTTAGTTAGGTTTAATTAGTTCTAAGTTCTAGGCGACTGATGACCTCAGAAATTAAGTCGCATAGTGCTCAGAGCCATTTGAACCATGAATAGACATTTCAGATGTTGAAACACTCGTGGCCAACTTTCGTTGATGTCGCACAACTTCTTTCCGGAGTTGAGATTTTTTTCTGTTAGTGTATATTGGTTGACCGGAGGTCTCGCATTCAGTTGTGGACCACGAAGGACGTTGAATTTACGACAGTCTGCGCTGCAATGGAACCGCACGTTTCCTTTTGATTTTGTGTTTGTCGCGTTTATGCTCTTAACATTTGGAAAGATTTTGGTATTGAGTCACGGTGTGGTGTCGGATTTTAATTCGTAATTCCTCGAACATTGCCGACTTTTTGTGTATGTGGCTCGGAGAACTCTTAATATTTTCAATGGTATATGCTGGTCGGGTGTCTGAACGTGTCGTTTATTAGCCGCAGTCGGGGCTTGTATTATTTATTTGCGCCTGGTGGATAAGTCAAGATTTGTATTTATTTATGTTAGTCACATCTGGAAATTGTATTTAATTATAATTTGATGAACAATTGGGAGTTGTATTTATTTTTCGACTGCGGAACAGTGATTTATTTTAAGCTTCAGTGCTCAGAAGCTACAAATTTTATTATGTTGGTCACACTGTCTGGTGGCTCAGTCCACGGAGTTAATAATTTTTGTTGTTTTAAGCACACTTGGTACAGGACTTCGCTGAAAAAGCTTAGTTAGTACATAGTTCAGGCTCACAGTGTACAGCAGAGAATAGTACTTGCGATATTTGTTTAAATAAACGTTCAGTTCTTTTATTACAAATCGTTCGTCTCGGCTACAGTCATTTTTAGTAGCTTGCCCATCATCTTCCTAAAATGTGTTTTTGCGCATTTTTAGAAAGTCTGAAATTTTCGGATTTTATGCGAGGATTCGTGCTCATCAGTAGCCGACAGGTGGCAGGATGCTCGGTGCCGATACAGCCGTCTGCAGGGAGCAAACCTTCCGGCCCGGGTCTGTGACACCGCGCTCGGCTTCTTCCCTGCAGACCTGAAAGCCACTTTCTTTTTTATCTCAGTCATCTGCTGCTAATGTGTTGCTGACCTCGATTTTCGAACTGGCGCTATTGCTGGTGATCCTTGTAGAGATAATCATTACTGTGATCTGGTACTTTCGATGACCCGTTCCTTGTTATGCTGATACTAAATGTGTAACACGTTCGTGAAATAAAGAGGTAGCAAATAAACAAAAAAAGACAGGATTGTTCATGTAAAAATAGCGAGTGTAAGGAGGAAGTAATCATAGAAATTTCAAACTTTTGATGATCTTAACATTATTTCTATCACTCTGCGGCTGAAATAGTTCAGGAAAGTAATTAATATTCCTAACACGGTCACTGTCAGGATTTTTTTAATAATAAAAGAAGTACAAGCAGTTTTGGTTCAAGAATTACGAGCAGTTTTTTTTCTCAGAAAAATGCTGCATGTGCTCTTTCCTACTGATTATTAAAGTACAAAAACTTCCACGCACTTAATATGTTAAGCTCGATTACTTTACTAATTTTACATCACATTTTTGTGTAGCTCAGTACAAAGAAACTGTCAAGAAACCATTCGTTTATACCAAGTGTGCACATTCTTCTATATTGATTTTAAGTAAGCTTGAGAGGTTAGAAGCATCTTGTGGCCTGTCTCTTCTCATTTTTATCAACATTTTTGATTTTATATCATTTTTTAATGTGACTCAGTGGAGGCAGAGAATGGTCATTGCTGTAAATGAAAACAATAATGAGGACTCCGATTTTTATTCGTGATATTTCGACTGATGTCGGGACAACGTTTGATCTTCTGCCTTATGTGAGTGAGCTAGGGCCAGACTCGTGCCATTTGCATTGAGTGTGACAGAAAAACGTGAGGTAGTGCCGGGCCGACTTTTCTGCGAAAACGTGATGGAGTGGACAATAGCATGTGGCATCTCCTCAGGGCGGCCGACCTGCTATAGTCCTCGATCATTACATTAGGCATGAAGCGACGGTGAGCTCGACTTTCTGGAGCCAGCGATAAACGTTTTATTGAGGTTTGCCGTCTGGGCTTCGCTTGGCGACACCAGGTGTTAGTATTGTTTTCAGTGGTTCTCGTAGTCTGAGTTCTGATTTTACTCGGCGCCCGACATCCCAGCGCCAAGTGTCCGAGCGATACATGGTTCGTTTTTGGCGACGGTATTCACGGCTGCTTCCGCGCGTCCCGCGAAATGCAGACAGCAGTTTGGTTCGGCAACTCAAGAAGACGCGATGTGACGTGAGAGAGCCTTACTGAAAATTTGCGGCAACGACCACGATGGATACAAAAAATGTTGTTATCTAGCTTGTTGGGATTTTGCGGAGTGCACGGAACACAGAAAATTAGCGCATTTTTCCGCAGTCTCCTATGCTTCGAAACATTCGAGACTGGTGGAGTCGCGAAGTACTAGTTTCTGGTGTCAGTGCGCTACGCACAAGAGAGAGAATCTCCTTTGGACCGCGAGGGTTGGATAAGTGTATTGATAGCGCCTCCTTCACGAGATAATCTTGCGCAGACTTAGGAGGAAGACTGTCTTGGTGATATGGACAGAAGTTTACATTCCTTCTGGATCATATGTCATCGGGTTTTATCCGCGGTCATTCATTTTCAGAGAACCCAGCAGTACAGAGGCCAGTAGCTGCACCATCTGACGGCAGCTTGCTGACTACACACTGCCTGAGATCTTTGTGGTAAAGTTCAGAGGTTCCATGCCCTCTTTTGGATGCTGCCTCTCATTTTCATCAATTTTATTAATGATTTTTGTTATTGCACGGCGGTAACAGGTCGAATAAGTTTATTCTAATGAGAGTATTTGTACTGAGAGCTCAAAGTACTTTTCACATGGTCTTCCTTTTAGTTTCCTCTGTTACTACCCTGGGTGGCCTGTGGGAGGCGAGCACCGGGGGACGTGGTACTCTGCGTTTCTGGTGGGGGGCTGCACTTTCGCAAATACTGAGAGGGTCCTACATCAATGGGCTTCAGCGACTGGCGGGACGACTGACCTTGGTAGAGTTTCGCCTATTGTAGGCAGGGCAAAACGACATGGGTGCCATCTGAGTGTCACCACAGTTTGTGTGTTTACCGTTCCGCTGTGTCTGGTACGAAGAGTGCTGGCGCTGACTGACTGCATTGTCCTCATGAATCTGAGAATACTTGTGGACCGTGCCCCTCTGGGAGCGATTGTCTGCAGCCAGGTGGCCGGTGGTCTAGGCATGTCGTTTTCATAGCCGAAAAACGGCAAGTTCAGAGCCCCGAGCTAAGTAGCAGAGGCATGATTGGTCAACTTAAGCTGAGGCCAGTTGACATCTTAAAGCCCTGTTCGAAATTGGAGGGAACGGTCGCTGTTGGCACGAATTATGTTCTGATATAGTGTGGGAGAATTTTAGAATCAGCACTGAATGCTGATTCGCCGTTTTTGTGGGTAGTGGGGAGTTGAGTAACGTTGGCTTCGCTCTTGCGCTGTGCGGGCGCAGGACATTCGGGATCTGATCTTCGTCAGAGTCGGACGGTCTTGCGACTTAGTCGCACTTTTTCGGCAGAACTTAGGATTCTCGGACAGCCTTCGAGGCCAGAGATTGAAACAGAGTTGCTGCATAGCAGAAATCGGCGCCTACATCATCAGAACGCTGTCTACCAACGACCTGCTGCAGGTTTCAGGACCGGTAAAGTATTTTGCGGCTTCGGCATTGTAGGACCTCTCAATTTTATACTGAGGTCCTCAGCAGCATGCGCACTCGCTTTGCTACAAGTTCACCTTGCTTGTTTCTCCATGTGATCCCATTTGGGCTCTCGCTACTAATCGCGATACTGCAATATAGTCGGGGGAGTAATATCTGATTCGATTAGGACCTCCAGTCATTATCGTCAGTGTATTGCATCACAGAGAGTAGGAGCCCCTTGTTCTGGAGCCAACTCTTATTCTCATAATAGTTCAGTATGACCCACTCTTTAGCCTACAGTTTCTATTGACAATCAAGTACCTTTGTGTTCTAGTTTATAATAAATCACATCGTAATACTTAATTCGCATATCATTTCATAGATAGATGTAGAATCCCATTTCCTGTCGTTTATTGTGATAAAATTCCCTTTTTCTTTAATGAGTAGATAATAATTTTTATTAAATTATTCTGAGTATGTACTCATTTTACCAACTAGCAGAGTCCACCATCAATTCCTTTCGTTACCGTTGTGCATATAATTAATTAGGTGGTAGGTAAGGAGGAGGTCGAGCGTATGTTCAGTTCTCACGCAAAATTCGCACGGGTTAAAGAGGTACAAACTCTTCTCCACCCTGGAACCTCACAAAGTATTTGCAGCACTGGTGCTATAAGGATGTGTAATTCATCTCTGATGCCCTCAACAACTTGTGTTCTCGTTTTTGCGCTACATTACCACGATTTTGCATTTGGAGTTTTCACAGAGTTCCCATTCCCGATCTCGGCATTCTGTCGCACAGTCGATGTTTATCATTATCTCTGTTGACTGATCCACTCAATAGACTATTCAGTATTTCAGAGTAGGTGCCCATTAAAAAATAAAACAATAATAATAATAATAATACGACTGCCAACCACTTATTCTAAACACCATTATTTTTTGCCCTTGTTATATTGAAGTATTGTGCAGTGAATCGAATATTTATATGTTTATAGCTAAAATAAATCTTTTTATGGTGCTTAATTTTTTATCATTTAGTAGTCAGATTATCAATTTCATTTCCTGTCCATTTTTATAACTATTGAGCATGAAGATTGATTAGTAAGTTTATTAAATTATAGCACATGTGCAACCCTTTTTACTACTCATCTACAGCGTCATTTTATTACTTTCCTTAGCGTTCATTTCGCCATTGTGCGTAAGTTAAGGTGGTAGTTAAAGGTAGGGAAAGAGGGGTTGAGGGCATAAGCAGCTCTCATGCAAATTCAGTTGTATGCAAGTATTACACACACTTCTCCATCCCGGCACGTTTCAAACCTGTATATGACATATCTGAAATTATTTTATCATTTATATGTCACACAGAAAATACATATCTACATTAATATAATATGCGACAAATGCCTAGTTAGGTGTAAGAAACAGTCTTATAACCTTGCTAGAAATTTTTTTTTTAAAATGAAAATAATAATGTTTGCAAAGAATAGTCATTATTGGTACATTACGCACAGAAATCGTACTACTCTCCTACTTGTGGTTGTGCGTTTTGTCTTATCCCTAACACAGGCTGATTAGTCTTGGTCGATGTGGCGTTCATTATGGTCTGTATAATTAATTATCAAACACTTGTAATTTTACATGTTCTGTTGGCAAGACACATTTATTACTTCAAATGTAGTAATTCATTGTGATAGCTCTCCTCTGTGATTATCGTAGAACACACTGTTTATGTTGCACCCCAGCTGTGTCTATGATCAGTTCTAAAGTGACCGTATTGAATAATTATCACCCATTAGTTACCTACATCTTCTCATATGCACTCACGGAAAGAAAATCGCAACACCAAGAAGGAATTGTGCGATATAAACGGAAGTTGGTAGGCGTGTTTGTACATCTGAAAGATGATTTCCATTCAGATTTCGCGCCAGCGTTAGTCACCTTTGAAGCTGGACGTGGTGAGCTGATGTTAGTCAAACATTCCTTCAAGACAACAAAGACGCCATTATCAACACCTCACTGAATTTGAACCAGGTCGTGTTCGGCAGGAATGTAGCCACTGTAGATGACTGCTGGCAGCGGTGGTCACGCACGAAGACTAGTGTTCCGGACGGCCACGTGGCACAACCGAGAGGGAAGACCGCCGTGTTCGGCATATTGCACCGCAGCATCGTACCGCATCTGCAGCAGCATTTCGAGCAGCTGTTGGCACAACAGTGACACAACGAACTGTTACAGATTGGTTAATTCAAGGGCAGCTTAGAGCCAGACGCCTTATAGCGTGTATTCCACTGACCTTAAAACCACTGCCATTTGCGAGTTTAGTGGTATCGAGCGACAACTCATTAGAGGGCATGATGGAGGTCTGTTGCATTTTCTGATGAAAACTGGTTCTTACTCGGTGCCAGTGGTAACACACTGGACCTGCACTTGGAGTTATGGTCTGACGTGCAATTTCGCATTACAACAGGAGCACTCTCGTGCTTATCCCACGCACCCTGACTGCGTGCTTGCATTCAACATTCTGACGATTACACCAGTTATCAATGTACTGGAATTTCACATTTGCCATGGCGTATCTCGCGCTTACATTAACCTATGGTCTTGCAATGTTAATCCCTAAAATATGTTACGTAGACAAATGTATCGCAAAAATTTCAGTACTCTACACTGATTATTTTTTGGCGCTGCAGTTTTTTCCGTCAGTGTAGCTGATGTGTCCAATCAATTGATACACAACAAGAGATACCTTTTTTCGCTTTAAAATTACGCCTCTGTACTATTTAGGGATTGATGTGTTTCTCCGTTTCTTACAGTGGTTAATGCAGATACTGAGCAGTTTACCGTCGTTTCATAAGACACATTCGTGTCTGCAACTGCAACGATCCTTTGCCGACCCTGAAGCTTCACGTGACGTTATACTACTTTACGTGATACGGCACTACGAGGACGCCAGGTCTCATGACTTCGACACCTAGAAGCTGCGAATCATTCACTCTCGGCAGAACTAGCGGCTCGTATTGTCAGTTCGCTACTGTGAAATCGTCCAACTCTACTCAGAAAACCATTCAGACGTTGGCACTGACACTTGAGATGTCTCGAGTTGAACAAAAATATGGAAACACTGCTATAAATGGATTGCTGAACGTAAATGAAGATGTTATCCAAGCCCGGAGGTGGCGCTGTTGTATTTAACCACGAATGGCACCTGTGCAGTGCCCTTAATACCTTGCAAAAGTCAGTCGTGGTCAGAACAGAGTTCTCTGTAGTAGTGAGTGCATTATACCGCAGCTAAGTGAATTCTAACGTGGGCACATTGTTGGTGCTCGTATGGGTGGTGTTTCTGTAAGGCGAAGTGTTTGGCGTTACAAGAGGTCACGTGTATAAGATCTGTACTGTATACAGGGAAAGAGAAAAATTTCAGCCACCAAGTAGCAAGGCAGACGGAAGTATGTGTTAAGTGATCGTGACACACTGCTATTGAAAAGGTCTGTGACAAAAAATAAGAGGACGAAAGCTGCAAAACTCACTGCAGAACTGAATGTCGCACTCGTGAACAGTCAGAACCAAAACAACACGAAAGGAGCTCCATAAGCTGGGAAATGCAGGGCGAGACTCATCAGTGTTGCAGATCCCCTAACAGGAAAACGTGATGCCGAAGACACAAAACCTGGACTATGGAGCAATGGAAGAATGTCATTTGATCGTATAAGTCTTGTTTCACTCACTTTTCCTACTGGCCAAGTTTGCTCCCAAGAGTGAATCATGACTGGGGTTCTATGATGATTTGGGCAGCCATATCGTGGTATTCCATGGACCCCATGGCTCCTCTGCAAGGTCGTATTACTCCCAAGGCTTATGTGACAATTCTGACTGATCAGATCCATCCCATGATATAATATTTATTCCCAAATTGTGATACTGTGCTCCGAGACGACAGAGCACCTCTTCGCACAGCTCGCATCGTCCAGAACTGGTTTTACGAGCACAAGAATGATCTGTTGCATCCTCTGGCTACCACAGTCACGAGATCTCAATATTATTGAGCCTTTCTGGTCTGCTTTGGAGAGAAGGGTGCTTGATTGTTATCCACCTCCATCATCGTGACGCGAAGTTGCCACTATTTTCCAGGAAGAATGGTATAACATTCCGAGACGTTTGGAAGCTGTTTATGAATGCCAAATTTTTTCCTTCACCGTATTAGGCATGGTAACTTCTTGTGTTTTTGGTGTTTCCTTACTTCTGTCCAGCCCTTGTAACTCTACTATCTTATTATTCCTTCAAAAATTTCGTTTCATGGCCAGTACGTATGCTGTGAGTATCAATTAGATGTAAGTGCAACAGTTCAAATAATGCACCGAGAAAAGATCAAACTATCAACCTATTTCGATTATAACAATCTTTGGTTTTCTTTAAGACTTTTACAGGAAGCTCTTTGTCTCTGACCTCAGTTTTACAAACAGCCTCCAAGAATATCTGTGATAAACTTTTCCCACATTACATATATACTTGAAACGTGATGGTCTCAGTAGAGTTTTGAGTAGTTTTTACATCTTTTTTGGTAGTAGTTTCCTTTCACAAGTTATAAACAGCTATTAGATCATTAATTCATATGTGTCTCCAATTTTTGAATCATATTAATTATAACCGGACTTATTGCGATCGGTTGTTTAGTTCTGTAATGCAGTTTAACGTTAGTAACAGAGACAGAAACCGTAAAAAAAAATTACTTATGCACAGACGTGTGAAGCAGTCTGGGATTACAGAATAATTATCTCGTTTATCGTTCATCTATCTGGATTAATTCTGTGATACTTTTAGTGATTCTTTCTTAAAAAATGTTTTGTATGACACATTGCGCCACTTTTATACGGGGTCACAGGATTGTTAGTTTCGTTGCACGAGAAACTGATATTTCCAATTTATTATGTATATGAAATGACCAACGACAGATTAAATTACTCAAAAGTATGAAGACCATAATCAGCAATAACTATATCGCCTGATGGGTTAAACCATAGTCTACCGTGAGTACATCTGAGCCAATCTTGTTCATGTTGACCTCTCATACAACGTTGGACTGTTCACTTCCACACTTACAGACCATCGGATTCAACAACTGGATCCCGCTGCAGTCTCCTGACGCCAGCTCCAAGCGTCAAGTACGTCCATCTCTCTCCACAGCAGAATGTGGACTCTGCAGATTCTGCTCTATTCTTTCTTTGAAAAGAGCATTTTCAGATAAAACTATTTTTCGCCCAACAAATGATAATGTCTCAGAATGCTTATTCCAGCGAGTTACATTTCTTACATAACATTCATAATTATATAGTTATATTTAGATTAAAATGTCACTTCCTTCGTTAAATAAATTTCAGTACTATAGTAATAGTTAGAAACTGAAAGACTGGTCACATTTTCCATGAACCCGTTCAGCTACCTTGCTAACAGATGAAAGACATGTTATTTCATCTAGTATTCCATGACGTACGAAGTTCATACAAGTTTCTCTCAAGAGCCCAGTTAAAGCAAACCATGAAAAAGTAAAAATGCGTAACACTGTTCGGATTCCAGTTAAGAGAGCTGCTCCGTAACAACGTTTGCTTTGCTAGCGATAGGAAAACATGAGGATACTAAAACAAAGGTTTCCATCACCTGTTTATATGATTAGTATTCAAGGGACAAACTAACCATATCACACATCATTTGTAACAGTGTCCAGACATTTATAGCCTCCGAACTGTTCTACTGTACTCAGCACAAAATACTGTAAAATTTGTTCGCATCCCCGTGCGATCGCTGCGGTCGCAGGTTCGAATCCTGCCTCGGGCATGGATGTGTGTGATGTCCTTAGGTTAGTTAGGTTTAAGTAGTTCTAAGTTCTAGGGGACTGATGACCTCAGTAGTTAAGTCCCATAGTGCTCAGAGCCATTTTTGTTCGCATCCTTCCGCATTTAGCGTTTTATTAAGAGCAATAAAGGGGCCATATCCTACCCAAGGGAAATTCCCCATACCGTAACACCACCACCACCGCACTTGACTGTTGGCACTACACTTGATGGTAGATAACGTTCTGGTTATATCAGACTGCACAGGGGATAGCGTCATTCATCACCTCAAATCACTCGTTTCAGTCATACACCTTACAGTGGATTCGATCTTTACATAACCTGATGCATCGCTTACACTGGCCACAGGAATGTGTGGCATGTGAGAAGCCGCTCGACCTCATTCTTCTTAGCACTCTACTCACAGTCATTTTGCTAGCTGGACTGCTGGTAAAATTTTGGTACTCATGATTGATTCCTTCCACATATTTCATGCGATATTTTACACTCATCCGTTGCAGTATTCGACGGTCCCTGTCCATTAGCACATGAGGTAAGCCTGTTCTCGGTTTAGCTGTGGTTGTTCCTACGCATTTACACTTCATAATCATGTCACATGAAGTCACCAAGAGCAGCACTGAAATGTTTTGAATGTCCTTGGGGGATGTCATACCCACGTGACATCCAATGACTAGTCCACGTACGAAGTCACTCAGTTCTCATATCCGACCCATTCTGCCGTTCCTGATTCTCTACTGACAACACTTTACTCCTCGTCTATTTTTACATTGCCAGGTCCGCCTCTCGTAACATCTATTGGTCAATTCCGAATTACATAGTGCCGGTCGGATACTTTTGATTAGATAGTTTATCTGTTCCAACACCTTTCAAGATACACTATATATCAAGTCTCTATGAGTGTATAATGGTCAGCAAATTCACATGTGTCATAAATGAGATATTATTTGGCAAACAGCTGAACTTTTGCTTGAAACTAATACACAGTCCACTCACCACATTAATGTGACCATCACCCATGTTCAACGTCGACATGCAGTAACAACTCGGGACAACAGTATAGTCGTTGTAATGCAGAAATGGAGTGATTTATCTGACGTACAAAGGGGCATGATAGTCAACTTTCGATCCAAGGATGGAAGTATTTCTGAAACTGCTAAGTTTATAGACCGTCCGCGTGCGGCCGTCGTTCATGTTCATTGTGCATGACAAACTGGAGCTTCCCAAAACTGGTGCCGAGGCAACTGTACTGCAACATGAGCCCTACATAGCGACGGCTGCGAAGATGTGTATGGGCGAATAGACGTGCAACTGTTGAGTAAATGACCGCTTAGATGAATCATGCGGCTACCAACAGTGTCTCATCAGTTACCATTCAGAGAATGTTGCTGTGCGTGGAATTCTGCAACAGGCTCCTGGTTCATGCACCACTCCAGTTCATCAGCGACGAAGGCTGGAATTTGCACACTGGTACCGCAACTGGACGTCCACTGAATGACGATAGGTGGCCTTTTCAGAGGAATAACATTTTATAATCCATCGGACAAAGAGCAAACACCCTGCAACAGCCATCGTAAGGGTACAGGCCAGAGGATAAAGCGTTATAGTCTGGGGAATGTTTTCATGGTATTCACTGGGTGCTCTCGTCATTCTGGAAGGCACAGTGGGCCAACACAAGTATGGCTATATTCTAGGGGACAATGTCCACCCCTGTATGCAGTTTAATTTTCCTTGGGACGATGGCATCTAAGAACAAGAAAACACTACGTGTCGCACAGCTCGCAGTGTCTGTGAGTTATTGGAATAGCACCACGATGAGTTTACCGTGCTTCCCTAGCCATCAGATTCTCCGGATTTAAACCTAATCTAGAATCTATGGGATGAACTCGGCAGGACTGTATGCGCCATGAATCCTCACTCGAGAAACCTAGTGCAGCTGGCCACAGCACTGGAGTCGGCTAGGCTCCACATTCATGTCGATACCTTCCAGTACCTCACTGAACTGTTCCTGCACGTCTCGTAGAGGTCTGCGCTGCAGAAGGTAGTTATTCAGGCTTTTCACAGGTGGTCACTCTGATGTGCGTGGACGACGTATGTGAACACGCAATTGTGCATTGTGTATTGAACTGGTGACCTAGAAACGACAGAGAGGCTTCGTCTTGTCGTGGCCCTTAGTGACTCACATCCCCACAACATGCAACAGCAGTCCACCCACCCCACCGCCGCCCCACACTGATGTGTTCAAATGTGTGTGAATTCCTGAGGGACCAAACTGCGGAGGTCATCGGTCCCAAGACTTACACACTACTTAAACTAACTTATGATAATAACAACACACACACACCCACGCCCGAGGGAGGACTCGAACCTCCGGCGGGAGGGGCCGCGCAATCCGTGACATAGCGCCTCAAACCACACGGCCACTCCGCGCGGCGCCCCACACTGAACCCAGGGTTATTGTGTCTCAACGTGGTACACGCGATCACAGCGCCCTCCAGCGGCAGTTGTCGGCTGTATCTGGATCGCAAATCACACTGTATACGAAATGTACCGGCGTACTGTTCCTATGTTCGCTCTATTAATACATATGTTTCCTCCCTTCTACAGATACTAGTCACGTTGTTCTATCTGTAATATACAGAAATAAACCCTTCAATACCAATTAACATAAGGCAAAAAAGAATATACCATGTCCAGACAATAAGGACGCCGCATTATGTAAGTTACATTACAAATAGTGAGATACAAATTTACAATAGTTCTCCACATAAGATAAAAAATAGTTCATCAGTCTCATTTTTTAGTAAAACCCTAAGATCATACTTACTTGATCGCTGTTCCTATTCAGTACCAGAATCTCTACACTGAGGTGACAAAAGTCATGGGATACTGCCTGATATCGTGTCGAACCCAGCGTAGTGCAGCAACTCGAGGTGGTATGGACTCAACCCCTTGGAAGTCCCCTGCAGACATACAGAAATACCGAGCCATGCTGCCTCTACAGCAACCTATCACTGCGAAAATGTTGCCGCTGCAGGATTTTGTGCACGAACTGACCTCTCGATTCTGTCCCATAAATGTCGATGGGGTTCATGTCTGGCGATCTGGGTGCCCAAATCATTCGCTCGAACTGTCCACGAAGTTCTTCAGACCAATGACGAACAACTGTGGCCTGGTGACATGGCGCATTGTCACCCATAAAAATTCCGTCGTTGTTTGGGAACGTGAAATCATTGAATGGCTGCAAACGTTCTGCAAGTTCAGCTGGACCAGAGGACCCAGTTCACTCCTTGCAACCGCTGCGCACACCATTGTGGCTTGCACAGTGCCATGTTAACAACTTGTTTCGACTGTTCGCGGGGTCTGCGACATACTCAAATCCTACCATCATCAGCTCTTTCCCACTGCCTTGTTTACACGGTACTACCGCCGTCACTATGTGGGTATATCGCTATCCCATGATTTTTGTCACCCCAGTGCACAGCATGTGAAACACTAAACTTGAAATAAGAAAGTGCAAAGTAGCTTCTTGCAAGCTGTCTTTTAGATCAAGCTAACCGAACACACGAATTCCTCAGAAATATCTTCGTAACATCGAATATTATACAATATACTTCATTAAGCTAATAAGGAAGTATCTCAACCTATTAGAAATCGCGAGGGTTAGTAAAAAATATGAGTATTTGAAATTAGTGAGACACGAACCAGCAACGCACTGTAGCGTCGCAAGTTGTCCCGAGCGAACGTTTGTTTTAGGATAACTTGCTGTATGTGACTTCGGGGGCTGACATCTAGCGGCCTACCCGGGAGACACACATGCATCTGTCACTGCCTGCCGTGGGATAGCTATTTTATGTCTTACTGAACGTGTGTATTCACCACCTATAAGAATCTAAACAAAGGATAGTAGTTTTTGTGTAATCGCTTTCAAAATTTGTATACTGCACTTTGTTATTAATAGAAGGGTGGAGTAAAAATCTCAGCTTTCTAGCGCGCATATTTCAGAGATCGAAAACTTTAAAGTTAGAAAAACTATACTTAAGAAAGGAAATTCGCCTGGGAAAATTTATGACTTGTTTTTGGTTGTCAAGTGAAATAGTCACCTGAAGTATCAGGGTACAGGATTATTTAATTGAGATTTAATTTAAAAATTTCAAATACTTTATAATTTTCGTTGCGTGAAATCTAGAATAACTTCAGAAAGAACTATTAAAATCAATATTTATTTTATGATATGTTATGTGAGCCTGTGAGTGAATGAGAGTGTGTATGTGGGACACTCCTCAAATTTTAGTATTGCATTATACACCGTCTTAAGTAACGTGTAAGAGTTACACAAGCCTGTCGTGGGAAAATGATCCTAGGGGATTTATCCACTTTGCTGATGACGTATGTCTAGGTGTGACTGCTATTGTAACAGAGCAGCCAGAAAGTCAGCTGGAGTAAAATCTGTATCTAAAGAATATTTCCAGGATTATTGTCTTTTCGTTTTCGTTTATTTAACATTACTATAATATTTATATGTCAGATTGACGCAAATGCGTCTGTGTATAAGGACTGGTGCAGAGCAGTTTTGGCGAGAATATGGTCACTAGCGAGTATTCTGATTGGCAGTGAGTATGGTCAGCCAATCAGAATTGAGACGGTTCCCGCTCGTTACCTGATAGTTATACTGGGAGTGAGGCTGGAAGAAGGAAGTCACTCGCTAGCGTTGATCGTGGACGGTCATGTTACTAGTGCCATTAAAAATAATGTGTAAGATGAAGAATTGCTTGGCGTTTGAGTTATTGGTGAGCTAAGTAGATAGAAGTTGTTGTTGAGGACTGCTTGGTGAAATTTCAGAGGTTTTGACTAAATCTGTTGGACAGATATTCGTGTGTTAAGTATTGGCCTTCATAGAATCCGCGTGGCATGTTTCAGTATTCAGCTACTGAGCATTTTTGGGGCGCAGTTTCTTTTTTAGAAATCCACAAGAAGAACCGAATGTAATAACTCATATTAGTGGTGAAATAAGTGACTGTGAAACCGTTGTTTAATTTGGGTCGGGTTTGGACAGATTTCTGGATGCTGTGCGTGTGAAATGTGTGTATGAATCGTGAAGTGGAAGGAAATAGCCCATAATTTAAATGTGGACTGAATAGTACCTTTTCTTTGGTTATCAAGAACAAATTAAACATTATTGTGTGGAAATGTCGGACATTATTTTTCAGAAGCTAATCCATTTTCTTACTGACCAATAAAATTGGATGATAGTATTTCTACAGAACTTTCTTTCATAACTAGAGTTGCGCGGCCTCCGTAATTGTAGATATTAGGTGGTGCTTTTTATCAACGCTGCTTTTACATCATCTTTTAAGTATCTACGTTGCCGAGTGAAGGGACTTTGAGCAGACGCCGTTCTGAGATAGGTGAATTTTAATTTGCCGCCTGCACAGTGACAACGATGAATAGACACGAGAAATTAAACTCCGACCCGCCGCAGCATCAGCTGATGACTTATAATCCTGCATCGCTACTCATTAACTGCACCGTTCATGAATGACATACGGCCATACTTTGTCTCTTACCATCTCCTGAAAGCTGTAAACATAAATGTTATTAACTGACCTTTCATTACAGCAAATTATAAAAAGAACAATGCACTTTTGATGGATCCTCAATGTGCTGTTCCCGTCAGTTTATTACAACAAATCGTACATATAATGACGGACTTTTCTCAATTAGCTGGTGCTTAGAAACGGCATATATACATATTGGCTTGAACTGAAATCTGATATGGCGTCTCGTGACTGCGCTGAAGAGAGATGGCGTCATGTGGTATTAGAGACATTACTCCATCTCATTGGTGTACGTTCAAACGCATGTTCAGAGTATCTGACATGCTATATATTGCTCTACAAGTTCAGAAACACTCCTCAGCGAGCTTCTTCCACATTATGACGTCAGAAACTCGGCACACTCAACGATCGTATGCACCATCTGTGCGCGGATGGCTTAAGTAACTTTCACACAGAGGAATGGAACAGTGTGAACATTTGACAGAGGAAACATATGGCCATGCCACATAATACACTCCTGGAAATGGAAAAAAGAACGCATTGACACCGGTGTGTCAGACCCACCATACTTGCTCCGGACACTGCGAGAGGGCTGTACAAGCAATGATCACACGCACGGCACAGCGGACACACCAGGAACCGCGGTGTTGGCCGTCGAATGGCGCTAGCTGCGCAGCATTTGTGCACCGCCGCCGTCAGTGTCAGCCAGTTTGCCGTGGCATACGGAGCTCCATCGCAGTCTTTAACACTGGTAGCATGCCGCGACAGCGTGGACGTGAACCGGATGTGCAGTTGACGGACTTTGAGCGAGGGCGTATAGTGGGCATGCGGGAGGCCGGGTGGACGTACCGCCGAATTGCTCAACACGTGGGGCGTGAGGTCTCCACAGTACATCGATGTTGTCGCCAGTGGTCGGCGGAAGGTGCACGTGCCCGTCGACCTGGCACCGGACCGCAGCGACGCACGGATGCACGCCAAGACCGTAGGATCCTACGCAGTGCCGTAGGGGACCGCACCGCCACTTCCCAGCAAATTAGGGACACTGTTGCTCCTGGGGTATCGGCGAGGACCATTCGCAACCGTCTCCATGAAGCTGGGCTACGGCCCCGCACACCGTTAGGCCGTCTCCCGCTCACGCCCCAACATCGTGCAGCCCGCCTCCAGTGGTGTCGCGACAGGCGTGAATGGAGGGACGAATGGAGACGTGTCGTCTTCAGCGATGAGAGTCGCTTCTGCCTTGGTGCCAATGATGGTCGTATGCGTGTTTGGCGCCGTGCAGGTGAGCGCCACAATCAGGACTGCATACGACCGAGGCACACAGGGCCAACATCCGGCATCATGGTGTGGGGAGCGATCTCCTACACTGGCCGTACACCACTGGTGATCGTCGAGGGGACACTGAATAGTGCACGGTACATCCAAACCGTCATCGAACCCATCGTTCTACCATTCCTAGACCGGCAAGGGAACTTGCTGTTCCAACAGGACAATGCACGTCCGCATGTATCCCGTGCCACCCAACGTGCTCTAGAAGGTGTAAGTCAACTACCCTGGCCAGCAAGATCTCCGGATCTGTCCCCCACTGAGCATGTTTGGGACTGGATGAAGCGTCGTCTCACGCGGTCTGCACGTCCAGCACGAACGCTGGTCCAACTGAGGCGCCAGGTGGAAATGGCATGGCAAGCCGTTCCACAGGACTACATCCAGCATCTCTACGATCGTCTCCATGGGAGAATAGCAGCCTGCATTGCTGCGAAAGGTGGATATACACTGTACTAGTGCCGACATTGTGCATGCTCTGTTGCCTGTGTCTATGTGCCTGTGGTTCTGTCAGTGTGATCATGTGATGTATCTGACCCCAGGAATGTGTCAATAAAGTTTCCCCTTCCTGGGACAATGAATTCACGGTGTTCTTATTTCAATTTCCAGGAGTGTATTTGTTGTATCCGGTCCAGTGGATATCTAGTATCAAAAGCCACAGTGGTTACATTATCCAGATCTTTGCGACGAGCTGTTCCATTCCACAATGTTTTAATCCATTTAGGGACTGCACTACAATGGCGAACAGAGGCAGGAGATATGAGAACCTAGCTGCCTCATTGTGGGGAAATATGATTCTGTAAGTATTGCACGTGTAAATGTTTAGCTTTTTGTCAAATAATACCTTTTACGACTCTTCTGAATCTGGCGGCCATAACAGTCTATTTCAAGGAGTTACTTCTTCAGCGTGTTCTAGTCTTTAGATTCAATAACTTTCAAACCAGAGGTTGTACACAAATGCAGAGTTTTGCAGATAAATGATCTTCATAGATTGTTGACACATACGTTTCTCTATAGAAAGAATGTGTGAAAGAAGAGACACACGTACGTATTTTAAAATAGTTTTTATTCGGTTAGATATGTGGTGTCTTTCTTGCAAATAATGTCCTGTCGGTTATTTCAGAAACACATTTTCATTTAGCGTTATTCATACTAAAACTAATTGTTGTAGTTAGGCAGAAAATCAAAATTCTGTCCTCATACTGTAATGGTGACACACAAGATATGCGTTATCGTGTACTTACCCACAGTATCACCTATGATCCAGGTGTATAAAATATATTTTGATGATGGGATGATGATTTAGTGTCTGGCCTCCAAGAGAGTGTCGCAGTTGTAATAAACATTTCTCTATATAATTTGGGGTTTTGGTCGATCTTTTCACCACGTGGTCAGAAAGAAACAAACCTGAAACAAAATAACCATGGTAAGTTCATCTGTCTGTGAAGACATAAAAGATCTTCCAATAAAGAGGCTAAGAAATGGCACATAAGCAATTAAAGCTACAGACAAAACTGGATTTAGTAGGAAAATGCTAAACCGCTGGACATTAAGGCCAGAGGTCAACGTCGAACATTTTAGCAGTCACACATGGTTGCTATTCAAACGGCTAACAAGAAACGAAGAGAATAAAATTGAAATCCCACATACCGTTAAATAACTGAGTAGTACTTCTATGGAGGAGACTGAAAGTTAGTGAAAACGTGGTTCTACATTGATGTGACAAAAATCATGGGATACCTCCTAATAGCTTACAGCAACTAGAAGTGGCATGGACGCACCAAGTCGTTGCAAACCAACGAGCGCTGATGACCTCACTGTTTAGAGCCGTGTACATACCACCACCACCATCACTGGAAGTCCCTTGTAGAAATATTGAGCCATGCTGCCTCTATAGCCGTCCATAATTGCGAAAATGTTGCTTCGGCAGCATTTTGTGCACCACGTGACCTCTCGATAATGTTCCATAAATGTTTGATGGGATTCATGTCGGACGCTCTGGGTGGCCGATACATCCGCTCGAAATGAATGTCCAGAGTGTTCATCAAACCAGTCGCGAACAACTGTGGGCCAGTGATAAGGATCATTGTCATCCCCAAAAGCTCCATCATTGTTTGGGAACATGAAGTCCATGAATGGCTGCAAATGGTCTTCAAGATGCCGAACATAACCATTTGCAGTCAGTGATCGGTTCACTATGACTAAAGGACCAAATCTATTCCATGTAAATACTGCTCACACCACTATGGAGCCATCACCAACTTGCTCAGTGCCTTGTTGATAACTTGGGTCTATTTCTTCGTGGGGTCTGCGTCACACTCGAATTCTACCATCAGATCTTACCAACTGAAATCGGGAATCATCTGACCAGGCCACAGTTTCCAGTCGTCTAGGGTCCAAACGATATGGTCATGAGCCCAGTCAAGGCGCTGCAGACGATGTCATGCTGTTAGCAAAGGCACTCGCGTCTGTTGTCTGCTGCCATGGTCCAATAACGTCAAGTTTCGCTGCACTGTCCTAACCGATACATTCGTCGTACGTCCCACGTTCATTTCTGCAGTTATTTCACACAGTGTTGCTTGTCCGCTAGCAATAACAATTCAACCCAAACGCCGCAGCTCTCGGCCGTTAAGTGAAGGCCGTCGACCACTGCCTTATCTGTGGTGAGAGGTAATGTCTGAAATGTGGTATTCTCTCCACATTCATGACACTGTGGATCTCGGAATATCTAATTCCCTAACGCTTTCCGAAGTCGAATATCCCATTCATCTAACTTCTACTACCATTTCGCGTTCAAAGTCCGTTAATTCCCATCGTGGGGCCATAATCACGTCAGACTCCTTTTCTGATGAATCACCTGAGCCAAATGACAGCTCCACCAATGCACTGCCGTTTTATACCTTGTGTGCGCGGTACTGTTGCCATCTGTATATGGTCTTATTGCTATCCCATGGCTTTTGTCACCTCAGTGTAGAATTACAGTATTAGTATGTGAAGAAATCGCTAAAATGTAAAACAACATTTACCATTTTGACGATTTACAACAAAACTTGTATCAAGAAAATGGTGCTGATCCCTGCAACAGAATAACAAGATTCAGGCACAAAAAGTAAGGCTGTTTAGGAATGCATGGGAATTTTATGTATCTGTGTTCAGTTTAACACAAAAATAATCGAAGAATGAAAATATAAAAATAAATTTTGAAATAATATTTCCATTAAGTTAATAACTTCTAAATTACACGAAAAAATAACATTGTGCATGTAATTATTTAAAGATATATTGGAAAAATGGAATGTTACAAGAGATCAAAGCTGTATTAACAACAATACACCTTGCTGTCTCAAGAAACAGCTTTATTCTCCTCACTATTTCTGTTGAAGATTAAGGAAGTATGAAGTTAATTCCTCACTGCTTAATGCTGTAATAGATTAGAGGGATGAAGTCTTCCTATTGCCTCTTAAAGGACAGAGAACGTATATTTCAAATAGGTAGCTATTTAAATTATAAAAACCGTTTACTGTATGAGCTGTACAATAAACCCTATTGTAGGAACCCATAAAGGAACTGTAAGAACATTCGCTACTGGAAATCTATTACCAGGGACAATAGATTTCCTTGCTTCTCATCTGATATTACCCACTGAAATGGTAGGATGACTGAATTTTACGCACTGAAATACCTAAACTACAACTATTAAATATTTTACGGTATGACACACGACAAGCTACAACGTACGAAGCGAAATTACGTATCTCAAAGAAAAAATGAAGAGTAAGTTTTATCTTCCCGTCGACGATGAGCTTGGAAGTTTTTACAGATGGAGCACATGTTTGGATTGGTGAAGGAAGGGGACTGACACTGACGCTATAAGACGAACCTGTCCTTGGCTCGAGATGGTGCAGTTTAGACGGAATTGTTATTCCTGCGGTTTCTAAGGAGGAGAGAATAGATTTTACCTGTCTTCTTGATTCGTCCTTGCTGGTAGAAGATTTCTTTCCCCTTCCTTCACAGGTTTCCGTGCCCTTTTAACAGAAATAATCCCGTGGTGGTTGGAGGGCCCTGCCCATCGTGTTCCGAAAGTTCTCAATTGGGGAGAGTTCTGGCTACCTTGCTGTCCAAGGCAGGGCTTGGCAAGCATGAAAACAAGCAGTAGAAACTCTCTGTGTGTGCTAAGGGCATTATCTTGCTGAAATGTAAGCCCAGGATGGCTTGCCATGAAGTTCAATAAAACGGGTCGTATAATACCGTCGAGGTACGCTGTGCTGTAAGGGTGCTGCGGATGACGACCAAAGAGGTCTGCTATGAAATGAAAAAGTACCCCAGACCATCATTAGTCCTGGTGGCCAGGTGGGGTATCAGGTTGGTATCGCACCACTGTCAAGGGGTTCTCCAGACACGCCTTCTCCCTGGAATCTCACTGGCTAGAGTAGAAATGTCTTTAGTGACGACATCTCCTTCGAAATGAGCCCTGATGACCAGACAGACGTACTTAGGGACGCTCCGGACAATGGTGGGATACCAATCCGACTGTCTCCAGGGATACGGCCCGACGACCAGAAGCAATGGTCTGTGGTGCCTTTTCACTTCATAGCAGGATCCCTTGTTCTACGTCGACGATACTCTACGCCCCGTTTTGTTTCCCTTCATGACATGCCATCCTCGGCTTACATTTCAGCAAGATAATTCCCTTAGGCAAACGGCAAGAGTTTCTAGTGCTTGTCTTGATGCTTGCCAAACCCTGCCTTGGCCAACAAGGACGCCGGAACTCTCTCCATTTGAGAACTTTTATAACATTATGGCAAGGTCCTCCAACCACCTCGGGATTCTGACGATCTAACGTGCCGATTGGAGAGAATTGGGCACGATATCTCTCAGGTAGACATCCACCTAACCTGTCAACCACTGTCCCTAACCTGTCAACCACTGTCAAGCCAATTAACTGCTTGCACAAGGCCCAGAGATGGATTAACGCGTCACTGAGTTGCTCAATTTGTGAAGCTCTCTCTCTTGACTAAATAATCCAATTGGTCTGAAATTTTAATCATTTTGTTTGTCTGTACATGTACATTACCTCTACGGATTGCCGCCTTATTCGGATAATTACAGCCTGGTTTTTTATTCCTTAGAGTGTACATCGAGATAAGTGACCACGGGATACTAAATTGACTAAATTCTCTTAACCGAGGGAAGGCAACTGAACTTAATGGGATACCTATAGGATTCTACATATAGTGCGCGAAAGAACTCTTTTCTTCTCTAACAGCAGTCTGTTGTAGGTCGCTGGAGGGACGAAGTGTTACAACTATAGACTAATATCGGTGACTTCGATTTTTATGTAGATGTTTGTAACACATTTTATGCACGTTCATCATGACCTACGTGGAGTACGAAAATCCCTGTAGGAATCAGTCACGATTCCGGTGACAACTATATCATGAAACCTGTTCGTATACGATGTCGAGAAGGACCATCTTTGTGGTACGAGTACCTAGAAAATAGAACACAGCATGTCCTTAACGGAGAGGAACGCTGACGTAAAAGAACGAGGGGTGTCCAATAAGTAATGCAGTACTTTCCTTTGTGAAAGCAGGTTTGTTTTATTCAGGTTTCCAATACACCACATTATTCTCCACTCTTTCGGGTACAGAACCTTATTTTTCAACGGAATCTGCGTTCAATGTGACGGCCTTATGCCACCTGCCTGGGATAAACCGTATACCCCCGTAGTACCACTCTGCTGGTGCCAGCCGGGGTGGCCAAGCGGTTCTAGGCGTTACAGTCTGGAGCCACGGTACCGCTACGGTCGTAGGTTCGAATCCTGCCTCGGGCATGGATGTGTGTGATGTCCTTAGGTTAGTTAGGTTTCAGTAGTTCTAAGTTCTAGGGGACTGATGACCTCAGAAGTTAAGTCCCATAGTGCTCACAGCCATTTGAACCATATTTGAACTCTGCTGGTCGACGCCAGAGTCAATGTCTTACTGCACCAATAAACAGCCCATCATCCACGTACTGCTTCCCACGGAGTGTATCCTTCGTTGGGCCAAAGAGATGGAAGTCGGAAGTTGCGAGATCCTGGCTGTAAGAAGGGTAAGGAAGAAGAGCGCAGTAAAGTTTTGCGAGCTCCTTTCGGATGCGCAGCCTTGTGTGAAACCTTGCGTTGTAATGGAGAAGGAAAAATTCAAAATCGCTCTGAGCACTATGGGATTTAACTTCTGTGGTCATCAGTCTCCTAGAACTTAGAACTACTTAAACCTAACTAACCTAAGGACATCACACACATCCATGCCCGAGGCAGGATTCGAAGCTGCGACCGTAGCGGTCACGCGTCTCCAGATTGTAGCGCCTAGAACCGGACGGCCACTCCGGACGGCAAGGAGAAGTTCGTTTGAATTTTTGTGGCGACAAATATGCTGAAGTCCTTAGTTCAGTTTCCTGGGAGTGTGTGCGGCCAGTCGGCAATTGGGAGATCGGACAGGTTTGCGCGACCTTGTTCCGGTAGTGATAGACGCCTAGCCCAACGACTCGCCGCGCTTTTGTTCACTGACAGGTCTTTATAGACATTCTGCAAATGGCTGTGAATATATGCGATGCTCTGATTTTCGCCCAAACAAACTCAACGACAACGCTCTTATTGGAACGCACCTCCGTTACAGACACCATTTTAACGAGTTACGTGTAGCTCCGTCACCTATCGGAACTCATGAAACTATAGGGGGCTGAAGCGGGAATATTCCACGACGTCCCACAAAAAATTTCAAATTTTTTCAGTCGAAACTGGCCGATAAAAAAATATGTTGCATTACTTATTTAACGACCTCTCTATCTTCGGTTTATCCGAAGGCAGTGTTATTTGATCACTACTGTTCATACCATACCTAAATGACCTACTGGATAATGCCGGAAGATCTATGACGCTGTTTGCGGATGGTACTGTTGTGTCTACAGATGTCGTACCGCTAGAAAATTGTAATGAAGTGTAGAAATATTTGCAGAGGATCACCGATTGGTGAAGGGATCGGCAGTTGACCATCAACCAAAAAAGTAACGCACTACAAGTGAATAGTTGGAAAGATCCGTTAATGTTTGATTGTACGATTGTCGGACGGTCATATATCCATTAAATATCTTGGAGTATACATACGGAGCTATTTTAACTGTAAGAACCATATAAAGTTAATCATAGGGAAGAGAGATTCCAGGCAGATTCGTTGAAGTAATCCTCAGAAAATGTAGTCCATCCGAGGAGGAGGCAGATTACAAAAACCTAGTTCGATCGATACATCAGTATTTCTTCTCAGTCTGGTTCTTGTACTAGGTTGGACTGACAGAGGAAATGGAGTAGATACAAAGGAGGCTATTTCATTTGTCACAGGTTCGTTTATTTAGTCCGAAAGCGTGGATGCTCTTCAAACTTCAGTGGCAGACGATACATGAGAGGCGTTGTGGCATTGCGATGTGATTTACTGTTACAATTACGAGAGTGCACGTTTCTAGGAGCGTCAATATGCTTTTCTCCCGCCTATTTGTATGTGGTGAAAGGCCATAAAGGTGAAATTAGATAGACTGGAGTTCACACAGGCCTACGTGCTTCCCGCGTGCCGTTCACTGCTGCAACAGAAGAAGGGCGATGTGGGTGGGAGTGACGGGGTAGGGGGAAGAGGGTGGGTGGGGGGGGACAGATGTATACCACAGTGATCCTCCAGTGAGCAGTGCCTGCTGGCTGCATGTGAAATGTAAGGGGTGTTAAAAGGCATGCCTGTCATCCCAGAGCTTAGGAATCATTGAATGGGCGTCTTTCTACATAATCATTTTTAAGTGCCCAATAATGATGTGCGGATGGTACCGAGGATGTTGCCGAACTGGTGGGGTCTCAGAGGGAATCTTTACCGCTTTTTTCACGCATGGGTCATTGTCTCACCCCTTACCCCCCCCTCCCCCTGTGAACACGCCACAGGAGGGTACGAAACAGGAGGCCCGAAAAACCATGAACATCCCTTGCTACTTCAGATCGCGTTCAAATTTCGTCGAGTGGTTTTGCACTGTCCCTAGTGGTCTTACCCCGTACACCACTACAAAAATGCGATCGCGCTATACTCCAAATGGATTCGATCACGTTCAGTGGGGCTGCAGGCCCACTGTGTCCTTAGAGAATGGTAGGGGGATGTCAGCAGAATTGAAGGTTGTCAAGAACGTCGTCCTGCTGCACATCGCACTGCGAACTGTCGCTTTCGTCTCCGAAATGTGGAGGCATCAGCGCCCCAATCTTCCTGCCTTTTCGTGTATTCTGAGCGGTGATGAGTCTGAAAGGTTCTCTCTGCCACCCATCAGAACACAGCATGATGTCAACGGTGGTCGTCGCGTTTCTGACCTCCATCGTAGATGCTTCAAAAAAGGGGTTAAGTGTAGGTAAGAGGTAGTGTGATGACCGTCCCATAGGTGGCGTTGGGCAGAAATGTGGTGAAATCTGGTGCCGATGTGATATCATTAACCACTTACACCTCACATGAAACTCTGACCTTTGTTCCCACATGTCGGCACCTCGCTGTCTGAAGCGTCACCGAGCCCGAGGGTGACGTCTAAGGGCGCCATGAGTTTGCACCATTACAGAGGAAGCTTTCAAGCACTTTCGAGCCACATTCCAAACTCCTGCATGCAATGGGAGACAGTTACGGGATTTCGAAAAAGTGATTCTTTCATTGTGTTGCTCAGTGTAGGTTTGTGTATGCTGTTCATATCAGCAACCTACACCGTGCTTATTGTTTAACACATCTGCTGTCATGAGTTTGAGGCTGATTGATAATGAATAAGAGTGTTTACTTTCTACTCAAATTGTTAATAGTGGGTAAAATATTTATTAGAAATGAAAGAAAATGGGCTATTGGGCTATAACTAAGAGTCGAGAGAACTACTTTTGGCAATAAATGAGTTATTAATGTAATCATATGATTATATCACTGAAGTCACGTTTAGCAGCTGTGTCGTATTCCAAGGACAATATACTAAATTTGACGACCAACAACGCCCGACATATTATCAATCAGTCATAGGGGGCTTATTATCGAATTCTTGTTTATTCACACAACAGATCGTAGCAAGCAAACTATGGAAGAAGCAAAAGTGCTGGCCGGAGAGGCAAGTAAATTACGTATCCCCTCAACATTTTTTACTCGATTCCTCCACTTTCGTTCCTCGCTTCAGTATTCAGTCAGCACAAATAGGAAAAAATGGAAACCTTCGCTCATACAGCGAATTTGCTTCGACACCTATGATATAATGTACCGAAGTAGCAGCAAGAATTCCACTGTTGAACATGAACGAGCTGTGTAGACAGCTGCTGTGTGAACCATAGCCATGTTATCAATAGGCGACTATTCGGTAGTAGTTATTTCTTTATGTCACTTCTTCGAAGAAATGACACTATGGAGATGACATTGTGAAAACAACGTGCGTTTCAGGCGCTGACCGAGGGTAAGGCTTTTTCTTACAGGCAGAAGACAGGAAGACGAGGGGGCAGCAGAACTCAACTTTTCTCTCCCGGTTAATACGCAAACTGTCCTTTTTTTTGATCATTTTTTGCACCCCCTCCGAGCCTGTGCCCTTGGCGGGGGCTCTCTGCCCCCCCTTCCCCTCCCACAGTATGGCACTGTGTGTGTGTGTGTGTGTGTGTGTGTGTGTGTGTGTGCGGGGACACATCACTTACCCTCCACTAAACACCGCAAGGTGGCTTTCAGAGTACAGTTGCAAAGATAGGCGCTTTAAACTGCGCCTGTTATTCGTAGAGAACTGTTAATAGTTTTTTTAGGAGGAATAAGTCATTCTCTAATATTTGCTCATTACCCACACTCTCTGCTACTGTCTGATTAAAACCCCAAGGTGAGACTCGCACCACTAATACATCATTCCTTCTGAACTTTAACTGAATGTCTGATCTCATTTCACGGCAACATACAGCATCGGTTTCAGTTACAGTAAAAAAGAGAACCATACCCATGCCTCCCACAAAATTTAAGAATCCTTGTCTATTAGGCAGTTTTATCTGCTGCTACATTAGTAACTGGGAATGTTTTAACGTATCTACCACGCATGCTACTAAGTGAGCTAGCATATTACGTTTTAGCCTACTGATATTTAGTATTTCTACCGTTCATTACAATCTGCATTGCTCGTCTTCCTCCTTTTTTTAACTATTTTGAAATTCTGCCTATTGCCTGAAAATTTACCATTTGTGATTTATTAGCGAGTCACGCTCGTTATCTACAGTTGCCTTTCGTAACAGTAACACATGTCTCGGGGATTTCGAGTTAGATGTACATCCATGACATTTCGCTCGGTTTCGGGTGGTATTACATTACTGATCCTACGACTGATCGCTGTTTGGGCCAGCCATACCATGTTTGCGTTCCGATTCACACTGGAAGGTAAAAGGGGTGGTTTTAGTGTATTGGCGTGCACGTTCACCATCTTATCTAGGTTGAATTTCAAAGTCACATTTGATAGCGGTATGTGGACTAGTTCTTATGGTGAAGTTAGTTTCTTTGAGACGCCTCAACGGGCACTTGTTAATGATAGAATTTAGCCTGCATTTTCTAGGATTCTTGGTTAGATGTTACTTGCGTTTTTTGTTGTCTTTAGAGCTATTTTCGTCTGTCTAGGTATCCTATGAGCTTTCGATTTGCGTGTTCGATGTTTATTAATGCAATTGCCGTAATCATATTATATTGTCTATTGTTCTTTTGAAATGTTCAGAGATGTTTACTTTTCCACACTTAACCATACTCTAAGTCGACGGTGGTAAATCACGAAGTCTTACAGTATGTCTGTCTTCAGCAACACATGTAAGGGTTTTGCAATTTTGCTGAATTCCCAGGTAAATCCTCGATAATAACGAGCAAGACATAAATATCCTTTCAGCTCTTTACTAGTTCATGATAAAGGATAACATTTCATTTAATCAATACATCTCCCACCCGCTCCCAACCCGTAAATCTGTGATCTAAAATTACAACTTCTTTGCGTTGAGACTTACACTTACCTGGATGTAGTTTCAAATTACTCTCTCCAAATCTACCTAAAACTTCGCACAACTTTGCGTTATGTTCTTGCAGACAGCTTCCAAACAAAATTATATTCTGCAGACAGACTAAACCTCGTGTTCCTTGAAACTCAATGCCCACTACAACATTCATGAGACGCCTGAACAGTACTTCGTGCACCAGTGATTCGCATCGGCATACATGTAAATTTCGTGGTACTGGTAATGAGCACTGAAAGACGTCTTCTCATGATCAAAAAAATGGTTCAAATGGCTCTGAGCACTATGGGACTTAACATCTGAGGTCGTCAGTCCCCTAGAACTTAGAACTACTTAAACCTAACTAACCTATGGACATCACACACATCCATGCCCGTGGCAGGATTCGAACCTGCGACCGCAGCGGTCACGCGGTTCCAGACTGTAGCGCCTAGAACCGCTCGGCCACACGGCCGGCTCTCATTATCAGATTCATTTATTACATCTTCTGTCTAAAACAATTCAGCATTTCACAGCTTATCTAATACCTTTCAAAAAATTAAGGTCGGAAAAGCATCTCAATGCTTCTTCTGATTCATTTTCTTAAAATCAAAAACCATTCGGTATTTTACTTTTTCTCTTACATTCGACTTCCTTGGTATCACTATTATTGTTGCATTCCGAAGACTCCCAGTAGTCATAGTGATGTCGTCTTCTGTCATATATTCTATTTATTCCTGGAGTATTGGAGTATTTGTTAGTGGGTTTTCGGCTTTCGAAGCGGTCGTCCGGTTTTTATTTCTTGTACGTTTTCTGGATTAGCTAAGGTAGTATTCTACACTTACGTCGTCCATGTAAAACCGTTCCTTTCAAGCGCAAGAGAGAGAGAGAGAGAGAGAGAGAGAGAGAGAGAGAGAATGCTGTGCGCAATCTTTCTCGAAGCTTTTAGGTTCACTTCGAGTAACTTGGAGTTTCTGATTTCCTTTTATCTGAGTTACCTCTATTCGTGCCGTTTTCGTCTGGCTATCATTGTTATCCTGTGCATTCCTTATGCTCGTCAACTCTTCAGTTTTACTTAGAATAACCATTTTCGTTCCCTGCTTCACAGTATAATTAAAGCCTAGAAATTACTGCAACTGCTGTGTTCGGATGCAGGCTGAGTTGGCATCCCTTCGCTCCCAGTTTCAGGCAGTGTTGGCTTCGGTCACACAGCTTGAGGCTGTTGCCAATGGGCATCACTGTGGGGGTCCGGATGGGGGTTTGTCGGGGACGGCCAGCTCGTCCCACGCATCCCCCGATCGGACTACGACTGTGGCTGCCCGGGATACTGCCCCTCACCTGTGGTAGAGTGATAGGTCGTCTTGAAGTGTGGCAGGGGGCGAAAGACATTCCGGAGGGCTGAACGGAAGGTCTCTCCAGTTTGTCTGACGAAACGGTTTCAGGCTCTGTCTCAGGCTGATACTGATCTTCGGCCGGACATGGCTGCTTGTCCTGTTCCAAAGGTTGCCCCTCAGTCTGCAAGATCCGGGCGGTCGCAGAGGGTGGGCTTACTGGTAGTTGGGAGCTCCAACGTCAGGCGCGTAATGGGGCCCCTTAGGGATATGGCAGCAAGAGAGGGGAAGAAAACCAATGTGCACTCCGTGTGCATACCGATGATTGCTAGATAACCTTCTATTGGAATTCCTTGTTTTCCTTCTTGAAAGATTTTCTTGTTTTGTTCCACGTGTAATAATAGGTAGGGACGTCGAAATATAGTAATGTTTTCGCGAATGGATCCGTTTGGCACAGTTGGTAAAAAGCTGTTAATGTTTTGTACTGAGTGATTCGCTTGCAATTTCTCTGGAGGTGTCTTTTGCAAAGTAAGCACTCTGTCCATTCTCCAAATGTATTGCCAGATGTTGCAGAGCTGGCTGGCGTTAGTGTAAGGGAAAACGGAAAATCCGCCACTCTGCTTCGTTACTGTTGATGTATCTTCCCATTTCGAACATGACGATCTCGTTGCTTCTGTTTTGTTGTTCACTGTCCTTGGCTATTTTAAATATTGCGATGTCACTGCCTCTTTTTTACAGACTACAGACAAATTTGATGGATTTTACGCCGGCCGGAGTGGCCGAGCGGTTCTAGGCGCTACAGTCTGGAACCGCGCGACCGCTACGGTCGCAAGTTCGAATCCTGCCTCGGGCAAGGATGTGTGTGATGTCCTTAGGTTAGTTAGGTTTAAGTAGTTCTAAGTTCTAGGGGACTGATGACCACAGCAGTTAAGTCCCATAGTGCTCAGAGCCATTTTGATGGATTTTACCGAATTGCAATATTCTACGTTTATGTGTGCTTGAAACATTTTGAAGAGTAGTCTGCTATACGGCGCAACCCATTGATTATCTATTCGCTGCCTCGTATTCGTATTTTTGCTGTGAAGCCACCGTTTTGGGGTGATTTTCTTTCGTATCGGGGAGAGCCATCAGCACCGGTTGTCGTCGAAATATGGCTTTGGGTATCTTCTTGTACATTTTCCATCACTCGTACATGGCGAATTGGTGTTTAATAGCCCGCATGGCCCGTGAATCATGTTTCCCATTACTATGTCGTACTGTTCCGGATCTTCTTGTGGATTGGGAAATTCAGATTGGATGATTTTTTTGATGTCCGGGCGATGGAGTCTGTCATGCAACCATATGAGATTGTGTGAGTGAGTCTGTCTTCGTTTTTGCCATTGGATAGTGTACATCCAACATCTAACGGATCCAAAGATGTGATGTTTTGTGATGACTTCAATAAATCTCATTTGTTTTAGTCGGAAAATTCCAGCTATGATGTCGTGTTGATGTATGGGGGCTTGTCCATATCTTAGTTGTTCTTTGATTTCTGGCCACGATGAGTTGCTTGTGGATCTTATGAAGAGGTCAGGTCGTCCATATTTTCTTATGTAGGTCATGTCATCTTGAGCTCATATGGTTCAAATGGCTCTGAGAACTATGAGACTTAACATCTGAGATCATCATTCTCCTAGAACTTAGAACTACCTAAACCTAATAACCTAAGGTCATCACACACATCCATGCCTGAGGCAGGATTCGAACCTGCGACCGTAGCGGTCGCGTGGTTCCAGACTGAAGCGCCTAGAACCGCTCTACCACAGCGGCCGACTCATCATGAGTGTATTCGTGCATGTGTCCCGGACTTCCTATATATGCTGAGTGTAAGATTACCATTGTTCCATTGCTGTCAGTGTTTCCACCATTTATGATTGCGTCTCGGAAGTGGATGTGTCCTTCGTGCGTAGTTTCTTCTGATTCAGTCTTATGCAAAAGAGCCTTTCCGCTTCTGTTTTTGCATACAAATCTGCCAGGAAATGTTGGAATAAACGGCGAGCGTTGAGAATGTGATTATATGTTTTATTGTGTGTGATCATTAAGCGGTAACCATAGAACTCGTTGGGAGTGACTTTTTTGTCTGTTTCTACCCCTGTTTCATGTTGGATTTGTTTCAAATTAAAATTATATCTGTCCTCTCCGTGGAGAAGTATTGATAGCTGTTGTAGGGCATCACGTGAACGGTGTGTCTCTCCAATGCGGTGTAGTCCTCATCATCTTCGTTGTGCAAATAATATCACGGTTTGACTTTTCATTGTCCGCAATTACAACGGCGACTTCGTCTATCTGAGGTGCTTTAAATCGAAGTTCGTATTCTCCAGGTGGTCTTTTCTCGGTTCGAATTATGACTTTACACTCATCACAAATCATTCGGTCTAGTGCTGTTTCAAATATGCGAATCAGTTGACTGTATTTTTGTCCGATCCTCTGTACATCTTGGACTGCTTTTCATTTCAGTGCAATGATATTTGTGCATCGTTGATCAATTTCTTTCTTCATTTCCGATGAAATATACCTTATGGTCTTCGTTGGGTAGTGGTAGTAATGATGCCACGTTCTTATAGATTTGTCCGTGGATGGAAAGAACAATCGATTTCATCTCTGTTAGTGTTGATCGAAGTGACACCGAAAGAAGTCAGTTGGCAGCAGACGTTGTACGCTTTTATACTTTGAAGGAATTGTTTTGATTCTGGAGTTTCTTCGGTCATATAATGTAAACAATTCCTGCGGAAGTTGCTGCGCGGGATTAGCCGAGCGGTCTGTGGCGCTGCAGTCATGGACTGTGCGGCTGGTCCCGGCGGAGGTTCGAGTCCTCCCTCGGGCATGGGTGTGTGTGTTTGTCCTTAGGATAATTTAGGTTAAGTAGTGTGTAAGCTTAGGGACTGATGACCTTAGCAGTTAAGTCCCATAAGATTTCACACACATTTGAACAACATTTTTTTCCTGCGGAAGTTCTTCCAGTGGTGACAATCGAATTTTTCTATTCATGCAACAGTAGCCTCGTGTTTCTCTACTGAAATTTTAGCGTTGAAAAATTGGTAGATGTTATTTTTCCGATTACGCCGTGTTTGTACTTTGTATTCTTTCGCCAGTTCGTGGCGGATGCTTCATTTGTTAGGCTGTGCTGTTTACTTGTGCTCATCCGCGCTTTCATTATGGAGCTATTTTCATGGCTGGCTTGAGTTCGCAGTTTTGTATTATAAGACTGTGTCGCAATTCTTGATTCTTTAATTCGTTCATTTCGTTGTTCTCCGGTTTCTCTGCTTCTTACGGTGCTGATTCTCGTTCGTTGAGAACTTAAACGTGCTTCGCGCTCATAGTTTGTTTCGTTTCTTCGCTGTTATTTTTGTTTTTGCCGTTTTGCTTCAGAACTGGCAAGGGCTCCTCCTCTTTTACTTTTGGGCATTGTCAAAAATGTAAACCAAATCAACTTTTTGTAAACTAATACACTAAGTACACTTTACACGTTTTTCACACTTCATTTTCGACTGATATTCAGTCACTGAATCACATTGACTTCTCACACTTCACTGTTTGTTTTTATCTACTCACTGCACTCCCTTCGTCACAACAAACTGACGTTCGAACACACGACGGGTCTTGCTTTATATACCCAGACCAATTTCAGAACATACCAAAAAGGCTTCGAATGTTTCGCAATGTTCCAGAACATTCCACGACATTCGAGAGTATTCTGGAATGTCCCACAATGGTCTTGGATGCTCCCGAACATTCACGACTCTTCCCGTATGTTCCAGGCTATCCCCGAACATTCCAGAACATCCTGGATCATTGTAGAACATTCCGGGACATTCTGGAATATTGTCGAATGCTCTCGAATAGTCTCGAATGTTCTGGGATGCTCTAGAAATTTCTAGATGGTGAAACTTCCCCGCCTTCATATTTTCAAAAGCACGCCTTCAGGTAAAAGAGCCCCGCGCAGTAGCCGCGGGGTTTGGGGCGCCATGTCGCTGACTGTGTGGCCCCTCCCGCCGGAGGTTCGAGTCCTCCCTCGGGCATGTGTGTGTGTGTGTGTGTGTGTGTGTGCGTGTGTGTGTGTGTGTTTTTTTTTCTTAGCATAAGTTAGTTTAATTAGAGTGTAAGTATAGGGACCGATGACCTGAGCAGTTTGGTCCCTTAGAAATCCACACACATTCAGGTAAAAACGCAAAACTTCTTCATGGATTGGGGATAAAGGGCTACCACACTATATAACTCCCTTGATCGTACCGGGACTCGTTTCAAAGTTTTAGTGGCCAGTACATTGTACACTTACTTCTATAACATAAGATAAAATATTGATTATGTATACATCATGTGAAATATTGTGCGATTTGTTAATTATAAATCACTACTAGAGAAAGTGAATGATTTCTTTCATCGGAGCACATTAAAACTGTTGAATAAATGAAGTAATAAACCAACTGCTGCTGTTATGATGTTCAGTTCGAGAACATTTGCACCTCTTTCCTTTAATCGATTCTTCGACTATCTCTCCATTACAAAATTAATTTGTCCTGTGAGGCTGTCTCTCCCATTAGTCACGTTGTGGCATGAAGCTCTTTTCTCCCCACTTCGGTGCAATACGTCTTCTTTAGCTATCTCGTCCACCAATCTAATCTTCAGCATAGTTCTGTAACACCACTTTTGAAAAGCATCTATTATCTTGTAGTCTGTTCTATTTATCGCCCACGGCTCTCAAAATGGCTCTGAAAACTATGGGACTTAACATCTGAGGTCATCAGTCCCCTAGAACTTAGAACTACTTAAACCTAACTAACCTAAGGACATCACACACATCCATGCCCGAGGCAGGATTCGAACCTGCGACCGTAGCAGTCGCGCGCTTCCGGACTGAAGCGGCTATCGTTCACGTGTCACATGTATACAAATCAGTGATCCAGGTAATCAGTTTCAGGATACACTTCATTATACTTAAATTTATATTCACTTTTAACAAATTTCTGTATTTTATTGCTAGTTATGTTACGAGTACATCATCGTTACACAAAGCTGCCCAAATAGAAAAACTCATCTACTACGTTTAATGCACCATTTCCGAATCGAACTCCCTCAGCATTGCGTAATTAACCCGACTACACTCGGATAGCCTCGTTTAGCTCTGTTAATGTTAATATTTTTTCAAAACACTGTCAATTACGTTGAACAGATCTTTCAGTACGCTTCGTTACTTACGAATTAAACCACGTGTGGTTAGTTTACACGGGCAGTAGTTGCTGGATAGGAGAACCGGTCCAGCACGAAAATTTTCACGCAGAGAAGTGCTAACTGATATTGGCCAAAAATTTCGCGTCTCTCTGTACCTGGTTAGCCATGACGATCGTTGGCAAACGGAAGAATTGATCAGGCTCTAAAGTTCTCCTTGGTTAGCACTGACTATAGGTTCTGGGTTTGAATCCATTTCAAGAACAAAACAGTACATCATGTCATTTGTAGTTCAGACATGGGCACAATTAGTTGTTCATGAACCCCTTTGATATTTAATGTTGCTTTCTGCTAGATAACAAGGGCGATAGAAGCCTTTCGAACTGTACATAGGTCCAGCTGCCGTCATGAGTACTGTGAAATAACGATTGATACGATGTTGTTGTTGAGGTTTCCGAAGGGAGCTTACCACTGTTAACTGCGGTTTTTCTAACTGATTAGTTCATTAATCAGTTTATATAAAAACTTATGAAGCTAAAGACAGGTAGTAGGTGGTTGGAAAATCTTTTAGAGACCAGGAGTGCGTCGAATTATCATAGAAGTTAGTATCGCAGATATTCTTGTAAAAACTCTTATTCACAAAAAAATTAGTTCTGGCTAAGGATTACTGAAAGATTTGTGTGATAGAGTTACGACCATTAGTTATCTCAGAAACTAATGACAGTTGTAACGTTTTTGAAATGTCACCTACTGGAATAAATTTGAGTTTACAAGCTTTAAGGACTCTCTCATCTCTAATAGCGTGTTTCCTGATATTTGGAATCTCGTGAAAGTCATTTACATCTGAGTTTATTCCCATAGAGAGTAGTGTTTTAGGGAGTCTCTTATGATAAGGATTATGTAGTCAAACTACTGTCCGAAAACAAATTAGAGGAACTGCAACAAAGTTACGTTATGTGGGCTGCATGCCCTTCAGGTGAAACCCATTTCAGGTCGTTCGGGTACTTTTGCTCATGATAATAGGGGAGAGTACTGTACGTAGAGGATAGTGTACCTAGGAACCGACGATGGTTATCGGTCCTTACTTCAATCTATTGATTGAGGCTAGAATCATATGAAGGAATATGCAGTAGAAACCGCCTTAAGCCATTTCCGCCATTTCCTACAATGTTTAGAGTTGTTAGACATGAGGTTGTGTTTAGGGGCGTATCTGCAAATATTTCACGTTCTATATATTTAAGTGTTCTGTAATGTATTACAGGTATTTGGAATACGTTGTTAATTTTTCAGGTACAGAATTTCATGGCGAGTAAAATGCTATATATTTTTAAAACTAATTGTATAACATGTGGACAGTTAAGCCATACTTCGTCGATCGTGTACCACCTTGCACATTGATCCAGGAAATCTTTCTTCATGTAACATGTAATACTTTTCTTCAATATCTTAACGATTTTACCTGTCTTGAACACGGAAATTTTTACCAGTTTCCAATTGCTTCTGTTTCAAAATATATTTAACTTTTAACTGTTTTTAATGATACTTCTGTTTCATTTGATTACTCTTACTGATTATTGATGTGTAGTAGAGCAACAGTTAACATATATGTTATTAAATACAATAGCAACAAGATTCTATGGATTGCAGTACCTTTTAAGTTTGAGTCAAATATTTGTTCATAGGCAGATAATCATACTGAATGTTAGAACACGGCCGCGCGGGATTAGCCGAGCGGTCTGTGGCGCTACAGTCATGGACGGTGCGGCTGGTCCCGGCGGAGGTTCGACTCCTCCCTCGGGCATGAGTGTGTGTGTGTTTGTCCTTAGGATAATTTAGGTTAAGAAGTGTGTAAGCTTAGGGACTGATGACCTTAGCAGTTAAGTCCCATAAGATTTAACACGCATTTTGTTAGAACACGTCTTCCCATTTGGAAAAACTTTAAGAAGAAAAGTTCAACATCTATTACAGGACTGGCTAGAGGCTATAGGATGAGGTATATCAAGGTACAATATTCTCCCCTACGTGACCAAAAAGACAAAAAAGACAGAAACGTAGCGCCGCTTCTCGGCGAGCATTTGTGCTTTTGCTAGCTTTTGAATCAGTTTGGCAGTTGAGGCCACCCTTCGGCGTAGGACTTCCATCGTAATGGCACTGATCCGTATTTCAGAGGAATTACCCGGATGGGACGGAAATCGGTAGATGTGATGCAGATGTACTGAAAAACAACTGATTACTATTTTTAAAAAATTTGGTAATTTATTCCAAAGAAAGAAATTCAAAACTTGAGAAAGTCAATAACGCTTTGGTCCAGCTCTGGCCCTTATAGAAGCAGTTATTTGGCTTGGCATCGATTGACAGAGGGACATCGTGTCAAATTCTGTCCAACTGGCACGTTAGATCGTCAGAATCCCGAGATGACTGCAGGGCCATGCTTGTAATGTTTCAAATGTCCTAAATTGGGGAGGGTTTGCCAAGTAAGCCCCAAGACAAGCAGTAGAAACTCTCGCTGTCTGGGTGCGGACATTATCTTGCTGAAATGTAAGCCCAGGACGATTTGCCTCGAAAGGCAACAAAAAGGGGGGAAGAATATCGTCGACTTACAGCTGTGCTGTAAGGGTGCCGCGGAACGCAATGGATTCCTACTATGAAATTATATGGAAGCCCAGACCATCACTCCTGATTGTCGAGCCGTATGGGGGAGGGGGCGACAGTGGTGCTGGCATCCTTCCGCTGTCTGGGGAGTCTCCAGATACGTCTTTGGCCTGGAATCTCATTGACTGCAGTAAAACTGACTTAACTGATGCGTCCAGATTCGAACTGAGGCCCGATGACCAGCGAAGACGTCATCCGTAAAATGCTATAAAACGGTCTATCAACCGAATGTAACACCGAAGTAAAAACTGGCCGAAAATAGTCATCTGTGCTAACTTTTGTGTCAAGATATCATTCATTAAATAACTACTGAATTTGCCCAATTTTCATACTGTTCAGAATCCGATGGGTTATACGTATATGCATTCCCCTTTAGGACAGAGACGTCGCTCTTACTCGAATGTTGTCTTTGCCACTTGAAGATGCTTAACACTGAACGTCTAACAGTACTTGATAACGAGTATCTACGTTTCACGTACTCAGCATACACAGTCAGATGTACTCATAGCAGGTTGTTCAGTTGTCAATGATTGCACGTTGGGGCACTGAAACTGCGCCAGTCCGTATCTTTTCGTTGTTCAGTTTCGCACGGACACAACGTATGATACTTACCCTATAAAACTTCAAATGATACTGCATAAAACGACTGACAGTCACTCATTTAACGACATTCCTTCATTTTAAGATTACAAGTAGCCAGACACAAATATCTCATAAAAAACTGTGTCTCCTGCGCATGAATATTTGGTAATCAGTATCCATAAAAGCTGACAAATGTTCACTTATTTTCTACGGCCTACTATTAACGTTGCCGAATTTGAAACTTGTGATCTTTGGGAATAAGGAACTGATAGATTTTAAGATGGCTAACATGATCCATCTAATGTAGAAATCCTGCAGATCATTGCCTAGAACATTTGATAGCATATCGTACACAAAGTTTCTGCGCAGCTAAATCATTACAAGTGAAAACGGAAATAGTTATCGCTATATTAAAGCTAATATGTTTGTGGTGAATTTCTAACTTCCTCAGTAACTTGGTAGTCAGCACTGTAAATGTAATATACAGGGTGTCCCATTTATCTTGCTCACCCTAAATAACTGTTTGTCCAGAAGCAAATTACCAAAGGTTTCAAGAAAATGTTCTTTAGCCGTCAGGGGGACATCAATCAGCGTGATTGCCTTCGTTGTAGCTTTGGTTTTTACAAAGATATGAACAGTGGTATGACTTTTTTTGGAACCCTGTATTTTCTATTCGGTAATTTCCTCTCCTAAAGACCTATTCAAAAATTTATCACAGTGTACCATTCACTGAAACAAAATATTATTAATTAAATAAAAACAACATTGACTTTGAGCCCGGGATCACAAACTCGCCCATTTGCTGGAGTCGTCAGAAATCAAATGAAAACCAAGTAAAAACATAACACGAAATTCACTTAGACTCTCCTGTGCCATTTCCCAGGAGAACAACATTCGAAGGTCCTCAAAGTGGTGACCCTGGATACCGATACACTGGTGCACCCGTTTAATGAAAGAAGTATCTACTGCTTCCAGTGTTGCCTGCTGAAGAGAATTACGAGCAAGCACTATACGTTCCTGCATGTCTTCTGGAGTTGTTGGAATATCGCGATAGACAACATCTTTAATGCATCCCAAAAGGAAAAAGGCCAGAGGATTTAAATCAGGAGACCTAGCAGGACAAGTAACTGTCCCTCATCGACCAATCCATCTGGCAGGATGGGAAGGAGGGGAAAGGTAATCAGCGGTGTCCTTTGAAAGAAATCATTGCGGCATTTGTTTTAAGTGATTTAAGGAAACCACGGAAACTTACATATGGTTTGCCGGGCAGGGATATGAGTCACCGTCCTTCCGAATAAGAGTAAAGTGTGCTAATCACTGCGCCACATCGCTCGCTGAAGGCTCAATTCGAATACGAAATACAATCTTTAGTAAAGTCTCATTTGCCACAGTCGGCTTTGACAGACGTCTGTGGTACTTCCCACGCTGTAACTACACATATCTTCCAGAAAAAGAAAACACCATGCTACATAATCATTTACTTTTATCACTCTATTCACCACGATACTTAAGATTTCACAAACTCAAATTTTTAGAACCAAACATTGAAGAAACTTTCATGTACACAGTTTTCGTATTCCGTGGAATAAATGTGACACATCTTACTGTATGGTCTCTCAGCTTCCCTCTGGGAACTGATTAGCCGCAAGAAAACGTAAGTTAGGAGGGAGTTGTATAACTTGCAGGCAGGGTATCACGTGACGTAGTAGTTTGCCGCCATGTTAGATATCACCTTGTGTCTTGGGTGCAGGGTTTCTGTTGGCCGGATCAATCCATTAGCCAGACTGTTGTGGCTGATTTATTAACGGACACGCGATACCCTGCCGCCTCACCTAACCGGCTGTTGCTTCAAGGCTGGCCAACCTGCTATGGCTACCACTGCGTTATTCGACACAAAAACATTTCAAGAATCCTAGGTGACTGCACAGATACCTCGTTAGTAACAATCAGTTGTTCAACGCGATATGTTTGCTGGTTTTGATCAATGGAAACGACGAGTATTTACACTATGTTTTGGGAATGAGCTTTCATTCATAGCGGCGCAGAGTTCGCAAAATAAAAACCATACGGAAGTGCAGTAAGAACTACCTTAAGGAATACCTGAGACTACACGAGACAAGAAAACAAAGGCAGTTACTGTCCCATAAATATAACGCTGCCATCATAACAGGACTGTTCCTCAAGCTGCGACATCGTCGCGAAAAAACACAGAGAAACTTATTACATATATCTTAAAAGATTGTGACCATAGACGTAAATTAAAGAAACTTGTTACATATACAGGTCTCTGTGTTTTTTCGCGACGATGTCGCAGCTTGAGGAACAGTCCTCTTTTAAGATTGTGACCATAGACGTAAATTAAAGGAAACTTAGGACTGTTCCTGTTGAATGACGAAGCTGATTACTCATATCGCACAATAGTTCCTGCAACTACTGTGCTTCAGACATTTTGAGTTTGAAAATGTCGACAATAGCTGTGATACGAATAACACTGGAATTGCAGTTAATATGAAAATTAAAACGAGCCTTTTTCGTACTCATGTGATTTCGTTTACTTTATCCATGCTCAGTGGAGACCGGATGCACTGAACTGCAGCCATGATGGTTCCAGTTAACGCATACATTGCTGCTACTCACAGTTAATTATTGTCGTGTGACATTCGGTGAGATTTATATGCTGATGGCTTCGTCTCCAAACTAAGTTATTTTGTTCCATGAAGTCAAAGGTTGAAAGAAATATCCCAGTACAACTGGAAAGAACGCAGGTCACAATGGTTTAAAAATGGGTAAAAGAATGGTTCAAATGGCTCTGAGCACTATGGGACTCAACTTCTGAGGTCATTAGTCCCCTAGAACTTAGAACTAGTTAAACGTAACTAACCTAAGGACATCACAAACATCCATGCCCGAAGCAGGATTCGAACCTGCGACCGTAGCGGTCTTGCGGTTCCAGGCTGCAGCGCCTTTAACCGCACGGCCACTTCGGCCGGCCTAAAAGAATGGAAGCACAGATTTACAGACCAATAGGGCTAACGTGCGTGTGTTACAGGATCGTCGAGCATATTTTAAGTTAAAAAGCTGAGACATCTCTGATGCAATAGAAGCCACTTTCGAAGGATCAGCTGGCAATCAGGAAAAAAAAAAAATCAACATTTTTATTCATACAAAATACAGGAGGAGGACAAAATGTAGAAACGACGCGAGAAATGGTTGCTTGAACATAAATGCAGATGCTATCCACGGCTGCAGGTTGCGCTGTTGTATTTGAACACGAGCGGCACCTGTGTAACGTCCCCAACACGTTTCAAGTGTTAGAAGTAGTCAAAATGGTGGTGTGTGTGTAGTTGTGACTGCATTATGTCAGAGCTAAGTGGAGTCGATTGTGGGGCAAACTGTTGCTGCTCGTATGGTGGGTGCTTCCGTAACCAACGCAGCGATTAATTTGGTGTCTGAAGAGGCACCGATGGAAGATTTATACCGCATACAGGAAAAGCGGAAAAACATCATCCACATCTACATTTACATACATACTCCGCAACCACCGTACGGTGTGTGGCGGTGGATACCCTGTACAACAACTAGTCGTTTCCTTTCCTGTTCCACTCGCAGATAGTGAGAGGGAAAAACAACTGTTTACATGCTACCGTATTAGCACCAATTTCTCGTATCGTATCTTCGTGGTCGCTACGCGAAATCTATGTTGGTGGCAGCAGGATCCTTCTGTAGTCAGCTTCAAATGCCGGTTCTCTAAACTTTCTCGGTAGTGTTCTTCGAAATGAATGTCTTCTTCTCTCCAGGGCTTCCCACTTGAGCTCCCGAAGCATATTGCTTGCATGATGATCGAACCTACCTGAAAGAAGTCTAGCACCTCCCCTCTGAATTGCTTCAATGTATTCTTTCAATCCGACCTGGTTCGGATCCCAAACACCCGAGCAGTACTCAAGAATAGGTCCCACTTGCGTTCTACACTCCTGGAAATTGAAATAAGAACACCGTGAATTCATTGTCCCAGGAAGGGAAAACTTTATTGACACATTCCTGGGGTCAGATACATCACATGATCACACTGACAGAACCACAGGCACATAGACACAGGCAACAGAGCATGCACAATGTCGGCACTAGTACAGTGTATATCCACCTTTCGCAGCAATGCAGGCTGCTATTCTCCCATGGAGACGATCGTAGAGATGCTGGATGTAGTCCTGTGGAACGGCTTGCCATGCCATTTCCACCTGGCGCCTCAGTTGGACCAGCGTTCGTGCTGGACGTGCAGACCGCGTGAGACGACACTTCATCCAGTCCCAAACATGCTCAATGGGGGACAGATCCGGAGATCTTGCTGGCCAGGGTAGTTGACTTACACCTTCTAGAGCACGTTGGGTGGCACGGGATACATGCGGACGTGCATTGTCCTGTTGGAACAGCAAGTTCCCTTGCCGGTCTAGGAATGGTAGAACGATGGGTTCGATGACGGTTTGGATGTACCGTGCACTATTCAGTGTCCCCTCGACGATCACTAGTGGTGTACGGCCAGTGTAGGAGATCGCTCCCCACACCATGATGCCGGGTGTTGGCCCTGTGTGCCTCGGTCGTATGCAGTCCTGATTGTGGCGCTCACCTGCACGGCGCCAAACACGCATACGACCATCATTGGCACCAAGGCAGAAGCGACTCTCATCGCTGAAGACGACACGTCTCCATTTGTCCCTTCATTCACGCCTGTCGCGACACCACTGGAGGCGGGCTGCACGATGTTGGGGCGTGAGCGGAAGACGGCCTAACGGTGTGCGGGACCGTAGCCCAGCTTCATGGAGACGGTTGCGAATGGTCCTCGCCGATACCCCAGGAGCAACAGTGTCCCTAATTTGCTGGGAAGTGGCGGTGTGGTCCCCTACGGCACTGCGTAGGATCCTACGGTCTTGGCGTGCATCCGTGCGTCGCTGCGGTCCGGTCCCAGGTCGACGGGCACGTGAACCTTCCGCCGCCCACTGGCGACAACATCGATGTACTGTGGAGACCTCACGCCCCACGTGTTGAGCAATTCGGCGGTACGTCCACCCGGCCTCTCGCATGCCCACTATACGCCCTCGCTGAAAGTCCGTCAACTGCACATACGGTTCACGTCCACGCTGTCGCGGCATGCTACCAGTGTTAAAGACTGTGATGGAGCTCCGTATGCCACGGCAAACTGGCTGACACTGACGGCGGCGGTGCACAAATGTTGCGCAGCTAGCGCCATTCGACGGCCAACACCGCGATTCCTGGCGTGTCCGCTGTGCCGTGCGTGTGATCATTGCTTGTACAGCCCTCTCGCAGTGTCCGGAGCAAGTATGGTGGGTCTGACACACCGGTGTCAATGTGTTCTTTTTTCCATTTCCAGGAGTGTATATGCAGTCTCGTTTACAGTTTAAATACAATTTCCTAAAATTCTTCCAATAAATCAAAGTAGACCATTCGACTTCCCTAACGCAATCCGCACATGCTCGTTCCGTTTCATATCGCTTCGCAATCTTACGCCCATATATTCAAACGAAGTGACTGTGTCAAGCAGGAAACTACTAATTCCATATCCGAACATTAATGGTTTGTTTTTCCTACTCATCCGCATTAACTTGCATTTTTCTACATTAAGAGCCAGCTGCCATTCATTACACCAACTACAAATTATGTATAGATCATCTTGTATCACTCTACAGTCACTTGTCTTCGACACCATCCTGCAGACCACACCATCTTCAGCGAACAAACGCAGATTGCTGCCCACCCCGCCTGCTAGATTATTTATATATATAGAAAATAGCGACGGTCTTGCCGGCCGGTGTGGCCGAGAAGTTCTAGGCGCTTCAGTCTGGAACCGCGCGACCGCTACGATCGCAGGTTCGAATCCTGCCTCGGGCATAGATGTATGTGTTGTTCTTAGGTTAGTTAGATTAAAGTATTTGTAAGTTCTAGGGGACTGATGACCTGAGATGTTAAGTCTCATAGTGCTGAGAGCCATTTTGAGCAACGGTCTTATCACACTTCCCTGGGGCACTCCTGATATTATCCCTGTCTCCGTTTAACACTCGCCGTCGAGGACAACATACTGCGTTGTATTACTTAAGAAGTCATTGAGCCAGTTCCGCTAAGTCACAACGCGGAAAAAGGGTGTGTTGAGTGATCGTGATGGACTGTCATTGAAGAGCACTGTGGCCAAAAATAATAGGATGACAACTGCAAAAATCATTCCAGAACTGAACGTTGTACACTCGAAACCTGTCAGCAACAAAAAAACGCTACGGGAGCTCCATAAGCAGGAAATTGTAGTGTGAGGCGGAATTCTGAAACTAATATCAGTGATGCAAAATGCCCATAACAGGGTCTAATGGCTCTGAGCACTATGGGACTTAACATCTGCGGTCAGCAGTCCCCTAGAACTTAGAACTACTTAAACCTAACTAACCTAAGGACATCACAAACATCCATGCCCGAGGCAGGATTCGAACCTGCGACCGTAGCAGTCGCGCGGCTCCGGACTGAAGCGCCTAGAACCGCACGGCCACCGCGGCCGGCCCCATAACAGAAAACGTGGTGCCGAAGCCTTAAAACATGAACCATGGGCAATTGAAGAGACTTATTTAATCCTATGACTCTTGTTTCACACTGTTTCCAACTTCTGGACGAGTTTGCATCATGAGAGGGAAAATTGGCGAGTGTTCGTTTATGATCTTGGCAGTCACATCGTGGTATTCCATGGGTACTCTGCGAGCCTGCATTACTGCCAAATATTATGTGATTGCTTTGACGGATCAAGTCCATTCCATGGTGCAGTGTCTATTCCCCAGTAGTGATGCTACGTTCCATGGTGACAGGGCCCTTGTTCACACGACTGGCATCGTTCAGGCTTGGTTATGTGAGTGCGAGGCTCAACTGTCGCATCTACCCTGCCCATCACAGCCACCGTTCCCTATATTATTGAGACGTTGTGATCTACCTTGGTTATCTGAAGTTGCCACTGTTTCAAGAAAGAGTGGTATAAGATTGCCTCGAAAACCATACATGACCTGCATTTATCCATTCAGAGATGACTGGAAGCTGCGTCGAATGCCAACAGGTTTCCTACACTGTGTCAAGCGTGATAATGTGTTGTGGTTTTGGTGTTTCCATATTTTTGTCCGCTCCCTATACCTCCCACTAAGCCATTTATTCTAGGTTGTCAAAAGAAATTATCACGTTCTGTTTGTGTGTACATGGTGTAAAGGGTGTAAGTGCAGATATTTTTATTGATGACACTTTGTACTGAACATCATTGTATCAGTATTTACTTCATCTGGAGACTAATAATTATAGCTATTAGGAGTAGTATGTTTCCCGGTTGGATAATACGTGCAAGTCCATGTGGCAAGAGCAAGCCATGAATGCTTATTTTTCCCTGGGCAGCAGGTCAGGTGTTGAAGTGTGGATGCATTGGTGCAAAACCGTTAGCGTAGACTGACCGGCACAGTCCACTTAGTGGCGCAGTTACGATCATGCAGGAAACACCAGGTAGTACAACAAGTGATGTGTTTGTGGGAAGACTTTAGCGCCGAGTAAAAACAACCAGGAGACTTACGTGTGCATATATTAAGGTACCACACATTAAAATACACTCCTGGAAAATGAAAAAAGAACACCATGAATTCGTCAACCCAGCAGAGGGAAATTTTATTGACGTAAACAACACACGATCACAAAGACAGAGCCATACCCACGTAAGTCAACAGAGCGTGCGCAATTCGGCGCTAGTAATGTGTATACCCTTATTTTGCAGCAATTCAGGCTGCAATTCTCCCATGAAGACGATTGTAGAGGTGCCGAACGTAGTCTTGAGGAATGGCCTGCCATGCAGTGTCCACCTGATGCCCCAGCTGGGCCATACTCCGTGCTGGTCATGCAGTGTCCACCTGATGCCCCAGCTGGGCCATACTCCGTGCTGGTCATGCAGACTGGGTAAGATGACATTTAATCCAGTCCCAAATAAGCTCCATGGGGGACAGATCTGGGGATCGTGCTAGCCAGGGTAGTTGGCGTACGCCTTGAAGAGCACGTTGGGTGGCACGGGGGACGTGTGGACGTGCATTGTCCTGTTGGAAAAGCATGTTCCCTTGTTGGTGCATGAACGGTAGCAAGACCGGTTCAATAATGGTTTCAATTTACCGTTCAGTGTTCAATGTACGCTCTTCTATCACCAGTGGAGAGCGGCCAGTGTAGGATATGGCTCCCCGCACCATGACTCCGGATATTCGTCCTGTGTGCCTCTGTCATACACACTCCAGATTTTTGTGCTTCCCTGCATGACGTCACACACGTGTTCGATCGTCATTGGCACCAAGGCAGAAGCGTCTCTCATCACTGAAGACGACACGTCTCCATTCGTCCTTCCACAAACGCCTATCGTGACACCACTGGAGGCGGGCTGAGCGATGTTGGGGCGTGAGCGGAAGACGCGCTAACGGCACGCAAGATCGTAGCCCTGCTTCGCGGAGACGGTTGCGAATGGTTCTTTATAATACCCCCGGAGCAACAGTGTCCCTAATTTGTTGTGAAGTGATGGTGCGGTCCTGCACGTCACTTCGTAAGATGCGACGATCTTGGCATGCATCTTTGCGTCGTCGCTGTCTGGATCCAGGTCGACGGGCATGTGCACCTTCTGCTGACCACCGGCGACAACATCGACGCACTGTGGAGACCTGTCGCCCCCACGTGTTGCGCAATTTTGCAGTATGTCCATCCGGCCTCCCGCAGGCCCACTATACGCCCTCGCTCAAACTCCGTCAGTTGCACAAACGGTTCACGTACAGGCTGCCGCGGCATGCTGACAATGTTGAAGACACACAAGGAGCTCCGTGTACCACGGCTAACTGGCTGCCACTGGCTCTGGCGGTGAACAACCGCAGAGCAACTTACGGCATTCCACGAGTGATAACGCAGTTCCTGGTGCGTCCGCAGTGTGGCGCGTTTGATCACCACATACACTGCCCTCTCATAGTGTCCCTTGCAAGTATAACAGGTCTTATTAACTTGCCTCAATGTGTTCTTTTTTCATTTTCCATGAGTGTATATGCACTTATACCCGTTACACCATAATGTTCGAGGAAAAAATCGCAACACCAAAAAATAATTGATGGAGAATAATGAAATATCTGGAATACAGTTGTCCAATTAACTTATTTAAACGATTAACACTGCAAGTTCACAGGTTAATGTAAGTGCGAGATAAGCCATTGCAAATTTGAAATGCTGGTACAATAATAACCGGTGTAGCCGTCAGAATGATGAGAGATTTGTGTTGCACAGGTGTCAGATGTCTGTCTGTGGGATGGAGTTCCATGGCTGTTACACTTGGTTTGTCAATACAGGGACGGTTAATACTATTTGCGAGTGACGCTGTAGGTTTCGTCCGATAATGCCCCGGATGTGCTTCACTGGAGACAGATCTGGTGATCGAGCAGGCAAGGCAACCTGTCGACACCATGTACAGCATGTTGGGTTACAACAGCAGTATGTGGGTGAGAATTATACTGCGAAGAAACACCCCCTGGAATGCTGTCCATGAATGGCAGAACTACAGGTCTAATCACCAGACTGACGTGAAAATTTGCTGTCAGGGTGCGTGGGATGACCACGAGAGTGGTGGAAGTCCAGTGTGTCTGGCCGCCTCCTAACCAACACACGGCCATCACTGGCACCGAGACAGAACCAGCTTTCATCAGAAAACACAACAGACGTCCACCCTGCCCACTGACGTCCCAAACGACGGTGGTTTTGGGTCAGCTGAATGTTCGCTACAGCGTGTCTGGCTCTGAGCTGTCCTCGAAGTAACCCATTTATAACAGTTCGCTGTGTCACTATGGTGCCAATTGCTGCTCAGATTGCTGCTTCAGATGCACGATGCGCCAGAGCCATACACCTTCATGATGGTCTTCCCTTTCGTGTTCGTTAGGAGCCCGGTCATATTGCGACCATACATTCTCGTGACCATCGCTGCGAGCGGTCATGTACAGTGGCTACATTTCTGCCTGATCTTTATGCATTGTCGCAGAAGAAATATCCAGCTTCTCCTAGCTCTGTTACAAGACCTCTTTCAAAGTCAGCGAGCTGCTGATAAAGGCATCTTTGTTTACTTAAGGGCATTCTTCACTAACATCGACTCACCACGTCCAATCTCAAAGACAGGCGCGAAATTTGAATAGATATTATCTTTCAGATATAGAAATACACGTATCAGCTTTCGTTTATGTTGCAGAAGTCCTTCCTGTTGTTGCAAAATTTTCCGTTAAAATTGAAGACTTGGATTAGTTGGAAGGTTTCTGGGAAAGTGCATTACATCTGTAAAGGAAATCGCAAACAAGACGCTACTGCGACCAATTGTAGAACATCGTCAAAAAATGGCTCTGAGCACTATGGGACTCAACTGCTGAGGTCATTAGTCCCCTAGAACTTAGAACTAGTTAAAGCTAACTAACCTAAGGACATCACAAACATCCATGCCCGAGGCAGGATTCGAACCTGCGACCGTAGCGGTCTTGCGGTTCCAGACTGCAGCGCCTTTAACCGCACGGCCACGTCGGCCGGCAAAACATCGTCCATGCATGTTGAATACTTACCAACTGACATGACGGCAAATATCGAAGGGATTGGTAGTCGCACAGCTATAATAGTGAAAGAACGGTACAGCCCGTAACTAAGTGTAAAACATATATTTGGGGAACTTGCACGGTCTTCTTTGGAAAGAATGGGACGCTGTAGTTCGGTAAAATTAGAGAGCGGTTTTTCGAGCAAGATTGCGTAATTATTTTGCTTCCACCATCGTATAACAGCTGTAGGGATCCTGAGAATAAGGCAAAAGAAATTGGACTTACACGGGCATACAGATAGTCCTTTTTCCAGGCCATGCGTGAGTAAACTGGGTCAGGTAATTACTAGTATTGGTAGGGAGAACAGTCCACCACGAACAATACAGTGACTTGCGAAGTATACATGTATGTGCAAAAGAATGTAGTTCTTCACTGTGGATGAAAATAACTTAAATACTGTCGATAGTGTTTGAAACGCTTTGCGGATCATGTTCTTCTGTACAGTTGATTATCGATATTTCACATCCATATTATGGTGCGCTCCAAATAAAGTGTCACGGAAGGCTTCAGATTATATTCAATGTTAGTTACAGTCTTTTTCAGAACCGCTTTTCTTGCTATGCCTCTCTGTTTTTGTACCCTCTTCAATTCTTTCACCGTCAGTTATTTTACTGCCAGAACACCAAAATTCATGTATTACTTTTAGCTTCTTATTTTTGAAGTAATCAACCCAGACCTGACTTCGTTACTGATGTTCACATTATAGCCAGTTTTCAAGACACTGTCCACTCCGCTCAACTGATCCTACCGTCTCACTAAACTAAACTATGTCCGAACAGGCCTTGAAAGACCCAACGGTACCGACCGGCAGCCGTGTCATCCTCAGCCGATTGGCCTCACCGGATGAGGATATGGAGGGGCATGTAGTCAGCACACCACTCTCCCGGCCGTTGTCAGTTTTCATGACCGGAGCCGCTACTTCTCAATCAAGCAGCTGCTCAGTTAACCTGCGTGCAGCGTTCGGCAGACTCGGACGGTGAGCAATCCAAGTTCTACAGACGCCCGACAGCGCTTAACTTCGGTGATTTGACGAGAACCGATGTTACCACTGCGGCAAGGCCGTTGGTTGTTACTATTACATCTGCGAACATTAATGTTTTCGTTTCTCCTCCGTAAACTTTAACTCGTTTTCCCTACTTCTGCATTATTTCTTGTATGGTTTGGCGTATTTACAAACTGAATAACATGAAGGATGGGCTACTAACCTGCATCACTACTTAAGTTACTGCTTTCCTTGCTTCCTTAGAGTGGTAATTGGACTCTGGATTCAAAACAATTTGTAAACAGCCTTCTACTTGTTGTGTTCTGTACCTGATAACTTTAGAAATTTAAAAAATCTCCAGTGAACATAATCAAAAGCCATTAGCAAATCTACAAATGCTGCTGAGTTTTTTCTTTATTTTTTTAACCTACCTTGGGACATATGTCGTAGAATCAGTATTGCCGAACTGCTCTGCACTAGGCGCGTTTCTACTAGCCATTTTACTCTTCTGTAAACAATTTGTGTTTGTATTTTCAACCATTAGTTATTAAACTGATGGTTCGGTAATACACCTAAAGGCATTCGTCCTATTTCGAATCAGAACAAAGAAGTGAACAAAATCGTTCTCGTCTCCTTTTCAAAGAAGAGGTCCCACAGTTCGCCTTTATCTACTTAAGGAAACCAGTGAAAATTTAAATGAGGATACATGCAGGGAATTTTGAACATCAGAATGCTAATACAGGAACTTAACCACTTCACCACCTCGTTCGATGTGATCTTATTCAGCTATGGCTAGCCATGAATCGTGCAAACAAAATTGGTGAATTTGGTAATTTTGAAATCAGTCTATTTCACTTTCTTTAATTGACTACAATAGTCTGTTTCACTTTCTTTCATCTCATGCATATAAATATTAATGTAGTTGTTTTCTTTCTGTGTAACTTCAGTACCGACCTCAGTCATCCTAAGATCATTGAAGCACTCAGAATCCACGCTCCGACAATGGAATCTTCGGTGAGCCGCGCGGGATTAGCCGAGCGGTCTAGGCGCTGCAGTCATGGACTGTGTGGCCGGTTCCGGCGGAGGTTCGAGTCCTCCCACGGGCATGGGTGAGTGTGTTTGTCCTTAGGATAATTTAGGTTAAGTAGTGTGAAAGCTTAGGGACTAATGACCTTAGCAGTTAAGTCCCATAATATTTCACACACATTTGAACTTTTTTTTTCTTTGGTGAGGTTTTCCGCATTCGAGAGACGGGTACACGAGCCGGATTCCATTCTAGTCTGTTAGCTGGACCCAGCTGCGTGTTGTGGCTGTCTTCTGAAGTAGCAAGTATCTCACAACATATTAATGCAGTCTGTACTATGTTGAATGGTTGAATGCACTTTGTGTGTTTCTGATGCGCCAATTTACATAAACCGGGTGTCTCTCCTAAGAGTCGTAAGGTGTATTTTCAATGGCGTCTCGGCAGATATTTGGAATTTCGTTTGTGCACTGTGTTGCCGGTGTTATCCCAAACAAATATTGCTCATCACATCTATCATGCGACGCCCTGTGTTGATGGCACGCTCGGTGCCGATACAAAAAAGATCCCTAAAGCGGGCCGGCCGCTGTGGTCGAGCGCTTCTAGGCACTTCAGTCCGGAACCTCGCTGCTGCTACGGTCGCAGGTTCGAACCCTGCCTCGGGTATGGATGCGTGTGATATCCTAAGTTTGGTTAGGTGTAAGTAGTTCATAGTCTAGGGGACTGATGACCTCAGATGTTACGTCCCGTAGTGCTCGGAGCCATTTGAACCTAAAGCGGAATTATACATGCCCGTTCGATAGAGCTGTCCCAAATTAGTCTAGTGTGATAATCGTTTAATGGACATTAACAGGCACAGTAAAACTCGAAGAATAGACACTACTCCAGTAACGACTGAGCAGCGCTGTGGGATAGCGGTGGCAGTGAGCGCAGGCCAGGGCGGTGCTGGCGCTGCTGGAGTATTGGTTACTCTTCTGGATCTACTGTTCCTGTTAATACATGTCGATAAAACTAATATCGTACTGGACTAATTTGGGGCCGTTCTATCGAACGGACAAGTAATTCTGCTATAAAAATTATGTAGTTCGTAACGGAAAAAAATGGTTCAAATGGCTCTGAGCACTATGCGACTTAACATCTGAGGTCATCAGTCGCCTAGAACTTAGAACTAATTAAACCTAACTAACCTAAGGACATCACACACATCCATGCCCGAGGCAGGATTCGAACCTGCGACCGTAGCGGTCGCTCGGTTCCAGACTGCAGCGCCTAGAACCGCACGACCACACCGGCAGGCTGTAACGGAAGACAAATAGACGCTTCTGTTGGCACCGCGGGTAGCATGGAAGACGTGATGAGCAGTATTTGTTTGGAGTAACTGCAGCTTAACTTTGCAAAAACGAAATTCAAATGTCTGCCAAAACCCCAGAGGAAATGCGCCTGGTATCTCTTAGTAGAGGTACCCTCTATATGAATAACATGAAGTCTTTGACAAACTTGTGTTACAGCTTTAGCAACTATCTTTATCCTTTGTTTTGAACCCAATGCATCATTATACCCCTAAGTTTAGTCTAAGTGTTTCATCCTCGTTCTGTTCAGAAGCTTTCATTTAAAATGTAGAAAGAAACAGAGTTTCATTTGAAATAAAGCACAAGAGTTTAGGTAAGTCACAAGTAGTCTTGCATCATCCTGTAAAAAAAGTAGATATTACCCGAAGTGTTTCATATGGGTCATTTAGTCGGTTGTGACACAGATGGCACCGGTTCAAAATGAGTGAACTTACTGAGAACAACCTTAAATTTCTATCATATGATGGCTAATTGTCTACACATGTTATGTAACTAGAATTATATTAAAAGTATTGTCCATCCAGAAATTTGAATAAAGAACTCGTTGTGGTGACTGGGGAGAGGAAATATGTTGTGAGTGCCCTTGTCGAACACCAACAACACTTGCAACCGACAAGTTCATCCACATGTTCTCCACAACAGAGTCGGTACTGAGAGCTGAATCATTATCAGCTTAAAATAAAGGGAGGAATTCAATGACATCATAAGAGACAGGGCACGAGATCGCATTGCGGTTGCATAGGATACGAATTCTTTCGTGTCATTCTGGCAGAAAAATTCCCGGAATTTGTCTTAAGCGAGTTACAAAAACAGTGAATACCTATAAATGGATGACCAGATGATAATTTGAATCTTTTTAGTCGCGAATGCGAGTTCAGTGTCTTCACCACTACGCCATTTTGCTTACAAGGTAATGTCATTGCAAAGAAACAACGCAAGTATAGCCAGATACATGTATTCATATAGTTCTTATTTGTAACCGGCACTACAGAGCAATAATAGCACCAAAGGTACATATAGTTTCTGAAGGTGCAAGATAGATCATGTATAAGTCAACGCCAACACAAAAAAGAAAACGCCGCACCACAAAGAAATAATCCGAATGGGATGGAAATCGGTAGATGTGATGTACATGCACAGATAAACAAATGATTACAATTTCGTAAAAAAAATGGATGATTTATTGAAGACAAAATCTTCGCAAATTGAGTTAGTGAATAAAGTGTTACTCTACCCCTATCCCTTATGCAAGCCGTTATTCCACTTGGTATTGTTTGATAGAGGTGGGGGTATAGTGCCATTGTCCAATTGGCGCGTTAGATCGTCAAAATTCTTCTGGTTAGAAGGCCCTGCCCACAATGCTCCAAACGTTCTCACCTGGGGAGAGATCCCGGCGATCACACTGGCCAAGGCAGGGTTTTGCAAGAATGAAGACAAGCAGTAGAAACTGGCTCCCTGCGTGGATGGGTTTGTCTTGCTGAAATGTGACTCCAGGATGGATTGTCATGAAGGGCAGCAAAACGGGGCACAGAATATCGTCGACGTACCGCTGTTCCGTTAGGCAGCCGCGGTTGACAACCAGAGGTTTCCTGCTATGATAAAGAAATGGCACCTCACACCACTAATAAATAGTATATATTAAACGTATTCGCAACTGCGAATATGGACAGCCATCACTGTAGAATGGAATGATGATAATGACGATTTGTACCGGGCCGGGCCTCGAATCCGGATTGCCTGCTTATCGTGAGCGGTCGCCTTACCATTTGGCCATCCATGCATGACTCACAGCCAGACTCAAACTCCCATATGTTGTTAACCATGCGTCTACAAATTGTACTCCTACATCTATTATGTTAATTCCCATACAAGTGAGACATTTTACTCCAAAGTCCTGCCGGCCTGTTTGGCCGAGCGGTTCTAGGTGCTTCAGTCTGGAACTGCGCGACAGCTCCGGTCCCAGTTTCGAATCCTGCCTCGGACATGGGTGTGTGTGATGTCCTTAGGTTAGTTAAGTTTAAGTAGTTCTAAGTTCTAGGGGACTGATGACCTCAGATGTTAAGTCCCATAGTGCTCAGATCCATTTGATTCCAAAGTCGCTTGCCCGGTGTCGGCGGATAAATACGATACTGCAGTGCCTGTGCTATTCTCAATTACGATGCAACTTTGCATGGTAATACAGAATAATACAGGCACTGTAATAGCGTATCGTACCACTAATGGTTGTCAGGCTTTATTGCAGGGGACCGTCAGGTTGGTATCCCACCATTGTCCAGGGCGCCCCCAGACACGTCTTCCACCTGGAACCCCATTGAATGAAGTAAATTTGTCTTTAGTGATGAGTCCCGCTTAGAAGTGAGCCCCGATGACAAGCGAAGGCGCGTCTGGAGACGCCCAGGCAGCGCTGGGACACCAACCTCACTGTCACCACCACACGGCCCGACAACCAGGAGTGAAGGTCAGAGGGGCCATTTAATTTCATAACAGGATCTCTTTGGTTGTTATCCGCAGCACCCTTTTCAGGACGTCGGCACTTTGACGCTATTCTACGCTCCGTTTTGTGGCTCTGCATGGCAAGCCATCGTGGGCTCACATTTCGGCAAGACAAGCCTTGCCCGCACAAGGTGAGAGTTTCTACTACTTATCTTTGTGCTTAGAATATTCGTCGTATTTCTACCAAATTCAGACTGGAGCATATTGGGTAGGGCCCTCCAACTAGCTCAGGATTTTCACCATCTGACGTGCCAATAGGACAGAATTTGGCACTAAATCCTTCATGAGGTCTTCCAACAACACTATCAGTCAAGCCAAATAACTGCTTGCATAAGGGCCAGAGGTGGACTAACGCGTTATTGACTCTTTCCATTTGTGAAGCTCCTTCTCTTGAATAAATCATCCGATTTTTCTGAAATTGTAATCATTTGTTCGTCTGTACATGAACATCACAGCTACCGATTTCCATCCCATTCGGATAATTCCTTCGCGGTACGTCGTAGTTCTTTTTTCTTCCATCTTAAAGTGTACGACCATTTGCTTAAAACACGTTGAAGGTGATCTAATGCAACGACATTTTTCTCTTGCACTCGTCATTGGTGTATGGTTCACAGACTTGGTACAAATGGCTCTGTTATAACGTATTCTTGGTTGTGATTAAAGGTTTGGATATGTTGAGTTCGTAAGGTGTTCATCGCCGATTCTCATGACCTGAAGTCAGATTCGTTTCACGGTTGGTTACGGTTATCCTCTTCCATTTTCGGCGGTACCAAAATTAATGTATTTGTTCTCGTCCTCCATAAATCTTGTGGTCATAGTTAATTGTACTATTTTGTTATTCTTTGGGGCATTGCTCGTAATATTAAGGCATGCGTGGATAGCTCAATCAGCCCGCGGAAAACGAGGTTCCGGCTTCGAGTTCCGCTTCGGCACGGCGTTTTACGCCGCCAGCAAATTCTATAACAACGCACATTCCGTTACAGAGTGGAAGGAAACATTTATCACCTGACTGTTATTTAATTTTACTTTCTCCGTAAACTTTTTCACGCTTGGTAGGCTTATGTTGCTCGTACAGTCAAATAATGTTCATCAGTAGCAACTAAGAATGAAGTAACGAAAGTGAAGGCGAGAAACTTTTTCTCGAGGTTTCGCCATTTTTGTGTGCTAATGTGTGTGTGCATAGCTGCAAAACTAGACTCGTTAATAAACGTTTCTCAGCACGTGAATGCGCACCCTTATCCTCCTCAGTTCTGTGCTTGGATCTTATGAGAGACAAGTTTATATTCGTGGTCAATTCATTGTTCTTGGGCGAAAAAAAGAAGAATGAAACACGAAATGTTTTAAAAACTTGTGTGATTCACAAAAAATTTAGAATATGTTCAAAGTAAATACTATTAATGTTACAAAACAACTGGAATATGTGCAATACTCGGAAAACTCAATATCAGACACCTAAAGATAAATATCAGTGGAATGAGAAAATACAAGGCATTGCCAAATGTAGTCCCACTGCTATATCGAAAACAGTATATCACTGTACTGTTGTGGCGAAATAAACAATCACTTATTCCATAGTTTAGGATATATTAGCACGTTACAGCATGGCCAAAAAACATTGTAGTCCAAAAATACTGCAAAAAAACGGAAACTACCTTTACCCTTCGAAGGTGCACTGACAGTGCGATAAACAACTTTTCAAGCAGATGTTGCTACCTGCTAGGAATGTGCAGAGACGAAAATAAGTGATGCGGTGAAAGCACACGTTACAATTAGTCCAAGCGAGTTTGGTTGATTCCCTGATCTAGTAAAAAATAGAGTTTGTATGTAGCATATATGCTACTTAGGGACTGAAGAGGTTATAGGCGGTAACTCCACGGACTCAGGACTCTTGCTGACACACGCCTCAACCTCGGAGATTACACTAAACTGTTATTTATCGAATTTAACTATCTAATCTTTCGAGAAATCCGCGAATATGTGGGCAGAAATATGCTGAAATTTGTTTGTGAAGAAAGTTCCTTTCTGAATCTTACTAATTAACATCTGGTGACAATGGAAGAAAAACTAACTGTACACCGGGAGAAGGATCGTTCGATACTTTCACTCAAAATGGCGACGGCAAAAGCAGTTACTTTGCCTACACGTTCTACTTACCAAAGCAAAGACAACAGAGAAACGCCTAGAAATGAAAACCAACTGTTTTAGTGTTTTTGTAACATAGCTATGTATGGTAACGAGTATTCTTGCAGCAACTGTGATTAATTTAGAGTAAATTAGATTAGGTAAGCTGTTCGTTCCATAGATCGATAATAAGGGGATCCTCGAATATGTGGAGCTTATCAGAGAAAAAAAGATATGTAATCCATACTTGAAAACGATGCAATACACTAATATTTCTTTCACTGATCTTAAGTGAGATGGTTCCTTAAAGACGCGGAAAAATTCAAAATATTTAACTATTTTTTCAGTCACATATTGATTAAAAACCTTACCACAAGCAAATAAATCAATACATGCTAAAGGGCATAAGGCTGTTGCAGTCAAACAAATTGGAATGGCTTACAGAAGCTGATCCCGTTACTGCACTAAAACGGTGCCAAAGCTAGGGTTTGTTTTATGTTTAGTAATAAGAACATCAATCAGTTACGCTGAGAAATTAATCAAGGTGTAGGAGTCGCTCAGAAAACGACCGTTTAAAATCCTCTTAAACTGTACCTTATTAATAATTAAACACCTTGCGACTGCTGGGAACCGGTTCAAATGTGTATTCCTGAATAAAAGACATATTTCTAGAGCAAAGTGAGTTAATTTAAATCTTGTTCGATGAGACTTCGGGATTGCAGCCGGATCACGTAGACTTCTTGCCACGATATTTCGGCTGGCAATCGTCCAGCCATCTTCAGGTGAATGTCCGTCACTGAAGACTGCAAGTTTTTTTTCTTTATTGATTTTCAATTCCCCCCGAAGGGGGCGGGCTGGCAGCAGCTTAGTACGCTGCTCTACAGCCTACAGACTTTTTTAAAAACGGAAGAAGAAAAGAAACAAGAAAAACGAGCGATAAAACGGTGACTTAAAGTGTAAAATGGCGGAAAAATGCGGAAAGTTAAAACGGAAAGCAAAGGGGTTGGCAATGTTAATAAAATACACAGGAATCAGACAAGTAACATAGTAGACACACAATTAAAAAACATGGTGACAGTCTGGTTTATGTTCGCAAGAGATAAAAAATCACACCCAGCAACAGTATGATGGCCGTTCGTAACCCTTCCCAAAAGACACAACACGGAACACTCATTGTAGAACACTCACTGTAAAACACTGCACGAAAATGGCGGCACAAAATGACACTCCCGAGCCAAAGGCAGATTGGGGGGGGGGGGGGGGGGGGGGGACCTGGAGGAGGGAGAAAACAAGGAGGGAGAAGACTGCAAGTTCCCGGAGTCAACTTTATATCAAAAAATTGGCGCAAAAACGCATGCGCATTGGATCCATGCCCTCTGGGGCTACTGTTTTATCTGTGGCGCGCAGGCGCATGCGAAAACGTGAAAACTACATGTCCGCCCTCTGTCGGAATGCGTGCCCGCGTCGCTAGAAGGTCAACATGATCCGGCTGCAATCCCGAAATCTCATCGAACATTCAATACGCCGGGAAAACTTCAAGAATCACAATTTAAATCTTTCTTCTTATAATTCCTTCGACTGACATTAACGCCGTGGACTAGGCTGTCGGTATGAAGAAAAATGTACTACATATGGTAAATATCTGTAATGAATAGTTACTCTGAGAAACAACAGACAGTATACCAAATTGTTTGAAGAGGTTTCATGAAGATGTCTTGAATTTATTCCGTAAATAACTCATATTGCATGATTTTTGACTCCGAATACTTCGACTGAATTGATGAGCTGCACTGAATTTAGATACCGTAGGAATTGGTTTGTGATAGTGACATTAAATTTTATTTAAGCTACATAACTCCGTTGTTCTTTAGAGTCAAAGAGACGGCACATGTAAGACAGATCGTTCTAACGAGATGTCACAGAAAGAAACATGTGGGCTCTCGGTCCCGGGATGTAGGGCTCCTATTGCATCGCGAGCAGCTGGCAGGCGAAATGCCACATGTGCTGAAAGAGTGTGTGTGGGAGGAGAGGATCGAGGCGGGCAGCCAGCTGCAGCAGGCAAAAGTGGTGGGCAGGCATCGCGACACCACGGCATTTGGAGGCGAAACCTCAGGCTTAATCACAATTTAGGACACTCAGTAAGCAAATGAAGTCTCCGACACCGTGGACAATCTTCATAACTTAATGAAAATTGTAAGTTCAAACCACAGGTACAGAAATTACATCGAATTAGAAATAACGGAGTAAAATAACCATAACGTTCGTATAGAAATAAAGCTGTTTTTTTTCTGACGCTTGCATAATATTCAATATAGATACAGGACCAGTCGCATTAATGTGACCACCGCCTACGTTCGACGTCAGCAAGCGATAAACACTTTTAGACGCCGGGTGGCAGCACTAAAAGTGGAGGGTACGTAAAGCGTCTACATCTACATGAACATACATACTCCGCAATCCACCATGCGGTGCGTGGCGGAGGGTACCTCGTACCACAACTAGCATCTTCTCTCCCTGTTCCACTCCCAAACAGAACGAGGGAAAAATGACTGCCTATATGCCTCTGTACGAGCCCTAATCTCTCTTATCTTTGTGATCTTTCCGCGAAATGTAAGTTGGCGGCAGTAAAATTGTACTGCAGTCAGCCTCAAATGCTGGTTCTCTAAATTTCCTCAGTAGCTATTCACGAAAAGAACGCCTCCTTTCCTCTAGAGATTCCCACCCGAGTTCCTGAAGCACTTACGTAACACTCGCGTGATGATCAAATCTATGTCCTCCCTCAATCCGACCTGACAGGGATCCCAAACGCTCGAGCAGTACTCAACAATAGGTCGTATTAGTGTTTTCTAAGCGGTCACCTTTACACATGAACCACATCTTCCCAAAATTCTACCAATGAATCGAAGACGACTATCTGCCTTCCCCACAACTGCCATTACGTGCTTGTCCCACTTCATATCGCTCTGCAATGTTACACCCAAATATTTAATCGACTTGACTGTGTCAAGCGCTACACTACTAACATTACGGAATACTTTTTCCTATTAATCTGCATTAATTTACATTTATCTGCGTTTAGAGTTAGCTGCCATTCTTTACACCAATCACAAATCCTGTCCAAGTCATCTTGTATTCTCCTACAGTCACTCAACGACGACACTTTCCCGTACACCACAGCATCATCAGCAAGCAGCCGCACATTGCTATCCACCCTATCCAAAAGATCATTTATGTAGATAGAGAACAACAGCGGACCTACCACACTTCCTTGGGGCATTCCAGATGATACCCTCACCTCCGATGAACACTCACCATCGAGGACAAAGTACTGGGTTCGAGCCACTCACATACTTGGGAACCAATCCCATATGCTCGTACCTTAGTTAGGAGTCTGCAGTGGGGTACAGAGTCAAACGCTTTCCGGAAGTCAAGGAATATGGCATCCGACTGATGCCCTTCATCCATGGTTCGCAAGATATCATGTGGAAAAAAGGGCGAGTTGCGTTTCGCAGGAGCGATGCTTTCTAAAGCCGTGCTGATGCATGGACAGCAACTTCTCTGTCTCAACGAAGTTCATTATATTCGAACTAAGAATATGTTCGAGAATCCTGCAACAAACCGATGTTAAGGATATTGGTCTGTAATTTTGAGGATCCGTCCTTCTACCCTTCTTATATACAGGCGTCACCTGCGCTTTTTTCCAGTCGCTCGGGACTTTACGTTGGGCAAGAGATTCGCGATAAATGCAAGCTAAGTAAGGAGCCAACGCAGTAGAGTACTCTCTGTAAAACCAAATTGGAATCCCATCAGGACCTGTCGATTTATTTATTTTCAACCCATTCAGCTGCTTCACAACCCCAGGGATGTCTATCACTATGTCCTCCATACGGGAATCTGTGTCGGTGGGATGCGGAAAAAAGTGCAGTCGTTGTCCTCATGCGGCAACAGAGCGATTTTCTGGTGTCCCAAAAGGCATAGTCATTGGTTTTCGTACCAAGGGTGTAACATTTCCGAAATTGCTCAGTCTGTAAACTGTGGCGCCGTGGTTAAATTATACCGTGCATGACAAGATGGCGCTATCCGAAACCGGCGCCGAGGCAACTGTGTTGCACCACGGGCAATAGATGAGAGGGGTGAACGACGTCTGCGGAGATGTATACGAACGAATAGAGGTGCAACTCTTGAACAACGGATCGCCCAGATGAACCAAGGGACTATCAACAGTGTCTACTCAACGACCGTTCAGCGAACTTTGCTGCGGATGGCCTCGTAGGAGGCGCCTAGTTCTTGCACCCATGCTGACTGCTGCTCATCACTGGCTGCAATTTGCACGCCAGTGCCGTAACTGGACGTCCACTGAGTGGCAGAAGGTGGCCTTTTCAGATGAATCACGTTTTATGCTCCATTGGACAGGTGGCCATTGGCGTGTATGGCCCTGCCACAATCGTCGGAAGGATCCGGGCCGGAGGAGGGAGCGTTATGGTCTGCGGAATGTATTCGTGGCATTCCCCGGATGATTTCGTCATTCTGAAAGGCACAGTGGATCAACATAGGTATGCATCTATCCCTCGGCACGATGGCATCTACCAGCAGGACAATGCAACGTGTCACACAGCTCACAGTGTATGTGCGTGGTTCAAAGAGCACCAACATGGGTTCACCGTACTCTCCTGGGCACTAAAATCCCCGGATTTAAACCCAATCGAGAATCTGTGGAACCACCACGGTCGGACTGTACGCGTGATTCATTACTATTCAACCAAGAAACGTTGCACAGGTGCCCACGATACTGGATTCGGTGTGGCTCCACATCCCTGTCGGTGCCTTGGAGAACCTCATTGACTCTTTTCCTCCACGCACACGATGCAAAAGGAAGTTATTCAGGCTTTTGATAGGTGGTCACATTATGACCGGACCATGTATAGATCAATGAAATTAACGTTACTCGAGTTCACCTCACTTAAATGGAATAACAAGCACACTGAACAAAACATTTGCCACCCATGATGCCGTGTAACATTTATAACCTTCATATTTGTCTCAGATCGGCGAGTAAGACAGTCTACAAATTTCTTTAAATTTCTTCAGCTGTGCTACACCTAGCTGAAGCCTCTACTTGATGGTTAGGTCTCGTAAAGCTATCAAATAGCGGCGATATTAACTGTTACGTTTCAGCCTGTGCTCCGAAAAGTTCCAAATATTTTCATGGGATTAGTATGTGATTATTAGGTAGGCCAAAGTCATCAGTCCCTTGTTTCAAATGTGGTCCATTCAGACAGATTGACGTCTCAGAAAAGTCAAAACGCTAAACGTAAAAGGCTAAAAAACGTAAAAGTGCAGTCGTGTTGTCAATGGTGAAAAAAATGAGAGAAGTCAGCAAGTGAGCAACCTCAAGGCTATGCTAGAGGCAGGAAATATCCCAACTCTGATGCAGCGCAGGCAAGACCACCTGCTATTCAAAAACGTTCAACTATAGTATATAGAAGTCCGTATTGTAAAAGAAGACTAACCAGTTCTATAAAGTGAAAAAAACTGAATAAATGGAAAAGAAAAGAGGATCTTGGCCAGGGAGGGGAGTCAGGAATCACCAAACACAGCTTACAGTGGGATACACTCCAATCCTCACCGCCCTGCCCTTACTCCAGAGTGAGATTAAAAACCCTAAAACTGAGAATAAAAACCACTTGCACGGAGGAAACTGCGAACCATTTCGACTATCCGGGAATCGTCCGCCAATATTAAAGGTAAAGTGCGGGTAAGTCTACTTAGTATGGAGAGCCAAAAGAAGGGGGCATTCCACCAGAATGTTGGCTACTGACTGAAAGGCTCCACAACCGCCACTCAAGGTGCGACAGGGTGCCCTAGTGTATGACATACCAAACAAGAATACGTGTAGCCCTGTGAACAAGGCTGTCGTTATCTTGGAATACGGGAATTCATTCATCAGACTCGTCATGAAGGTGTAGAAGATAGATAATATATGATACCAGAGAAAGATTGGGTCAACATACTGGTTCCTGTTAGAGGTAACCTGAGTTTGTAGGTCCTAATATGGTTCGAAACCCCCCTCAAAACATCACAGAATAGCCTCCAATCTGAACTACAGACCTCACACGTTGCGGGTTAAACGCCTCATTGTGTCGTCGGTGCACTCAACGCATTACTGCATTAGAAAAGAGGCAGACAATTACTGGTCAGTTTTCTGTGTCGTTTAGTCTGCTGAAGACCCAGTGCTCTGGGGCCTACATCGTCTTTCACACTTCATACTGTGTGGCTGTGGGCAGTTTCATGTTGGTCAGACTGTAGGTACTATTTAACAGCGTCGCACAGAACGTGAAAGGTGTTTTCGACTACGCTACCCCGAAAAATCAGCTGTAGCGGAGCATGCTCTGGAAAACGGACACGGAATTGCATTCGACGATACTTATAGTATTAAACGGAACAACGGCTTCTGCCATAGCTTAATGCATGAAGCAATAGGGATCAAACTATCGGACAACACCATCAGTAATAATGGTGCATTGCAGCTGACGACGGCCTGGGATCCCGTGATCGGAGAGTTTAAGCGGGTGAGGTGGTCGTGCTACCAAATCATTGCCGTATATGGGACGGAACCAGCACCAGTGACGTCACTGACGGCGGTGCAGCTATATAAACACGGCAGCGGCATTCAGACGATAGTTATCGATGACCACCGGAACCGTGACTGGGCTGGCCTTGTGACCACCCTGGACACGACCGATGGGAGTGCCTGGCGGACCGCCAAGCGCTTCCTCCGCCGCCATCAGCGGGTTCCTCCGCTCCATGCCGGCGGCGAGGTTGTCTGTGCCCCGGACGCCGAGGCCAACGCCCTCGCCGACAACTTCCGCCCCATCGCGGACGTCTTCGATGCCGGCCATGACCGTCTCGTGGAAGACCACCTGCCGGTTTTCCTCGCCGCCAGGGCCGATGACGATGTAATCGCACCTACCACAGCCTATGAGGTTGGACTCCAGCTCCGCCGCCTCAAGCCCAGGAAAGCGGGTGGCTCCGATGGTGTCACGAACCGCCTCCTGAAGTTACTGCCGCCGGAACTCCATCAATCGCTGGCGGACACCTTCAACTGGGTTCTCCGCTCCGGGACCTTCCCTTCCGCGTGGAAATACGCGGAAGTGGTGGCTATCCCCTAGGCGGGCAAGGATCCGCGTCGGGCAGAGCGCTACCGGCCGATCAGCCTGCTCCCGTCTCTCTCCAAGATCTTTGAGAGACTGTACGTGGAGCGGCTGTGGCGCCACGTCACTGCCGAAGGGCTCCTTCCGGAGGAGCAGTTCTGGTTCCGGCGGGGCCACTCGACCACGCAACAGCTACTACGCCTGGTGGAACAGGCGATGCGGGCGCTGGAGACGCGGGAGTACCTTGGGGCGGTACTCCTCGACGTCTCCAAGGCGTTCGACTGCGTGTGGCACGAGGGCCTCGTGTACAAGCTCCTTGTACATGGGGTCCCGATGTCACACGCCCTTCTGCTGCGGTCCTACCTCGCGGGCCGCACCTTCCACGTACGGGCTGCCGGCGGCACCTCCACCGACCGGCCGATTCGTGCGGGGGTACCGCAGGGGTCGGTTCTCGGCCCCCTGTTGTACTCCTTGTACACCGCTGGCGCACCGCGGGTGGCGCGCGTGGAGTTGGCTCTTTATGCCGACGACACTGCGCTTTTCACCCGCAGCATGAACGTGGTCGCGATGTGCCGCCGACTCCAACTAGCGTGCGACGTCCTGGGGGCGTGGTTCAGCAAGTGGCGACTCAAATTTAATGCCGCCAAGAGCCAGGCGGTCGTCTTCCCTCGGAGACGACTGCCTCCTGCCCTGCCGCCTGTCACGATCTCGGTAGGCCCCATCCCGTGGTCACCATCCGGCAAATACCTCGGTGTGACGCTAGACAGGCATCTCACCTGGCTGCCGCACATCCGAGACATCAGGGGGCGAGCGATTGGGCGTCTCCGGGCGCTCTACCCGCTGCTGAACCCCGCATCCACCCTCCCACCTCGGCACGGCCTGACTGTGTACTTGGCCCTTGTCCGGCCAGTACTCGAGTACGCCGCCATAGTGTGGGGGAATGCAGCTCCGTCGCACGTTGCGATGTTCCAGCGCGTCCAGAATCGGGCGCTAAGACTCGCTCTCCACAAGCCGCCTCGTTACTCGACGAGGCTCCTTCATGAGGAAGCAGGCGTCCCGCTGCTGCGGGATCACTTCAGGCAGTCAGCCAGGGTGTTCTATGCCTCTGACGAACACTCTGGCAATCGTCTTATTCGTGGACTGGGACACCAAGTCCACCACAGACCGACCACGCGTTGGCCTGATCTGCTGCGGGAGTAGTTTCTTCCTCAGCCCCGATGACGCTTTTGACGAAGCGTCCGCACCCACGCGGCCGCTCACATAGGTCAATCCTACCCGTGAGGCCCGAAATAGTTCTTCGCTGCTTAGCCTGTCTCACTCCTGGTAGATGTAACCAGAGATTTGCAGTGCAGTGTGCAGTCAGACGATAGTCAATCTCTTGACAATGGCAGAGGAGATCCTTCCCGAAAGCTCGTGGGCAGTTAACCACTAGACGCGGCTTAAAACTCGAGAATATTTTATTAATAAGAAGTTACAAAGCCACTGCAGAGCGTTGCGTTAGCAAAAATGGTTCGAATGGCTCTGAGCACTATGGGACTTAACTTCTGAGGTCATCAGTCCCCTAGAACTTAAAACTGCTTAAACCTAAGTAGCCTAAGGACATCACACACATCCATGCACGACGCAGGATTCGAACCTGTGACCGTAGTGGTCGCACGATTCCAGACTGTAGAGACCTAGAACCGCGCGGCCACTCCAGCCGGCTTGCGTTAGCAGCCGCGAGTCATAGCCGCCAGTGTGGCAGCACGTGAGTCACATTAAGAGAGACAGAGAGGTTTACAAGGCAAGGATAGCCGAGCGCAGCAATAAACTGCAATGCACAGCGGTAACCGTGTAGCAAGCAGGACAATGCTCACATCACAAGACCAAGTCTCTTGTTATGCGCAACGTGACTAACTGCCGCGTTTTAGTGAAACAAATGCGCACTAACTGTATGTACATAATCCTGGATTTTGAAACGGAGGGGTTGGCGGCACTTCTCACTGCCAGACTAGCCAGAGACCAGGTACACCACCAGGACACCAGAGCTACACCGGACAGCGAGATGACTGCGTACCGCCAGCAGCAGCCATGGACTCAAGACCAGGCTGCGCCTGTTGCCAGCACTACGTCCTTCACAGGACTTGGTGCCACAGCCCCGCCTGCTGCTACCGACGCTGACTTCCTAGTTGGACTTGGTGCCACAGCGTCAACCGCCGTCCGCCTCTTGCCAGAGGGCAGCGAGGCGTACTCCACGCACAATCGTCTCCGCGTGGTGCCGGGTGATGAGAGTGGAGCGGGTGGCAGTGAGGGCTCCAAGACGCCAAGGGAAGCAGTGCACCGACGTCAATGGCCGTGGCCTCCAGTCTGCCCAACTATCACGGGCGTTCTGTCACCATGGCGGAAAGCCAGCTCAGCAGCCAGGGCAGAAGCCACCGGGCACACGTCAGCGCCGGCCAAGGACAACAGAGCGAGGCGTGTTTGTCTCGATACGTCATGTATTGTAGTTAATAAGGGACCTTCTTCACTGTCAACAGTGTTTCCACTGGATCTCCCTTCTCACCCCATCACTCACCCCATGGCCCCTTCAGTTCATAAGGGTGTCATCATTACTGTATTAGACCTAACCTGAACTGTATTTGGTTATTACTTGCCTAGTAAATGTGTTTTTGCTCAACAAAGCCGACCGGAGTGGCCGTGCTGTTCTAGGCGCTACAATCTGGAACCTAGCGACCGCTACGGTCGCAGGTTCGAATCCTGCCTCGGGAATGGATGTGTGTGATGTCCTTAGGTTAGTTAGGTTTAATTAATTCTAAGTTCTAGGCGACTGATGACCTCAGAAGTTAAGTCGCATAGTGCTCAGAGTCATTTTCTGCTCAACAAAATATTTAACAGTCAAATAATAGCCAATAAGTTCAACAGCACATATTTAGTAGGCAAGTAACAACGAAATACAGCTCAGGTTAGGTCAACTATACCAATGTTGGCAGGCTGTATTAACATTGACTTGCAGCTGATTTCTGTTGGCCGCCACGGAGTACAAATAATGTATAAAAAAAAGAAACAAGAAAAGAAAAGCATTGAAGATGCTACAACTCTCATGTGCTTGTCTAGGGAGTAAACGAAACAAAAGAAAATTGTTTTCTTGGGATATGGTGGATCCTCTTTAATTCGTTATTACTTTCTGCATTTCAACAGAGCCTAAAATTCCATTATGATAATTAATGCCTTACATATAGCTATTCGTGAAGGAATGATAAGTACAGAGTAATCCTCCAATCAAAGACAAACTTCAAAGTCTTTTTGTGTGACAAGCCCGTTTTTGGGGGAGGGGGGAGTGGAGGGGGCAAACCGGGTTGTCAATTTCAGGGGGGGGGGGGGGGGGGGGTGCCAAGTACATATTCTTGAAGACGAAAACTTTGTTTCACAAAGCACCTAGATACAGCGCACGTTAGTCTATCGATTATTCGTATGATTTTGAAATGTTTCCCTGTTGGTTTTTCGAACATGTTTGAACAGATTCGAAGTTGATTTCTGAACGAATCATAAGTTGATTTTTGAATGCGTGCATAGTGTACGTAATATCTATGCCAGGGAAATCGTCGTCGCATCAAGAAATAAAAAACCTTTCCCACAGACAAAAGGGGACGAGGCTATACGAGCTGGGCCTGATAAACCCCAACGGGTGAATACCAATCGCTGTTTGTTTATGTATTTGGCTGGGTGTGCGAATGATAAGCGTTGTTATAATCATTAGCGAAACCCATAGATTAAGACTACCAGAGAGAACATAGACGACGGACAGGAATAACAGGTAAGAAAGATGACATATTATCTTATCGGTGTATCTAAGAAAATGAAATTTTGACAAAATTTTTGCCAGGTCGCTAGACTATTAAGGGTCAGTTGTACAGTCCCTGTATAGCAGCCGCTTAAGTTCTATTCTCGGTACGCCGCGGAAAACGCGTTCTACGAACACGTAATAACGCCTAACCGGAGAATAAACTAGGGATAACTAAACCAATGATTCTGGCAGAGTTAGTGAAGTTAACCGGAGAATAAGTTTTGACAATGGCAGAAATATTTACAGAATTGGTAATGACAAGATTGTTAGAACGAGGAAGGAGAAGAAACGGGGACATGACAAATTATGCGGAAGAATATGAAGACTCCAAATCTATATAAAAATTTCGTACTACTACTACTACTACTACTACTACTACTATTCGATCTCATGCTTGAAAAACTGGAGCATATGAATGAAATGTAAAACTATTTCCTGACTTAAAACGTTTTGCTTTAATGGGCCTAATAGGCAATTGATAGTGGTACTTCGTGAATTATGTGCTGTCGTGTTATTTATGTAAATGAGATTGACAAAAATGACCACTTGTCCAAAACAGTGTTGCTCATTTGGCGTGTGTTACAATTGCTGCGATATTAGGAAGACCTATTTCGTTTTATCTGGTTGTGACAAAATAAACATTAGCAAAACGTTTGACGAACCTTGATGAGGTAATAGGTGTTTTCGCAGAAAGGAAAGCACGCCGTATAAAGCTGTAGCAAGGCAAGATAGAAAAAAATTCAGGAATCTAAGGACTGAAGAAATGTGTGCTGTCTTCCTTGTCTCTTGTTGTCTCTTGTCTTTACTGGTTTTATGTCTCCAATATTCAAAATTATGTCACACAAAAGAGAAAGTTATTAGCTAATAGGCAATAAAGAGTGCAAATTTTCTGAAGAGTTCTTATTCTTCCAGTCACAAATGATCGCACCCAGTATTAAATGTAAGTTTTTTCTTTAAGGGGGGGGGGGGTGGGTGGGGAGTAGAAGAGGCACCACAGAATATTTTAATTTCCACTGACATGAATATAGGTGTGATGGCTTCCATTACAAAGTATACCTGTTGGAATTCCACAGATCGAAATACAGTGGTGTGAGATAGAAAAATGCTGTGTGAAGAAGCGTGGAACTGAGCTTTGACACACTTAAGCCCAAACAACATGTCTTACATTTCCCTGAACGTATATGTTTAATATGTCAAACTATTCAGAAAGACATGCGCTACAAAATGAACATACTTGGGAAAAACCGATTTTTTAAAAATTTTTGACTTCTTATCTCAACCGCTCGAGTGGGAGAGGAGGGCGGAGCTCCACTATCAAGTTTTTACCTGGGTTCGGAAATATCGTAGATTCGGGTCTGGGGGGACACAAGGCTATTCGTGATGAAATGATAAGTACACAGTAATCCTCCAGTGAAGGCAAACGCAAGAGTGTTTTTGTGAGTTATATTTGTTAATGTTTAGCGCAGTGGCTAAGACACACTAAATTCATTCGGGAAAATGGCCTTTTCACTCTCCACTGCAGATGAAAGACGGGATGGTTCTTTGAACATAGCCAGCGTTAATTTTTTTCTCCATAATTGTTGATCTGCTCTTGATGACATTGAAATCGACGAAATGTTTACTTTAATCTTTTTTCCTTTGCATTTCGTTATCCGAAGCACGTCTGATGACGTGAGTGAACAAGGCTCTTTGAATTGGAAGGAATCGGTAGGAAAAAATCTGCTTGACCGCAGTATGGCGTAGTAAACGCCACTCGAAGAGAAAAAGTGTAATTTCACTGTAGACTTACCTTCGTAACAGTGGAGCGAACGGTTAAATCCCCAGAACGTAACTCTTCAGCAGTGAACGAACAACGGCCAAAGTAAAGTATCAGCTGAAAGGTTGCATCTACATACATACACACACACACACACACACACACACACACACACACACACACACACACACACACTACATTATTATTATTATTATTATTATTATTATTATTATTCTGCAATTCACAAGTAAGATCCTGGTGGAGGGTGCTAGAAATCACTTTCAAAATATATCTCTACTGTTACACTCTCGAATAACTGGCTGGGTAACAAAGGTAAATCTCTTCGTGCGAGATACTTATCTTATTTCATCACGATGATCATTCCTTTCTACGCTATTGGAAGCCACTAAATATTTTTTCGGACGAGTGGGGAATGGACGAGACAGCTGTTGACTGGAATTTCATGAAAATATTTGGGCGCAATGAAAAATGCCTTTTTTACAATTATTACAGTCCCAACTGACTTATCAAATCAGTGACACTCCCTCCCGTATTTTATGATAAGCCAAACCGAGCTGCCCTCCTTTGAACTCTTCCATGTCTTCCATCAATCCCACAATCTCATTCTCTGTAACAACACTAAAAAGACGACGACCTAGCGTAGTGTAAGCAGTTTCTTTGGTGGATCTGTGCGACCTTCTAAGTGTTCTGCCAATCCCTTTCAAAATTTTAGGAAGAGGAGAAGCATCTGTTCACCTCAGTCTTCTGTTTATCGGAATAAATGAAAATCTTTCTTATACGAATGTTTGCTCCTGAATCCGAGATAATTAACGAGAGAAGATACTTTTCCTCAAGGAACGTCTCAATATTTAAGTTCTGAATATTCCCTAGGATCCCCTATCATACGAACGTTAGCGATGTTGTTGTTGTTGTTGTCGTGGCCTTCAGTCCTATTGATGTGTAATCCTTTGTTTTCTTCGAGTCGCCAGTTAACATATTCGGATTACAGGGAAGTCCGCAGAATCAGTCTGACCTGAAGGCTTTGGGATGTCACTCGTCCTTACGTGGCCATGTTCGCTTCGCATATTCACTTTCACTCCTGTCTACAACATTTTCTTTGTGATCAATTCAGTGTAAGTTGTTTCTGATAGTAGTAACTAGATTTTTAGTTGAATGATCAACTTTTAAGACATTGTAGCTAACTATGAATATAAATTCAACGGAATATTCTTAGTACTCATGTGGAGGATATACTTCTTTGTTTTCTTCTGTTGACTTGATTAGATGGTAAACGATTTCATTGTCTGAAACAGTCTAAGAAGATTACTCAGATGGTCTCCTAAATCATTAATGTAAATGAATATAAGCAAAGAGCCCATCACACTTTCTTGGACAACGCCAAATACAGCTTCGGTTTCACTAGATAAATTCCCGTGAATTACTACGTACGTTGACCTTCCTGATACGAAATCATGGAGCCTGGAACATAGCTGGGCTTAATTCATTTGACATATAATTTGATTAGAAGTCGGCCGTAGGGAGCGTTATTATAAGCCTTCGGGAAATCTAACAATATGGGATCCAGTTGAAATCCTCTATCGATAACACTCATTTCTTCGAGGCTGGAAGTGTCCTATGATGTATGTATCACTATCGACAAGACACCGTAAAGGGGCATGTCGTGAACGAGGCACACGGGACTGGCAACTGTAATGTTCTTTGAAAAGTCACTATTTTTCGTAGTCTACTACCGCATTTATGGCAAGAGAGAGAGGGAACTATGCAAGGCGAACGTGGCCGCATAAGGACGACAGACATCCCAAAGTCTTGATGGTAGACTGATCTACAGCCAGTCCCACAGACCTCCCTGTGATCCAAAAATGTTCATTGACGATTCGAAGAATTACAGACCAGTGTCGCTAAACTTAGTATATTACTAGATCCTAGAGAATACTATAAACCCAAAAATTTGGACGTTCCTTGAGGAAAAGTATCGTCTCTTGAAAATTACCACGGATTCAAAAACAAACCCGTATACAAAACCAACTTTCTCTATTCCGGTAAGATGTCTAGGAAACAGAAGACGCAAGTGAACAGGTACTTCTCTTCCTACAATTCATGAAAGCATTTGACAATATACCACACTGTTGACTTCTAACGAGGGTAAGATTGTACTAAATATCTATAGATATGCACTTGCCCCAATGACGGTTTGGCTAATAGAACTCGGTACACAATACTATACGGCGAATATTACACAGAAACATACGTAAGATGGTGAGAGCCTAATGAAGCGTAAGAGAGACGAAAATGTTAACCTTCTGCTTTCTTCTTTTTCCTCGCCTTATCTCGTGTCTTCACAGGGTCGGCATGTTAATCTGGATTTGGCGATGTTAGTGGTAGAGGATGCCATCCCAGAATGAAATTTGTGTAGCTTACACAATCTGTCTGCATCTTGTTTTATCCCATGTGGAAGTGTTCGAAATTTTTTCGAAAATGTTTGCGAATTGCTTAACTGGAGCGGGACGTGGTTACCATCCCAGCATTCACCTAGTCCGATATGGGAAACCGCCTAAAACCTACGTCCAGGCTGGTCGGCGCACTGACCCTCGTCGCTAATCCGACGGGCGGAGTCGATATGGAGTCGGCGCTCCTCTCTGGAGCTAACACGCACGGCAATAAATGCGGGTCTGAGTATCAAATGTTACTTAGACAAATAATTGTTTTATTGAATGTCTGCAGCACTATCACAACGTTTGGTGACGATGCTGTTAACCACAGGAAAATTTCGTTGGTGGACGATCGTAAGGAAACGCCGAAAGATGGCGGCAAAATTTCTACTCAGTGTTGTGAATAACAGCTCAGTTTAAATGTGGATGAATACTAGGTAATGGCCGTAACATAGACAAAGAATCCCACATTAGCGACTTTGATGAAGTGGAGATTGTTATATCCTGGCGCCTCGGAACGAACATCTCAGAAACGATGGTGCTGGTCCACTGTTCGCGTGATAATGACTTGAGCATCTATGGAAATTGTTTTCAGTACGGTGAATCCTCGACAAGGCGACTAGGTACTTGACGACCACGTCTGATCACAGAATGTGGAGGATGAAGGCTTGTCCGTTCAGGACAGGCGGCGATCCGTGTTAAGTCTGACGACAGAGTGCAGTGCTGGTTCAATGCCCGTTTAGAGCACGGGGTTCCGCAGCAGACGACCCCTGCGTGATCCCATACGGACCCAAGATAGCGTCAATTACGACTGCAGTGGCCACGGCATCATCGAGATTGGACTGTAGATCAACGAAAACCTGTATCTTGATCCGATGAATCACGTTTCTTGTTGTACCAGATACATCGCCAGATAGGCGAACAGCGCCTCGAATCATGCGGCGCGCCACGGACGCAGGCCGGTGGGTCCAGTATTATGAAAACGGGAGGCTGTTGAAGACGAGGATGTTAGAGACTGTGCACAAGCTCGGATTAGGTAAAGATTGGAAAAGAAAACGACCATTCCCTTTCGAAGGAACCGTCGCTGCATTTGGCTTAAGCAATCCTTAGAAATGACGGAAAACCTGAATCTGGATAGCCGGACTTGGATTACAACCGTTGCCCTCCATGCTAACCACTGAACCACCCTGCTAGATGGCAGTATTATCTGTATGCCTATTCAGGCTGTTTTAGTTTTATTTCTAGACGATGCCTTCATAGACAAATTATAGATTCGGATATATCTTCTGAAGAAGGCTCAATTATTTGGGCTGAAACCTAGGTAAAGGTTGGTTTGATTACCGCAATCGAGGCTGATAGTTTCTTATATATTAAACATGCATTTAACATCTTTAGAAAACCAAAAGCCACAGACACAATAATACATTCTACGTCTAACCATCCCCACAACCAGAAACATAGAGCACTGAGACGTATGTTACATAGATTGAACAGAATCCCACTTAACAGGAGAAACTATGAAAAAGAAATGGGTACAATCATACGTATAGCTAGGAACAATGGGTATGACACACGTGTAGTATACAGGCTCCATCAAAAACTAAAAACACAAATACAAAACGAACACATTTCCAGATGACAAGTGAACTCACAAGCTGCAAACTCACAAACACACTCAATAAACACACACAATGACAACACCACACAGAAAAGAACCAGACGGTACACCATGACTTCCACACATAAAATAACACACAGAGTGGCGAACATCCTAAACAGACAGGGCTTCCAAATAGCATGTAAGACTGGGTGAACCCTCCAATCGCACATAGGCCAACGAGCTACCAAGAGGGACAAATTCCGACAATCAGCAATATATAAACTTGAATGCCAAAGTTGTGATGCCGTATACGTAGGCATGACATGCAGGAATTTTAAAACATGATACAAAGAAGGTGTTGGAAGTACGAAACAACCCATTCCGCATTTACAGAACATTTAAAACACCATAATCACCATCCTACAAATATGTAACAAGAAATGAAAATAATGAGAATAAGCAACCATGACAAACAACTTATACAAACGCAAGAAAACTTCCACATTCAAAAAGCCATCGCTGAAAACAAATATGTGATAAACGAGCAAACACACATCAGCACAGGCTCCCTACTACACTTGATAAAAGAAATGATAAGATAAAAATCGTCCCTCTCACACAACCAGGGAAAAAATCCTCTCCCCCCCCCATTCGCCTTCTGCACACACACACACACACACACACACACACGAAACAGATCACAGATACTTCAATAATTACACTCTAAAGTTGGTAAAAACATTCGATCTTTGGCAATAACATCTGACAGTCGGCAACAAAGACCAAAACATTGCATCAAAACAAGTGTTCAGTTCCTAGTGCTGTGAAATGTGGATAAAAAACCGCAAATTGGCATGTATAAGAAGAGGAACAACATCGAAAATGGAACAGGAGCGTAATATGCAGTAAATCGTCCACGCAACCTAAGTACAGTACAAAAATATTACTACATAATAGCAAAAACCAACTACCAGAACTGTTTATAACCTATAGGTACATTGACCAAAATGTAAATTAAATATCAAAAACATGTACATATTCCAGGCCACTGAAGATGCCTTGCAGAAAATAAAAACGAAACGCGTATAGCACTAAAATTGTGTTTCATTCAGTTGTAGTCGGACGATCCATAAAGTAAAAATTATCAATATACCGAAATAAATCATACTTGAGGATTCGGTGCAACATGACATTGAACAATCTTCAGAACTGGGTGGTAAACGACGGTCATTACCAGGTCGAAAAAGTAGGCTCTCTATGAACTGAGCCGGCCGCGGTGGCCGAGCGGTTCTAGGCGCTTCAGTCCGGAACCGCGCGACTGATGCGGTTGCAGGTTCGAATCCTGCCTCGGGCATGGATGTGTGTGATATCCTTAGGTTAGTTGGGTTTAAGTAGTTCTAAGTTCTAGGGGACTGATGACCTCAGCTATTAAGTCCCATAGTGCTCAAAGCCATTTAAACCATTTTTTCTATGAACTGAGCTTGAAGACACCAACTGAGATGAATACTGAAAAATAAACCTAGCTACACAAAATTTATTGAGCGTTATCTTTGCGTTTACACCTATGAAGGTATCTTACAGTTCCGTAGGTCAAAAACGTTAGCCCCGAATTTAAATGTGTATAGAAAGTATTTTTACACATGTTAACTTCTTTGTTCTTCGACCTTTTGTTAATATCACATCATTTAATTTTCGATGAATGCATCGTACTGACATTCCATTCTTTTCAAACATCAGAAATAGCTGTTTCCAGGTTTTGGGTGGAGGAACATGGAATGACGCAGATGCCCCAGTTTATCCCTCCACCACGCACCGTGCAGTGGTTTGCGGTGTATTCATGTAGATGTAGACCCTGAAATGTTCGGCGACGTTCAGATTGAGGCTCAGAGCGTGCCAGAACAGTAAGTCCGCCAGACTGTCGTCGAACTAAAAGGCGATATTCTTGCTTTGTATGCAGGATCATTATCATTTTGATGTAGAAAATCACTATATATTCAGATTACGAGTAACAGTTATCTAGTTGGACTTATAAAGTACTTCTCTGTTGACAAATTGTTCTTTAGTCTTAACCAATCATGGAACATTGTTCAGACTTTGTGCTTCTGGAATATACGACGAACTATGCTTTTATTTTATGTATTTTCCGGGTTGTCTCAATGACGGCGCGAAGTTTCGTCCATAAAATTGTCGTAGTAAATCTTGGTGTGCTATGTGAAATTATTAAATTAATGGTTCAAATGGCTCTGAGCACTATGGGACTTAACTTCTGAAGTCATCAGTCCCCTAGAAATTAGAACTACTTAAACCTAACTAACCTAAGGACATCATCACACACATCCATGCCCGAGGCAGGATTCGAACCTGCGACCGTAGCGGTCGCGTGGTTCCAGACTGAAGCGCCTAGAACCGCTCGGCCACCATGGGCCGGCTATTAAATTAATCACACTCCTTTTCCAAACAATTAATCAGGAACACAGTTCCCAGAAGTAGGACTTCCAAAGGATACATTATTTATAAGAATTTGTCGTGTGAACTTGAATCCAAAATGACAAAAGTCAGATCACTTGCTGTTGCCCGTGCCACCAGCGCAACATAATCAAAAATGTGTGAAATCTTATGAGACTTAATTGCTAAGGTCATCAGTCCCTAAGCTTACACACTACTTAACCTTAATTATCCTAAGGACAAACACACGCACCCATGCCCGAGGGAGGACTCTAACCTCCGCCTGGACCAGCCGCACAGTCCATGACTGCAGCGCCTAAGACCGCTCGGCTAATCCCGCGCGGCCCAACATAATCAAGGTTTCGCCCTGTGAAGGCTTTAGAGCGTGCTACGAAATATGTGGCAGGTTTAATAAATTGTATTTACCGTTCAATATTATACCAAAACAGTGGCTGTTATTATTAATATTAGGCATTTTAGACCCTACTGAATCATGCAAAGCTATTATGTTTTATCTTCGGAGTTTCCAAGCATCTCACATTTTTCCACCGATAACTATTTTCCTTGCTTCAGTCTACTTTGTTCGTGATTTTATGGTGACTTCATTCTCTGGCAGTACATCCCATTTGCTAATTTTCTGTCTGTGTAAGTTTCTGCTGAAAATGTCTAATAGATTTACGCGAGCCTTTTCGAAATCCTTTTTGACCTGCTGAATCGAGAGTACGGTTTTGAGTTGTTATATGTACGTCGTAATTTTGTGAATGAATCAGTCTTGGTGTTTGGAGTCTGTGGATATGTTCGTAAAATTTCAGTATTCTATTTCTTATATTTGCCGCTAGTTTCCCGGGTTTGTAGCCTGTATCTACCTTCTGTTACTTTGGGACCCAATATCTTTCTTGGAATTTTGCTTCTTTCGTTTAGGATATCTTCCAGATCACCTCATCTGTGAAGTTTACCCATTTCCGAAACTTACAAGAGTTCATGTTTGAGAGCTGTGTTTTAGTGCCTGAGCTTTGTGTCTATGGACATATATTTTTGTTACAGATTTTACGTTAAGCTCTCCTAAGTTTCTGCACTCGAATTTTTTGTGCCATTTTCTCTCCCCCTGTAGGTTCATGAATTTTACTGGAGTACTTAAGGTATGGAACTTCATCGATTTGTGCATATTTATGATAGGTTTATCAGTATGATGTGTTGAGCAGATGTACGTGGTTTCTTGGAAGGATATTTTGAGGCCAACTCACTCAGCGCACTGTTTGTATCTGTGTGATTGTTGTCGTCTCGTCATCTGCTAATATTGACAAATCATGTGCGAAAGCTAGGCGAGAAATTAGGATGTCATTTTTAGGTCTTCCAAATCGTATGGGTTTCCAGTAGTTTTGGTTCTTAAGTTCTTATGGCTGTTGTAATTTTAGATACATGTCCAAAATGGCATCTGAGTAGTCTCAAACCTAGACTCAGTGTTTCATTGGCTGCGAATCCGTCCGTTTCACCTTTACTTTGCGAGAGAATGTCTTTAGACGACTAGCGGGCAGTTGCGTCGAAGCCGAAGCGAGGAAACGGGGAAACTCGTAATGAAGACGCGATGACAGGCGCATTAGACGCAACCTTCATTAGTCCTCGTACGTGTATAGCGTTTCTGCGGCGGATGTCAATAGAGCGCAAGGAAGAGACGCGCCGGCTTCATCACGGCTAATGTGTTTGGCACCTTCTGTAAATGTATGAATTCCTCTTCAATCCAATATGCCCTTGGTGGCTAAATGGATGCAAAGGAGAGCTCATAACGCAAATTGCCCACCGCACCTCTGTATTTCCTGCGCCTAATGAGCAACCTGGAAACGACATCGCTTTCTTACTCGCACGTCTCTTGTCGCGACTAATATTCCTAATGTTCTGCGTATTGCTTCCGGTGTCACCGGGAAATACAGAGCGAGGTTTACACTATATTGTTCATCGGACGGTGTAAAGTTATATCCCGCAGCAGATAGCGGCTAAAATTTCTTACTGAAATTAAAATAGCAACCGATTACCACTAATTGTTGTACTTCTTTTGGACATTTGAGGTTTGGTATCAAACAACAGAAAACGTTTCATACATTTTATTGTTGACTTTGTATAGAGAGTTCAAATTGTTACTAGCAATTGTTCGTGTAGGTTGCTGTATGGCATGTGCTAGCGCGAGGAAATGCAGAAAACTGGTCCAGGCATAAAAATTAAATGTAAGAAACAGTAACACTTTCTACTTAACTACTTAATATTTGTACAGACTACGTACGTACAAAATTTTGTGATTATGCTAAACGACTGTGGGATCGTGGAAGAAGCTCTGCAGTGTGACTGTCGAGAAGAAAAATTTATAATCTCTTTTTCTGGTTTCATCTGATGATTTCAATGAATATTTTTTGGCACAAGTCAGTCCCTAGGCTGCAATAACCTATCGCCAGACAGAGCCTCCAAAACACATTTCTGCCAGAAACTTTCAACTCTAAAGCTGTACAACATACACACAAGAAATTTAAAGCAAGAGTGATGAATATCACTTCGGAAGCGAAAGGCGATGTCCTCCTCAGGTTAACATTAACCAATAATGTTGTGAAGAGTTTAATGCCAATACAGACAGATATATTTGTGTTTACTTAAACGGGATACATCCCAGTAACGGGAAACGAAGCATAATCCAAACCCACACATAAGAAAGAAAAGCCACATTGGTCTCATGATTATCGGCCAATATATACTTTAGCATGCTGTGTCCAAAATCTTGTAATATACTGATCATGATAAATTGACTGCGCATTACGACACATTAAATGCACGACAAAAACATCAGCGTAGTCCTCGTAAGCGTCATAGGAAGAATACTACACTATTAATGTAACTCACGATTTGATATATGCCACGAACAAGCAAGAAGAAACAGTGCTAATATAACAGAAATAAGCAAAGCGTTTGGTACAGCCACCTTTCACACAATGCTCACAAAAAAGCAAATTTCCCAGACAGTGCCCTAAAACGGTTTGGAAAATACTTATAGTTCTAGGAATGAAAAGTAATCTCGATAAATACTGCTCTCGTGAGCACCGCAGGATTCAGCCTAAGGGCCCGCTATTGATATCCTTGTATGCCAACGATTTATTTCTGTACTGTCCACTTGTAGACACTACATCTTGAGTTTAGTTTTTAGGAGAGTTGCAGAATATACACCAGAAATTAAGTTCGAGGAGTTCCAGGTAATTTCAGTATTTCATCGGACGTTAATCAGTCCTAAAATCCATGCTTACATGCCCCTAGTTCTTCTTGACGGCATCCAAATATGAAAAAGGTAAAAAGAATCAGTGTGAAACTTGGTCGCCATGTGCAGGAAGGCTTTCGCTTGTCTCTGTGTCCTTAGAAAAATTTCGAGTACAATATCACTGGCTTTTAAGCAGAACCAGAAACTTACACAATCCCCCTTCCTGTAGAACCACCAGTTGTTCAGTGTTACCCAATATGACACGGCTAGCGAAAACTCTAAACGGTTAAATCAAACTATGTGTGCTTTTATATCATACGTCTACAGAATCCGTCGGTTTGAGCGAGTGACTCATACTCGCAGGTAGTATGGCCGTAACTACGGAAGGTATGTGTCTACCAGGCGCTGTTCTCATTCAGCGGTTCTGCATTGTGCTCCTTACAGTTTTCTGTATCACACATAAAGTGCTTGCCATCACATCATAATAGCAACACACGTTCTCACTTATCTTGGACTCTAGATTATTTCATCCATCAAACAAAAACACTCACAGACTCCTCCAATGTTCCCCTCCGCTTCCTGGAATAAGTTCCCTTGTACTCTACACACAGTTCAATAACCTGTTGCATTTAAGAAAACTTTATGTAATGCGCGAATTTCCACTGTGAAATTTAACAATACAGGCCATCTTGAGGCTTCCCCGTGCTTCCTGCGGAGGAACCCATTGTCCCTTAAATTACTATTTTCTTCGGTTGAAGAGAAAACACGTTTACATTCTTAATATCCATACTCTTCTGAACATTCGTTGGAAACAAAGGGTTTAGGATTGGTGTGGTATGGCATCTATGGCTATTGTAACTGAGTAACCTATAATAATCAGCTGAGCCACTTTGTTCAGATTTCGCTAGCAGTAGTTGATTGTAAAACATGCATTTCTAATTGTGTATTTGACTTAACCAGCAGTTTGGGAACATTTACACATGAATAATGCTTTAACAAAGTTTCAAAGTCAAACCTATTTTTTCTAGTAAAAGTTACTCTCAGTTGAAAAAAGGCGATAAGCACTAAAAACTAAATACGCGGGTATTATTACGGATGTTATATTGTCCGCAGCTCGTGGTCGTGCGGTAGCGTTCTTGCTTCCCACGCCCGGGTTCGATTCCCGGCGGGGTCAGGGATTTTCTCTGCCTCGTGATGACTGGGTGTTGTGTGCTGTCCTTAGGTTAGTTAGGTTTAAGTAGTTCTAAGTTCTAGGGGACTGATGACCATAGATGTTGAGTCCCATAGTGCTCAGAGCCATTTGATGTTATATTAACTGTGTTTGCCGTAAGATACCTTTTTTCTTTTAGCAACCATATGGCACATTTAGTCTTCACCCCAGCAGTATTGAGTGGCCGAGCGGTTATAGGCGCTTCAGTCTGGAACCGCGCGACCGCTACGGTCGCAGGTTCGAATCCTGCCTCGGGCATGGATGTGTGTGATGTCCTTAGGTTAGTTAGGTTTAAGTAGTTCTAGGTTCTAGGGGACTGATGACCTCAGATGTTAAGTCCCATAGTGCTCAGAGCCATTTGAACAGCAGTATTGAAGTCGCAACGTTCAATCCGGTCCAGCAGTGAAGGAAATGCTACTTCTTTCCAATACACTGCTTTCTCTTTCCTTTTTTCAACCACATTATATTCTTTCCTTTGCCCTTATCTTCGTTATTTGTTTCCCCCATTTGCGCATGTTCCTCCGTCTTTCCCTCTCCCATCACTTTCATAGTGTCCGTTGCTACCGTAGTCCAAAGCGACTTACTTATAAATTATGATTCTCTTCTGAACAGACAGTGCTTTTATCACGTTTTTGTTGGGTCACGTTCTTTTCTGTTTATATGTTCGATACAAATTTGCAATTAATTTTAAACTAACTCCGCAATGAGTTACAGATTTTAAATATTAAACATGGCTCATAACCTGATGACAGTCCAATACTAACTTACTTCCTTGTAAGTCTGTTCAGTAGAGGGTGAGGTGGGGGTAAGGGTGAAAAACGTTCACAGAGCTTGACATCTAAGCTGCCCTGCAGACCAACGTGTTGAGCCGGTAGTACTGGAAAGCGTTTCATGGGGGATATGCGCGGACGGGCACTGCGGAGCAGCGAGAGGTGGAGAATGAGAAACAAAGATAGGAGGTAGGAAGAGATGAATGCAGAAAGAGGGAGGAGCAGATAGCTAGAGAGAGGGAACGAGGAGATGGACAGAGAGAAGGGAAGGAGCAGATGTGACATACGCATGTAAGGACAAACTTATTGGTATAAAGATAATACTGAAATAAAACTTTTATAAAAATCATAAAATGAATTTCACTTGCTTCTCTATTTTATTTTTTTTAGGAAAATAACATAGTTTGATATACTATTCGAAGGTAGGTGAAACGCTTATGTTTCAGATTTTTGTCAGGTGAAAAAACACTTAAACCTGAAATTTAACGGATGTCTCTCTTATTATCTCATCAATTTATTTCAAATCTATTAAAAATTTCTTACCCATAAGACTAAAAAGCAAATGATAACTATTTTTGAAAAATATATTTCTTTAATATACTGTGTTTTAAATTGGAATAAAAACTATAAAATTATTTCTCCTAGCCCCACATGGATTCCTAACTCCACACCGACAGTCCTGAAAGCTTGTGACTGAGAATTTTTGACAGCTTTAGAAACAAGTGAAGTCGTATGGCATTAATGCCTTGGAGACCCCGAAGGGCAGGTTCAGCCACCAAACTGGAAAGGTTAGGGGGATGGGGGTGGGGGAGCGGACAGAGAGAGAGAGAGAGAGAGAGAGAGAGAGAGAGAGAGAGAGAGAGAGAGAGGGGGGGGGAGGGGCGGGAGGGAGAGACTAGTGATCAGTGACCTTACGCCACTACCTCTTCTGTCCGCTCTGCCGTAAATGCACAGGGAAAATAATTGACAGGACGCAGCGTACTCGGACGGTCGCCCATCCAACGCTGGCAACGCCCAATGGTGCTTACGTACGTGATCTGGTGTATCCATCTTGGCACAGCCGTTGAGGTTAGCAGCTACCAAAATACTTGCAAGGTTTTGATCGAAAAACGTGGTGTGCATGAAATATATACTTGATGCAAAAATAGTTCAAATGGCCCAAATGGCTCTGAGCACTATGGGACTCAACTGCCGTGGTCATCAGTCCCCTAGAACTTAGAACTACTTAAACCTAACTAACCTAAGGACATCACACACATCCAAGCCCGAGGCAGGATTCGAACCTGCGGCCGTAGCAGTCGCACGGTCACAAATAGTTCATCTCATTAGTATCTACTACAGGCGAGCTACAGTTTTAGTTTTAAATCCTACAAGTATTATCATAGTTATTAAAAATTCGCAGTCACATATTTTCACTACTATCTCTACGGGGTAACGAATATACATGGGGCCAGGAGAAATTATTTTATACTTTTTAGTCCAATTTATTACTGTGGTATATTAAACATTTTTTTGTCTAAATTATCAGTGGAATCTTAATTTGCCTCTGACCTTTTGCATGGGCGGCCAAGAATTTGGCACGTGAGCCATGCCCTGACACGAGTGCCATAGTGCTCAGCCTGGCTGCAGTTTCCCCTACTGCCACGGCATGCTGTCTGAAATTGCGAGGGGGAAGATGCAGACACAGCGAACGCGCAGCATTTAAATGGCAGTGCAGTTGCACTGCATACGATTTCGTTTTATATTTATTCTTTCTCAAAAACATGGATTACAAGTTAAGCCAATTATCGGTGTTATTTGATCAATCTGGTGTGCTTAAGACGTAATATAATTTTAATCTGGTACAGACTGTCGGCATAAGTCAGACGCAGACAGTTTCAGAGATTCTCGCATTCAGATTGTCAAGTAATCTTGATTTATTTAGTTTCAAAAATGGAAAAGGGCTTTTCACATACATAAGTTGATCGAAATATTGTAGCACGATGTGGACGTCCTGCAAAGTTTTAAAGTAAAAACATGTGTTTTCAAAACAGGAATCACAGTGCACATCAGTTACATCTACATATGCACGGGGGTACTTTCAACTAACACGTCATTACGCCTTACGTAAGACGATACCTTTTACATTTAGTCAGTTCAGTGGATAGTTCCTTATGCAAATATTGTTCTTTTATTTTCGCTGCGTCTTCTCTATATTAATGTGTATTTTAGTTTTATGACCATCGTTCAATTACACTGGCCACAAACAATGAAAAGCTGTTTTTAACTATGTTGTGTATGGATGCTGCCATTTTAAGAAATATTTTAACTATGTGTGAAACCGTAATGGCACAAACATTAACCTAGGATGTTATTTGGTGTGTGTTCTGTGATTAATTAGTGTATATACTCTTGAATCCTGCTACAGTATTATCTGCAGTTCCGTAAGCTTTTGTATATTGTCAGCATCAGTAAAAAAATCTGTTTTATATCTGAGATCTGAAGACGCCTAGATTGTTAGCCGATTGATTGATTGATTGATTGATTGAAATAGTATGGGACCAAACGGCGAGGTCATCAGTCCCGCGACTCCAAAGTGGGTTCCATAAGAAAGATGGTCTGCTAAAAGTGGAAGGATTCATCAGAGGAGTGAAATTATTAGAGAATGAACATTAAACACACAGTAAAAGTATAAAAGGTGATACCAAATCTACAAACTGGAGCTAAGAGCCTGCACCAACTCCCATTCAGCGAAAGGTGCATTATAGGGCTCAAAGTGGTGCGGGATGAAATAGAGGAAGGTCTGTTAAACTCTGCATTTCTGTTGGAGAAAGGTAGGAGGGTAGGAAGCGGACGACGATACCATCACAAAGTGTGTTGCAAGGTGTACCGCTAGGGCCAATGGATCAATGCACAGAGCTCCTTGGAGGTTCAGACCCTGGACAGTTGACTGTTGCTGGCGGCCCAGAACCCTATGAAGCTATGACCAAACCTGCGAGAAAGAGGCATACATCCCCAGGGAGGAAACATAGCGCTCCCAGCATTCCTTTTTACTCCGCTTAGTAAGGTAATGAGCCTTAGGTCGGAGACGCTTAAAAGTGAGGAGGTTGGTCTGGGAGAGGTGTAGCTTAAATCGCTGCAGCGTCCGTCGACAGTCCTGGACAGTGACTGCGATTTCCTTGGTCCACCACGGTATCGGCCGATGACGGGGGGGCCCTGTGGATAGAGGGACAACAGTGCCAGCAGCATGAAGAAGAGCGGCAGAGATGCCTTGCACGACCACAACTACATCAATGGAATTCGAGAGGGAGGTGTCAAAGCGGACAGCAGACATGTATAAAGGCCAACTGGCCCTGTGGAATGCCCAACGTGAGGTCCTGCCTGCCTGGCGGCAGGAGGGGAACGAGAGTGTCACTGGAAAGTGGTCACTGTCACAAAGGTCATCGTGGGATGACCAATGTAGGGAAGCCACGAGGGCAGGGGAGGAGATCGTGAGATCGATAGGAGAGAAGGTACCATGAGTGGCACTGAAGTGGGTAGGAGAACCATCGTTGAGGAAATACAAATCGAAGTCCTTGATAAGTTGATCGATTAGGATACCACGACTCGCTGAAGTGACCCTCTGGGGCTCCAGTCACTAAGGACATCAGAGCGAACCAAAGTGCAAACCCCACCAGATGCTATGCCAGGGCCAGGATGGTTCTGACAGAACGCCCGATAGCCATGGAAAGTTGGAGAGTGGTCATCATGGAAATGCATTTCTTGGAGTACAAGACAGAATGCAGAGTAAGAGGAGACAAGACGTACTAGTTCCGGTAGTTGAAGATAGTATCCGTTCCATTCCACTGGATGATCGTGTGGCTTGAGTCCAAGGTAGGCATGAAGGAGCCGAGGAGGAATTCAGGTCACTTGCTCAGTAGTTGTCACCAAGGATGGGGTGACATCCATAAATGTAAGACTCAGGTTGCGAGAGGGCAGTTGGGACCTCTGGGGACACTGGGGGCCCCTTGTTGTTGGAATTATGTTTCTTCTTCTCCTTCTCTTTCTGAGGTGTAGGAGGGCAGGACACAGGGGGAGTACAGGCGTCTGTAAGATCGGGGACCGAAAGAAATCGGGGGACCTTGAGGCGCACATTTCGGCCTGACAGACGCTGGGGAGAGGGTTCCTGGATGGGATCCCGATCACCGGCAGATGCCTACAATGGGGGGCACTTCTTCGGCTACGGAGGGAGAGCGAATCCCTGATGGGAGGTCGTGGGAACTCCAGGGGAGGTGAAGGGGAGAGTGGGGTGGGGCTAGGGTAAGGACGAGGGAGGAGGAGGAAAGGAAGTAACAGAGGCAAACGTTAAAGATAGTGACACCGGATGGAGTGTCTCATACGTTTGGCGAGCCTCATTGTAAGACAGACGATCCAGGAACTTGTATTCTTGTATCTTCCTTCTCTCTAGTAAGCCGAGCAATCCGGCGAGCGAGGGGAGTGGCGGTCAGCAAAGTTAACACACACAGGTGCCGGAACACAAGGGCTTCCCTCATGGACTGGATGGCCACAGTCACCACACAAAGGGTCCGCCGTACAGTGGGGAGGCATGTGCCCAAAACGCAAGCACTGAAAGCACCGCATACTTGGAGGGATGTACGGCTTCACGTCATATCTCTAGCACATAACCTTGACCTTCTCTGGGAGGGTATCCTCCTCGAAAGCCAGAATGAAGGCGCCAGTATCGGTGCGGTTGTCTTTGCGACCCTTCTGGACACGTCGAACAAAATTAACGCCACGCCGCTCCATATTAGCCCGGAGTTCCTCATCAGTTTGCAGGATGAGGACCATATGAAAAATGACACTATGGACTATATTCAGAGATTGGTGAGGAGTGATAGACACTGAGACGTTGCCAAGACGATCATAGGCACGAAGAGCTGCGGGTTGGGTGGCAGAATAAGCTTTGGTCAACAGGGAGCCCGACCGCATCTTACTAATGGACTCCACTTCACCAAACTTGACTTAGATATTTTCCACGAAGAACAATGGCTTCGTGGCGGTGAAAGTGTCCCCTCCGTCCTACTACAGACGAGGTAATGAGAAAAGGGTTTCAGCCCAATACAGCGATCCTGGCCTTCCTCCCATGGGGTAGCCAGGAAAGGGAAGGCTGCCAGGTCATACAAGGCAGCATTTAAGGATCCTTCACCATTCTAAGAGACGGCCGTGTGATAACGGTCAGATTTTTCCATCTTGATACGCTTCATGCACCAAGCAACGCCCCTGATACCACCCACTCCGACCAGGGGCTCTCCCCATAGGTGCCACCCAACCACAGGAAGGGCCATCTGGCACGGCGGTCGTTGCCAGGACTTCCGATTCTCTGAGAAGACAAGCAACCACTCCTTGGCATACACGGGGAGGGAACAGCTCAGGTACCAGTAGTGTGATCCCTGTGTTGTCAGGGGGCTCAGCCATATGGGTACGTAACAGCCCCACCACACAAGCCATGCTGGTGACCTAGCAGGGTGGAAGGGGGCTACAGTGGGGAAGGGAGAGGAGGAGGGAGGGGAGAGAGGAATCCACAGCATAGGTGCTAGGGAGGGAGTTCTTCCCCATATGGCTCACACTAAAAACAGGAAGTTTTGAAGTGGAGGTTAAACCGCAAGTGGGGACCGAAACGCCAAAAGGGTGAAAAAACAGACAAAAGGAACAAAATTGCAACCAGTACAGGAAACCAGGGGAATATCCAGGTCGACACAAATCAGAACACCGAGAGGGGAAGGAGGTAGTAACGGGAAAGGAGGGGTAATAGGGAGTTAGGGGGCAGGGAGAAGGAAATGGAGTTAGGGAATGAAGAATGAGCTGCAATAGCTCAGAGACCCATGTGCGCCACGCGCGTACTCACGAAAGAACCGTGAGCCTCCTGAACCGCCTGAACACCCCATGAAGCTCCAACGATATCGACCGGCCCGCCGTGTCATCCTCAGGCCACAGTGGTCACTGGATACGAATATGGAGGGCATGTGGTCAGCACACCACTATCCCGGCCGTATGTCAGATTACGAGGCCGGAGCCGCTACCTCACAATCACGTAGCTCCTCAGTTTGCCTCATAAGGGCTGAGTGTACCTCGCTTGCCAACCGGTGTTACCACTGCGGCAAGGTCGTTGGCTTTCAATCCCTAACATAACTAAAAAATTAAAAAATTAACTCTTTCTGTTAAACCAACCTGAAAGTATTAATTGGTTTTTATGTTATTATTTTGATACATATTTTTTCACCTGCATTCTCTGCATTCACGAAATATGTGCTACAGGTGCTGCAAATGGTGTTTGCTTAAAACTGGTCGCTTTTAACAGCAGATTACAGTGTTGTATGACATTTTATTTCTAAAGCTTCGGCAGTAGTCCTTAATACTCACGAACGCTAACCAAGATGGAACAGGATGGCATAAATATCATAGAGTTCTATATCTTGGCAAGATTTATGACTAAGTTGGCAGACGCTTCCGGTCGAAGAATATTGAGCCTGCGTACTTCATTCCTAGAAATCTATGTTCAAAATACAGACACAGTGAACACGTTACTTTGGATAAATAACTACTGGTGTTTACTGTACCACATATGACCACTGTCCGATGAGATTTATCGGTCAGACAAGTAGGAGCTTGTCAACTTGGCAAATTCAAAATCGGCCTTAAGCTCTCACCTTCTCGAACAACGTCATTCTGTTACAAGTCTTTCAAACAAACTACAAATTTTACACTGAGAAAATTAAGATATTACGTTAAACATTCTTGCAGAGGTAGAGATCATACGCTCATTGAAAAGTTTCCCCGAGTATGCACTTCATGAGCAAGCAGAGCTGAGATGTCACTGTGTACTGGCCAAATTTGATTCCCTCAACAGTAATTGTTTTAAACAAATCTACTATGTTCACAGTTAACCGTTCTAATCCATCCTAACTCACTGATTTTCTGGTATTATCTCATTCCTGATATTTCCTCCCGCTGTTATCTTAACAGTTACAAGTGTAGATTCCTTCTCGGCCCCCTCCTTCCACCCCAGCCCCTTTTCTTTTCCTCCACGCATCTCTTCAGATCGGTCAGTATGAGGTTCCTTTTTTTAAAAAGTACCATCACTTAATTGCTATTCGTGGCTGAATTGGATACCTGCACGTTCTCATAGAATCAGCGAGTCAATAATTTTCCGGTATATACGGCTATTTCAGTTTTTGATTTTTCATTTTAATTTTACGTGTAAACCATAAACTGTACAACTTTAGTGCTTTTCGATGTTTCGACACTTCTGTTTGTTCTCATAAGTCATCCTAGATTTAGTCAGGCATATCATAACATTTAATATCAATTGAAAGCGATCTACCCAGCCGTCTCTTCTTTCCCTCGAGAGCTCGGCACTCACGTTCCCTATTGTTGCCTTGTTGCCGCTCCCTTGTCCGTGCGCACATTCTGGTTGCTGGCCGGTTACTCACGTTTCTCAGTCATTGCTTAGGAATTCTGGTGTGCACTTACCACAACGGTGTCTTCCTCAGTTTTTGGTAAGCTTCTTCCTTTGTTATCAGTCTTTATCATACCTTCCATATTTGCAGCATATCATCCTATTTCTGGGTACGATTTATTTTACTTATTGTCTTTTGTGCACTACCCTCTAGTATTTCTCTCGCCATCTGTCTAATTTTCGTATCAGTTGCAAGTTATCTGGATTGCTAGCTAAACATTCAGGCCATGTATTACACCTGCTTGCTATAGTACAGTTTTTATTTTAGGTTTTAATGGGAATGCTTACAGTGCAGTTCATTTTCCTCGCCATACTGCTATTATGGCGGCAAAAGTTTTTAGCCGGTGGACTGTCACCTAGACACCACGTGATTGTAGGTGTTCGTCTGTACATGTTGACGTGCGATGAGCGGGTCTTACATCTCCCTTTTATCCATTGTGACGTTACGTAAAATTCCTGTTTATTATTTTTGTCCATATCCGTAGGATTTACGAGAGCTTCCTCTACCATACCTTGTTACTTTTAGAACTTCCGCCTTTTTGCGGATAATCTGTTTTGTAGGACTGACTATGAACGCTGGGTTTTCCCATAATATGTTACGTACATCATGACTTGATTTCAGTGCCTAAGTTTCGTGTTACTCTTTCATCTTGGGATTATTTATTTTTTGTTTTCCACTTATGCCTATATACAGATTTGCACCTGATGATGCAGCTGTGAATGCTGCAAAACCGGAAGTGCCTAAGAATGACAGGATTTTACAGCTGAAGCGGTTTCATATATCAACATGATGTATCGCGGCTGTGGTTACCCAGACTATTAAGTTTTCTGCACACAATTGCTGTGTCTTTAACGTCGTTTCCCATAAGCATTCCAACAAACCTAAGCCTTCCGTTCTTCCTGCCTCCTACTGATTTTGTGTGTTAGTCCTATTTTATCTCTTCAGTATTGTCCCTACATATTTAAATGATGTGACAGGCTCCAGCAACTCACTAGCAATGTTGTAGTCCCATGCTATCTCTCGTATTTATTGGTTTTAATGCATATTTAAAGACAGCTATTATTCAGTACAAGAATTTCCACATCTTCACTCCGAAAGCCACCATATGGTGCATGGTGGAGTGTACTTTATGTCCCACAGTCACATTTCATCTTTCCTGTTCCATTCACGTAGTGTGTGATATAGAATCTCTCTGATTTTACCTTCGTGGTCTTTTCGCGAGATCTACGCAGGAGAAAGCTATACAATAGTGGCCTCTTCTAGAAAAATTCACTCGCGGAATTCTAACATCAAACCTCACTTGATGCACAACGCCTCTCTTGCAACGTCTGCCACTGTAGTTGGATGAGCATCTCCGTGACGTTTTGATGCTCACTAAGCGAACCTGTAGCGAAACGCGATGAATTTCGTCGGATCATTTCTATTTTGTCTATCAATCCCTTCTGGTACGGCCCCAGATTGAAGACCAGTATTAAAGTATCGATCGAACAAGGGCTTTGTACGCTACCTCCATCGTGCGTGGACTACACATACTGAGGATTCTTCAAATGAATCTTAGTCTGACGTCTGCCTTTCTTGCGAATAGTTCCTTGTGTTCGTTCCATTTGACATCGCTTCCAACGCATACTCCAAGACATTTAGTGGGTATGTCGGCTTCCACTGCTTGTTCGGAAGTCGTGTAATCATGCCAAATTGGAGTTTTCCGCAATTTTTGCGCAGTACATTACATTTGTATCTGTTAGTCAACTGCCAGTGTCTGCTCCGAGCAGGTACCCTGCAGGACTTTCTGAATTTCGCTATAATTTTGGAATCTCTCTGTACACAGCAGCATCACCCGCGAACAGGCTCATTGAATGGGCATTTTGTCCATATTGTTTTGCATTTCTATACAATCATCCAGTTGTAACCCCGGAAATGCATATTCTCCTATTTCCATCTATTGTACTATAAAATTCCTCCTTATTTTGTTACCTGAAGATATGACATGTCTGTGTCTTTATATATTGTAATTGTTTTACTATTTGTATGTGTGTATATATATATATATATATATATATATATATATATATATATGCATTTAAGTCGATGTATAATGGGTGTGTTTTGTAAATACTATTTGTATTTTTACGCTGGGTATGGCCTAGGGAAAACTATGCTATCGAACGATTACATCGATAGGTCGTGTGAAGAACCAAAGTGAGTAGGATCTTTGGCAGTGTTGGCTCTGCCGCGTGGAGCGCGGGCAGAGCAGAGTCTGGCAGGAGGAGGGCAGTGGAGCAGGTGTGTTGTGTGACGCTCCCGCGAGTTGCCGCGCTTTCGGGGTTTGGCAGCATGTAATTGCGCTCGACTTGCTATGTTAGTTTCTGACATGGTGTCGCGGACGGGAAGCGTTAGCTGGCACACATCAAGAGCCCGTTTCGGCTGGAGACCGTGTCAGGAAGAAGACGCGCCAACATCCAGCTTCTGCAACAGCTACGGCCGACAATGAGTGATTGTCGCCACCTCCTCGACCGACTACTTCAAACCTTCAATCAACCAACAAGGAAGACTGGAAGCACGTAAAGTTTTAGAACTTTATGGCAGATTTCAGCTTTTAAAATTGTTCCATTTGCCTCACAAAATTACAGCAACTTAGCATGAACCTTTGTTGCTCATTGTCTCAATTGCATTACCAAGCAGGTCCCTTCCTTTTCCGGAATGAACCCGAATGTCGTTGAAATTCAAACGCCAGCATTAAAGTAATATTATTCGATTTCACTGCTTTAATTTCAAAGCTCAGTAAAGGTATTCATAGCTGGCTACAATATTTAGATTACACAAGCACAAATTAAGAGTGCGAGTTTTGTTACCATATTTTAGCATACCTGTGACTGCAGCTCAGCTTGGTACGTACTAAATTTTACTATTGTTAACTGTTCAGAATCATTTAATTCAAGTTCAAAGTTTAATCTCTTATTTCTAAATTGCGTAGCTTCAAGTAGCTTTTGAAATGATTGTTGAGGTAACCCAAGACCAACGTTATTTTTCTGAATTTCGTAGTGCTTCAGAAACAAAGCTCACTATTAATTTCAGTCACTAAATTGACTTTCTATTTTCCGGTTTTATTAATTCTTTTGCTAAATTACGTCAGAGTGTAGCGAAAGTTATTACTTCTGACAAACATTCAGTTCTCACACAACACGTGTCAACCTTCAGTTGCCACGCTTTTAGTGCTAATTATATGTGCAATAACCTTTCTTTTTCAGTTATTATAGTAGTTGTCCTAGGACTGGCGACCGTAATTTTCCCCAAATCTCAATTATCTAATTAACGCCAGTTAATTGTTAACGTAACGACCGCACATTTACTTTATTAACTTTACCCCTTTTCAAAATTAATTTCCACCAATTTCATTTGCATTTTTCCTTTCATTTAGATGTAACCCTTTCCTCTCTCTTTACCGACAGATTAACTTCGGTCACGATTGCTTTTCCTAAATTTCCATTAGGTACACGCGGTTTAATTTTTACTGTCATTGAGGTCGATAAGTGAGGGGGAGGTTACACAGTGACGCAACTTTCTGCAAACATCTTCGTCCTGATAGAACAGTCTGACAGTCCGCAGCATTCTCTGGTAAACCCCTTACACATTTTGCAAAGATTAGCTTTCTTATTACGCTTCCTTTGAGCACATACTGTGGTACCCCGTTTCATCTGAATAGTCACCATCCAGTCTCACGTACTCGGTTCTGTTGAACAAACGTTCTTCTGGCCTATTCTATAATTGTGCAAATGCCTCTTACGATCGTATCTGAACTACCAGCGACAATGTGGTACAGTGTCGAAAGCCTTTCGGAAATTCAGAGAAGACTACAGAAAGGCTGCAGAGATTTAACATTCCACCACCGACGAGGCCTCGCGAGTGGACACAAGCTCGGATTTGTCCAGTAAGGAGAAAAATACCGACCGTGTTCTTTTAATTTGACCCATCCCAGAATTTGACTTAAGCGATATATATCCTACATCAAGATGGCAGAACGACAATCTAAACTAGTGTCCTTCTTAACGTGAGTTCAGTGTTGTACCACTGCGCCACTTCGCATGGTCGTTTGTGAATAAAGCGAGCTGTGTTTCACAAGAGTAATTGTTTCTGAACCAGTGCTGTACTTTGAGAGAATTCCATAGCACATGGACGCCAGCAATATTGTTCTGTAATTCTGTGCAGGCTTTGTTTCACCCTGTTTTGTAACGTATTCTTTTTCTCCGAAAGGAGACTGTTCCCCACATGAGAGTTTACGTATGATCAGAACTTCCTAAGTAATTCTAATAGATTTTCTTCTTAAACGAGATTGGACACTGAGTTTATACTGCACAGGATAGTTTTCTTCCAGAGACGGACACCAACTGTGAAACAAGAGTATGAGATACTTTAAATCCGATAGATGGATGGCGTTGTAGTACTTAGTGAGATCTTGAAATGTAAGGTACTTGATCTGTGATGTGAGGTTCTGGGATGCGTGTACAGTGAGAAGTCGGTGTAGTAGACATAGCTTACGACAGTCACGTAATTACTCTGGCTATAACTGTTCTAACTGGGTCTGTGAATCATTGACGTTACCAAACAGTTGGATGCTGCCGACATATCCCAAGCAAGCATACATGGTTAGTTCTCATACAGTCTTGCATTACAAAGAAACAGTGAAGATTTGATGTAGTTTTGAGTTGACAGTCTAGAGGAATAGGGTGCAGATGTTCGTAGAAATTCACTAAGCACGTCCGACGTCATCTGAAAGACACCAGTCCAGGATGTTGGATTGGAAAAGTAGGAGCAGTAGATGAAGTTCATCGCCGGTGGCTTTCCAGGTCTCCAACCTCACAACTTGTGACTTTTGTCTGTGGCGTAGCGTGAAAGACCACGCTTTTATCCCCCCTATGGCTGACACTCTTGAAAGTTTGCGACATCGCATTGTTGAAGCGGTGAATTCGATAACGAGAGACCAGCAGCTTCGTGTGTCGCAGGCAATGAGCTACCGTTTTGATATTTGCGATGTGACGCATGGTGCTGACACTGAATGCATAAAAATTTGAACCTGTCTCTTTCCAGGAACGCTGGAACTGTGTTTCGTCCTTTTGTAGTTTGGAAGCAATGAATGTTTGAAATCTGTTCCTTCTCTTTAATAGTCCTGTATATGTGGTATTTTAACGGTTATCAGTAACTTATAAGAACGCAATGAAAAAAAAAAAAAAAGATTTGCCACAGGAAAGGTAAGTAATAGCAAATATAGGCTCCAAAGATCTTAACATAATGAAATTTCGTTTAGATATTAAATGATATTAACTTGATAACCACATACACTTTAATATCATTTAGTTGTAGATGACAAGCTACCATTGCCCAATAATGTATAAAGGCTCCTGCATGACGGTATAATGAAGAATTAAGCTAATGGGAACTACAAACAAAAATTGCAGAGTGCGCTGATCATTGATCTGCCTTTTTTCAGCTGTCATATAGACATTTTATCTTTCATAGGTAATTTATAGGTTGCTACAGGCAATGTATCACGTATATTAATTTTTGACAGTAAATTCACCATGAAAGGGTCGGACCTATTCTCTTCATATATTTCCTTTTAATAATTTTCTATGGGTAACTGTATTCGTCTTTTAACGCATCACAATTGGTTTCTATGATAGTTATCAATCTTTAAAAGTCTGCTACATATTTTTACCTAATGTGTATTTATCAGATTATGTTTTTGCATAAATGATGACTACATGTAAGCCCACAGTAGCGACATCTAGGTAGGATGCAGGCAAACAGATTTCTGGTAGCTACTGTACTTCAGTAGCCAGTTGCAAAAAAAATGGTTCAAATGGCTCTGAACATCATGGGACTTAACATCTGTGGTCATCAGTCCCCTAGAACTTAGAACTACTTAAACCTAACTAACCTAAGGACATCACACACATCCATGCCCGAGGCAGGATTCGAACCTGCAACCGTAGCTGTCACGCGGTTCCAGATTGAAGCGCTTAGAACCGCTTTTTTTTCTTTTTTTTTAACCGCTTGGCCACACCGGCTGGCAGCCAGTTGCAATAATGACTGCGTGGACGATGTGGCCCATTCTACACCTTATTTTAGATCTATGTGACGATGCTGTGCTGATTATTTTTATATGTTTTGACGATGTCATTATGGCCTTATCACTTCAGGACATGTGTTTATGTCTTTATTTACTATAAACAGTCGATTGCATCGGTATTAGCATATTCACAGTAGTTTCGGCGGTCGTAAGTATGAATACCATTTTTATAAGGAACTGATGACCCCGTAGTTTGGTCCCTTTGCTCCCCAAACCAACCAACCATTTTTATGTTTCTAAGTTGATAGGCTCTGTATGTCAGTGAACAAGTGAATAATGATGTGAACATTTACCGACGGCCTTTCAGGGGCTCGTCTTAAGAGCTGGTTTTGTGTTCAGCTAGTATTTGTCACCTGTGGATGTAGTTTTCTTATGTCTTTTGATATAAGCGATGGTGAATTCAATTTACAGTTACATTTCCTACAATATAAAGTACAAAATCGATACATTAGTCGTTTGTATTTACAGCTAGTTTTCTTCCACGTCTTTCACGTAAGCAAATAGATTGTCCTGAGTTCATTTGCTTGTTACATTCAATTTTACTGGTTATGCTGTGTAATTTCTCTTCTGATGAAGAATGAACGCTGCAGATTCTGTTTGAGATGTTAGCCGCTGAGGTAATATAAAGTATTTCGGCTTGCAATGCACATGCAGGATGATCACTGAAAACATGCAGTATGACGAAAAAGAGTTTATGCGTGACCTTAAATGAAATAGGCTTATATTTACTCATTTCTGATTGACTTTTATAATCAGAAGAATCGTATTAACATCCATGAATATTTTGTTAGATTTAAATGAATGACTTCACGGAAGTGCATTGTTTCATGGCAGATGAGGTTCTGGTTTATCGTGTAATGAGCTGCTGGGCCGAGGATGCGGCACGGCATACAGAAGATTCAGAATTTGGAGGAGATGAATCTACTGTTTCTACAGTTTGAAAAACTACTGCAGTACTGATGATAGACTGGATAATACATTGTCAGGTGGACCAGTGGGTGAAATATCTAGTACACGTGCAGCAGGTAGGATATACTGTTTGCCTGTGTTTGAAGAAGCATTTCAGGAAAGTCGTGAAACTGACTGATACTGAAGTAGCTGCACGTTTGGCTATATATGCAAGATCTACAGTTGACTGTGAACCCTAGTTTTTTGGGAAATTCTTCCTCCTGAGGATGTTTACCGAAGTTGATATTGTTAAGTCCCTGCAACTTTTTTAAACTTTCAGCACAGATTTTATGCTCCTGGTTCATTGGTATGCATACTTGCAAATGTGTAACAAATAATGTATTTATAAATACATAACAAATTGAGCAGTTTTATTGATTACTATTCGCAAAGATTACGCATTGACACAAATGTCATTCTCACAAGCTGCGACACTGCCGCGAATAAAAACAGTGACCCGTATATGTAATAAGTTTCCTTTATTACGTCTATGGTCACAAACTTTTGTTAACAGATTAGCGTTTTCTGTCTATAATGACCATCATCAGATCTGCAGCAAAAAATGGAAAAAACATAAATACACTCCCAGATTGTCTTCAGCTTAAAAACAATACACAGACCATAATGAGAAGTTCTGCTGACAATATAGTACTACTGTACAATATACTGTACAATATATTGTCAGTAGTACTTCTCATTATGGTCTATGTATTGTTTTTAAACTGTAGACACCCCCATTTTTTGCTGTAGATCTGATGATGGTCATTATAGACCGAAACCGGTAATCTGCTAACAAAAGTTTGTGACCATAGAAGTAAAGTAAAGGAAACTTATGGCAAAATTTCATTGTTATGCCAGATAAAACATTTCGTCTCTTAAAGGATTAATGAAGAATTGTAGAAAATAAGTTTGTTATGGATACGAAGCGTTTTCGGATCCAAGTCCACACATTTTCTTCTTTGAAGTGTGAGGAAAGTATCCTGAAGGTATGGCCGCTCCCCCACCCCCTCCCTTTTTTCTTTTTATCTTTTTTGTTACACGTTGCATACCGCGGCGTAAAACGACGACTCGCGGCAGCGATTTTCGCGTGTCTGGTTCACTATGACAGGGGGAGGAAGGGGTGCAATCGGACACAAGGTGTAATTGATACGTGCTGGCAACTGGAACACTGGCGCTGTAAGGAGCATGTGAATGAGATAACTAAGATTATTTGGGCGCAGCGAGAAGGCCATCATTCAGTAGCCTGTGGGCAAGCGAGCCGTGCCAGGCGGATCAGGTTGCAGCTGATGGAAGCAGGGATCAGATATCCTGCCACTGACAGACACATAAACAAGCCTCCTGTGTCTGTTCTAACCTCGCAGACCCGCGCCTCACAAAACCTACGCCAGCGTCTTCGAGAAAGTCCCATGTCCTCCTATACCACACCGTGTCTAAATACTTCTGCTCTGGCATTTCACATCTGTTCAAAGTTACTAGCAAACAGCTTTCGTTATCGTCTGTTGTTAACAATATCTTAACGGTATTCTTAATCCACGAAGAACGGTACCGTGGGAGGTGGCGCAGTGGTTAGCACACTGGACTCGCATTCGGGAGGACGACAGTTCAAATCCGTGCCCGGCCATCTTAATTGAGGTTTTCTGTGATTTCCCTAAATCTTATACGTCAAATAGCAAGACTGTTCCTATGAAAGAGCATGGTCGATTTCATTCCCCATCCTTCCTTAATCCGAGCTTTCCTGCGTCTCTAGTGACGTCGGCGTCGACCGCACGTTAAACACCAACCTTCCGTACTTCCAGAAAATGGTGCAGGTGGATTTCTGATTGCGAATTCCGTGTAGGCCGTTGTTCAGGTGTCATCGCTGCACATAAATCCCATTAAGGGATTTGTTGTTGACTGTTTTGACACCTGGAGAAGAAACTGCATCATCATTTAGTGAATACTGGACGGAAAACGATTTGCATTTGGATGACACTTCCTTAAGAGTTTTACACTATTGAGCAGGTTTTATTTTCCATAGGCTTACAGCTAAAGTGAAAGGAGTTGATGATGAAGTCCAAGTCCTCAAATCTAAGCCGCAAGGTTTCCGCGTTGCAAATTTCTTCTGGTCTGTCCAGGAGTTTCTCGCATTAGTTGATAACTTTTCTCTGTAATGCGCTATTTATTCGTACACTCTCCCACAAATGTTTCGCGTTTTACTAATTTTTTCTCTATAAATCTTCGAATCAGCATTCTGTAAAAAAAAATTACTAACTCGTTCCATCACCAAATAGCTTTGACTCGCATGGCCTCACGGACCCTGATAAATAAAAAATATATATAAAGTAAAAAAAGATTGACAAGTCCACAAATAAAACGTTCAGGACTTATAAGTAAACCATGTCGTAAATTACGTCTGATGATGTATCTTAAAGAAGCTGATTTTCATTACTGTTCAAATGGTTCAAATGGCTCTGAGCACTATGGGACTCAACTGCTGTGGTCATCAGTCCCCTAGAACTTAGAACTACTTAAACCTAACTAACCTAAGGACATCACACACATCCATGCCCGAGGCAGGATTCGAACCTGCGACCATAGCAGTCGCACGGTTCCGGACTGCGCGCCTAGAACCGCGAGACCACCGCGGCCGGCTTCGTTACTGTGGCACATAACTGGCCAACAACAGCTGTTTAACGTAATACGAAGACACAGTAACTCAATGGGTCCAAATATAAACACCAAAAACCAATATCATGACTGTCTCAAGTCACTGGTATATATTTCACAAACATCGCTCGCATCGTTCGATTCCTCCCCGATCGAGAACGCTCCGGAATGTGTCAACAGGACTCCACCTCCACCCACGAATCCACGGGAACTGCGTCCTCAGATGCAAGTGGCATGGGATGGGCTATCACAGGACTACATCCGAGACCAGTAAATATCCATGCCACGATGACTGGATGCTTTTATTAACATCCACGTCGGCCCGATGACATACTACCATGTACGCTTTGTGGCCGTGTAGTGCAATAAATGTTAGTCCTTCAAAGTTGAAATACTAATCATTTCGTATGAGTGGGACCATCTACCTTCCTGACAGTAATGGTCGAAGTCCTCCTTGCACTTCTGGGTTCAGTTCTTTTCATGACGGTAGGGGTATTTCACAAAAAAAGGAGAAAAAAACCAGTAGTGAATGCTGGTAACTGCTTGTGGCGCTCTGTAGTGCGCATTACTTCGTGTCATTCTAAAAGTGGTTCTCTAGATTCAGACATCGAAGAGCAGCCATCCTTTATTCCTTGTAACACTGTCCTCAAGGTACAACGCTCCACCCTTCGAATACCACTAGTTATTATTGTATTCCTTACTGCCATAAACACGCCTCCACCACCGGCGTCAAACCTATCTTTATGGTATTCACGGCACAAAGGAATTAAATGGTCACTGTCTTGTAACCCCGTCGTTTTCCCCCATTGCGACGCGGAAGTGTGAAATTAGGCTCAAAGGCACATACAGCCATCCTCTGTAGTGGTAGAAAAGCGCGGCGGTCTGCTACATCACCCTCAGGTTTGGTGTAGCGTCAAATAGCAGGCTGTCGGCACATACCAAAAAAAGGCCCAAACGCAGAATTTCATGTGAGATATGAAGTGGGTTATAATGTTACACCGGCACCAAGTTTCACTACCGTTCTGCCCAAAGCCATCGTCGACGTGTCATACGATGGCAAGCTCGTGACGTCCTGCCCCCTTATCAACATCTCACCTCTTCTCTTGACGCCTCTCCGATGGAGGCCAGAACCGCCATGTCCAACGTTGAAATATCGCGGTTTTATTATGGGCGGCCAAGAAAAACATTTTAGAGATACCGCCACTCAAAACAGACACGAAAAATGCTTCAGGAGGTGGCATAAAGGTGGTCAATAAAGCGATCCCTTCCCTTGAGCATTCATTTGCAGACATTTCGCAGACGAAATTCAAGTGTGATATGCGACAGAACTACATTCTTATTCTTGACAATCTTGACACTGCTAAACCCCGCCCCCGCCGGACAATTTAACCCATTTCTAAGACATCATGGGGCTGAAACTTCATTGAATATCATTTTACTCCTTTGTAGTGTATCGTGACTTCAATTCTTGCTCTGGTATACACGATGGAATACACGTTTTAACCACTGAGGTCTGTTTGAAACCATTACATGAAATTTGAACGTTATCTGAAGTAGCAAAGAGTGTAAGCTTTTTTAGTCGTCCTCTGGGGTGATCACGGGAAGATGCGACACTGATACGTGCGTGAATAAAATAGTACAGGGTCCTTCAAGAACCCCCTCCCCCTCCAGATCACCAACACCCACAGTGTCACACACGCACCTCTTTTGAGGAATTTAAAACTTGATCGACTGCTAGGTGCCTGCAGCAATGTATCTCTTCGAAACCGCAAGCTGAGGGGCCCTACGCTGCTGCTCTAGCGCATACTTGGGGGCATTCGGAGTCTGAAGGGTTTTATTTATACTTCATGCACTTGTCAACGTCTTCCCCCCTACCCATGATAATATGATGCTTCGGATCAGGTTCAAATGTCGTCGAATAGTTTTTAACGGCCCCTAATGGTACCACACGGTATACTAGAGTAAAAATTGCGGTCGCGCAACGCTCCAAAGGTGTCAGATCTAGTTCAATGCGGTTGAAACCGCATGATGTCCTTAGGGAAGTGTTAAATCGTCCGGGAAGGTGTCAGCAGTGTCGAAGGTTGTCAAAGTTGTCTTATTGCTCACTGCAGTGCAAACTGCCGATTTTGACCGCGAAATGTGCTCAAATGATAGCCCCAAGGCAAGGAGTGATATCATTGACAAACTATGGCATCACCTGAGACCTATTCGTGTCGATTCTAAGCGGTGGTAAGTCTCAAGTGTTTCTCCATAAGAAAACCGCGTGATTTCAAAACTGGGCGTTGCAGTTCTGATCTTCACCGCAGAAGCGTCAAGATAACGGGATAGGTAGGGGTCAGACGACCTTCACATCGTGTGACACGTCGACGGTGGCGTTGGGCAGAATTGTGGGGAAACTGGGTGGCAATGTGAAGTAACCCACCTTAACACGTAACGTGAACTTCTGAGCTGTGGCCTTTTTTAGCATGTGTCGACCACTTGCTGTCGAGATCGAGGGTGATGTCGCAGAGCTCTACACTTTTGTATTATTACAGAGGGCGGTTGTTGGCACCTTTGAGCCCAATTTCACATTTCTGTGACGAGATGGGGAAAAATGGCGGGTGTTACAAAGAAGTGACTGTTTAATTCTTTTGTGCAAATGTACATTCCGTACATTTAGTATTTCATTGCTATTAGGGTATTTACGTATATCGCCGAGGTCTTTCTGCTAAATCGTCTGTGGAAATCATATTTTTAACCATATCGCTATTTTTGTTTTATGTGGCCTCTGGCATTTGTCATTATTAACTCTGTCGTATTTTACATGTCTGCATGTTCTATATCCTCCTCCCTCATTTCTACCCCCCCCCCCCTCTCTCTCTCTCTCTCTCTCTCTCTCTCTCTCTCTCTCTCTCTCTCTCTCTCTCCCCCCCCCCCCTTTTCATCAGTATCCTACAATATACCGACAGTTATTGTATCTTTGTTTTCTCTGTTTTTCTAAGCCGAATTAATTTATTGTGTGACAGATTCCGTTATTTTTGTACCGCATAAACTGGAAATCACGCACTGTTTCTTAAATCGAACAGTATCATTACATATCTAGTTTTGTATTTTCACTTTCATCTTTCATTTCAATATTCTGGATTTTTATAATCAGTATCAATACATGTTCATTAAGATGGATCAAGAAGTGGGTATCTGATATCTGAGACATTAGTTAAAATGATTTACCTTTGGCCACGAACATGAAGGGGAACTATCCCCAGCTCAATAATTAAACAAAGTCGACGCAATCTTGTTATCCAAACAAATATCAAGAAGGATAGAAGCATCTTACGAAGCAGAATCTACTGCATAGTTGGTACAATGCGAAGTACAAATCCTCATAGAGCCAGAAGTTACCTCAAACTCTCTTGGCTACCACAAAGAAACTGCATGGTGCATTCAATAGCTGAAATAGAAAAATATTGTTGTAGGACTTGTCCCGAAGCCCTAAGAAAAATCAGTCTACTTTAAGGTTATCAGTGGTAAAAACATAGAATACACATACCTATTGAAGTGACAGGGACCGGAACAGAGAATGGCAAAAGTAATTCTGAAATAATAGATTCTGTTTCCAAATGTTCTTTCAAAAAGACGTATCAAGAAACGTTGCCACAAATAATCTGTTATCATGTCAGTGCAAAGAAGAGACAGGGAGATATATATGACCTGCAAAATAACAGCTGTAGCTCCATAATGCTGTTTGCAGAAAAAGACGGTTATGTACTCGGAGGTGACAACTTTACAAACTTGCACAAAATGCAAAGAAACTTGTCGATGATCAGTAGCTGATGCCAAGGTTAGCATTTTGGCCTCAATTAAAAAAAATAAAATAAAACATTACTCATAAACAAAACTAAGGGTCCGATATCACTTGAATACGCGACCGGCGATCAATTACTGCAGTGCCGCAACCATTAGGTCTCTATGAGTAATGCCTAGAGTGATTTAAGGTGAAATGGAAACATAAATTCAAGCGAAAGAAATACAGATGGCGGACTCCGGTTTCTTGGAAGATACTAAGAAACTGTAATTCACGCACGAGAATGGCGGCTTAGAAAACACTTGTTTGACTAATTCTTCAGTACTGTTCGTCGGTCTATGGCCCTTACCAAGCTCAGTTGACGGGAAAGATAGCAAGAACTCAAAGAACAGGCGCATGATATTGTCACAGGATTGTTTAGTCACCGTGTCACATAAATCTTTATCGAACGTGTAAGCGATTTGTCGGTATATTGAAACTGATCTGCTTCCATGAGTACTTATCTGAGGCCCTGATCTATCATGTTATGCTGTAATATATGATTATCCATCATCCAGCATTTAACTGAAAACGCACCCTGACAACAAGTAATTCAAGAAATTCGTGACAAAGACTCACACCCTTACTTAAATTTGAGCAAAGAGAAATGAAATTTGCATTGTTACGTAATTTTGCGTCAAACAGTATGTGATCATTCATAAAGTTCTTCCAACAACTATAGAATGTGAGTGCTTTCAGCTTACGGCCAAAAGTAGTGCAATGAATATGTTTCCTCGTGAATGTAATTACTGAATTTAAATTCGAAGAGATTTATCTCTAAAAATGGTTCAATTGGCTCTAAGCACTATGGGACTTAACTTCTGAGCTCATCAGTCCCCTAGAACTTAGAACTACTTAAACCTAACTAACCTAAGGACATCACACACATCCATGCCCGAGGCAGGATTCGAACCTGCGACCGTAGCGGTCGCGCGGTTCCAAACTGAAGCGCCTAGAACTGCTCGGCCACTCCGGCCAGTGATTTATCTCTGAAATACTTTCTAAATCAACAGAATCATAACATAGCTTGAGGACATAATTTGTACACAGTAGTGAAAAGCTTCGCTATCATATGAAACACAAAATCTATCGTTGTTACATGAATTACGCACTGCATAGTCTACCACAGCTATCAGCAATCTGGCTACAGCGTGCAACCTTACATTTCTGCATCTGAAGATTAATCATGCATAGTGTTGCCGAAATGAAGGAGCTGTGTAAGACTGAAATATCTGATTATTCGTACAGCGATTAATCACTGACGGGGCAAAGATGTTAGCAACAGATGTCACAAAATGCCGTCACATTAAGTGTGCAACTACAATGCGCAACAAAATAAAAGTATCACTTTTTCAAAACCCCGTAACTGTCTCCCCCTACGACGCATAATTTTGACATTTTGCTGAAAGGTTGCTACAGCCTTCCTCTGTGACAATACAAAATCATGCCTCCTTGCGATGTCACGGGCTCAGTGGCGTTTCAGACAGCAAGCTGTCGACACATGCGGAAAAAAGCCCACAGCTCCGAAATTCATATGAATTTCAAGGTGGGTTAATGATGTCACATTGGCACCAAATTTCACCACAATTTTGCCCAACACCATCATAGACGAGTCACACGATGGGAAGGTCATCACACCTCTTCTTAAGAACATTTCACAGTACGATGTTCTTGACTCTGTTGACACCCCCTGAACGACTCAACCCTACGCTAAGGGTATCGCTAGGATGCAACGTCACTGAAAGTGATATTACCCCTTTCGAGTGTAGTGCGACAGCAGTGTTTGCTCTGGTATACAGGGTGGAATCTCTATGGACCCTTCAAAACCATTCGACGAAATTTAAACATGAGCCGAAGTAGCAAAGGATGCTCATGTTTTTCCAGTCCTGTTTCGAGACCTCCTGTGGCTTGATCTTGTGTGGGGGGGGGGGGGGAACCAGGCAGGGTAGGGGGGGAAACCAGGGTAGGGGAGGGGGAGGGAGCAACAGCGACATGTACATGGATAAACCGGTTAAGGGTCCCTCTACGATTTCCCCCTCCTGCCCTCTACAAATTTTGGTAACATCCTAGGTGCCACCCACGCACCTTTGCTGATCACTTTACCAATGCACCTGACAGAGAATCCGATCCCAATTCAGCTGAGCAGCGCTTAAGGACAGGCAACTCCCCCTGAGAGGTGACAAATTGTTGCACAAGGATTGTGTAGTGCACAAGTTCTCATAAAAGCAATGAAACTGCGTGTTCTCTACATATATCTTCAAGTGACGCAGTAAACTAACCTTAATACAGAAGATTATGACAAGACTCAAGACTGAGTGTATAATGCAACGGACAGAATAAATGAAACGCGATCTCGTAATCAGCTTACAACTGACGAACACGAGCAATGTCTGAATCTTTGTTAAGTCACGCGCCTGAATACCAAATCACATCACAAATCGAAACCTCGGTGTGTACAGTGGTATGAGATAAGTTGGTTGTTTTAAAAAACTGCACAGAAAAGATTCAGTAAATCTCGTAAATAATATATTTCTACCTCATTCAATGTGATTTTCTTTATTCAGACAAGTCATTGTTTTGAAATATTTCGTCAGTAACGATATATTTTCAAAATGGTAAATTCTATCCAACATTTTATTCTTAAAAATTCAATTGGTACTTAACATTGTTTACTTGCAAATTGAGTTCACGTAAGATGGGTTAGCACTGACTTACTACTGTTAACTCGCTGGGCGAAACACCACCACACTACCACGGAATCTTTCAAAAACGTAAATTCAAAGCTCCGAATTGTTTCAGTCTTGGTCCCTAAGGTTTGCATTGACATTTTCTGCAATAATTAAGTATAACCATCTCAAAAATTAACCTTTATTCGCCACATATAAAATTAATTTTATCAAGCACTTAACTACAGTGTTAAGGACGATCGCTAACATTTCGACCATGAACTTATCACGTAAATTCACTTAAATTATGTTAAACACAACATAACATTATTTACCTGCTTAAATAAATATTCACATTTATCTGACGAGCAACAACAGTTGAAGTTCAGGATATTGGTAAGAGTGGAAGCTACTCACATCGTCATCATCAGATTCGTACGAATCATCCCTGAAACGCATTTTTCTGGTACACCACCACATGCTTTAGTAAAACTGGCAGCCATGTTTTTGGTACATATCCATTATTACGTACCCATACCCTGACAATGTTGCCATTAGCAAGAATCTGAAATTAGAGACAGAGCTTCTATCTCTCAGTTTATCATGGAACTATTAACTAATATTAATAAAATACATCACTTACCATTGTTTACAGCAGAGGTCATCAATTCATTAAAAGTTCTGCACGCAGAATAACTGCGAAATAACTGTGCAAATATTTGTGTCACAGGATTTAAATGATGTAAGCATCGTCTACAAACAGCCATGGCAAAATAACTTGAATGAATCTCACATAACTTCCAACATTGCGAACATCACCTGCGACGGGCCTCGCTTCGAATCCCGTAACAGAGCCCTATTCAAGTACACATGGCCTCATGATGTAGGCAAATGCCAATGTCACTGATTGGCTGAAGGCCCCAGCAGCATAGCAAAGATGAAAACTCGCTTCAGCGGTGTCACAAAGAGACAACTCAAAGAGCTTGCACGACTAATCGGAAGTGATCACTGGACATCCTGGCTGAATATTACAAAGACTGTTTCGTGCCGTAAATAAAAGCAAAAACTGTGGGTAGAAATGAAATTATAATATAATACGCTATTTTCAAACTGTAGTGGGAGACGTTAGAAGAGGGAGGTTGTGCATGGTGGACAGCCCTAATCGGAAAGACAAGTAGAGAAATATATCACGTGCAAGTTTCGCGATGCTAAAATCAGATAAATAAGGTCTCATACGGTATTTTAGCAGATTAATACCCGCGAATGGAACGCCCAAAAACAAAATGATAGTAATACTCAGCGTAGTCTCCGCTACACACCGTACAGTGGTTTTGCGTTCTACAGATGTAGATGTATAAGATTCCTTGAGCAGGGAAGTGTCCGCTGAGACAGAAAAATAGCAAAAGTCGCCATCTTAAAAAATGTCGGCATATAGGATGCACTGATGTATCGTCCTATTTCTCTCACCTCCATTTATAGTATAATTTTAGAAAAAGGGAATTCAAACTTGAGCTAGCTTAACAGAATGGGAAACAGCATGATTTCCGAAACATCGATCATACAGAACTGCCATGGATAAAGCTATGCAAATGGATTCTATGTTTCTTGACTATCGACAATAACGTCTACTAAGGAAAGTAGATTCGTATGGGGATTTTAAACAAAATGGCGAGTGCATTAAACATTTCTTGAGAGGCAGAACGAAGCGTGTTTTAGTGATCAAAATATTGAAAGACACAAGACGCAAGGCATCAACACTTGCTGGCAGTGACACTTGCAGCAGACGGAACTTTAAGTCTGCTCTTCACGCTTCGTTTAATTTTTACGTTAGCAAAGCCTAGTTTTAGATATAACTCTTCTACTACGTTTTGTCTTTGAAAGGGATAGATCCACGAGCAGAAATGGTTAGGGTTTATGATCATTGCGAGATCATAATAAAGGAGTTGGCTACCGTTTGCGAGCAGCTGCAAGCTCCATTGGCAACTGTTGGCCGGCTTCATATGACCGCAGCAAATTGCGCCGGTGATATAGTGGCAAGGCGGTCTCCTGGTGCGAAGCGTGCCGTATACTCTTGTTGCCGACGTGGATACTTTTAAAGAAGTAGAGTATAGGTCATATCATTACATAAATGGCGGGCAAGACCGCATTTAAACCAATGGTCGTCTTTTATCCATACATAATATAAAACTGGATTTACATACAGACATTCGTAAGTATATTTGTATGTATGTTCCAAATCTCTTCCTAAACCACTGGACCGATAACTTACTGTCTGTAGAGAATCTCTGTGCTTGTAATAACCACCTACCTATCAAAGGGGTGGTGGTGGGGGTGAAAAAGTTGAGTAGCCCACGATGCGAGAATACCCCGAATTTATTCACCAATTGTTTGAGAATGAGAGCACTTAACGACTTGCAACAAACTTTACACATAATTTCAAACCTACATTACTCGAAGTTATGAAAGGGAAAAAGTTTATAGCTTACTACATTTTTGCTTTTCATGTAGTAAAGCTGCCGAATGAGGTATGGGGTTTTAATTTATTAATTCTTTACTAATTACTGTACTCGTGACCCATTTTGCAGATAGTATTCACATATACCACTGAATGTATCTGCAAAATTATATCACTGTACGACATAGAGAGCCGGCCGCGGTGGCCGGACGGTTCTAGGCGCTTCAGTCCGGAACCGCGTGACTGCTACGGTCGCAGGTTCGAATCCTGCCTCGGGCGTGGATGTGTGTGATGTGCTTAAGTTAGTTAGGTTTAAGTAGTTCTAAGTTCTAGGTGACTGATGACCTCAGATGTTAAGTCCCATAGCGCTCAGAGCCATTTATTGAACGACATAGAGATTAGACGCCATAAACATGAGCTGCGTGAAAACGGAAGTGCAGGGTGAAATTCGCTAGAGATATTGGTGAAATATGTGAACAAATGTGTGTTTATTATGTTAAGTACATGTGAAATATGTGTAACATGTGCGTACACGGGCAGAAACAAGAATAAAGAGCTCCGTTTAAGCCCCCGGTTTGATTTCAACCAATCATGGTATACAGACTACCGGACTTACTACCGAGAAATATATACTGTGAGGGTGGGAACAGAAACCCCTATTGGGAGTATGGGTGATAACGTGGAGAGACAAGAAGGTAGCAGGTGATGGATATACCGCGTGATCAAAAAGTCAGTATAAATTTGAAAACAGAATAAATCACGGAATAATGTAGATAGAGAGGTACAAATTGATACACATGCTTGGAATGACATGGGGTTTTATTAGAACAAAAAAAAATACAAAAGTTCAAAAAATGTCCGACAGATGGCGCTTCATCTGATCAGAATAGCAATAATTAGCATAACAAAGTAAGACAAAGCAAAGATTATGTTCTTTGCAGGAAATGCTCAATATGTCCACCATCATTCCTCAACAATAGCTGTAGTCGAGGAATAATGTTGTGAACAGCACTGTGAAGTATGTCCAGGGTTTTGGTGAGGCATTGGCGTCGGATGTAGTCTTTCAGCATACCTAGAGATGTCGGTCGATCACGATACACTTGCAACTTCAGGTAACCCCAAAGCCAATAATCGCACGGACTGAGGTCTGGGGACCTGGGAGGCAAAGCACACGGTCATCACCAAACAACGTGCGCAAGAGATCTTTCATGCGTCTAGCAATATGGGGTGGAGCGCCATCCTGCGTAAGCACCATGTCATTCCAAGCATGTGTGTCAATTTTTACCTCTCTATCTACATTATTCCGTGGTTTATTAAGTTTTCAAATTTATACTGACTTTTTGATCACCCAGTAGATAGGGAGGTGGAAACGAAGAACAGAGAGCGAGAGAGGGAGAAATGGACAGAAAGAGAAGAAGAGATGTACAGAGAGAGGAAGGAGGAGGAGATTATGAAAGAGGGGAAGGGGGAAATGGGCAGGATTAGCAAGAGGAGGAGATGACAGAGAGAGGGGAGAGAAAGACGTATACAGAGAAAGGATACAGGAGGAGATAGACAGAGAACGGAAGAGGAAAGGAGGAGATGAACAGCGAGAGGAGGAGACGGAAGGGGAGGAGGAAATGGACAGAGGTGGAAGGAGCAGATAGACGGAAGGGAAAGAAGCAGATGGAGAGACATGAGAGGTGATGGATAGAGAGGAGGATGGAGCAGATGGACAGAGAGAGTGGGATGGAGGAGGTGAAATAAGAGAAGACTGGAATAAATACATATCCGGGAAATGCCGGGTACTCAGCTAGTTCAGATATAAAATGTAAATTGTTGGTATACGTTTCATGCACATACAGCCCTGAGTTTCCTTGTTGAGACACTGAGGACGACGCACAGTATTACGGCCGGCTCTCCACACCCTTCTTTCACGAGTGCAGCAGCTATTTGGTTTCCCTGCATTTCCACACAACTAGGCACCCAGCAGGATGCCACGACCTTTCTTGCTACTGTTTCTTGTTAGGGACATAACCTTAACAATTTGCAAGCGTTCTTCCGTGATATTACGAAAACTTCGTCCCTAGTTGTTGTGTACATAGTTCCGCGTAGTCAGCGCGTACACAATCCCACTAGAGCGCGCCCCGCTAAGCACAACAGCGCAGGAGCAACGCTCGTCCGTCTCCCCACTACGAGATGGCGCTGTCATAGAGACGGACCAAATTCTGCTTCCGCCGATCCGCGTATTAATATGTAACGCAGCCAATGAGATTGCTGCTAACGTAGAACCTTTTCTCCTCGCAGATCACACTCGCGCAGTGATACCTGAACGCTCGAGGTATTATAACGAGTGTACAGATCTCCGATTAGTGAGTCTGCATTAGTCTGCACTAGTCTGCATTTGTCTGTACCAGTCTATAGTCAAGTTTCAGTCTGCGCCTAATAAGATTACCATATTTCTGTACATAGCCATGAAGATAAATTATTAGACACTTTGTCAAGTACCAGAGATATGTGAGATTAAGATTAACGTACCAAGACCAAAGGAATTTCAGATTGTCAATTGTAAACAGCATCCAGAATCAAGTTACGTAATATCTATGCTTTTTATTATTTTAATAAATGTGTGTGGAAATTAATCAAGTTCTGTTTAAAGTTGGTGACCGTCAATCTGCTACTCTAAGCGTGCAAGTGGCATTTCTATCGTCTGACCTAACGGCAGAAGATAAACACGCCACGATAAAACCACGAGACATATTACTGACACTCGCCTACTTCGTTAGAGCGACAAGTCCAATAATCTGATGGTGTGTGTACCGAAGGTCTTACAGTACGCACACCACACTAGTATAGCACAGATTTTATACCAATTGAACACTGACGTAAGAAATAAATATTGTCACAAGACTGCAATAGAGCATCACTGTCTTTGTAAGATAACTTGTGTCCAGCGCCAGGTGTAGGTGCATATACGCCAAGGAATCGTTTAATCATTGCAACCGACACTTTAACAGGGCACGGTAGTAAGGATCGAACCCGAGCCTTAGGCTGAGCAGTCTCGTGCGTTGTCATCTGTACTATGAGAACAACTAACACTAATTTTATCTCGCAGGCCGCTTAAATCTGCGCACCCAACAGCCTCGTTGGCTAACTTCAATGCTAATTAACTCGGAAGTAGCGCAAAGTATCGATTTTTTTGCTGAACAATTATTGCTCAGCACAGCCTACCCTACAACACACTTACAAGCTTTCCAAACTATTTCTGAGCCGCGCGGGATTAGCCGAGCTGTCTAAGGCGCTACAGTTATGGACTGTGCGGTTGGTTCGAGTCCTCCATCGGGCATGGGTGTGTGTGTTTCTCCTTAGGATAATTTAGGTTAAATAGTGTGTAAGCTTAGGGACTGCTGACCTTAACAGTTAAGCCTCGTAAGATTTCACACACATTTGAACATTTTTGAACTATTTCTGACCACCCAGTATAGTTTATAAATATTTATTACAGTTGGCTGAGCTACGAATACGATAAACTGAAGTCCCTTGCCGCAGTTTTCTGTCTGTCTGTGAAGGCCGTTCTCAGAAACTACTCCAAGGATATTCATATAGTTTTTACTAATAGACTGACTGATCCACGAGTAATGTTTGTGCATAAAATTTATTACAGCTACGCCGAACAACTCGTCCGGCAGTGCGAAGCAGAGGCGCAATGCTAGTGATATACTGAATCTGACAGAGAAGGTAACAAAGTGAGAGTTCAACGTCCCTTCACTTCGATATAAGTAATGGCAGAACAGTAGATCATTGGGGAAATAATGTCGCTGAAATTAATTTGCCTGATTATGGGGCCGGCCGGGGTGACCGAGCGGTTCTAGGCGCTATAGTCTGGAGCCGACCGACGGCTACGGTCGCAGGTTCGAAACCTGCCTCGGGCATGGGGTGTGTGATGTCCTTAGGTTAGTTAGGTTTAAGTAGTTCTACGTTCTAGGGGACTGATGACCTCAGAAGTTAAGTCCCATAGTGCTCAGAGCCATTTGAACCTGATTATGGGCAATTCGGGCGTTTGTCCGAAACGGTAAGCCATCGGAAACCAAATCAGTGTAGCTAGACAGGAATTTAAAGGTACAATATTCGCAGTATATAATTATAAGAATGGGTGTTACAGTTTCGTATGTTGGACTCAGTTTATTTACCATTTTTCTTTTTGTATATTTGTTAACTTTTACTTCTAGCCATATTGTTCACGCCATTATTTAACCCTTTATTTGAAACTGCTCTAAAAGTTGAAGAAGAAACTGTTGAGTATTTTTTCAATATATGTGGCGTTCTTAACGCGATGAAGTAATTAAATGTTGCGACGAACTTCGAGGGGTTGTTGAGGGTGTCTTGAGGAACACATCAAGGATACGAACTCACGCCCGGAAAAATTATCCGACGACGCTACAGAGTGTGGAAGTTACAGGCGGAGGCAGTTGCCACTAGGCCACCCCATCGGCAGCAAACGTGACGTACTGACGGTCCGTAGATGGAACGTCTCGCAATGTTCGGTATTCAGTGATCTTGGATGATTGCCACGATCGCCAATGGAGAAGATGAAGCTGTCTCCTGCGTAGATAGGCCTTGTCTGCTATGAATGCGATGCTTTGTTGTCTTTGGTGGATGAGGTATCGGAAACGGATTTCCATGTGCAATCTATTTTTCACCTGTGTCCCGAAAAAACACTGGAGAGTTTAGCGGGTTCTGGGAGAACGTATCAAGCCCTATGGGCAGGGTCCGCCGCCAGCTCGGGATTTTCACGATCTAATACGCCAATTGGACAGAATTTGGCGCGATATCCCTCAGGAGGACATCCAACTACTCCCTATCAGTCGATGCTAAGACAAGTAACTGCCTGTATAATGGCCGGAGATGGACCAACGCGCTATTGACTTGCTCAATTTGACAAGCTCTTTCTCTTGAATAAACCATACATCTTTATAAAACTGTAACTTTTTTTGTCTCTACGTGTACACCATATCCACCGATTTACCGATCTCCGTCCCATTCGGATGATTCCTTCGTACTGCTTCGTTTCTTTTTTTCTTTGTTTGGAATACATTTTCTTGCTCTTAAGTTGGGTTGGGTTGTTTGGGGAAGGAGACCAGACAGCGAGGTCATCGGTCTCATCGGATTAGGGAAGGAAGTCGGCCGTGCCCTTTCAAAGGAACCATCCCGTCATTTGCCTGGAGCGATTTAGGGAAATCACGGAAAATCTAAATCAGGACGGCCGGACGCGGGATTGAACCGTCGTCCTCCAGAATGCGAGTCCAGTGTCTAACCACTGTGCCACCTCGCTCGGTGTTGCTCTTAAGTACCTAATATATTACTTTTAGTTTTATGTACATCATTGTAACCGTACATGTACTAGTAAATGTTTTATAAAAGTGAACTGACGAAGTCTGCTTAAAAGTCTTCCTGTATTCACAATCAAACTAAATGAAAAAAAATATTATTTAAAAAAAAATCCTTTTCGTCCTGTAGTACACGGTTCTTCCGCATACCGTGATATATGTGCCATCTAGTGACAAAATACCGTGCTAAATGTTAGACACAGCCAAATTTTCGCAGACAATGGATGACAGAGCAACAACGTCAGTGCTCGTACAATAGTGGTTGGAAATCAGTGATCAGTGTTGCTTGAAAGGAAGGTAGTCATTAAAGAAGTTAAGTGAAATAAACCTAGGCCTACTTCAGTTTTTGTGCAAAGGTTCTAAAAAGCCAATGAAATGAAGAGACACGTGTATCCTCAAAGAAAGCACAGTTTCCTCGAAATAAGCTCGATTGAGAAAGAGTGAAAACATAGCACAGTGTCTTAGCTGAAGAAAGCTGATCCGAGGGGTACAATGACTGGATAATGCTCGGCTAGCGGTGGCTCAGAACGCAGCTTAAGGCGCGAGGCGAGCGGAGAAAGGAGTGAGTTGGGCCGCAGGTGCATGACGCCGAAACCCGACACCCGACACGCCGCCGCCCTCTGTTTATTCAATGCCCTCCCAGCCGCTGCATCTCAACTTAATTTGAAATCTGATCCCTTGTAACGAAATTCGTGCCACAGCCAACGATTACATGATATGCCGCTGCCCCATCGGTATACCGGTAGCCCGCCCACCGCAGCAGCGCGGAATAAATCTGCCCATGGTCTAATTACAGCCCACTAGCAATTACCGACCGCGCAAAAGTCGCACCGCTTCTTGCCTTGCGAGGCTACTCGACCAGATAGCACAGTTACGTTTCCGCGAAAACCATGCTTCTGCCGCACTATAGTGGAGAAGAGGTGGAGGATCTGTGTTCTTTGGGAGAGTGAAAGAATTAGCTGAGAGGAGATACAGGAGTGTGACGATAGAAATAGCCTATCTATTAGTTCCTCTACCAAATGGAACCTACAGAATGACGTACTGTTCCAGACTGCCTCAGAAATATCATACTGGAGACTACGTGCAGCTGTTTATGAAGACGTTAAATGGTACCCGGATTAATCAAGGTTGACCATGGATACGTAGGTGACCCGTAAGGGCCACACGACAGTCGCAACACTGGCAAGAGCTCAAATTCGACGTGTAACTGAAATATGTTGTGCAACAAATATCTGCAAACTAATGTTTTGCACTGTGAAAGGAGGAAAAGAATGCGTTAGTATTGGAGATCAGGATTCACTTATCGAAAAAAAAATCAGTTTTGTAAAAAGCTTCAAAACGAATATCTTCTGATAATTAGAAAGGCACTGTTGTGTTGAAGGAAATGGTGTATATATACACACTAACCATAAGAAGCGCCAGCTCCTATCCGTGATTTCCTATAAGAAAAGTCACAGTCCGTCTTAACTGTCGGAAGGTCATGGAGTAAAACAGAAATAATATCTGGCGTTCTCCAAGAAAGTGTTATAGGCCCTTTGTTGATCCTGATCTACATAAACGATTTAAAAGAGAATCTGAGCAGTCCTCTTACATTGTTTGTAGATGATGCTGACATTTACTGTCTTGTAAAGTCATCAGATAATCAAAAGCAATAACAAAATGATACAGACAAGATGTCTCTATGGTGCCAAAAGTGGCTGTTGACTCTAAATAATGAAAAGTGTGCAGTCATATACGTGAGTACTAAAGTGAATCCGCTAAATACCTATTACATAATAAATCACAAATCTAATGGCTGTAGACTCAACTAAATACTTAGGGATTAGAATTACACGAACTTAAATTGGAACGGTCACATGGATAATCTTGTGGGGAGAGCACACTAAGAACGCGATTTATTGGCAGAGCACTTAAAAAATGTAGCAGGTTTCCTAAAGAGACTGCTTATTCTACGCTTGCCCACTCTCTCGTGGAGTATTGACGGAGGACATCGAAGAAGTTCAGAGGTCATCTCGTTTATAACTATGACGAAATAACGAAGAGAGTACCATGGATATGATACACGAATTGGGGTGGCAATCATTGAAACAAAGCGGTTTTTCGCGTGTGGCAGGACCTACTCATGAAATTTAAATCACCAGCTTCCTCCTCCGAGTGTGAAAATATTTTGTTGGCGCCCACCTACGTAGGCAGAAATAATATTCATAATAAAATTGGAGAAATCAGAGCTCGCAAGGAAAGATTCAAGCGTTCGTTTTCCCCACGATCGGTTCGAGAGTGGAACGGTAACAAAGTAGTTTAAACGTGGTTCAAGGAACCCTCTGACGGGCACTTGATCGTGATTTGCCGAGTAATCATGTAGATGGGGATGTAGATGGAAGACGAGGGCGTGTTACCCAACCTATGACTGGGCGGTTGGTTCATTTGGGGGATGGAACCGAACAGCGAGATCATCGGTCCCACCGGATTTGGGACGGATGGGGAAGGTAGTCGGCCGTGCCCTTTCAAAGAAATTATCCCAGCATTTACCTGAAGTGATTTAGGGAAATAACAGTAAAACCTAAATCAGGATGGCCGGACTCGGGTTTGAACAGTTGTCGCGAGTCCAATGTGCTAACCACTACGCCAGCTCTCTCGGTAACCTACAGGCGGTAGCAGTTGTGTGTGTAGCGGTAGACTGCTCACCGACAGTTCATCTTCCGATCACGTATATTACGAAGGTAATTGACGATTCGCGAACGGTGAACTTTATGATCTATGTAGACGATCTCCCCTATCTTCAAAGTGCGTGAACTCTCGGTGCGATACTTACACAAAGTCCGTTGTGTTAGGCACTAACTACACGACCGAGAAGCAACATGTTGACAGTGAAAACTGCGTGTTAAACGGGCGTTTCCAGTCCTTAAATAATTTAAATCAGTTTTATATAACAGCCACGGTCTGCAACCACGTCTATATATGACGAAATTGCTTAAACAATTTGCTTTCAGTAACTCCCGAACTCGTCTTTGCTGATGGTTTGCGGACATGTTTTGTAACCAGTATCGATATATACCGTGTAGGTTGTTTGAGATGTGAGTCTCTAAAATGTTGCGGATGAAGCATGGTTACCTTTGACTTTTCCGGGAGCTTCCAGCCAATTAGTGCGCCGGCAACTGAAACTGCGTGTTTACCGTCTATGTCCGTGACCGAGACAACGCGTTATACGTGCATCGCATAGTGCTTCGTGGTCTTCCACAGGGTGCGATGTTGATTGCCTTACTTTACATACTTTACGCCCTTTATGTCGCCGACCTTGAGACTGTATTTAGCCCCAGCGTCAAAGTTCTTCAGGAAGCGAACGTTTGTAACACTCATTCACCGTGCTTTTGGGTGACAAGATTGTAGCTTCCCGACGCATGTATCAGGCTGTCCAAATGGGAGTAAGGAAATGGACTCATTTTGCCGCACGAAAAATCTGCTGTGGGGATATTCACGAGAAAACGACGCAGTTAATTCTCATCTAAGCTTCAGTTTTACCCATACAAACTTCCTGTTGAGCCACATGCTGAGCTACTTGGCGTCTACTTTGACTGCAAACGAACGTGGACACGTCATGTTGCGTACCTCATAAACAAGGTGGAACACACTGCTAATATATTGCGCATGCCTGTTAGAGTTTGGTGGGGAGCGAAACAGACAGTCCTATTAACCCTGTATAAGGTCTTGATCTGCTCTGTCTTCAATTATGGCAGCATCGTCTATGGCAACGCAACGAAATCGTCTTTGCGTAAACTCGATGTCCTCCCTTATAAGATGCTTAGTCTTGTTCTTGGAGCTATCAAATCAACGCGCACCAACGCACTGTTAATGGAAGCGTGTGCAACGCCGCTGACCATACTTCGGCAGATGCTGTCCGATAATTTTCTCTTTGGTCGGTCTTTCATATTTGCTTGTGTTTCCACTAAGGCGGCTGTTCAGTTCTGGGGCCTCACGCACGTATCTTACAGACGAAGGACGAACCGAAACCCCTTACTGATTCGAAACTAGGAAAAATAGCGACATATTTTACCGTTAATATTAAAAAGACTCGAAAGCCTTGATTCCACTCTCCGTTTCGTATTTTCTTCACCTCAGCCTCGGTGTCGTACTTGCCATCCGATTTCAGAACGGGTACGAACATTAATCATGACCTGGATCGCTTGTTTACGTGACATTGACCAGAGCATGCTTGCTCCAACAGTGAGGCGGGCGTCGGATATGCCTTTTTCAGCTCCTCGAGCAACACACAGCAAATGCTCGTACTGCCACCTCAATCGGCTAGTAACTCCACCGTGAAGATAGACATCACGGAAGTTATTTATTATTGCAGGCAGACTTTCCGACTCGTACTCATCCTCAGGAACTCCCAACCAGTCCGGTTCGAAAACTGTTAGTGTCTTTCCCTTGCATTAAGAAATTATTTTCGTAAACGATACCGTTCTCCTGGTTTCAATTATAAGTTTCTGTGGATGTCATTCACCTCTGGAACCGGCCCAGTTCGAACCCTGTCGTAATTCTGTTTTTTAATTTATATAACGATCTTATTTTTGTACTTCGCACAACTATCATTGTTGTATTGTGAGAACTGCACTAACGTTAACTTGGAACTGTTGTAACGACTGCTGGCTGTATGGTTTTCGTCTTTTAGTGATTTATTTTATATTAAGAACTAATGTTTCTACATCGCACTCTTTTTATTGTTCTACTGTGGAAATTGCAATTACGATAATACGGCACTTTTGTAACTACTGTTGACCGTATAGTCTTTGTCGCCTAAAGCAAAACATAAATAATTAAAAAAAAACGCATGTTCACGGACAACTCTGAAACACAGTTGTTCTGCTTGCTACGGACGATTGGAGGTTAGATGGGGCGCACCATATTTGCAGTTACTGGTGAGAGCGTTTCATTTATTAGAAGTGGTTGCTCATAGGCAAGGTTTTGCAGTTAGTGTTTGTATCAAACAATTATTCTCGATAATTTCGCGTGTTCGACTTGCTGTTAACTGCGGAGGTAAGCTGATATTCAAGAGTTTGCTGTTACAATATTTCGGCAGCTTCGTGCTTTCAGTAAGCTTGAAGCTGGCCACAGGATCACGTTCTGGTCCTTCAGTCCGAAGCTTTATGCATTCAGTTTCATCCCTCCCATCACTTTAGGTTATTCTGAGTTTTCCTTCAGTTGTGAATACGTATTTGTGTATTTCTGACTGCTAAATATTCCGATTTATGTTGCGTAACTTGAACGCTAGGTGTCTTGTGTCCTCTGTTTGCTTCATTTGAAATCAGTATACAATTTATTTACATTTGCTGTCTCACGTTTGTACTCTCCTGCGTCAGTTGTCGAACAGTAACGTACCCACAGAGTCAACAGCGTGTCGAGAAAACTAGATTTCAGGAATTACCTCTCACCACGGACAACGCAGAGGCCGACGGTCTTCGCTTAACGACCGAGAGCAGCGGCGTTTGCGTAGAGTTGTCAGTGCTAACAGACAAACACCACTGCGTGAAATAGCCACAGAAATCAATGTGACACGTACGATGAGTGTATCCGTTAGGACAGTGCGGCGAAATTTGACGTTAATGGGCTATGACAGCAGAGACCGGCGCGAGTGGCTTTGCTAAAAGCGCTAAATCACCCGCAACACCTCTCCTGGGCTCTTGATCATATCGGTTGGATCCTAAACGACTGGAGAACCGTGGCCTAGTCAAATGAGTCCGGATTATAGTTGGTGGGGTGGCTGTAAGGTACGCTATTGTCGGTGCTACCCTGGTGGCGTTTTAGAAAGGAACTGTAGTAAGTAATTGGCAGAAAGTAACGTATCGTCTGTATATTGCCTGTACCACTGTGGTAAGTGATTGGTGGGTAATTCTCGTTGGTGACTGAAAGGCATAGAAAATCGGCAGCTTGTATGTAGGGGATGGTAAGTGGCGCCGCCGGCCGGCGATTTTGTAGACATCCTTCCTGTTCATGTTGTTAGAGCGTTTAATTATTTCAATACCCTCTTATTTTCCGTTGCTGTATCCACGGTTGCGATTAAGCACGCGAGGTTCTTGAAAATCGATAGGATGGTCACATTACTGGTAGTTTTCGGAGCATGAAAATTATGTACGACTGGGACAGAACGACAAGTCACCTGCAGCGGAACAGCACCAGGAACGTGCCCGTCTTACATCTACATCATACTCCGCAAGCCACCTAATGGTATGTGGCAGAGGGTACTTTCGGTACCACTATCTGATCTCTCCAACCCTGTTCCACTCGCGAATAGTGCGTGGGAAGAATGGCTGTCGGTAAGCCTTATCAACATTCAAGAACCTCTTGTGCTTGCTCGGCAGTCGTGGATGCAGCAAAGAAAAGTAACAGAGGCTACTGAAATAATTAAACGACCTAGAAATATGAAGAGGGAGGATGGCTACAAGTTACTTGCAGCGTGGCTGCCGACGATTCCAGTCCTACAAATCGCGCGTGTTCGCGACGCCACTTGACCTATGTTTGACAGTGTAGACGGCGGCCGCGAGAGAACAGCTGTGAGGCCTTAGCGCCTCGCTGTAGGAAAACACCATCCAATGGATACAGGCTGCCGATTTGTTATTGCCTTCCAGTCACCAACGGAACATGCTCACCAGTCACTTACCACAGTGGCACAGGCAACAGACAGCCAATACGCTACCTTCTACCAGTCACCTAATACAGTTGTCTTGCAACCAGCCACCAGGGTAGCACAGGCAATAGTGTACCTTAAAGCCTCCCCTCCGTAACAACCTCTTCTAGTTGTCCAGTGACATATCAGGTATGTGACGTCGGTAGCTACCAGATAACCGAAAATGGTAGTATACAGGGTGTTACAAAAAGGTACGGCCAAACTTTCAGGAAACATTCCTCACACACAAAGAATGAAAATATGTTATGTGGACATGTGTCCGGAAACGCTTGCTTTCCATGTTAGAGCTCATTTTATTACTTCTATTCAAATCACGTTAATCATGGAATGGAAACACACAGCAACAGAACGTACCAGCGTGACTTCAAACACTTTGTTACAGGAAATGTTCCAAATGTCCTCCGTTAGCGAGGATACATGCATCCACCCTCCGTCGCATGGAATCCCTGATGCGCTGATGCAGCCCTGGAGAATGGCGTATTGTATCACAGCTGTCCACAATACGAGCACGAAGAGTCTCCACATTTGGTACCGGGGTTGCGTAGACAAGAGCTTTCAAATGCCCCCATAAATGAAAGTCAAGAGGGTTGAGATCAGGAGAGCGTGGAGGCCATGGAATTGGTCCACCTCTACCAATCCATCAGTCACCGAATCTGTTATTGAGAAGCGTACGAACACTTCGACGGAAATGTGCAGGAGCTCCATCGTGCATGAACCACATGTTGTGTCGTACTTGTAAAGGCACATGTTCTAGCAGCACAGGTAGAGTATCCCGTATGAAATCATGACAACTTGCTCCATTGAGCGTAGGTTGAAGAACATGGGGCCCAATCAAGACATCACCAATAATGCCTGCCCAAACGTTCACAGAAAATCTGTGTTGATGACGTGATTGCACAATTGCGTGCGGATTCTCGTCAGCCCACACATGTTGATTGTGAAAACTTACAATTTGATCACGTTGGAATGAAACCTCATCCGTAAAGAGAACATTTGCACTGAAATGAGGATTGACACATTTTTGGATGAACCATTCGCAGAAGTGTACCCGTGGAGGCCAATCAGCTGCTGATAGCACCTGCACACGCTGTACATGGTACGGAAACAACTGGTTCTCCCGTAGCACTCTCCATACAGTGACGTGGTCAACGTTACCTTGTACAGCAGCAACTTCTCTGACGCTGTCATTAGGGTTATCGTCAACTGCACGAAGAATTGCCTCGTCCATTGCAGGTGTCCTCGTCGTCCTGGGTCTTCCCCAGTCGCGAGTCATAGGCTGGAATGTTCCGTGCTCCCTAAGACGCCGATCAATTGCTTCGAACGTCTTCCTGTCGGGACACCTTCGTTCTGGAAATCTGTCTCGATACAAACGTACCGCGCCACGGCTATTGCCCCGTGCTAATCCATACATCAAATGGGCATCTGCCAACTCCGCATTTGTAAACATTGCAATGACTGCAAAACCACGTTCGTGATGAACACTAACCTGTTGATGCTACGTACTGATGTGCTTGATGCTAGTACTGTAGAGCAATGAGTCGCATGTCAACACAAGCAACGAAGTCATCATTACCTTCCTTCAATTGGGCCAACTGGCGGTGAATCGAGGAAGTACAGTACATACTGACGAAACTAAAATGACCTCTAACATGGAAATTAAGCGTTTCCGGACACATGTCCACATAACATCTTTTCTTTATTTGTGTGTGAGGAATGTTTTCTGAAAGTCTGGCAGTACCTTTTTCTAACACCCCATATAAAGGAAGACATTCACTGGTGTACACTAGTGAACCACCCTGAAGAGGACCGGAACAAGTCGGTCGGCAATTTAGATGTTTCTGTAGTTACAATGAGGCGGACCAATACTCAAAATTATTTTATCCAGAATTAACCAATTAGTATCTAAACCTAGATAATCAGAAGAAATGTCGCTAGAATGGGGCAACAGGTACGTATGAATAAACAGGCGAGACAGTTAATTCTCGACGCATGGTCCACTCACATTAATGTGACGACCACCCATGTTCGATGTCAACATGCAATAACCACTCACGATGGCAGATGGCATCACTAGCAGCGATTTACATGACGTCCATATGGCCATTATCGTCAGCTTTTGGACAAGTTAGTAAACTGTTCACTTCCCGCCGTCGTTAAAGTACATCAAACATGGCAAAACGGTGCTATCCACAACCGGCACTGAGACAACTGTGCTGCACCACAGACCATCGATGACAGGGATGAAATACGGCTGCAGAGAGGTGCACAGGCGAACAGACGTGCAACTGTTGAGCAACTGATCACCCAGATGAACAAAGGGGCTATCAGCAGCGTCTCCTCAACGACTGTTCTGCGTATCGGCCTTTGCTCCAGGTAAGTGGTTCATACACCAAGCTGACTGCCGCTCATCGACCAAGATGGCTGGAATTTGTACTCCAATACAGCAAATGGACATCCACTGAGAGGCTACAGCTGCCCTTTTCAGATCAATCAGGTTTTATGCTCCATCAGACTAATGGCTGTCGGCGCGTACGGCACTGCAACAATCGTTAGAAGGGTCCAGGCAGCATGAGGGGCACAGTGGATCAACACAAGTATGCACCTATCCTTGGTGGTCATGTCCACCGCTACATACATTTTGTTCTTCCTCGGAGGGTGGCATCTACTAGCACTACAATGAAACGTGCCATACAGCTCGCAGTATATTTGTGTGATTGGAAGAGCACCAAGATGAGTTTACTGTACTCCCCTGCCCTCCCAGTTTCCCGGACTTAAGCACAATCGAGGTTCTGTGAGACCACCTCGACCGGGCTGTTCGGGGAATGGATCCTGAAGAAGCCTAGCGCAGCTGGCCACGGCACTAGAGTCGGTATGGCTCCCAGTCCCTGTTGCTGCCTTCCAGAACCAGACTGACTCTTCTGCACGTCTCGCAGCGGCCCACGCCGCAGAATGTGGTTGTTAGTGCTTTTGAAAGATTGTCACATTAATGTGCCTGGACCGTGTAGAGGGACGAGACAAACTATATAATCTAAAGTAACCGGACACCACGAAAAACATACGTTTTTCATATTAGGTGATTTGTGCTGCCACCTACTGCCAGGTACTCCATATCAGAGACCTCAGTCGTGACATCGTGAGAGAACAGAATGGGGCGCTCCGTGGATCTCACAGACTTCAAATGTGATTGGGTTTCACTTGGGTCATACGTCTATACGCCACACTCCTAAACATCCCTAGGTCCACCGTTTCCGATGTGATAGTGAAGTGGAAACGTGAAGGGACACGTACAGCACAAAAGAGTACAGGCCGACCTCGTCTGTCGACTGACAGAGACCGCCGACAGTTGAAGAGGGTCGTAATGTGTAATAGGCAGACATATATCCAGACCATAACATAGGAATTACGAACTGCATTAGGTTGCACTGCAAATACTCTGACAGTTAGGTGGGAGGTGAGAAAACTTGGATTTCATGGTCGAGCAGCTACTCATAAGTCACACATCACGCCGGTAAATGCCAAACGACGTCTCGTTTGGTGTAAGGAGCGTAAACATTGGACGACTGAACAGTGGTAAAACGTTGAGTGGAGTGAGAATCACGGAATACACTGTGGCGATCCAGTGGCACGGTGTGTGTATGGCGAAAGCCTGGTGAACGTCATCAGCCAGTGTATGTAGTGCTAACAGTAAAACCCGAAGGCGGTGGTGTTATGGTGTGATCGTGTTTTTCATGGAGGGGGCTTGCACCCCTTGTTTTGCGTGGCACTACCACAGCACAGACCTACGCTGATGTTTTAAGCACCTTCTTGCTTCTCGCAGTTGAAGAGCAATTCGGGGATGGCGATTGCATCTTTCAACATAATGCACGGCCTGTGGCGCAGTGCTTATACGACAATAACATCCCTGTAATGGAATGGCCTGCACCTGAATCCTATAGAACACTTTTGGGATGTTTTGGAACGCCGACTCTGTTCCCCAAGAAACCTTCCAGCACCTGTTTGAACGTATGCCTGCGAGAGTGGAAGCTGTCATCAAGGCTAAGAGTGGGCCAGCACCACACTGAATTCCAGCATTACCGATGGAGGGCGCCACGAACTTTTAAGTCATTTTCAGCCAGGTGTCCGGATACTGTTGATCACATAGTGTAAGATAATGTCAGGCAGAACAGAGTAGTGTCTTGGGAGCATCAAATAGTAATTTATGCCATTCTGGGCCATATAATAAAATATCCGATCCTTCGCGTGTCACATTGCAAGATGGGTTCCACCAACCGTATGAGTAGAGATAAGAAAATTCACAAGACGTTGTGGGTGTAGAGAACGTGTATACATAGAGAACTGTTGGATTTAGAACACGGAGACGTGTTACAAGAAGAATGATCTGTAGTTAAGTAGCATTACGGAGCGTCGTACAGGGTTTAAAGTACGATGTGTGTTGGGGAAGTCCGCCTCCGTAGCTGAGGGGTCGGTGCGGCTGACTGCCACGTGAGGAAACCAGGTTCAATTCCCGGTAGTGTCAGGGATTTTTACTTGGTGGGAGGGCTGGAACGGGGTGCACTCAGACTGATGAGGCCATCGGAGGAGTTATTCGACTGTTAATATCGGTTCCAAAGTGAAAAAACCCGTCAACGACCGTGAGAGCGGTATGCTGGCTACATGCCCCTCTGTACAGCATCCAATTACATCTTTGGCAGAGGTTGACACGGCGGTCGATCGGAGCTGATTAGCCCGTCTAGGACCAGAATTTGGAACATTACCTTACCTTTCTTTGTGTGTTGAGAGAAGAATCGCAAGTCAAGAGTATGTTTAAGATTCGTACAGAGGTTCATCTCGGTGGTTGTAGGGTCGTTCACAGAAGGATGCTGTAGTGCCAATAGATGGTGTGCTAAACAGTTCTGGTAAGGATGATGTGCATGGTAATAATGGTAACATACGAAAGATGGATCCCCATATGTTTGCACAAATGTGCGCATTTTAAAGAGCCATTATTTTGCGACGAAGAACTATGCGCGTAACTATGTCTCCGATGACGACCGGTGTGGCCTGTTGGGGTGGTAACGCTCCAGGCAATAAGAAGCTGGAGCTATACTACGTGCACCCTACAAGTAAATGGAACGTGCTAAGGAAAGGTTTATTGAGTTCATTATTTGAAGTATAGTACATGGGGCTGCGGCCACTAGTGGTCTGATCATTGAAAAGAAGCGGAAATACCTTTTTTATGTCGGTTCACCTGCAAGCTTATTTGAGATTCTAACATGTTGCTGCTATTTATATATTTTTTTCTCTGACTTACGTCTCCTTAAACAGTAAAGCAAGTTTTTCCTTATTGATGTATAATGTTTTGTGGAAAGCTTTTGCGTTCATGAAAAAGTCGTAAAATATTTCAGATTTAATTAGATTAATCAAGTTCTCACCGTGGAACACAAGTAATCATTAAGAACATCTTATTGCACTGCTGGATGTTGTTGAAGCGACAGAAAGCATCCGGAGCCTGCAACTGTTTTCTGAGCAGTATGAGCGAATAACCTGTGTTTTCCAAACTGAAAAGCACAGTGCCGAAAAGAAAAACAGAACACACTTTCAGAGGTTTCCAACTCATTCAAGATTTATTGTTGCAACGGTGCATATGGAGTACATGAAACGATTACATTTACAGAAAAAGACCACAAGCGGTTCTGAGGCACCAGGTATCGACCGATGCTGAAACACCCATACTAGTATGTGGTGTAGCCTCCACGGGCTACAATGCAGGCGCTGACTCCGGCAGCCAGTCGATTGTACAGATGGTGAATACTGTCCTGGGATAATGTAACGGATTGCGCGACCCTCCCGCTGGAGGTTCGAGTTCTCCCTCGCGCGGGCGGGCGTGTGTGTGTGTGTGTGTGTGTGTGTGTGTGTGTGTGTGTGTGTGTGTGTGTGTGTGTGTGTGTTGTTCTTAGCATAAGTTAGTTTAAGTAGTGTGTAAGTCTAGGGACCGATGACCTCAGCAGTTTGGTTCCTTAGGAATTCACACACACATTTTATTCTCCTGAGATACGTTATGCCTCGTCTGTTCAACTTGTTCACGTAGTTCTCTAAGGGTTGTTGGTTGACAAGTCGCACGATTCACTTCTCATCCACCGTATTCCACTTGTGCTCAATTGGCGACACGTCTGGAGGTCGTGCTGGCCAGGGAAGTTGCAGCACGTCACGCAGAGCACGATGAGTTGCACGGGCAGTGTGTGGACGAGCATTATCCTGCTGGAGCATCACATCACCTTCCTGTTGCATGAACGGCAAAAGAACGAGTCTAATAACATTCTGCACATACAGAGCGTTGGTTGGTGTTTCTGGAGGGTACGCCAAAGATGAACTAAAGTTGTAGATTATCGCATCCCAGACCATAACGCCCGGGATGAGGCCAATGTGTCTTGGACAAATCCACTCTACGAGATAGTGTTCACAAGATCTATGTCGTACAAGCAAACGACCATTACTTGCCTGCAGGCAGAATCTGCTTTCATCGCTGAAGACCACGGCAGGCAATTCCGCCTTCCAAGCGATCCTCTGACGGCACCAGTCGAGCCGTGCACGTCGATGCTGGAGGAGGAGGAGGAGGAGGAGATTAGTGTTTACCGTCCCGTCGACAACGAGATCATTAGAGACGAAGCACAAGCTGGAATTAGGTAATGATGGAGAAGCAATGCGGCCGTGCCCTTTCGAAGGAACCACCCCCACATTTGGCCTAAGCGATTTAGGGGACTCACGGAAAACTTAAATCAGGATTGCTGTACGCGGGTCTGAACAGTCGTCCTTCAGAATACTAGTCCATTGTGGTAACCACTGTGCTACCCCGGTCAGTAGGTCGAAGCTGTGGCGTGAATGGAGACTGGCAGAGGTGTGCGTGCAAATAGTCCCACTGCCAATAACCAGTTTGCAACTGTTCGTTTTGACGTATCTGGGCTCACAAGTCCTCTTATCCATGCTATAGTAGCTGAACGAGCTGAGAAGCTGAGATTGATGCCCTTATAATACGATGATCCTGGAGGATGTCTGTGCTGCACAGACGTCCAGAACATCTCCTGCGGGTGTGAGAACGTTCATGTGACCACTGATCGTTGCACAACTGATGCAACCCGTCAATATTATGTCACATTTCTTCGAAATAAGCGTCCCGCCACTAGGAAGGTCACAATTTGACCCCTTTCAAACTCGCTCAGTGAGCTGTAGGAAGTATGAGTGCATCTCCGTAGCATGGTGCCTGTTTACTTCATACGTACGCACCATACTGATCCTACTGGCTGTGAGCATGCCCTATAAAACGGCAGACACAGATGGCGCTCTGGTAGCTGTGCCACTACGCTGTCTGTTGGCGAACCACGTTGAAACCATTATCAGTTCGTTAAAAGGTGTACCAGAATGCGGTTAAATTGCAGCATGGGTGATATTACTGTGTTGAGGAAGCTGTTTACTGGAGTTTAAGCCCTGACTGAGATAATCGTTTCTCTTTTTTATCCCCGAAAGTGCGTGAAAATTCAGAGGAATGAAAAAACTGGAGTCAAGTGAGATACAGACTCAGTGGGATTCAGCGCGTGATTGATGAGATTGACAGTAAAATCAAAGCTTTAAGCGTCACTCATGTTAACAGGACTACGAAAGTCTTTATTTATTTCTATGATCATGATATTAGAGCTGCCCTTTTATAGAAAAAATTGCTGGTTTGTGTGATGTGCTTTTCCGTTTCCAAAAAATGTTGATTAAGAAGCAATTTTGGAAGATTAGGTTTTAAATTTTCGCCAGCGTCGCTGTCACTGGAGGTGTAGTTTGGGCAAGGATAAGGGAAGCAGTCGATAGAGTATTTTCCAAATGTTTGTCACTGTACCTTAAGCAATTTCAGGAAACCACGAAAAACCCAAATATGGATTAACGGGTCAGGGATCAACCGAAAAGTGCGATATGCGAGTCCAGTAAATGAACACGGGCCCCACGTCCGTCAGTGAAATTGTTATGTAAGTGGAAGACATTACTGGAAACCTGATAAACAGTAAATATTACCTCGCTAAAAACTGAATTAACAAGGTTATTTATAAAGTTAATATACAATGCAAAGCAAATCATAAATGGATCTAAGACTAAAACGTATGTAGTGAGCAAGATTGTGACGGATGTGAATGACCTGACGTGGGTCAACAGCAGCGTCGGGAAGCTGCGATGAAAATGAGGAGAGCTTCAGTACAAAACTACATGAAATCAAAGACGCCTTGAAGATCAAACGCTGAACGAAGTCAAATTGAACATAAGCAGAGTTACTTTTTAGAAGTCACGGCGCTGCGTAAAATCAGTAAAATTATTAAAATCATCACCCCAGGCGCTCAGTAAACATCCTCGTCTATACTCCGCTAGCCACCTCACCATCGACCCATTCGCGAGTGTTGCGTGGGATGAACGAGTGTTGATAAACATTCATATGAGATCCAATTTTTCTGATTTTCTTCTCATGATCAGTCACCGAAACGTATATTGCAGGAAGTAATAAATTGCCCGACTCTTCTTGAAACGTCCGCTCCCGAAACTTCAACATTGAGTCTCTCCCTGATACACAACGACTCTCTTGTGGTGTTTACAACTGAAGTTTGTTGGTCATCTCTGTAACGCTCCTGAGCTTACTAGACGATCTCATGACGAAAAGCACTGCTCTTCGTTAGATCATCTCTACCTCTACTGTTAATCCAATCTTATAAAGGTACCAGAGATGAATAATACTGAGGAATCGTTCAAATGAGAGTTTAGTCCATCACTCACATGCAGACCGACCTAACTCTGATCATTGAAGACAAAAAAGCACTATTCCACTCTCCAGTCAACCCTTTCATGACATCAGAGCAGCCATCATTCGCGGTTTCTTTGTGTCAGTGGTAGCCTGGCCAGAGTTACGCGTGGTCTTAGTCCTTCGGCAAGCACACCGTTCCTGATGGTCCCTGATAATACAGGACGTGCAACGTGTGCCTGGGTTTCGTCCCTGGGATGATGAGCGGTAGGCCATTGCTCCTCACGCAGTGTGTCGATCTTGAAGTGCGTCTGCACTACGCAGGCATCCAGAACCTAGTCTGCAGGTGTGAAAATGTTCCACACATCACTATTGAAATCAGCGACGCACCGCTGCCACATTTTTCCCAACATGTGCAGCAGTCCGTCGATACGTCTATCCAGCTTCCCGCATATAGATCCACAACATGAACCGCTTCAAATGAAGTCGGTGGGGCATAGTTGTTCCTTAGGATCAATGTTGCTAAAACTGTTCACCTCTAAACTCAGCACAGTTTCCGCCTGCAGAATCAAAACAGAGGGTCCACAGACAAGCCTCCTAGGAGTTACCTACTCGCCGGTGACCGTGAAAACATGAATCACTAACACTACAACCCCTAAGTATGTACATCTTATATCCTAGTACCGCTGAACACAGCCCTTGAGGGAGTTTCATTTTCTTTGCCACCTATGTATCTTTTGATTGTTACTACTGCCAGTGGTTTATCGCCTGTATCCTAATTGAAAAGTGATTAGTCTCTTCTTCTATTTATGTGAAATATGTGACACTTACTTACGTTCGGTGTCGCTGTTAGTCCCTGCACTATTTATCGATCTTCCGGAGTTGTTCTTACATTTCGCTACAGTCATCTGGCCTCGAAACCTTCCTAAAGTCAACAGTATCGTCTTTGTGCAGCCTCATGGTGCTTCCAACAGTATCCACTAAATAATTTATGTACATTTAAACAGCAATGGTCCTATAATACCCCTCTGGCATAGACCCGAAATTATCTTACATCTGTCGATTTCATCACGTTAAGAACAATGTGTCAACTATCTGCTACAAAATCCTGGATGTAAAGAAAAAATTGGAAAATCGTGGTAAGATCTTATGGGACCAAACTGACGAGGTCATCGGTCCCTAAGCTTAAACACTATTTAGTCTAACTGAAACTAACTTATACTAGGGACAACACACACACCCATGCCCGAGGGAGAGCTCGAACCTCCGACGGAGGGAGACGCGCGGACCGTGACAAGTTGCCCTAGACAGCGCGGCTAACCTACGCGGCTCCTGGATGTAGCCACAAATGTTGTGCGGTACTCGGTAGGCTTGTATTTTGTACATTCAACAATGCAGAACCGTACACAATCCCTTCCGAAAGCCAAGGAACACGGCATCAACCTGGTTGCCTTCGTCTGCGGCACTCTGAAGTTCATGGACGACCAGAACGAGCTGTGTTTTGCAACATCTCTACCTAGGGAATCCCTTTTTATCTTTGCAGAGGAGATTTTTATTCTTCACAAATTTCATTATGCCTGGTTGGTTGGTTGATTTGAGAGAGGGGACCAAACTGCGAGGTCATCTGTCCTATCGGATTAGGGAAGTATTGAGGAGGAAGTCCGGGGTGCCCTTTCGAGGGAACCATCCCGGCATTTGCCTGAAGCGAATTAGGAAAATCATGGGAAACCTAAATCACGATGACCGGGCACGGGTTTTGACCTGTCGGCTTCCCGAATGCGAGTCCAGTGTGCTAACCACTGCGCCACCTCGCTCGGCCATTATGCCTGAATATAAATCATGTTCCATAATTCTGTTACAGATTGACTTCAGTAACATGAGTCTAAAATAGTGCACATCTTTCCAAGGGTCCTTCTTAAAACCTGGAGGGGCCTACGTTTCACTCCAGTCGCTTGATATCATTCATTATATGGACTAGGAGGACGTCCTGAGAACTAATACCACCGAATTCTTTATGTGGAAACTCTTAAAGCTTTTTAAATATAATAAACGTTACTAACAAAAAATTGTTCAAATGGCTCTGAGCACTATGGGACTTAACATCTGAGGTCATCAGTCCCCTAGAACTTAGAACTACTTAAACCTAACTAACCTAAGGACATCACACACAACCATGCCCGAGGCAGCATTCGAACCTGCGACCGTAGCGGTCGCGCGGTTCCAGACCTTACCGCCTAGAACCGCTCGGCCACACCGGCCGGTCGTTATTAACATTCTACATCTTCATTATTCATGCCTACATATTATTTCTCAACACAATCACCCTGGCAACGAAAGAGTTCCTCCCAACAAGAGACCAGTTTGTTGATACCGTCACTGTAGAATGTTTAACTTTGTTGACGGAGCCACAATTTCACCTCTGCTTGCACCGTTTCATCATTATCAAAGTGAAGTTCTCGAAGGTGTTCAAGATTTGGAAGCAGATGAAATTCGGACGGGGTGAAGTCGAGACTGTATGGAGGATGATCAGTGACAGTGAACGCAAGGCGTCCGATTGTTGCAGATGACGCAGCGCTGCTGTGTGGTCTGGCGTTGTAATGCTGAAGGATAGGGTGCTCCATATGTGGACGATTAAAAACTCGACTACAGCCCGCTGTTTCTCATGCACTGACATACATTCTCGGAAAAAAATTAGTATTCCCTTTTAGAGGTTTCCAATTCGCCCACTATTTATTGTTGCAACAGCGCAGATGGAGAACATGAAATGATTACATTTGCAGATCAAGCGCACAAGCGGTCCTGAAGTACCAGGTATCGACCCGTGCTGAAACACCCATATTACTACGTGGTGTAGCCTCCACGGGCGGCAATGTAGGCGCTGACTCCGGCAGCCAATCGATCGTACAGATGGCGAATACTGTCCTGGGATATGTTATGCCATGTCTCTTCGACTTGTTCACGTAGTTCTGTAAGAGTTGTTGGTTTATTAGTCGCACAAGTCACTTCTCATCCCACCGAATCCCACTTGTGCTCGATTGGAGATACGTCTGGAGATCGTGTTGGCCAGGAAAGTTGCTGCATGCCTCGCAGAGCACAATGAGTTCCACGGGCAGTGTGTGGGAGAGCATTATTCTGTTGAAATAACGTATGATCTTCCTGTTGCAAGAGCGGCAAAAGAACAGGTCAAGTAACATTCTGTACGTACCGAGCGCTGGTTGACGTACCCTCCAGAAACACCAAAGACGAACTAGAGCTGTAGCTTATCGCAGCCCAGACCACAACACCTGGGATGGGACCAGTGTGTCTTGGACGAATGCGCTTTAAGAGGCAGCACTCACCAGGTCTACATCGTATGCTCAGGCGACCGTCACTTGCGTGCAGGCAGAATCTGCTTTCACACTACGACGCGCCATTCCATCTTGTGACGGCACGAGTGGAGCCGTGCACGTCGATGCTGTGGCGTGAGTGGGCTAGACATGTGCGAGCCCGTAGTCCCACTGCTAAGAACCGGTTCGCGACACTTCGTGTTGACATGTGTGGGCTCACAAGCGCTCTTATCCGTGCTGTGGGCAGCTATACGATTCGCCACTGTTGGTCTTGCAATACGACGATAGTGGAGGGCGGCTGCGCTGCATGGACGTCCAGAACCTCTACTACGGATGTGAGTGTGTTCATGTGACCACTTATAGCAGCAGCGTTGCGTTACTGACGCAGCACGTCCAACTTGTGTCGCATTTCGAAATGACCATTGTGCCACTAGGAAGGCCAACATATGACACCTTTCAAACTCGCTCAGTTGGGTGTAGGAAGCATGAGTGCTTCTCCATGGCATGGTTGCCTGCTTGCTTCACACTTTTGCACCACAATGAGCCTTCTGGCTGGGTAGACACAGATGGCACTTTGGTAGCTGTGCCACTTCGCTATCTGTCGGCGGGCAACGTTGACACCATTATCAGTACATCCACTGTCCCCCAGGTAGCATAACCTATGCAAAATCCCACTGAAACGGAGGATGATACAGAAAATTCAGAAATATTGATTCGGTCTTCCGAAACGGTTTAACTGACGACGTTCGTAATACGGTTCCTCCTTTCAATTGTCGTACGAACGCCGAAAAAGTATTTGTTACGACATTTTATGTCGAGTGGTCCAAACCAGTTGCGAGCTGGACTTCGGTGCTTACGTTTCGGCTGTTATTTGGACAGTAAAGGTACATACAAAGAGATAAAGAAAACCAGACGGCTGCTACATGTAAGCGAAAGTTAAGTGATGTGGACTGGATCAGCAATGGCGGCCCGTATTGAGCACTGAGAATAGCGGAATATCAACAATACCCAAAATTTATAAGAAGATCGTTACGAGTGTCAGTTGAGTTGCGGTAACATAAGGTAAAGCAATGGAAAGGAAAATTCAAATTGCAGTTTCTGAATGATTCGATGACCTCCTTAAGAGCTATTCTAGTTTTAAAATACATAATTATGTAAGCTACTAGAAATGAATTCATGCTCAGGCCAGCAGTAGATCAAGTGATTACACTTTTCATTGTGTACAAAATAATGTAGAGATATATCTGCGATACATTACCTCAATTATACGCCGAATGTTGCACACCGCTAACGAACTTAGGTAATTAATTCACAGCTAATTATAAATAGAGAAACAAATATGCGTAACAACATGTGGTACGGCTGGCAAACATTGATATTAACAGAATTTTACGTTTATAGAGATGTATTTGTTTGGTATTAATATCAACTGCAGCAATTTTATGACATATATTAAATACTGGCAAAAAATGTGAGATAGGTAAATTCTGAATGCACCACAAAAAAGACATTGAAAAATCTCTTCACTATATACAACTGGATATCTGTCTACTGTTAATTACAAACATTTTTCCTTTATTGTTAAAAATCTCGCTAATGTAGGACATGTAATTAACCACGTACTGCAAAATCCTGCGGGGGCCTAGATATGGGACAGTGGTTTTGTCTTCCGCAGAAATTACGTAAAAATTCACTTCAGAAAAAAAGATTGCGGTTGTTCGTGTTGTCCCTAGTTCACTTAAGGAACTGCTACGATGATGCTCTTAAAAACAGCACGACTGATTTCCCTCCCCCTCCTTTGTCAATAAGAGTGTTTACTCCGTCTATGATAACTTCTGCGACGATGCATAGTGAAACTAACTTTCCTTTCTTTCTTTAGAACACAAAGCATGGTAAGACTAATGGGATTGGTAAAATTATGACCAGCGGTCAGCGCACTCATTCTGGTGCACTTACATTTAACGTGGTTTTTGTAAATTGCCGGCCGCGGTGGCCGAGCGGTTCTAGGCGTTTCAGTCCGGAACCGCGCGACTGCTACGGTCACAGGTTCGAATCCTGCCTCGGGCGTGGATGTGTGTGATGCCCTTAGGTTAGTTAGGTTTAAGTAGTTCTAAGTTCTAGGGGACTGATGACCTCAGATGTTAAGTCTTATAGTGCTCAGAGCCATTTCTGTAATTTAAATTCTATTATTGCACTTACTTACTGATATACTGAGCAGTAGAGTGTCCAGACTTACGCTAGGCTTACTGCCTGTACAGTTTAGAAGATGGGTGGAATCTCAGATCGACAGCAGAGAAGACAGCCAAAAGAAAGGACGTCAAAACTGACCGACAAGAACGTCTGAAAATACAGTCCAGAGGGCTAAGTCCTCACAAAGGAACAGTAACCAAGGATTCCCGCCAAGAGAATCATCTCGAGAGACAGAACAGCACAGAGCAGAGCATAGCAGAGCAGAGCAATGTCGTTAGTGGAACAAAGAGGCATCTCTGCAATGCTGGATGGTTGAAGAACCGTAGGTTTTACCTGGACTTAACGTGAATCCAGATTTGGCAGTGTGATTCCTGAAACAAATTCTCTTACTGACGATTAACTCACCACCTAGAGTTAGTTCAGCAACGATCCTACATTTTTAATTTGATAACAGCACATAATTCCAGTGACATACTATGGTGGTCTTGAAAGGAGGTTATAAGATGAAGATCAACAAAAGCAAAACGAGGATAATGGAATGTAGTCGAATTAAATCAGGTTATGCTGAGGGAATTAGATTAGGAAATGAGACACAAAGTAGATGAGGTTTGCTATTTGGGTTGCAAAATAACTGGTGATGGACGAAGTAGGGAGGACATAAAATGTAGACTGGCAATGGCAAGGAAAGCGTTTCTGAAAATGAGAAATTTGGTGACATCAAGTATGGATTTACGTGCCAGGAAGTCATTTCTGAAAGTATTTGTATGGAGTGTAGCCATGTATGAAAGTGAAACATGGACGATAAACAGTTTAGACAAGAAGAGAATAGAGGCTTTCGAAATGTGGTGTTACAGAAGAATGCTGAAGATTAGATAGATAGATCACGTAACTAATGAGGAGGTACTGAATACAAGAGGGGAAAAGAGGAATTTGTGGCACAACTTGACTAGAAGAAGGGATCAATTGGTAGGACATGTCCTGAGGCATCAATGGTCACCAATTTAGTATTGGAGGTCAGAGGTGAGAGTAAAAATCGTAGAGGGAGACCAAGAGATGAAATCACTAAGTAGATTCAGAAGAATGTAGGTTGCAGTAGGTACTTTGAGATGAAGCTTGCACAGGATAGGGTAGCACGGAGAGCTGCACCAAACCAGTCTCTGGACTGAAGATCACCACCACCACCACCACCACCACCACCACAACAACAACAACAACAACAACAACAACAACTATGGTGGTCCCCACCCAGACAGGTGTGCATATTAAAGCGCCCGTTTCCGGGACGATTTCGTCCTGTGGGGTGAAAGTGAGATGATCTTCGACGTATAGCCACCTCAAACCCATACTCAGCAAAGGCAGCAATGTGATAGTTCATTTTATTTAGTTATCATCGAGATCCAAAGCTATTTGTTCATGGAATGAGTCAGTACGTAGTTTACAGAATGCTGATTAGAAAATTTATAAATAAAAGAATTTAAAAAATTAATAAAACTCAAAATCAATTGTGAGAGAATGTATGAATATATAACAAATTACAGAGAAGTTCTTAATTACTATGAGGAACGCCACTAAAGAATAGGGGTGTGCCACAATGAAAACTTTCAACGTGGTTATGTATACCTTGGATTCATTCCTCAGATTTTTCAATTCTTCTGGAAGCCTACTGAAAGTGAAACCCATTGAATAGTGGACACCTTTCTTTGTAGTGTTTATCCAACTCCATATTTTTTCTAGTGTTCTCTAAATGAATGTCCAGGTTCTTCTGAATAAGTCAGTATTGTCAATAAGATATCCCATAGTTAAATTTATATACAGGGATTGCAGAGTCAAAATTTCGAGACACCTGGACAAAGGGGTACACAAAGTTCGTAAACTGACACGGAAGATCTGCCTGACTCCATTTTCTGAGCTAAGAATATTCTTGGTGAGTGCACAGATCTGCCCTGAGGTGATACAGTGTCAGCAAAGTAAACAAGCCTTCGCATTTCTGTGTCTGAAAAAGAGGTGGTCATTCATACAGTGAAGATACTTCCAAGAAAATCATCCTTCTACTTGTAACATTACACCTACAGGTTGACCGTTATTGAACTATACGAAATAAAATCATCATAACCTCTGAACAGTTTGCGTTAGGACGTTCAAACTGCACGGTTGGCCGCGGGGCACGTTGGGAATCAGTAAGCGCGTGCGCAAGAGCCTTGGCGTTGCCGGCCATTTGCAACTGAAAATGTCACGGAACAGCTTGCCTGAGCGTATAGCGCTTGTGAAAGCCTACTATTCGAGCAATAACACCCCAACTGCGGCTCAGAGGAAGTTTGTAACCGAGCTAAGCTGAAAACAACCGATCCAAGTGTCCTAACAATCAGTAATATGATTCACATGTTTGAGAGAACGGGTAGTGTTCGTGATGACAGAGTTGGCAATGTCGGTCGTCCAAAAACGGTGAAAACGCTTGAAAACATCGAGAAGACACGGGCTGTGTTCCAAACCAGCCCCAGAAAATCGATCAGACGAGCTGCACAACAGGTGGGAATCAACTGGGAGAGACTACGACAAATTGTTGTTGAAACCTGCATCTCTTCCCATAACAAAACTCAAACCCATCAGCCATTAAGCCCCAGAGCCATGGAACAGAGACTGTGTCTGACCAACACTATTGTCCACAGAATTATCGAGAAGTATTTTGATGTGAATATGATTTGGCTTAGCTACGAAGCTCACTTTCATTTGGATGGGTTCGTCAATAAGTAAAATTGGCACACTTGGGTGACTAAGAATCCGCATTTCACGATCGAGAAGTCTCTTCATCCTCAAAGGGTGACTGCACAATGGCCTGTTACGGAACTATTGCTGCAATATTCCTTGATGGCACAGTGACTACTGAACAGTACGTGAAGGTTTTGGAAGATGATTTCATCCCCATTATCCAAAGTGACCCTGACTTCAACAAGATGTGGTTCATGCAAGACGTAGCTCGGCCCTATCGAAGCAGGACAGTGTTTGATGCCCTGGAGGAGCACTATGGGGACCGCATTCTGGCTCTGGGATACCTATAGGCCACTGGCATCGGCCTCGATTGGTCGCTATAGTCTTGGGAACTGAATACATGCGACTCCTTTTTGTGGGGCTATATTAAAGACAAGGTGTACAGCAATAACCCTAAAACCATTGCTGAGCTGGAAACAGCCATTCAGGTGGTCATCGAAGTCATCGAAGTTCCGTCACTTCAGCGGGTCATGCAAAATTTCGATATTCGTCAACGCCACATCATCGCCAATGATGGCAGGCATATCAAACGTGCCATAACCTAAATCCAAATATCTGTAGTGACGTTTACATGTTGACTAAAGTGTGTGCACGCCGTAGTTTGTAACTAATTTACGTTTTTTTCATATAGTTCAATAATTATCATCCTGTATTTAGGCGAGCTAATCGGCCTCCTAGAAGTGGTACAAGGTAATTTGAATTTGTTGTACAGCTGAACCATAGCGGACCCAAAGGCTCTGGGCGCGCCGCGACAGTTCCGGCTTCCGGCTAGGTGGCCGGTACAAGCGAGCCCAGGTGCAGAGACAATAAGCGCGTCGCCGGAAACAGGTAAATTCCAGAGCTGGAAATTTGGACGGCTGATGCTCGCATTGCCTTTGTGCAGAATATTCTCCAGTAAATGGTGGGGTCTCAGACACTCTTAAACGTGGCTAAGTTACAGTTCTTTGACATTAGACAATAAATCACATCAAATATTAATGCAAATCTGAATACATTTGCGATCTCAGAAATATGAGACGCATCCAGTGAGACAATAATATCTCAATATCTTCAAAACTACAGAGGTTAATATCTTACAGCGTATAAACATTTTCGCAACGACCCTTTGAATCAACAACTTTCAGTCGCTTCTTGCGATTTCAACAAGAGTTATCTCAGATGATAGAACTGCACTGTAGCTTTCATCCCTAAATACTACGTATTTGTATGTATTTTATTTATTGGTTTACGACCTCTTTTATATATTTTTAACCACGCAAATGTTTGTCAGATCATCATACTCTCCACACTTACACAGCATCAGTATGAAAATTAATGCCCCAAACCAGCTGCAATAATGTAGTACGTTGTTTAATCTTTTACACGACAGTCCTGTTTCGGCTTATTGCCACAATCAAGTGGCCTGCGAAATAACGTTAGTAAGATTATCTGTACATAAACTGTGGCTGTTTCACGCTTACATTTGCTCTGGTTGGTTGGTTGGTTTAAAAGAGAGGGGGAAATGCCCAAACTACGAGGTCATCGGTCCCTTGTTCCTAATAAAACAATGCCACAAGTGTTACAATAAAACAGACGAGACATATAACACAAAACGGAAAGAAAGGAAAAACCACAAGAATGAAGGAAAGGCGACGAACACTAAAAGGAACAAAAGAGGACAAGAAAACAGAGACGCTAGAAACAGAAGAGAGTAAAACAAGAAAGATTGCAGTCACTAGCCGACCACGAGAATAAAAAGGAAAAGCCAGCCACTCTGCAACACATTAAAACCTCCACGATAAAAGCACTAGGGTGGAGGACACAGAGGGACAAAGGACATGCGCTAAAACTTAGATCAAATGATAAAACCCACCCTCGGAAATAAAACGCAAAACTAAATCAGCAATGAGGCGTTGTTAGATAAAATGAGAGGCAACGAGTCCGGTAACCCAAGATTTCGTCGCTGGGCAAAGTGGGGCAGTGCACCAGAATATAGGCCACTGTCAACCGGGTGCCGTACCGACTCTGATGCTGGTCTTCACGGCGCAGTAGGCAACCGCGGGTCGCCCAAGCATGGCCAATGCGAAGCCGGCAGAGGACAACTGATTCCCTGCTAGAGGCCCGCAATTTGCATTGGTACTTACTTATGTAACACACTGATACACAGCCTACAAAAATGATTCTGATCCAGATGTAGTAACAAAATTGTATAAAAAAAATAGACAAAACCGTGACCCATGAAGATACATAATGACATACATCTTACAAGAGAAACCTTAACAAAACATAGAACAACCCACATATCTTCAATTTATCCAGGACGTATATCAAATAAGATAAATGCACTATTTAAATCTATCCAAATACCACTGTCATTCCATGTAAACAACAATCTTATAACGAAAGTATGTTCAAGAAATACCAAAATCTCAGAATATGCCAATTGTGGAACACACAAAATCAACTGTGACGATTGCAACAATTTCTGTATTGGCCAAACCGGACGAAGTTTTAATACCAGATTTAAAGAACACAATGGAAACAGTGATTGTAATTCTTCAAGCTACTATTAACACTTGAAAACTCAACACCACAAAGTGGAGAAAACTGAAACTGTGTTAGAAATATTACACAAAATACTGAAAGTACTAACTGAGAACATTCTCGAAGAACTGGAAATTTATATTCAAACGAGGAAATATCGACACAGTATTCTAAATGAAAACACATATTTTAAACATAAATACTATCTATACAACTTCATTGACATAACAGAACACGGAAAGGCATAGTCAAATGGAAAACAAAAGTTACACGGACCATAGATAAAAATTGAAGGAAAATAAGAACAACGACAAGTAAAATCACCTCAGGTAAGCTGTATATATTTTGGAAACATATGCCATCATAGTAAAGGATTGTCAAAACTGAACTGTCAAAATATCTGACAAAAATCTATTTTACGCTTCATAACAACAAGAACTATTATAGTTTAATTGTTTACTGAACCAGGGACCTAGAAACGACTGAGAGGCTTCGTCCCGCCGTAGCCCTCAGTGGTTTACAACCCCACAAAGGGCCACTTCACTCCACCCACCTCACCGCCGCCCCACACCGAACCCAGGGTTATTGTGCGGTTAGGCCCCCAGTGGACATCCCTGGGAACGTCCCATACCAGACGAGTGTAACCTCAATGTTTGCGTGGTAGAGTAACGATGGTGTACGCGTACGTGGAGACAGTGTTTGCTCAGCAATCGCCGACATAATGTAACTGAGGCGGAATAAGGGGAACCAACCCGTATTCGCCAAGGCAGATGGAAAACCGCCTTAAAAACCATCCACAGGCTGGTCGGCACACCGGACTTCGCCACTAATCCGACGGGCGTATTCGTGCCGGAGACCGGCACGTCTTGCCGCTCGGGAAGCAGCGAGTTAGACAGCGCGGCTACCCGGGCGAGCACTATTAGAGTTACTTTGATGTGACAGAAGGTCGTTACTAGAGATGCAATGGTCTTCATTTCCAATTAGACGTAAGTACCAGTGTACATTTAAACGTAAAACAGCCGCAATGGTCTTCATTTCCAATTAGACGTAAGTACCAGTGTACATTTAAACGTAAAACAGCCACAGTTTATGTACAAATAATCTTGCTAATGTTATTTCGCAAGGCACCTGATAACGGCAATAAGCCGAAACTGCCCTGTCGTCTAAAACATTAAAAAACGTATTACCTTATTGCGGCTCGTTTGGAGAATTCATTTCCATTATGTCTTATACCGAGCTTAAAACACCATCAGCAACTCACATACTGTTAGACTTACGTTTTTTTTTTCAATGAAGAGTTTAGTATTTTGCCGGTAACTTTATTATATATTGAATGTAAGTGATATTAAAAAAACTACGCTCATTTGAAAGTGGTCAACTGCATATGTTAGCGGACAACTGAAAAAAAGTGCCAGAAGACAATCCCGTCAAGCAGGTATAAATAACTGTTAAAGCAGTTTTGAGTGACAATATGTTGTCATTTAATGTAATTTTGTGCTGATGAATGTCTAGTGTATTATGATAACGAAATGGACTTAGTTTTCGCAAGCCTTTGATAACTATATAGTTTGGGGATTTTGCTACGATTTTCGTAACCCTCCCAACGCAACTTTACTTCATTTGATATGGGTATTTTCCCTCTGTATTTTAAATGAATATTATAGGACCACTTCCCGCTTATCTGAGATGTCCTTTCTCGACTAAACATTATTCGATATAATTCTCTCTCGTCTTTCTTAATTACAGAACTTGGAATCAAACCCTTTTATTAAAAATTATTCATTTATCTTTTTTATGTGTGAATTTTATTAATTCGCAATTCTAGCCCACGCACAGACTATTTGATTGCAGGATCACAGTTACAGGTAACTATTTGCAGCGAATTAGCTGCGGGCCATGAAAGCAGGCGTGCACGGCTCGATTGCTGGTTAGAAAACCAATTACTCAGGAGTAACCTTAGGTATAGTCGCATACCCTCAGTCCTAATAATTTAATTAGTGGACTCCTGTTTCACCATATGTTGGCGAAAATACATGTTTAATTCCCGTGGTCTGCACGAAACATCATCCGAAATTGTGCTAAACGCATTCTCCGAAAATTATTTCGAGGAGTTAGTTCATTAGCCCACGCGAATAGTAAACGGTTGTGAAAACACACTTGACCTCTTAGTAACAAATTCAACTAGATAGCTACGAATTACAATTATGAACAACTCAAATTGGAAGTAACACACAGAAAATGTTGTGGGGAAGGCTAACCAAAGACCGTTTTATTGGCAGGACACTCAGAAAATGTAACAGGTCTACAAATGAGACTGCCTACACTACGCTTGTCCGTCCTCTTTTAGAATACTGCTGTGCACTGTGGGATCGTTACCAGATAGGACTGACGGAGTACGTCGAAGAAGTTCAAAGAAGGGTAGCACATTTTGTATTATCGTGAAATGTGGGAGAGAGTGTCACTGAGATGATACAGGATTTGGGCTGGAAATCATTAAAAGAAAGGCGCTTTTCGTTGCAACGGAATCTTTTCACGAAATTGCGATCACCAACTTTCTCCTCCAAATGCAAAAATATTTTGTTGACACCTACCTACATAGGGAGAAACGATCACCACGATAAAATAAGGGAAATCAGGGCTCGTACGGAAAGATATAGGTGTTCGTTCTTTCCGCGCGGTATACGAGATTGGAATAATAGAGAATAAGGACGGTAGTTCGATGAACCCTCTGCCAGGAACTTAAATGTGATTTGCAGAGTATCCTTGAAGATGTAGATCCTGGGGCAATAAACATTTGCCTTTACGACAGTTCCACGTTACAAACTGTGCGTTTTGTGGGCATTTAAGCGTTAATCTGTTTCCTAAATGGCACGTGCTGATGTTACGGATTACCCCATTAGCTACATTACTTATATTACATCCCATGTCTTTCATAGCAACACTACTTTCGTTTGCACAAAGAAAATTTTCTCATTACTTTGTCATCTTTTGCTACAGATTCTTGATTTATGTACATTGACCAGACCCAGAAGACAGACCCTTGGTGCATTTCACTTCTTTTTATACATACTTAATTTACCGGATTTCGGAAGGTTTCCATACAGCGGCCTCAACCGTGAAATGTCAACTGCGACGATACGAACTTAAGGACCACGTAACATCCAGTTCCCGAGCGTTGAAAAAGCCCCAACCGACAAGGAGTCGTACGTACACGACGCATACCAAAACAGTAGCACATTCATAATTGACTGCTCTGGCTGTAACGCTAGTTACACCGGGAAAACCCGCAGAAATTTCTAAACGCGATAGAAGGAACACGTGTAATTAAAAAGAGTAAAACCTGCGCGCAAATCCATATTCGTAGCTCACCTAGAACAAGATACTCACTAGATACACAGTATCAAAGAAAACTTCATGCTATGAAGAAGGGCTACTTTACGGACATAATGAAATTTGCGCTCACCTGAAAAAAGCCAAGAGAAGACGCGTAACAAACAATGCACATTAAGGAACACCAGTTTCTTGCGTATCTGCCGCCCAGTTGTTGACAACTTCCCTTAAAGGTTTCCATCAGGTTCACACCTGCAGCTAGTTGTTTGAAAACACACTTCTATAAGCAATCGACGACGCGTCCGAGCTATGCGAGAGCCCTCAATAGTTCCCGATGGTTCAACATTTACTCGTTAGAGGTCGTACCTTTGCGCTCGACTTGGACACCTCGTCCACTGCAGTTATTTTACACTTTTATTAATTCCAAATAATTTCATTCAGCTTTTATTTTTGAAAACATGCAGTTGTAATCCTGAAACACATCAGAATATAACTCTTTTAAAGCAAACAGGTTTTCGAATTGCACTTCTTTATAATTACGACACACCTAGTTTTTAATCACGCCAGCCGGCCGCGGTGGCCAAGCGGTTCTAGGCGCTTCAGTCCGGAACCGCGCGACTGCTACGGTCGCAGGTTCGAATCCTGCTTCGGGCATGGATGTGTGTGATGTTCTTAGGTTAGTTAGGTTTAAGTAGTTCTAGGCGCTTCAGTCCGGAACCGCGCGACCGCTACGGTCGCAGGTTCGAATCCTGCCTCGGGGGATGGATGTGTGTGATGTCCTTAGGTTAGTTAGGTTTAATTAGTTCTGAGTTCTAGGCGACTGATGACCTCAGAAGTTAAGTCGCATAGTTCTCAGAGCCATTTGAATCATTTTTTAAGTAGTTCTAAGTTCTAGGGGACTGATGACCTCTGATGTTAAGTCCCATAGTGCTCAGAGCCATTTGAACCATTTGATCGCGAAACTTTTTTAAGTCAACTTGACTTCGCTGTTTTACCGTTTCCTTTTTGTATTTTATCTTAAAAAGCGTACTATGTAATTTTAAAACAACGACGTAACACTTCTTAAGCTAAGCCCTTTTAACAGTTTTCAAGTATCGGATTTACAGTTTATCATTACGACACCCCCATTTCTCATACCGTCACTGGGCGCGAAACTTTTTTAAATACACTTAAATTCTGCTATTTTTATTATTTGAAGTTGCTTTTTTACAGCATAGCCTAAGTTGTACATTATATCTGGACTTGTACTGTACATTTATAAGCATTCTCCCTCATCTCCCATTAAAAATGAAACAAAAGTATCTATATTCCCATCATATTCCATATTAACATGTGACAGTTTCCTATGCATTTGAAAATGGCCTAATGTAAATGCCGAAACCAGTCGGGTGAACTTAATAAAGTTCTCAAAAAAGAAACTGGAGCGGCTTTTCATTAATTTATTCAAAAGTATTGCATGGTCACCGGAATCAAATGCTTTTGTTAAATCACAGAGTATGCCTATGTCCTCAACCCTGCTAATGACTCATACTCCAAAGAATTAATTGCCTTTTCTGTGGAAACCCCTTTCCTGAAGCCCAACTGCGAACCTCACAGCAAATGGTGTACTGAGATGCGGCACTACACCCGTACCCACTTCTTTCTCAGAAACATTTGAAAACACTGCTAGCAAAGGAATTGGCCGTTGGTTGTATACATTATATCTTCTATCCTTTTCCCAAAATGGTTACCCAAACGAGTTTTTATGACGAAACTGATCACACCAGAAACACACATTACACAGGTGACTGACAGCGAGACCTAATGGCAATCGCATTTTTTTTAAATTTTTTATCTTTATGGTAAGTGAAGATACTAACAATCGTACAAAGCTATTCGATGCAACTCTCAAAAATTCTCGAGAAAACTGACTTGTCCGCAGCTCGTGGTCGTGCGGTAGCGTTCTCGCTTCCCGTGCCAGGGTTCCCGGGGTCGATTCCCGGCGGGGTCAGGGATTTTCTCTGCCTCGTGATGACTGGGTGTTGTGTGATGTCCTTAGGTTAGTTAGGTTTAAGTAGTTCTAAGTTCTAGGGGACTGATGACCATAGATGTTAAGTCCCATAGTGCTCAGAGCCATTTGAACCATTTTTTTTTTAAACTGACTTTGAAGTTTTCCAGGCTTCTGTAATACTGTAAAGTAAAATGTTTTTTCGATAGTTATAATGACTCTGTGTTAGACTGCTCGTGGGCGGCCGCGGTTCGATTCCCGGTTGTGGCAAATTTTCAAACAAAGGTGCAAGTTCTACGAGCATTGCTGTGAAGAGTAAAATACATAAGGATGCAAAAACGAATCTGTAATGTTCTTTTTAAATTTAAACTACCTTTATTAGCAGTATTTTATAAAATATCGGCAATTATGAATTTATTTTTGAAATGAAAACTGGATTTTTGTATGAGATGTGTACGGTGATTAGAAATAAGAAGATGTGAATTTTTCTTAAATATGACAATTTAATACGAGTTAATTAGCTATATCTGAATAATAGTATATTTACATGACGTAGATATTCGATATGAACGAAAAAAAAAAAAACGAAACAAATAACGACTGAAATGAGACGCGAACCAGCTATCTAGCGATTACCAGTCTCCAACTTTACTGATTGTTTTCATCTTTACTTAGTCACGTAAATGCTCGTAGGACATGAACCTTTGTTTAAAAACTTGCATCCACTGGAATTCGAACCCGGGCGAACGACGATCCATGCTGCCTATTGAAAATTCGACCTTGCTTCACGCTTTCAAAGATGCTCGTTTAACTTTAAAGTCGATTTTTTTTTCAGAATTATTGGAAGTTGCATGGAACTGCTTTATGAGATGGGTCTCTGAGTTTTGAGCTTTACGTACCACATACACTCCTGGAAATTGAAATAAGAACACCGTGAATTCATTGTCCCAGGAAGGGGAAACTTTATTGACACATTCCTGGGGTCAGATACATCACATGATCACACTGACAGAGCCACAGGCACATAGACACAGGCAACAGAGCATGCACAATGTCGGCACTAGTACAGTGTATATCCACCTTTCGCAGCAATGCAGGCTGCTATTCTCCCATGGAGACGATCGTAGAGATGCTGGATGTAGTCCTGTGGAACGGCTTGCCATGCCATTTCCACCTGGCGCCTCAGTTGGACCAGCGTTCGTGCTGGACGTGCAGACCGCGTGAGACGACGCTTCATCCAGTCCCAAACATGCTCAATGGGGGACAGATCCGGAGATCTTGCTGGCCAGGGTAGTTGACTTACACCTTCTAGAGCACGTTGGGTGGCACGGGATACATGCGGACGTGCATTGACCTGTTGGAACAGCAAGTTCCCTTGCCGGTCTAGGAATGGTAGAACGATGGGTTCGATGACGGTTTGGATGTACCGTGCACTATTCAGTGTCCCCTCAACGATCACCAGTGGTGTACGGCCAGTGTAGGAGATCGCTCCCCACACCATGATGCCGGGTGTTGGCCCTGTGTGCCTCGGTCGTATGCAGTCCTGATTGTGGCGCTCACCTGCACGGCGCCAAACACGCATACGACCATCATTGGCACCAAGGCAGAAGCGACTCTCATCGCTGAAGACGACACGTCTCCATTCGTCCCTCCATTCACGCCTGTCGCGACACCACTGGAGGCGGGCTGCACGATGTTGGGGCGTGAGCGGGAGACGGCCTAACGGTGTGCGGGACCGTAGCCCAGCTTCATGGAGACGGTTGCGAATGGTCCTCGCCGATACCCCAGGAGCAACAGTGTCCCTAATTTGCTGGGAAGTGGCGGTGCGGTCCCCGTACGGCACTGCGTAGGATCCTACGGTCTTGGCGTGCATCCGTGCGTCGCTGCGGTCCGGTCCCAGGTCGACGGGCACGTGCACCTTCCGCCGACCACTGGCGACAACATCGATGTACTGTGGAGACCTCACGCCCCACGTGTTGAGCAATTCGGCGGTACGTCCACCCGGCCTCCCGCATGCCCACTATACGCCCTCGCTCAAAGTCCGTCAACTGCACATACGGTTCACGTCCACGCTGTCGCGGCATGCTACCGGTGTTAAAGACTGCGATGGAGCTCCGTATGCCACGGCAAACTGGCTGACACTGACGGCGGCGGTGCACAAATGCTGCGCAGCTAGCGCCATTCGACGGCCAACACCGCGGTTCCTGGTGTGTCCGCTGTGCCGTGCGTGTGATCATTGCTTGTACAGCCCTCTCGCAGTGTCCGGAGCAAGTATGGTGGGTCTGACACACCGGTGTCAATGTGTTCTTTTTTCCATTTCCAGGAGTGTATATATATAAAATTACAAAAATCCAACTACCAGGTGGTCTCTTTGTGAGTGAAGAATTAATGTATGGTGTACCAGTCTTCATAATCCTACTTGAAATTTCACCATACCAGTGGGAGTATTTGCTCTTTAGTGTTTTAAATATTGATTCAATTTCATTTCAGGTTGTTTCCTGTATATAGATGCATTGTAATTGCCTCGGAACAGTTCAGCGTATTTACCTGCACAAGCAATATTTTGATTTAACTTTCTCATTAATGACTGAGTTATTATTACATATTTTGCGCAGCTCTGGTGGATCTCTAGTAGCAAGTCACATCGCGGACGTGCATTGTTCCACCGACCACCTGCCAATTTTCCAAACACTTCACTTTATTATATGGTGTAATAACTCACGGGACGGCAAGTCACAAGGTCTTCTCAAAAAGGACAATTAAATTAAATCTTTAAAGTCTCGACCCAATGGAAGTTCTGCACGATTCTATACTGATTTTATAAAAGACGTTGCTCCCCTTCTAGTGGTATCTAACCCCCGACATTATGGGAAAACAGGGAAAAGTCGTACCAAATAATGTAGGGAATCCCAGGAGTTAAAGTTCAGGCTGCTGCTTACATACATTGCTGTAACAGACGGTTCTTCAGCATTCTGTCTTCCAACCATTCACTCTCCTCCCCCTTTGGAAATGTGCTGCAGTGGCGCCATGGAACAGGCTGCTTTCTTCCGGTTGTCCATCTTCATCTCCTTCTTCAGTAGTCCTTCTGGTACCAGTTATATAGGTGGACGTGGTTTATGCATGATAAAAGGGTAATGGTCTAAAATAACGCTGATACCGCGTATCGCAGTAAAAGGTAATCAACATCACCTGCTAATTTGTCCGCTCAAGTGCATGGCGCTATGATTGTGTCACACGTTGATACTAAAGCGAACGTGATGTCTTGCTTCCGTGATAACTCTAGCATTTGTATCTTCCCAATGATAATTATTGTAATATATTATCCAACTTTTTGTGAACCCCACCTAATTCGTAAGGTTGCATATTGTAGATCCTCAGTGCTCCGTCTTAGGGTCCGTTGGCAGAACTGTAATATGGTACGGTGGTCTTGTGGCCTGGAAGCTTCCAAACGCTGTAAGTAGTAAAGATAAAGTAACTGCTCGTGCAAAGCTGATTACGCAAGAGCATGGTTTATGCTTTCAGCAGCCCCAGTTCTCCGCACATTTATTTCGGGGTCATATTTCACTCGTCACAAAATTCGCTCCTTCTTATCCCATATCTGAACTGTGCGACGTCTAGCGTGATTCCTAATCTTAATTGTGAATGATCCCAAACCTGAACGTTGCTGGAACGACTTGCTGAAAATTTATCAGTTGGAATGCGACATTGATGACGTTCATTGCAAATGACAGGTGTCTGTTGATTAATGCTGTTGGCTAAATCGTAGGAAAATAATCTGTCATTTCCCGTGTGGAATGATAAGACTCCATTTTACTGTTTACGTTGTTCACATTCCACAGAATCATTCATTATGTTCAGATGTCATCACAACATCAAAACGATAAATACGGAATGGCTGATACAGTAGAGAGTTGAAAGCGCTATGTTTGACACCAGATCACAGTGCGTAGACAAATGCAACCCATAAGAAATGAGCAATCAATTTCAACAGAAAGGCAGCCTGCACGACTACGATTTTTGGTACAAGTAAGATGGGCCATATCCCAACAAATACTTATTTCCGTCCCCGTATTTACAAGATTTTGTATTTTGTTTTGACAAGTACTACCTCTTGAAGGAATGTTGAATACTTTTTTAATAAAATCCCATATATAAATGGTCTGGTAGGTTAACATGGACTCATTAGCAGGATATTCCGTAACTGCAATCTGTCCTTTAAACAGACTGCATACAAAATACTTCTACGGCGCATACTTCAATATTGATAAGGGACCAATATCATATCGAACTAACTGGGGACTTCGACAATATATGAAGAAGGGTGGTGAGAAAGGTCACAGGCTTGTTTCACTGGTGACAGAATGTAACACATACCTTGGAAAACCCGAATTGGCAGGCACTTGAAGAAAAATGCCGCATTTCTCTCGAGAATCTGCTTAGGAAACATCAAGAACAAACGTTGTTCCACTTCATAAATGGTTCAAATGGCTCTGAGCACTATGGTACTTAACTTCTGAGGTCATCAGTCCCCTGGAACTTAGAACTACTTAAACCTAACTAACCTAAGGACATCACACACATCCATGCCCGAGGCAAGATTCGAACCTGCGACCGTAGCGGTCGCGCGGTTCCAGACTGTAGCGCCTAGAACCGCTCGGCCACTCCGGCCGTCCGTTCTTGTTTGTTCCTTGAGTACATTGCCACTTGCTAGTCAGTGTGTGACAGTCCAAGCAGGCTGGCCGGAGTGGCCGAGCGGTTCTAGGCGCTTCAGTCTGGAACCGCGCGACCGCTACGGTCTCAGGTTCGAATCCTGCCTCGGGCATGGGTGTGTGTGATGTCCTTAGTTTAGTTAGGTTTAAGTAGTTCTAAGCTCTAGGGGACTGATGACCTCAGAAGTTAAGTCCCATAGTGCTCAGAGCCATTTCAACCATTTAGTCCAAGCAGTATGTTGTGAGTAGACCATGAGATTTACCAATGCAGAAAAATCCTACATTCTATGTATGGAGAGTGTAGAAAGAATGCAGTTCGTTCTCGTACAGTGTGTGCAGCAAGATATCCCAACAGACGTCAACCCTCTCGGCAATTATTTATCAACCTCTTCAACCAGTTACGTGAAAGCGGTTGTGTAACACCTAGACAACGTAACAAAAGGAAATAAATGACGACAGAAGAGGGGGAAATAAATGTTCTTGCTGTTGTTGCAGTTGATCCGCACGTTAGCTTCCGCGCAGTCGCACGATAAAGAGACATGAGTCAGGCAAGTGTCCTACGCATTTTTCATCGACATAGGTTCTATTATTATCATATCTCTCCCCAGCAGAAACTGCATTGAAACGATTATGAGAATCGTGTTAACTTCTGTAGCATTAAGACAGGATACTCCAGAAGTATCATGCACCTTGGTTACTGATGAAGCCACATTTACCAATCATGGCCAGGTAAACCGCCAAAATATGCACTATTGGTCTGTTGACAATCCCTGTTGGCTTCATCAAGTGGAATGTCAGCGTCCATGGACTGTAAATGTGTGGTGTGGCATAGTGAACCATCAGCTCGTAGGTCTGTTTTTCACAGACGGAACACTTAAGGCTCAACAGTTTCGCAGCCTCCTAAGAGACCAGCAGACTAGGAGTAACGTCTGGTACCAAAATGATGGCTGTCTAGCCCAAAGTTCACTAAGTACTATGGCATGTCCTCACGAATTGGTTCTAAATCGTTCGACTGGACGCAGAGGACCTGTACATCGGCCTGTCCGTTTCCCAAATTTCACATCTGTACAATTTTTTCTGTGGGGAAGACTTAAAGACGCTGTCTACAAGGACATACCAACTAGACCCGGTGACGTGCAATGACATATTACTGCAGCCTGCTGCGACATCTCCGCTGAAATGCTACTACGTGTGCAGCAGTCGTTCAGTACAGGATTGGAAGTGTGTATTACCGTTGCCGGTGGTCATTTTGAACTCCCTGAAATGTTCACTTGTGTCGTTACTGGTCAGAATGCACATAACTAGTGTACGCTCTTGTGTTGTTCTTCAGTATGTGCTACCACGTATATTGTACATTTGTCGGTGTGAGAACATTTCAAAATACGATATCTCGTAAACGAATTGCACTGGAATCCTTCAACAAACACCACTGACATCTCTCATTTATCCTACTTTTAGTCTCTTACCGCAAATAGCCATTGTTCCATTTAAAAAGTCGATTTATGATAGTCCCCTGGACACAGCAAAAGCTAGGTCATATATATATATATATATATATATATATATATATATATATATATATATATATATATATATATGTGTGTGTGTGTGTGTGTGTGTGTGTGTGTGTGTGTGTGTGTGTGTCTGGAAGAGGAGACATCATTTTTATACCGCAGCCACTATGAATTAAGACCCAAAAGAATTCCAAACGTTGGCTGCGAGTGGGCATTAATTTAAATCAATGGGAAAAGTTGAAAATTTGTGCTGAACTGTGATTCGAACCCAGATCTTCGGCTTACATCTCAGACGCTCTGACCACTGAGCCATCCAGAGACAATAGTCAACACAGCTGCATGGACTACAGTAGCTCGCACTCTGTTAGACAAAAATTCTCGACTTATCCACACACAAATAATACTATCAGTAATGTGTGGGTAAGTTGAGAATATATATAAGATGGCCAGTAGAGATCACTTTCATTTATTACCGGATTAGCAACGGTCGCATACCCATTGTCGGAGGCATCTGCAGTGCAGAAAACAAAATAACTTTCAAAATACATTTATCTGTTGTGTACATAGTTTCAAATAAGTTAATGTGACTGCTACTTTTTCTTATAATTGAATCTGCTTTAGATACTTGCTTCTTAGCACATGCCAAAGATATTTGCCAGTAACAATCATCTAATGATATGATAGTTTCAATCAATTTAATAATTTTAAATATTACGTGCTTGTCATTGGTGAGGTCCTTAACATCCAAAATTATTGATTGAGCTTTAAATTACACAGATTATAACAATTAATTTATAAACTGTATTATATGTCTTAATAATTTTTTTAAAGAAAGTAATGTATTTCAGTACAAAAGATTTAAGGGGAGACTGGTGTAATGTTCATGGTTTTTTTTAAGTCGCTCTCTTCCTTCAAAATAAAGTCACAATGTTTGGTTAAATACGTGCATCAGATATGTGATGATTTCTATTTCTCCCAGAATACTTTTATGCTACCGTTTCCGACCATGCGGAGGATTGAGAGGTACTATACTGTCTTATGTCACTGGCTGTATGATTTTGTTATTTCAGCTACATGCCAATGAAAAGAAAATAACACATAGTATTATCCTAACAAAACCACATGATTAGCACAGCATCAATGAAGATTATATTAAATAAGTTAAATTATACAAAAAAGTAGTTATCACAGTAAGTATTATGAAACAGTACATACTAATGTTTGTTGATAAATAATTCTTCTGCTAGCAATAACGATTTTCTTTATTTTATTTTTCACACGACGCGTTTCGGGAAATGATTCCTATTTTCAATTGCGTTTTTTGTGTTTGTTATGCCATTTCTATGTGATGTTGTCAATGTGTGAGAGTCTGCTTCATTTCGTTGACTTTAAGTTTCCTTATGGTCCATTTGTGCAGAGTCTCACACACAATAAACATCACACACAGCTTGCTGTACACTTTAAACATCCAAAATATCTTACATAAACAAAACAGTTACAAACATGTTCCTATGAGTAGTCAACAGAGATGATATTATAGGTCTTCCACAGAGTATGATATGCTTTTATGCAGAGGTTATTTACCTTAACAGTTTGGATCATAATTTACTTATATCAATGTTACAGTTGTGCTTACATCTAGGTGTTACTATTTTTATTTAAGTATATTATCGAAATATCTGAAGAAATTCACTGATTCACTTTCAAGTTCTTCGTTTAATGTTTATCTTCATATTTTCTGTAATGTGAATATATCTCCAGTTCTTCTAGCAAATCCTTTTTATGTACTTCATTTAGTCGGTGGAGTACTTTCACATTTTGCTCTATTTTTCCAAATGGGTGTCCTGTATTATGTGTATACAGGGTGAGTCACCTAACATTACCGCTGGATCTTTTTCGTAAACCACATCAAATACTGATGAATCGATTCCACAGACCGAACGTGAGGAGAGGGGCTAGTGTAATTGGTTAATACAAACCATTAAAAAATGCACGGAAGTATGTTTTTTTAACACAAACCTACGTTTTTTAAAATGGAACCCCGTTAGTTTTGTTAGCACATCTGAACATATAAACAAATACGTAATCAGTGCCGTTTGTTGCATTGTAAAATGATAATTACATCCGGAGATATTGTAACCTAAAGTTGACGCTTGAGTACCACTCCTCCGCTGTTCGATCGTGTGTATCGGAGAGCACCGAACTACGTAGGGATCCAAAGGGAACGGTGATGGACCTAGGGTACAGAAGGGACTGGAACAGCACATTGCGTCCACATGCTAACACCTTTTTATTGGTCTTTTTCACTGACGCACATGTACATTACCATGAGGGGTGGTGGCCATCATTTGCTGCACACAATTGCAATCTCTGGCATAATGAATGTCGTACACGCCGCAGTGCATCTGGTGTAATGTCGCCGCAGGCTGCCACAATAAGTTGTTTCATATCCTCTGGAGTTATAGGCACATCACGGTACATATTCTCCTTTAACGTACCCCACAGAAAGAAGTACAGAGGTGTAAGATCAGGAGAACGGGCTGGCCAATTTATGCGTCCTCCACGTTCTATGAAACGCCCGTGGCCCGTGTTTGTTACAACACGCAAATGAACGTCGGGGGTTTCAAGCGTCAACTTTAGGTTACAATATCTCCGGATGTAATTAACATTTTACAATGCAACAAACGGCACTGATTACGTATTTGTTTATATGTTCAGATGTGCTAACAAAACTAACTTGGTTCCATTTAAAAAAACGTAGGTTTGTGTTAAAAAAATACTTCCGTGCATTTTTGTATGGTTTGTATTAAACAATTACACTAGCCCCTCTCCTCACGTTCGGTCTGTGGAATCGGTTTGTCAGTATTTGATGTGGTTTACCAAATATATCCAGCGGTAACGTTAGGTGACTCACCCTGTATATTGCTATGGCTGATGTAGTGTGTCTGTTGTGTGTGTAGGCTTTTATGTGCTCTATGTACCTGGTGTTGAAATTTCAGCCTGTTTGTCCTAGGTAGAACATCTATAATTCCTGGCATTTTACCTTGTATATTCCAGAGTCTGAATATGGATCATGCATACACTTTATATTATGTATTAGCTTATTTTGCAGTTTATTAGACGTAGAAAACCCAATTTTAACTTTGTGATTTTTGAAAATATTTGCAATCTTCTGCAATACATTGTCAATGTATGGGATACTAGATACACATTTGTTTTTCTCTTTTTCTTCTGTGGTGTAGTTTGTACCTGGGTCTTTCTTCACTTTGTGTAGGATTGTGTCAACCATGGAAGCATCTGAACCATTTATAATGGATCAAATCAGAGTACGTATTAGAGATAAAAGTATTCGGAAAGATAGTTTGCCTTCTATAATGCAGATGCTGAAGATGATGGGCATGCTCCGATGCTAATCCGGCAATAAATGAATAAACGTAATGTCTGTTCGGGATCTTACGTCATTATGTACATAAAAATGTCGTATTTCTAAGGTATCGTATTGCTTGTGGAAAATCTTCCTTACTAAAAGGTTGACTGAAGTAATGAGTGATGTGTAAACACAATGTCAACTGTGTTAGAAAGGAGTGAGTTTTCTGAATGACATAAAAGACCAAAGAAATCGACAACACTACAGATTTGTCACTGATTCTTTTTTATGTGGATTTACGAACTAAAATATCTGTAACAACCGCTACAGACACTTCAAGTGATTGAAATATAAGTACGGGAATGGGGTGCATTTTTAATAAATTTATTGAGGGAGGCGTGTAGGAATCCGGATTGACTTGTTCTCGCAGCCTGCCAATTAGTTTGCTAGTCTGTCAATATACTATTTCTGCAGCCGACTATTTAGACCAGAAGTCATACAAGAGAAGCCTACTGAAACGTTTCTTGCTATTTGCCCGTATTTTTTGGAATTACGTTATTCGCAGTGTCCGATGTGTACGTTACTACACACAGTGGTGATTACGAGTACAGAAAGCAGTTCCATTGAACCGACATGGGAGTGTTTTGCCGTCGGTGTAAGCGGATACGTGCTGGGATGTTGTCTGTCTGTCAGTGCGGCAGCTGTCGCCTCAGGTTGGGTTTCACGCTGTCAGGCTTTTTCTGACGCTGACTGCAGGTAATGGATGTCCCAGGGGCCACAGCGTAGATACTCGTACAATAACAAGCTTACACGTGACTGCACACTCGTAGCCCCGGGAGTGGGATTTCAGTTATGTCAAAGCTAACAAGATTAATCAAAACAAAACAAGTTTCACTGGCATCAAAATAGTAGTAATAAGCTGTTAAGTTACTATGTATTGTATGCATGACTGGGAACCATTGCGTTAGAGTCGTCTGCTCTTCGAAATAGATAACATGCTGTCCATCGACGTATGTATCGAATCGATCACCAACAGCCTCAAGCCCGATTGGAACATCTCGGTCTATTGAGTTCTTCGATTATATTGTTTACCTCGTAGATATCGATAATTTTTGCAGCAGAGCATATATTTCTGATATGAAAATTAGATTACTCCTAAGTTGGAGAGTATTTTGCTATCTGCCCCCCCCCCCCCCCCCCCCCCCCCCCCCAAGGAAAAAAAACATTTACGATTCCTGTTGTATACGTGCATCAAATTTTCAACCGCTGTTTTTAATTACTACATTCTCTCTAAGATTACTATCATATATTGAACGTGTGAAGCACTCATCGAGTATAATGTGATAGTAGGATTTATGGGGGAAAGCTTCCACATGGTAGATTTTTCAAGCGGATATTCAAAAACCAAGACAACGTTATGAGCATATATAATTTTCAGAAATTTATATTATCCATCAGTCGAACGAGTTGTACAAAATTTCAGTTGATAATTTTGTTTATATTTGGAGTCACGGCCTCCAAATATTTCATCCCACTACCAAGAAAAGGAACAGCAGGAATGGGAGATCTGATGATCCAATCACAGTAGCAACGGAACAACTGAGCAAAAAGGCTAAATATAATGTGTTACCCCTTTATGGACATAGATAATACAGCAAAAGTGTTTCGTAATACTAAGGTGCACTCACAGTGAGCTCAGTAAGATACTTCACCATTACGTACAGAAGGTACAACTCCTTAGGCAATCTGGTATTTGCGAGATTAAGTTGAGTGGTTGTGACAAGATCTATGCACAACAGACGGTTAGGAGCTTAGACACGAGATTAAGGTAACACCTAAATACTAGTGAACATAAAAAGTTATTATTTAATGGCCTTTTACGCAATTCCACGTGTAATGCTACTAATACTTATACATTGGAAGTTCTGCACAGGCTCAGTAAAGGCAGGTTAACGAGTATTTTCGAAGAAATCGAATTTTATACAGCCAAAGTGTGTTTTAATGAACAAACCGAAATATATATTGCATTCAAGACTGAAACACCAGCGAGTTGTGTATTCGGTATGACAGGTGTGTGGTACTTTCCTCGTTTGTTCTCACTCTTCCTTACTGGAATTATGAGTGCGAATGATAAAATTAACATTAGTGTTATTACAATCTGGTTATAACTTATTTGGATGCTATGTTTACATAGCAGGCAAGATAGAATATGAATTGAGCTCTTGGCTTTAATAAGATGAATTAAGGCCATAGCCTTACTCTGTTGTTATTTAACAGGTTTACCTTGTTGATGTCCATAACGGGAATATTTTGGTATGTAGTATCCGCATCTTATTGTTAACCTTTGTAAACTGTAACGTTACCCTAACGTTTGTTTCCATATTTAATTTATATGTTCCTCTATTTTCCATTAATTACACTTCAGGGACTACTTATTTTAGATAGAAATATGCACTAAAGAAAGGGAATAGAAGTTGTTATTTGTACCTGTTGCTGTAGTCACTCTTTTTCTGTTCAATAATCCTTTCCAGTCAGGCGATGGATGCACTGTTACGTTTTGCATCACCGACATATACTCGTATGTAACGATACTTGAAGATTATGCAATACATGCGATTACAGGCCACTGAAGTTAAAATGATGTTTTTTACCCACAACGTAATATGCAACCAATATTTACGTTGCATGTACCATAATTTGAGAATGTATTTATGATAACGTTACTCGTAATTTGTGCCTGAAATTATCTTCCCCAGCTGAACCCACGACATTCTTTGTAATCCTCGGATGTATATTATCATTCTTTCAGTTATAGGTTACTCTTATAGTCGTACTTCGTGGATAAGTAAGTGACATATGTTAGTGTATCTAACAGAAACAATTGAAATTCGAACTATGGTGACACATCTCTGTTCCAATGTTACGTACACTATAACCTTAACGATCAGTTTAATATTGACCAATCCTTCCTGTTTCTCGTTTCCTATTTGGCTAGAGTAATGTGATACATATTACATAGTACTAATGCGCTATGTAATTCTAGGAACTGTCGAGAATCAGGGCTGCTTAATAGAAATGTACACTGATCACAGTTTTCTCACTATATGTAAATATTTTTCACAGTCATGTTGTTAGGTTTACACCATTTTGAGCTGGTATTACTTTCCACACAGTCCAAAATAAAAACCCACCAGTACCAAATATATCACTGAGTGATGATAAAATCAACTATGTAAAGGAAACCAAATTTTTGGGGGTTACCATTACTGACACACTTATATGGAAAAGTCATATTGATATAATCTGCACCAAATTGAGTAAAGTATGTTTCATGATTAGAAAAATAAGAAATATTGTTAATACCAGCACCTTCACATCAGTGTACTCTATACTAAGTTACAGATTTATCTGTTGGGGCCACAGTGTAGAAGCAGTGAGGCTGTTCAAACTAAAAAAAGAAGTAGTTAGAATAATATTATTCAAACAGCAGAAAGAATCCTGTGAACCAATGTTCCAGAATCTGAACATACTACCGCTCCCATGTCAGTACATACTGGACCTACTACGTTTCACCAAGAAAAATATAATCAACTTAGATATAAGCTCATACTGGCACCAACATGATACAAGGTCAAAGAACTCACCATTCAACAAAACTATACAGTGAAAGTGTCAAATATATTGGAATAAAACTCAACAATCAGCCCCCAATAGCAGTGAAGAACATTACACAAGTGAAGGATTTTAAAGTAAAACTACGGTCACTCCTAATTAAACACTGCCTCTACAGCATACAGGAATTCCTCGAAAACAACCTGCTATAAGGAACTGCTCAACAAAAACATCAGATAATGGATCCCAAACTAGTGACCTTATGTAACATAACTGAATGTAAATTTTATAGGTGTAAATGCTAAATTGTGCTACAGAATAAATATAGGATCTAAGTATATTACACGTGTGATATAAATATGTAATCATTTTATAGATTTGTAGACACGTACCTCTTCTTATAAATGACTAATATGTATCAAATGACCTGTCCTGTATCATGATGTGCATTCCTGTACAATGTATGATTCAGAGGATCAAAATACATAAATAAATAAAGGTTGTGACAGATGTTACATATAATGTATTTCAGAATGTAATATTTAAGTATCAGTAATCTGAACGCCAGAAAACTGTGTAATATCAATGGTCATATAAAATCGATAGATTTGTATATTCTTTTTGAGGGTATCTTTGGCTAGTTAGAACACATGATTATTACTTCAGTCTGTAGGTTTATGTTACCAGTGGATTAGTCGTGGTTTGCACGTGATGTGATGTGGTTCTGTAGTGAATGGACAGAATCTTCGTCTTCAAGTTACACTGTATACGGATCTTTCACGTATATTGCTGTACTTCCGTTTGTATTCAATACCAATTCGACCAGGATCAACTGCAGCAGCAGATGACTCTACATTATGCAACAGTGAAGGAAGGATCCACTTCAAACAGCTGGCGCAATTGCAAGCACATTTAATAGGACTGTAACCTCACGCTACATAGCGGCACGGCAACTGCACAGTGATGCCTTCACTTTTATGGATGACAATGCGTGACCGTATCGAAGTGCGCAGGTGGAGGAGTTCTTGGAACGAGAGGCTATCCAGTGAATGGACTGGCCTGCCCGTTCGTCGGACTTCAGTCCCATCGTGCACGTGTGGAATGCCTTGGGGAGACGTATTTCAGCACGTCCACAGGCATCAACGACCTTCCAGCAGTTGTTAGCTCCTCTAATGAAGGAATGGAACGTGCTGTCACAAAAATTTGTTACCGACCTTTTGGCAAGCACTGAAGTACATTGCAGAGCAAACGTTGCTGTCTGTGATGGTCACACCCCCTACTGAGAGACACGGCATGCCTTTTGTAAAGTCCAGGGGACCATCGTGATTCGTAGTCACTTCAGCGTAACTACTGTCTTTGAAAAAAGAACGTGTCTGTTTGTCTCTTTGCCTATTTCTTTCAGTTACCCTTCTGTTCTATACTGTATATTTTATTTGCATGTACGGTCCAAGTTTAATCGAACTTTGTTACTTGGCAGTGACACATCATGCAAAGCTACTTTCGTCCTTCCCTTTTGCAGACCATTTTATACTCGATGTTAAGATCGGAACTGGTTGGTTGGTTGGTTTTTTGGGGAAGGTGACCAGACAGCGTAGTTATCGGTCTCATCAGATTAGGGAAGGAAGTCGGCCGTGCCCTTTCAGAGGAACCATCCCGGCATTTGCCTGGAGTGATTTAGGGAAATCACGGAAAACCTAAATCAGGATGGCCGGACGCGGGATTGAACCGTCGTCCTCCCGAACGCGAGTCCAGTGTCTGACCACTGCGCCACCTCGCTCGGTAGATCGGAACTGTTGACAAGTCAGTAATCAATGTGTTCAGTTGACATCATAATAAAAAGCGAACAGTTATCAATAAAAACAGTGACATCTAAAACGCAGTTTCATTTAAAACAATAAGTTCCTATACCACAGTAACAAGCACTCAGTCACCATGTATGTGGTGCTGATCGCGTGGACAGCTTGAACTGCACCTGAGGAGTATCAACTATTCACTTTTATGAGTGAAGGATATAGAATGTAGATTGGCGATGGCAAGAAAAGACTTTCTCATGAGGAGAAATTTGTTAACATCAAATATAAATTTAAGTGCTAGGAAGTCTTTTCTTAAGGCATTTGTCTAGAGTGTAGACTTCCATGGAAGTGAAACGTGGTCGATAGGAAGTCCAGACAAGAAGCGAACAGAAGCTTTTGAAATGTGGTGCTACACAAGAATTCTGAAGATCAGATTCGTCAATCGCGTAGCTAATAAGGAGGTACTGAGTACGACTGGGGGAAAAAAGAAACGTGTGACATAACGTGACTAAAAGAAGAGAAAAGTTCATGAGAGACGTTTGAGACATCAAGGAATCTTCAGTTTAGTGATGGGGGAATGAATAGGGGGAGGGGAAGGATAGCAGAGAGAGACTAAGTGATGAGTGCAGCAAACAGGTTCAAATGGATGTGGGTTGTAGTAATTATTCGGATATGAAGACGTTTGCACAGGACAAAATAGCGTAGAGATCTGCATGAGACCCATCTTCGGACTGAAACAACGACAACAACAAGATAACTGGTTGAGGCTGAAAGTAAAATGTACCAAAACAGGCACTGGAGGCTTGAGCTGTTTTTCATCTATAATATGATGAAGTCCAACAACTAAAACAGTTAAATAGAAATGATGATCTTCATATCTGTACATAGGGTAAAAAGCGTCGAGTAGTATAGCTGACCAAAGAATGGAGGGAAGGTTAAGGATTACCGCCTCGCAGATATACAAGGTCATAACGTGCGGACTACATACTTACTTGGATAACGAGAATGGAGGAATTGAGTCGCTTTCTTGAAGAAGCCGTTCCAGCGTTCGCCTGACATAAAAAGGACCTCAGAAGTGCTTGGCGCCTCTCCTCCACACTCCACAGCACATGCAACACTGGGACAGCATAACATCAAAAACTGTCAGAGGCGGATGTTATGTCAGTTCTGTAATCCTAACCATTTGTGTATCGTTATGCAGTCTTTCGCTCTTTCTATTCAATATATGCATCGAAGAAGCAATGACTGAATTGAAAGAAAGGTTCAATAGTTGGAAATTCTGGGTAAAAGGATATCAAGGATAACATTTACTGATGACATTGCTACACACAGTGAAAGTTAAGAAGAATTGCATGATATTTTCTACGGAATGAAGAGACTAATGTGTACAGAATATAAATTCAGAGTAAACCGGGAAAAAGACAATAATAATGAGAAGTAGCGGAAATGAGAATAGGCAGAAACTCTCCATCAAAATTGATGAACACAAAGTACGCAAAGTTAAGGAATTTTTCTACCTCGGAAGCAAAATAATCCATGACGGGCGAAGGAAGGAGAACATAACAAGAAGACTAGCACAGCAAAGAGTGCGTTTCTGGCCAAGAGAAGTCTATTGGTATCAAACATAGCCTTTAAACTGAAGCTACTTTTGGAGCACAGCATTGTACGGTAATGAATCATGGACAGTAGGCAAAGTGGAACAGAAAAATTCGAAGCGTTTGAGAAGTGGTGCTAGAGAATAACGTTGGAAAACAGGTGGATTCATAAGCTAAGGAATATGGAGGTTCTCCGCAGAATCAGCGAATAAAGGAACATATGAAAAACACTGGCAAGAAAAAGGGACAGGATGACAGGACATGTGTTAAGACATCAGGGAATAACATGCACGGCACTAGAGGGAATTTTAGAGGATAAAAAATTGAAGGGAAGACCGAGATTGGCATACATCCAGCGAATAATTGAGGACGTAGGGTGCAAGTGCTACTCTGAAATGAAGAGGTTAGCGCAGGAGAGGAATTGGTGGCGGGCCGCATCAAGCCAGTCAGAAGATTGATGGGTAAAAAAAAAAGCACATGTAGCCACTAGTGTGGAGATCATTTCATTAATATGGATCCTTAGTGCAGCAATTTTCATAGTAGATGCGTTACATTGCCAAATGTCTTTTACAGCGCTATGAACCTAACCTCCAATTTACCGGACGCTTTAGTGTCCTTTCCTGGAATTTCAGTTAACAGCTTTTGAAGGCTGAAATTCCACGACGAGAAATGTAAAATGGTTCAAATGGCTCTGAGCACTATGGGACGTAACATCTGTGGTCATCAGTCCCCTAGAACTTGGAACTAACTAAACCTAACTAACCTAAGGACATCACACACGTCCATGCCCGTGGCAGGATTCGAACCTGCGACAGTAGCAATCGCGCGGTTCCGGACTGAGCGCCTAGAACCGCTAGACCACCGCGGCCGACGAGAAATGTAAATCCCTGGTAAGTTGCAGATAAGGTTCGTAGATCTACAGAAGGTATTTGACAAAAATAATAAACAGAATTTCAAAAATTCAACGAAAACTGCTATAATGATACACAAAATAGTTAAAAACAAATGAAGAAATTTATCAAAAGATTGTAGAGGAATCTCTGAGAACCACAGGTAAAATACACTCTAAGAAAAAAAGGCGATGACCACGAAAGAATGTCCGAATGGAGCGATGTATGTCATGTACCGTACATTTGCCGATAAACAAATTGTTGCAATTTCTGAAAAATTAGACGATTTATTCAAGAGAAAGAGCTTTACTTACTGAGCAAGTAAGTAACACGTAGGTCAACTTCTGTCCCTCATGCAAGCAGTTATTCGGATTTGTACATATTGAAAGAGTTGCTGGATCTCCTGGAGACGGAGATCGTGCAAAATTCTGTCCAACTGGCGCGTTAGATCATGAAAGTCCCGAGCTGGTTGAGGGGCCCTGTCCATAATGCTCCTAATGTTCTCAACTGGGGAGAGATCCAGCCACCTTGCTGGCCAAAGTAGGGTTTGGCAAGCACGAAGACGTGCAGTAGACATTCTCGTGGTGTACGGGCGGACATATCAACCAAAAGGGTCCTGCTGTGAAACGAAATGGCACCTCTTACCATCACTCCCTGTTACCAGGCTGTACGTTGGGTGACGCTCAAGTCAGTATCCCACCTCTGTCTGGGGCGTCAACAGACACGTCTTCGCTGGCCATAGGGACTCAGTTCGAAGCGGGACTCATCACTGAAGACAATCCTACTCCAGTCAATGAGATTCCAGGCCCCGACAACCAGCAGAGTCGTGTCTACAGACGCCCCAGACTGCGGTGAGATACCAACCTGATTGCCACCCCCATATGGCCCGACAGCCAGGAGTGATGGTCTGGAGTGCCATTTTCTTTCATAGTAGGACCCCATTGGTTGTCATCCGTGGCTCCCTTACAGCATAGCGTTGGGTAAACGATATTGTACGCCAAGATTTGTTGCCCTTCATGGCAAGCCATCCTTCGTTTATATTTCAGCAAGATAATGCCCGCCCATACATGGCGAGAGTTCATACTGCTTGCCCCATCTGAGAAAGTTTGGAGCATTATGAACAGGGCCCTCCAACCGGCTAGGGATTTTGGGAAATTAACGCACTAATTGAACAGAATTTTGCGTGGTATCCATCAGAAGTACACCCAACATCTCTACTAGTCAATACCTGTCCGAATAACTGCTTGTAGAAGGGCCAGAGGTGGACAAACGCGTTACTGACTTTCTCAATTTTTGAAGGTCTTTCTCTGGAATAAATCATCCACTTTTTTCTGAAGTTGAGATCATTTGTTTGTCTGTAAATGTACACCGCATCTACCGAACTACGTCCCATTCGAATGATTCCTTCGTGGCTCGCCGCTTTTTCTGTCTTAGAGTGTATATAAAACAATATCTAACAGAGGGCGAATCAAATTCCAGTTCGGCCATGTAGATTGAGGTTTTTCGTGGTTTCCCTAGATCGATTAAGGCTAACGAAGCGATGGTTCATTTGAAAATGACGTCAGATTTCCTGAACCATGCTTCCACAGTTGAAGTCTATGCTTCGTATCTAATGACATCTTCATCAACGGAATTTTGAACCTCAATATCTTCTCCCTTTGCCCAGATGGTTAATTGTTGTAGCCGAATTCGTCTGCAGACTAAGAATGGTCTGGTCGATAGCTACTGGATTTTTCCTTCTACTCAGCCGCTTTTCTGCCCTTTTGTCGTTATTCGATGAAAGCAGACAATCATTATATTGTATAATTATTCTGTTTAATTTATTTTTAATTACCTTGGCTACTCAGCAGGGATACATTTCAGAATGTTACAGCAATAAAAAAAAAAGGGTCAAATGGATCTGAGAACTATGGGACTCAACTTCTGAGGTCATAAGTCCCCTAGAACTTAGAACTACTTAAACCTAATTAACCTAAGAACATCACACACATCCATGCCCGAGGCAGGATTAGAACCTGCGACCGTAGCGGTCGCGCGGTTCGAGACTGTAGCGCCTAGAACCGCTCGGCCACTCCGGCCGGCGAATGCAACTGCATCTTCAGCAGAAAATCTGAGTAGGACACTGAAACCATTTGCTACCAGGGAACTCGTACTGAAAACAAAAGCAGTTCTGTGTTTCTTAGAACACGCACTACTTCATTTTTGTTACTGCTGAGTACTTGTCACTGAGAATAGCATATTGGAATCTTAGTCAGAAGTTACATCTTAAAAGCTGTTCCGTATATTTTAATTAGTTATCAGCTCAGTAGCTGTCGAACACCTTTCGCATACACTTTGTGATCAAAAATATCCGGACACTTACTGGTGTAAACTCGACAGCATAAAAAGCGGGCCACTGCTGGATTCCAATGTTTGGGCCTCACCTGACTTTATGCAACATCATATAGCTGTGTCACAGGTCCTCCAATCCCTCTGCAGTACAGTCGTTTGACTACACACAATGGAGAAAAAAATGTTCAAATGTGTGTGAAATCTTATAGGACTTAACTGCTGCGGTCATCAGTCCCTAAGCTTACACACTACTTAACCTAAATTATCCGAAGGACAAACACACACACCCTGGCCGAGGGAGGACTCGAAGCTCCGCCGGGACAAGCCGCGTAGTCCATGACTGCAGTTCCCTAGATCGCTCGGTTAATCCCGCGCGACCACAATGGAGACCACTAGAGAAGACTGCTCATTATGGCAGTCATTCTAGATGTAAACTAATACCGTGATACACCAAATATTAAAAAAGCGTTATTATAGATGAGGCAGTCTTCAACGCTTGTAAATGGAACGTTGCACTAAGAGACATAGCAGAAGTCTTTTCACACTCATTCAATGACATGACGAGTTGTTGTTGCTGATCCCAGTTTGTATCCACTATTAACGAAACAAAGTTTGTGTGTCTGATCAAGACTCGGCTAGGCATAAAGACGCGTAAGATATTGAAGTATTCAACAGAATCGGTTTACGAGGCCCAATGTCTGAACCTGGAAATAAATGACGATACGTTTAGCACGGCACCAGGAACCCCATGAAGCTTATATTTCCACTGAGAAGTAACCACGAAAGGTATGTAATAAACTGCTATGCCCAAGTGTGAAACGCCATGAAGTAAAGGTGTGGTGACGGGCGGGGAGTAGAACCCAGTACCTATATAAATTGTTAACTAAGCACAATCAGATGTCAGATATTAAATATGTTCATCAAAAGCGTAATAATGAAACTCGAAACGACAATGCAAATGATTTTTGACTATCAAGAATTCGAACCCGTCTCCTTTCACTATTGCCTTATAGATACAAATACACATGAAATATTTATCGTTTCTTCACCAGTATCAGGATGTGCACGTGTTCGGGTAGAGGTAACATAAATAGTTCTGTGCTGCCTGGGACTCCAACCCCGCGCATATCGTCGTTGTTGGCCCAACACGAAGAGGTGTCAACTATCAAATTCTGTTTCACTAGTAGCTAGGATCGCACCGTTCGTAGAGACCTGGAGGAGTTTGGCGCCATGAGGAAACAACGAAATGGTGGGACAGAATCATCACGATGGTTTCAAATTCAGAGAAAATTTGGAATCGGTGCTCGAATCACAATCCAGTGCCAAGGTCACTTTAAATAAGAAATGGAGGTCCTGTGACTACACACGACGACTGCTCCGTGAACTAAAATAACATTCAGTGTAAGAAAGCTTACTAGAGCCACAGTTTCTGCAAGTAGCGACTGCTGCCTCTAACAGCCAAAACTAATCCAAATGTGTTCCAGTCAATACCAAATGGACAAGTTTAATGTTGATTTGTGGCTACGGCACAGTCCTGCGTTCTTGACTTGGTGTTACTGGGGGTGAAGATGGTATGTTTGTGGCTGTTAAAAACTGGTACCCGCAGCGGGTACCAGTACAAGGTAGCCTCAGTCCAACCAACTACCAAATTTCACATGTGTCAGCGTCATGTTTTGTCATAATGGAGTACACAGCACATGGTACGAGAAGCGTTGCCTTCCACTTGAGCTGTTGTGATTATCCCATTCGTGGTCTAGTGTGTGTGTGAATTCCTAAGGGACCAAACCGCTGAGGTCATCGGTGCCGTGGTCTAGTAGTCAACGGTATGGAAAAGAATAATACTCACGAAGGACTGTCTCCATCCTTCCTACGAACATCTAAAACACAGAATAGCAGAATTGGGATGATTATCAGCCATCATAGTGACTCTTTAAGAGTATAAAAGGAGGTGTAACAGCGCAGCAGGATGCCTCGGTTTGTTGTTATTAGTGGAGAAACTAGACAATATTGTTATGAAATACCGGTAATATAACTTGAATCGAAGACGTTATGCTCTTTAGCAGGATGAATTTAAAAGTACCTACATCTCCTACACAATGGTTTTGCGACGTGTTTTTAGCACTTCACGGGCGTATAGCACTGACGAAAATAACGTATAAGCGGTTGAAATCGAGACTTCGCGACTGGTAATATGCATACATAGTTTTATATGTATTTGGCGATATCAGCGGTGGACGGTTGCAATTCTGATGCATAACGTGCCAACTGTTTGTCTATAAATTACGTTCCCTGGGATGTGCACTCTGTAGGTACGGAAAAGGGAAACTCTCACGTTCCAGGATGATAAGTGCTGTCGACACGCTGTCAACTAACGAATAACTTATTACTAAGATAAATAACCGAAATCATCAGTTTATAGATGTGGTGATATGGTTGTGTGGGCGTATTACAGTTGGAAGGTGTAAACAGAGGTAGCGGTGCTCATCTGGTAAGCAATAAGAGCATATAATTATCGGAAAAAATGTCAGAGTAGCAGCAGACATCAACTCTGTACACATGTCAACTAACTGTTGCAGATCTCTACGCAGTAGTGAGGAAATCATATGATCGTTTAGAACTGTGCCAGAGTTTCAGTTTACATCAAGTGCATCGCTACATGAGTCTGAAGACAGGCTCTCTGATGTGCCATAGCAATACATGGATTTGTTTCCAGACTACGAGTTTCCAGTATGCACCATTCGTTGAGTCTCATCTAGATACGAGTCGATTGTTACTATACTTTCTGTGACCCCTCTGTCCAAAACGCATGCATGTAGATATCATCGGGAAGAGGGGAATTGGTTCAAATGGCTCTGAGCACTACGGGACTTAACATCTATGGTCATCAGTTCCCTAGAACTTAGAACTACTTAAACCTAACTAACCTAAGGACATCACACAACACCCAGTCATCACGAGGCAGAGAAAATCCCTGACCCCGCCGGGAATCGAACCCGGGAATCCGGGCGTGGGAAGCGAGAACGCTACCGCACGACCACGAGCTGCGGACAAGAGGGGAATTCTTTCTTAGTAGGCTGGTGTATAGGACACGCAAATATCTTCGTATAAAATCAAACAATTCATGAGTATGCAAACAATTTGACCATATACATACGCAAATATCAAAAAATATGAAAAAAGAAATGAAATCCGTAAAAAATCGAGGAAAACTGTGTAATTACGACAAATTGATGGCAAATGCGTAAAATTGAGGGAAATACGACGAAATATGTAAAATCGCGAAAAAGTTGCAAAATTATGTAAATTGACCGAGAATACATAAAATTAAAGAAACAGTTGCACGAAATGCGAGGAACTGACGTGGGTTGAGGTACCAAGACACTAAAGACCGAGAAAGACTTAAAAATTATGCTCTGGTTGCATTTGGTTTTAACTCTCCCCCTCCTCCTGAAAACTACATAGGTTTTCGTAACAAAGGCGACGACAGTATTACAAAGAGGCCCTATATTAAAGCATGCAAAACGTATGTGTCCCAGTCCATAAGTGTGGCCTCACACATGCAGTTGTATATAGATATTACCAAATTACGGCTGGTTCTCACAAACAATGTTATTCCTTAAGTATTAAGGAGAAGAAACAATGCGTTTATCAGACTTAATCCATTCCCTAGAGTGGACCCATGTCACATTTATAACCTTATATAGCGTGAGGGGGGTGTACTCGATAGGTGTGTTAGCACGAAACTGCTATATTATCCTACACATGAGCAAAACCATCTAACAGCAGACCAGGACTTCTTTGTGCAAGAGGAATGCTCCCAAAGCTGTGGTGATGCTCCTTCGGCTACTGATCGTGCTGCTTCTTCGTGTGCATTTTCGCGCAGCGGGATGCGAGTGGTACCTCAATTTATCAGCTGTCGAAAATATTCATGTTGGTTATTCCTCGCTCTATTTCCTTGTGAGACATAGCCGCAACCGTCAAAACCGATACTACTACTAATCATAAGCACGACTGATGCGAGAAGTATGACTGAGGTTACATAGGTTTCCGACTTAAAAAGACATATAAAATACACTAATTTCCTAAGAGACAGAACAGAGGTCTCCAAACTTCGTTCGAGTCGGTTCATAAGCAGCTCGAGGAGTGGATATAGCAGGCCTGTGTGGCCGAGTGGTTCTAGGCGCTTCAGTCTGGAACCGCGCGACCGCTACGGTCGCAGATTAGAATCCTGCCTCGGGCATGGATGTGTGTGATGTCCTTAGGATAGTTAGGTTTAAGTAGTTCTAAGTTCTAGGGGGCTGATGACCTCAGATGTTAAGTCTCATAGTGCTCAGAGCCATTTGAACCACTTTGAGTGGATATACAGTGGTGACGCCATCCTAGGACACCAGAATAGTGAAGAAGGAAGTAGTTTTATCATTCTAAAGTTTGTCACTATAGTGATTGGGGTAGGAAACTTGCAGGGTGGTTGCATGTCTGATGTTGGACAAATACACACATCAAAAATGTACATGTAGCCTGGGCGCTACTGAGCATTCCTTATCGCATAAATATGCGTAATACTTGGCTTAAACACATGAAGGGAATGCATATATGCATTACAATCTCTGGAATGAATGGAAAAATTCCAACTAAACTTGACGAATACACGCATCAAACAAAGTTTTGCATCACCTCGGTTCCCAGAACTCCTGACGACAGACGTTGACTGTGGATATTGTATCACAGACACAGCCCCTTGGGTTGTTCAGAAATGTCACTAAACTCGCCCAAAGATGTAAACAACCAGCGCCTATTAGACGGAAGGGGTCCGACAACCGATCAGTTCCAGTCATTCCACCAGGAAGGTGGTACACGGCTCGTGTTGTCTGTAGTTCAGCCATGTCTAGACGGTCAATACTGCGGTTCGATAGCGTCCGTGTTGTTACTTTGTGACATGAAGGGCTCTCAACAAGGGAAGAGTCCAGGCGTCTCGGAGTTATGTTGTTCGGACATAGAGGAGATACAGAGAGAAAGGAACTGTCGATGACGTGCCTCACTCAGGCCGTCCAAGGGCTACTACTGCAGTGGATGACAGCTAGCTATGGATTATGGCTCTGAGGAACCCTGACAGCAACGCCACTATGTTGAATAATGCTTTTTGTGCAACCACAGTACGTCGTGTTACAACTCAAACTGTGCGTAGTAGGTTGCATGATGCGCAACTTCTCTCCCGACGTCCATGGCGAGGTCCATCTTTGCAACAACACCATGCAGCGCGGTTCAGATGGGCCCAACAACATGCCGAATGGTTCAAATGGTTCAAATGGCTCTGAGCACTATGGGACTTAACTTCTGAGGCCATCAGTCCCCTAAAACTTAGAACTACTTAAACCTAACTAACCTAAGGACATCACACACATCCATGCCCGAGACAGGATTCGAACCTGCGACCGTAGCGGTCGCGCGGCTCCAGACTGTAGCGCCTAGAACTGCTCGGCCATTCTGGCCGGCATGCCGAATGGACCGCTCAGGATTGCCATCACGTTCTCTTCACCGATGATTGTTGCATATGCCTTCAACCAGACAATCGTCGGAGACGTTTGTGGAGGCAACCCGGTCAGGGTGAACGCCTTAGACACACTGTCCAGCTAGTGCAGCAAGGTGAAGGCTCCCTGCTGTTTTGGGGCGGCATTATGGGGGCCGACGTACGCCGCTAGTGGTCATGGAAGGCCCCGTAACGGCTGTACGATACGTGAACACCAACCTCAGATCGATAGAGCAACCATATCGGCAGCATATAGGCGAGGCATTCGTCTTCATGGACGACAATTCGCGCCCCTATTGTGCACATCTTGTGAATGACTTCCTTCAGGCCGCGCAGGATTAGCCGAGCAGACTAAGGTGCTGCAGTCATGGAGTGTGCGGCTGGTCCCGGCGGAGGTTCGAGTCCTCCCTCCGGCATGGGTGTGTGTGTGTTTGTCCTTAGGATAATTTAGGTTAAGTAGAGTGTAAACTCAGGGACTGATGACCTTAGCAGTTAAGTCCCATAAGATTTCACACACATTTGAACATTTTTGAAGTTCCTTCAGGAAAACGGCATCGCTCGACTAGCGTGGCCAGCATGTTATCCAGACATGAACCCTCTCGAATATGCCTGGGATGGACTGAAAAGGGCTGTTTACAGGCGACGTGACCCACCAACCACTCTGAGGAGTCTACAACGAATCTCAGTTGAGGAGTGGGACAACCTGGAACAACAGTGCCTTGACGAATTTGTGAATAGTATGCCACGCCGAATACAGTTGTGCATCAATGCAAGAGGACGTGCTACTGGGTATAAGAGGTATCGGTGTGTACAGCAATCTGGACCACACCCTCTGAAGGTCTCGCTGTATAGTGGTACAACATGCAATGTGTGGTTTCCATGGGCAGTAAAAAGGGTTTATGTTGATCTCTATTCCAATTTTCTGTTCACGTTCATGAAACCTTGGAGGCGAGGTGAGGCAAAACTTTTTTTGATGTGTGTATATCCGGTATTAGAGTAGTAAAGGCGTGGCATTCTGCACGCCTAATGCTTCGGAAACAGTATGGCATTAACAATATAGTATTTTTTAGGTGCAGTACCTTGTAACTATAGAATTATGTGTTTATGCTCTACGATCATTTCTCTCATGCCGGTACCTTCCTAGTGCTGCCTCAGCATAGTGGAATAATGCTTCAGAATTGATAGCAAGGTTGATTTACGTGAAATGTTTCAAACTCCATCAGTGTGGAGCTTCATCTAGTACTCTGAAGCAGCAAAGGAACTGGTATAGGCAGGCGTATTCAAATACAGATATATGTAAACAGGCAGAATACTGCGCTGCGGTCGGCAACGACTATGGAAGACAACAAGTGTCGGGTGCAGTTGTTAATTCGGTTACGGCTGCTACAGTGGCAGGCTACCAAGATTTAAGTGAGTTCCAACGTGGTGTTATAGTCGGCGCACGAGCGAAGGGACACAGCTTCTCCGAGGCAGCGAGACAGCGATGAAGTGGGGAATTCCCCGTACGACCATTTCACGAGTGTACCTTGAATGCCAGGAATCCGGTAAAACATGAAATCTCCAACATCGCTCCGGCTGGAAAAAGATCCTGCAAGAACGCGGCCAACGACCACTGAAGAGATCCTTCAACGTGACAGAAGTGCCACCCTTCCGATAATTGCTGCAGATTTCAATGCTGGGCCATCAAGTGTCAGCGTGCGAATCATTCAACAAAACATCATCGATATGGGCTTTCGGAGCCCAAGGCCCACTCGTGTACCCTTGATGACTGAACGACACAAAGCTTTGCCAATTACAGCAGGACAATGTGAGACCCCACACGTCCAGAACTGCTACAGAGTGGTTCCAGGAACACTCTTCTGAGTTTAAACACTTCCGCTGGTTACCAAACTCCCCAGACGTGAACATTATTGAGCATATCTGGAATGCGTTGCAACGTGCTGTTCAGAAGATATCTCGACTCCCTCGTAATGTTACGGATTTGTGGACAGCCCTGCAGGACTCATGGTGTCAGTTCCCTCCAGTACTGCTTCAGACATTAGCCGAGTCCATGCCACGTCGTGTTGCAGCAGTTCTGCTTGCTCGCGGGGGCCCTACAAATATCAGGCAGGTGTACCAGTTTCTTTGGCTCTTCAGTATAGTATACAGAAAAATAATATTGTAAAGAACTGCAGAAAAAGCCTGAGAGAATTTCCGGTTGTCGTAGCGACTGACAGCTCGCTTTAGGTGTGGATAAAAGTGGGATAATGCCTAAAACAATGAGCGGTATCCCCCTACTGTCAGATTACAAGATTAGTACCGAATTAATGGAGCACATAGCAACGTGTCAATTCTTAGGGGTAATAACAAGAAGTGACGTGAAATGGAACGAATAGGGAAAAACAGTAGAAGGAAAGGCGAATGGGAGACTTAGAACTATAGGAGGGATTCGGGAAAAGTGCAGTGCACGTCTTAAAGAAATCGCATATAGAATTCTAGAGTCACGAAATTTAGCGTTTTGCTTCAGGTTTCGGAGTCCTTATGAAGTAGTGAGGACGGTAGATACTGGAGGCCTTCAGAGATGATCTGCTAGAGCAGTAACCATTTGTACTTACCAGTTGGACCTACGAAAGCGTAACGGCAATTCCCGTTGAATTTATAAGGGAATCTTCCGAAGAAAGGCAACCGTGGTGTCTCAGAACTGTGACATATTATGGCAACACGCCTGATACTTAACTGACAGTAATACCAGTACACAGCGTCTATCCGAAAAGGGTCAGCACTGATTTTATTCTTGGTGTATAACAGACGCCAGCGCAGTAACTACGATGACAGCTTGAAGTAACAACTGCAAACAATATGTGCACATCCGATCTGTCAGTTAAGTATCAGCCGCGTGGCCATAATATGTCAACGCTTTTGTGACGAATATCGTAGTGGGGCAACATCTCTTAATCAAGAGTTCAAGACATTCTTCAGAATGTTTAGAAGAAGAGAGAAGTTTGTGCTCAGTTTGTTCAGCACATCTTGACTCCTCAACAAAACCAACGACTCATGGACGCAGGCCGCGACTTAATTGACAAAACGCAACAGTACCTTTTTGGAAAACGTCATGACGCGTGACGAGGCCTGATGTTATCAACACAAACCTATCACTAACCGACAAAGTGCAGAAATTCAAGCCAATGTGACGCGCGAGTTGAACAACATCGCAAAAAAGGATTTTTCTGACAGAAGCTTTACAGAAGCTCTCCTACGAACCTTGCAGAACGACTCACGCCACATCTCCCAGGCTGTGGCTAAGCCATGTCTCCGCAATATCTTTCTTTCAGGAGTGCTAGTTCTGCAAGGTTCGCAGGAGAGCTTCTGTAAAGTTTGGAAGGTAGGAGACGAGGTACTGGCAGAAGTACAGCTGTGAGGACGGGTCCTGAGTCATGCTTGGGTAGCTCAGTTGGTAGAGCATTTGCCCGCGAAAGGCAAAGGTCCCGAGTCCGAGTCTCGGTCCGGCACACAATTTTAATCTGCCAGGAAGTTTCATATCAGCGCACACTCCGCTGTAGAGTGAAAATTTCATTCAAGTTTTCAAAAGCCTGGAAATGGTGAAGGCGTAAGAGACGCTTTTGTGTGATTAGTTCTAAACTATCAGTTTCTTTATCCGTATCAGTTAACGGTATGAGCAAGCTCCCAGAGCGCAAGACCAGTGCTACATTATAGTTTTGCCAATGGATTCTAAGACGTATCTCTGACGTTTGTGGGTACGGTGAGATTCTCACAGGGTGCAATAATAAATTACTACAATAACTACACATGTAAGACACAAATCCTTCAGCGATCATGGAAGTCAAGCGTTAGGTTCGCTTGAGTATCAATGTCGGGTGGAAATTGTGTGCGAAGAACTGATTTGTCGAAAAAGTCATACCCTTCCACCTGGCGTTAATCTTTATACAGGGGTTGGACAACACTAAGGAAACACCGCGAGAAACGCTTGCTTGAAAATTAATGGAAATGCTAACCAAACCTGCCTATTGCGGTGTTGTATTTGACCACAAACTGTACCACAGCAATGTCCTTAATACCTTGCAAGTGTCAGCCGTGTTCCGAACAGTGTTCTCTGTAGTTGTGAGTGCATTATGTAGGAGCTCAGTCCAATTGAACGTGGGCGAAAAGTTTATGTTCGTATGAGGGATGCTTCCGTAACCAAGGTAGCAGAAGCGTTTGGTGTTTGACGAGTTACCGTAACGAAGATTTGTGCTATATTCGGGGAAAGCGGAAACACGTCAATCCGCTAAGTCACAGCTCGGACGAAATTGTGTATTGAATGATCGTGACGGACGATCACTAAAGAGGACTGTGACGAAAAGTAAGGGTAAGAAAGCTGTTAGAGTCACTGCAAAACTGAATTTAATACTCACAACCCTGTCAGCACCGAAACAACGCGAAAAGAGCTCCATAAACAATGAAATGAATTATGCAAATGCCAGTTAACAGGAAGCCTTAAAACTCTGATTATTGAGCACTTGACGAATGTCATTTTATCGGATGAGCCGATGTTTCCAACTTCGGGGCGAGTTTACGTCCCAAGAGTGAAACATGGCGGGAGTTCGGTGCTGTTACGGATTATGTGCCCATTTTCGCTTATCATGTCCATCCCATGATACAATTTTTGTTCGGCAGTTGTGATGCTCTGTCCGAAGACGACAGGGCCCCAGTTCACATAATTCACATCGTCCAGGATTGCGAGCGCGAGAATGAATTGCCGCATCTTCTCTGGCCCCACTTCTTAAGATCTCAGTATTATTGAGCCTTTATGGTCCACTTTAGAGAGGAGGGTTATGTCGCTATCCACCTCCATCATCGAGCCCTGAACTTTCCACTATTTTCCACGAAGAATGGTATAAGATTCCCTTGAAAACCATGCAGGACTTGTATTTATCCATTTCGAGACAACTGGAAATTGTTTTGAATGCTAACGGTTTACACGTCGTATTAGGTACGGTTTGTGGTGTTTCCATAGTTTTTTCGAACCCCTGTATTTCATTCCATGGGTACATTTAAAGACAGTGGTGCACACCATGCCCATTGACAACGTGTACACGTTGCAGAAGCTTGTGCCCCATGCACGAACTGATAATTCTTTGAGAAGGCGGGATGAAGAATGCGTACGAATGACTATTAAGACACGTTGAGCATCTTCTGTGGCCTGAACAGACACAGCTATCAAAGAACTAATATTTGTCTCCGGACATGTGTCGATAGAATTTTTTTTTTCTAGTTTGCCCTGAACTCTATCCTGTTTCTTACAGACCCTTTACATGCGAAGTAACGCAATCTGTTTTGCTCGACTAGTGTGGCGTTGGCAGCTGACAGAGACATGTCTCTATTGCTCTGCCTCACAGCACATAGGAGGCCGAGGCGTGGTGCGAGGTGCGAGCCTACGGCAGGCCGTCATATCTCAGTAACCCGAGCTGCCGCGGGGAGCGGCAGCGGCAGCGGGACGCCTTCAGAAATGGGAACCACAGCTCCTACCGCCTACCCTCCTAGCTGCACTCAGGCGCAAATAACACTGCCACTAACGACTCCGGCCAAGCGAAAGCACGCCTAGAGCTCCCGTCGTGTTTGTTAGAGAAGGAGCGCTAGCTGAGGAGACTGGCCGTACCGTGTCGGAGGACCCTGTACTCAAAACCACCCCTCTTACCCCGATGCCCCCCCCCCCCACCTCCCAGAATAATATTTCTGTGACTTCCCATACCAGGTTGAAAACTTATCCAGTTGTGGAAAGCTGAGGCTGAATTATGAATTTTCTGTTGAACGTAATACACGATGACATCACGTGCTCGTAACACGGGTGAAACAGAGTATAAAATTATACAAAATGAACAGCTGTCTGTTTGAAAAGTGGAAGAGTTTGCAAGAGAGATAGTGCAAGTTACGTAAATTATACAATTATACGGTACCAGAACTGAATAAGGTTCAATCGCTGTCATTGGCCATGTTGTATATCAGCATAGGAAAATAAACGAAGTACTTTCGATATGATTTTTCAACGAGAAAGAAGGATCCTTCTGGATTTTATACAGAATGACGATCATGGTGATGACAATACCGGTGATAACGAAAAATTCACTCTCTCTCAGTGAACTACAAGCTAGTTGAAACATTCGTAACATATGAAACTCCCACAAATTGGGAAGAAACAGGGTTAAATAACCCACGAGAAACGTCATATATGAACGAGAAACGCACGTGTATGTATATATACAGTGTGTTACAAAAAGGTACGGCCAAACTTTCAGCAAACATTCCTCACACACAAAGAAAGAAAATATGTTATGTGGACATGTGTCCGGAAACGCTTACTTTCCATGTTAGAGCTCATTTTATTACTTCTCTTCAAATCACATTAATCATGGAATGGAAACACACAGCAACAGAACGTACCAGCGTGACTTCAAACCCTTTCTAACAGGAAATGTTCAATATGTCCTCCGTTAGCGAGGATACATGCATCCACCCTCCGTCGCATGGAATCCCTGATGCGCTGATGCAGCCCTGGAGAATGGCGTATTGTATCACAGCCGTCCACAATACGAGCACGAAGAGACTCCACATTTGGTACCGGGGTTGCGTAGACAAGAGCTTTCAAATGCCCCCGTAAATGAAAGTCAAGAGGGTTGAGGTCAGGAGAGCGTGGAGGCCATGGAATTGGTCCACCTCTACCAATCCATCGGTCACCGAATCTGTTGTTGAGAAGCGTACGAACACCTCGAATGAAATGTGCAGGAGCTCCATCGTGCATGAACCACATGTTGTGTCGTACTTGTAAAGGCACATGTTCTAGCAGCACAGGTAGAGTATCCCGTATGAAATCATGGTGGTGAATCGAGGAAGTACAGTACATACTGACGAAACTAAAATGAGCTCTAACATGGAAATTTAGCGTTTCCTGACACATGTCCACATAACATATTTTCTTTCTTTGTGTGTGAGGAATGTTTCCTGAAAGTTTGGCCGTGCCTATATATATATATATATATATATATATATATATATATATATATATATATATATAGGTTCGAGTCCTCCCTCGGGCATGGGTCTGTGTATTGTTCTTAGCATAAGTTAGATGGCTCTGAGCACTATGGGACTTAACATCTATGGTCATCAGTCCCCTAGAACTTACAACTACTTAAACCTAACTAACCTAAGGACATCACACACATCCATGCCCGAGACAGGATTCGAACCTGCGACCGTAGCAGTCGCGCGGCTCCGAACTGGGCGCCTAGCATAAGTTAGTTTAAGTAGCGTGTAAGTCTAGGGACCGATGACCTCATCAGTTTGGTCCCTTAGAACCTCACACACATTTGAACATATACATATACATATAAGGTGTACAACTTTGCTTCCGACGTTTTTCCCCAACATTTGAGGCTTTAATGAAACAAATTGGTTACACATGTATCATTCAAAGTATTTTGCATCGCTGGCCACTACTTTCTCCCATCTTTCGGGCAGTGTACGAATCCCGAGTCGAAAAAATTGTTCATCTTTTGAAGCGCTCCACGAATCGATCCAATTTGTGATGTCTCCATGAGATCGGAAGTGTTGGTCAGCCAGGCCATGCGCCATTGATCTAAACAGGTGATAGTCAGAGGGAACAATATCTGGAGAATACGGCGGGTGGGGTAGGACTTCCCATTTTAACGTTTCCAAGTACGTTTTGACCTCTTTTGCAACGTGGGTTCAAGCGTTATCGAGCTGCAAAATCACTTTATCGTGCCTCTCGCTGTATTGCGACCGTTTGTCTTTTAATGCTCTACTCGAACGCATTAATTGCGTTCGATAACTAGCACTTGTGGTTGTTTCAATTGGTTTTAACACCTCATAGTACACGACGCCGAGCTGGTCCCACCAAATCTTGGAGCCGTGAATATTCGGTTTAGCCGTCGACGTGGAAGAATGGCCAGGATATCCCTATGATTTTTTGCGTTTAGGGTTATCATAATGAACCCATTTTTCGTCCCCGGTCACAATGCGATGCAGAAATCCCTTCCGTATTTGCCTCTGAAGCAACTGTTCACAAACAAACAAACGCCGTTAAACGTCTCTTGGTTTCAGCTCACACGGGACCCAAGTTCCTCCTTTCTGAATCATGCTTATAGCCTTGAGACGTTTTGAAACGGCTTGCTGTGTCACTCCCACTAATCGTGCCAATTCTTCTTCAGTTTGACGCGAGTCTTCACTCAGCAATGTCTCCAATTCTGCATCTTCGAAAACATTCTCTCTTCCACCACTATGCCGGACTACGACATTAAAATCACCGTTCTTGAAGCGTCGAAACCACTTACGACACATTCTTTTACTAATAGCGTCCTTACCATACGTACTTCAGAGCATTCGATGAGACTCAGCCACTGTTTTCTTCATATTGAAACAAAACAGTAACACCTCTCGCAAATGACGACAATTAGGCTCGTAAACTGACATTTTCAATCAAGGACAACTTTACGATAACGTTCCTTTTCAAACCCATCATATGTCATTTCGGGACGCCGTTCCGATACGAACAGTTCACTGCAAATTAGCCCATATATACGGAATGTCCGTTTTAAGAGCCGTCAGGAGCATTTTCTCTTGTGTTTCGACACATATTTGCAGTTTCGCTGTAGCAGGAGTCATCCCAAACAAATATTGCTAATCATGTCCTTCATTCGACGCCCAATGTCGACGGAAAGCGTCGTTTTGTTTCCCATTACCAGCAAAATGATTTTTAAAGCGGAATTTTACATGCCCATTCGATAGAGCGGTAACAAATTAGCCTAGTGTGATATTCGTTTTATCGGTATGTAGTAACAATAACGTTAAAAAAAGAAAGATAGCCAGTACTCCAACAGCGGCAGCACCACTCTGGCCCACGCTGACTGCTACTGCCGCGCAGAAGCACTGCTCACTCTCTGGTGAAATACTTGTTGTTCTTAGTGTTTTACTGTCACTGTCGATACATACAGATCACAAAAAAACATCGCACTACACTAGTTTGGAGCCGCTCTATAGAATGAGATCGTAAGGCTCCAATTTAAAAATAATTTTATTTGAAACGTGAGACAAACCATTGCATTTCGTCGACAATGGGTGTCGGATGAAACACGTGAAAAGCATTATCTGTTTGGACTGAATTCAGCTACACGTTACAACAACTAAATTGTAAACATGAGCCGAAACATCAGAGGAACTGCGCCTGACGACTCTTAAATGGGACACTGTACGTACACCAACTTTCCTTACCAGGCAACAGGCAATAATAAAAGATCGAATGACTAAATTGTCAGAAGAAGAAATAATGACTGACATCGCACGTCAATGACCAATACCCCAAGTCAAACGGCATGTTATGAAAGTCTTGGAAAACGGACCGATTAAGGAAAAGCAGTGGCCAGGGCGTCTTTTAACCTTCAAAGCGCAGAAACGGCTTGACTCTGCGTATATACGTGGTGAGCGCTGTTCCGGTAAACAGTACGTGAGACATGATCGGCATTGCTTTAAATCCCTGTGTTACGGTCATTCCAGTAAACAATGTTGTAATATACAACACTGCACTCACGCCTCTGGGTCGCACGACATGAACGAGTGCGACTAACAAACACCTGCATTTTATGTCCACTGCTCAGAGGGGCATCCGATTAATTCTAGAGAGTGTGTCCAGAATATGTCTGACAGAGAAAAATTAACCAGTGAATTTCATTAGGAGGCATAACATACCGGCAAGGAGCATCATAAATACATTTCGAAACTTACCCATTCTCCCACATTTGCACGCACTCACTAGTCACCTAGTATAGTTACTCGCCCGATACATCCGCACACCACGGAAACAATAAATGGCATGAACAGTTTTTACGCAAGTCAGCCGCTTCAGCAGACACAACGTGTGAATTTTAAAATTTACCCGGTGAATTAAATGTTCAAACAAATTTCAGGCTTGCGACCAGTCGCCATTCAAAAAATTCTACAGTATTTCAACTAGGCACGTGCCAGTCATCCTCAGGTGAGCCATCGAAGACATCTTTCGTTCTGCAACATACAAAATGTCTTTCCTTTGGGTCTTCAGGTGCATTTTCTCTGGTGTTTCGGCAGATAAATGCAATTTCGTTATTCCAACGTATAGGTGATGGCAGCGCAAACAAATTCAGCTGATCTCGTCTTTCATAAGACGCCAAGTCCCAAAGGAATGCGACGGTTTGTTCCCGTTTCAAACAAGGTGATTTTAAATTGAAATTTTCCGATAGAGCGCTGCCAGATTAGTCTAGTGCAAAATTCTTCTGACAGATATGTACTGACAGGTACAGCGAAACACTACAGCAGCGAGCTACTACATGGCGGTAACAGTCACCTCAGTCCAGTGTGGTGCTGTCTTTGTTGGAGTTCTCCTCGTTATTCCTCGTATTTTGCTGTCCCCGTTAATACGTATCGGTAAAACGATTATCACACTAGATGGGAACACTCGCCCAATGGCCTCGTAAAATCCGTTTTAAAAATCAGTTTCTTTGTAACGGGAAACAAACCGACATTTTCCATCGAGGCTCGGCGTTGCGTGAAATACGTGAAAAACAGTAGTTGTTTGGACTGATTGTAACTACACATTGCAAAAACCACATTGCAAATATCTTCCGATACACCATAGAAAATGCGGCTGACGACTCTCACTCGAGACATTCTCTATAGCCCGCGGTAAGTATTGCGTGCATGCATCGGCTTCATGTTGACATACGGACAAGAGTACCTGGCGGCAGCGCCCACTCTGGTGGAACTGCGAAATTCAGCTGTCCTCTGCGTTGCTTGCCTTGAGTACCTGGCGGCAGCGCCCACTCTGGTGGAACTGCGAAATTCAGCTGGCCTCTGCGTTGCTTGCCTTGGCCGTCGGTGCACTCTCTCGTCTTAGATTAGAGCAAATCGTGGAGAAGATAGGATTACGTGCATTATACAGCTGGTAACTGCTGTCACGGTTCATGAACGATACTGCTCGGGCCAGATTCATTGTTTTATTATACTCTGCTGAATATCCAGTGGATATACAATGTTCGGCAATAGCATACTTGCTTGGCTGCAAAGGGCGAGTGCGATTTTAATGTTCAGTGAAGCATTCTTTTACAGTGCGTGGGGTCTGACTTACGTAAGTCGTACCACAGTGGCAACGTATTTTGTAAATTCCGGCATTCAGCAGTAACAAATCGTCCTTCACTGATTCTAGAAAGTTTACAATCTTAGATGGCGAGCCGAAAACCACCTTCACCTGAAATCGACGGAGGACTGTTGCTATCTTAAACGAAATGTTGACACCTAAAGGCAGAAAAGGTAGTGATTTTGCCTGTGTGTTCTCCTCTTTATCCACTTTCTGGTTCTTGGCTTTAACTGATAGTGCCCTGTTAATATCCCAGGTAGAATACCCATTTTCGCTGAACACTTTATTCAGGTGGGCAAACTGTTTAGTCAAACTATCTAGATCTGGGACTGTGTGAGTTCTGTGTGCAAGTGTTTTAAGGAGGCTAGTAGTCTGTAACCGGTGATGACAACTCGATGCTTGTAGATACAAATGAATACGAGTGGGCTTACGATAAACTGAGTGCCCCAGTGAACCATCAATCATCCGTCTAACCAAGACAGCGAAGAAAAGCAGGCAACCATCTTTGTCTCTTTCCATAGTGAACCAGATGTTGTTATGAATGGAGCTGAGGTGATGTATAAACACTATTAATTTTTCTTTCCCGTGGAGCTACACTATGGACGTATCGTCCACACACCTCCAAAATACAGTTGGTTTAAGCGCAGCTGATTCAAGTGCTCTATGTTCTAAATCCTCTACAAACAGTTGGCCACCGAGTAAGACAGATGGCTGCCTATGGCGACACCCTCACCCTGTTCAAAATATTCTAATTTGATCGTAAAACAGGCTGAGGAAAGAGCGTGCCGAAACAAATTTATAATGTCCACCTGAAGCTTATTACCAAATAGTGCCAAAGAATCTACAAGAGCGACCTTTGTAAAAGAGATAACACGTGAAAGCTAACTAAACGGTGATAACTGCTTACACTATTGGCAAAAATCAGCTGAGTTACGCATGTGATGTGAGCATTTGGCGACTAATGGTCTCAGCAAAGAAGCATGACGCTTGGCTAAATCATATCTAGTAGCTCCAATGTTTCTCATAACTGGATGTAAAGGAACACGCTCTTTATGAATTTTTGGAAGGCCTTACGGTACTGGTGGTACACAATCACGTGGATGTTAACCTCTTGTTGATATCTTGAAGTAAGGAGGAGGAATTCAAGAATTGCAGAAGTTTTATGTTGAATACATTCTATTGGGCGTTATCAATACTCCTATATATAGGACCACTTAGCAGACCATGCCTATTATCATTATACACATTACTAGGCACGGATACTAGAATATACGTTAGTGGTCAAGCGCAGGCGGTCTGTGAGCTGTGACGTCACCGTGAACGCATACGCCATGCCGCACAGCACTGTAGCGTATAGGCACACGGCTCACACATGTTTAACTCATATGCACATACGAAAGCAATCGAGATTTTCCATGTTTTAGTGTATTGTTATTATTATTACTATTGTTATTAAGCTTTATATTAGTTAGACTATTGTTCTATATGGTCGGTGACATGCTAGTGTAAAGCCTCCGAAGGACGTCAACTTCTTTCACCATCTCGGTGCGCACTGCTTTTTTTCCGAGAGAAGAGGATCACACAGACTTTGACCACATAGACCTGCAGTACGGAGAAACCTCCGATAACATAATTTTAAACTCTTTAACTTTATTAACAGGTTTTACTTTTTATTTTGGGTAGTTATTTTACAACTTTTTCCATTTTTTACGGTTTTTGTCTTTGTTCACTCTCACTTCCCTTACTACTTTTCCTTCTTTTTCTTGTTGACAACTTTCATCCTGAAGAAATTATGTGATCCTACGAAACACATTACAACAAAGTCCTGACAGAAGGTAATGCTTTATAAGACAGGCATCGTACTAAAGTCCCAGTCTTAGCAATAGCTTTAGATGTCCAGTCAGTTCACCGTCCTGTCACAGCTATTTGTTGTTAACAGTCACAAAAAGAGCCTTGAATCACGTTTTGACATGTTTTAATTTCAGTAGCTTAGCGATACATCGAGAGAGGCATACTGTAGATCCATATTCTTTTGCTTAAAGTCTTTTATTTCTGTCTCCATAATTTCTAATTGTTGGCGTAAGCACGCATTGTCGAATTAACAGCAGTGTTTTCTTTGTGGTTAACGTTTTGTCCAGTAGTAATTTATTCATTAGCTGGTAATGTATTTACCAGGAAGATATTTTCTACTTCTTTACAGTAGCTTCGTTTTTGTGCCCGAATATTTGCGTCATTATTAGATTCGTTACTAAGCTCTAAATCAGCACTAGAGGATAGTAGATTCTGACTTGGAACAGCATCGGTCTTCAACCTGCGTTTAGTAGGAATATTCAAAAATTCACTTTTCAAATCCCTTTCATAATCTGAATAAATAAAATAAATTGAGCAGACATAAGCATCTTCAGCTGAAAATGAATTTCAAGTTTGCAAGCATTTGACCATTTTTGTTTTATGTCATTGTTTATAGGAAATACATGAAAGTCAATTCCTAACTTAGTTACTTGTCTGCTGTGGTTAGTACAACTGGCGATCGTACAGCAAACCATCATTTTTCGCATAAAAAATTACTCTAAAATCCCCCAATACACTAATAATTACGGTGTAACTCTGTACTAAATCGACAACGAATAATAAAAATTTAAACTGCCGTAAGCAACCTTATTTTCGCTCGCAAACGCAATTAAAACACACTACGCTATGGTAATTGCGGGCTACTCACAAGGGAACCTCCCCATCGCACCCCCTCAGATTTAGTTATAACTTGGCACAGTGGATAGGCCTTGATAAACTGAACACAGATCAATTGAGAAAACAGGAAGAAGTTGTGTGGAACTGTGAAAAAATAAGCAAAATATACAAACTGGTCATCAGTCTTGGTCACATAGGCAACATAAAGGAGAACATGAGATCAGGAGCGCCGTGGTCCCGTGGTAGAGTGAGCAGCTGCAAAAGGAGAGGTCCTTGGTTCAAGTCTTCCCACGAGTGAAAATTTTACTTTCTTTATTTTTGCATAGTTATTATCAGTCCGTTCGATCATTGACGTCTCTGTTCACTGTAATAAGTTTAGTGTCTGTGTTTTGCGACCGCATCGCAAAACCGTGCGAATAGTAGACGAAAGGACGTGCCTCTCCAATCGGAACCGAAAACATTTGATCGCAAGGTCATAGGTCAACCGATTCCTCCACAGGAAAACACATCTGATATATTCTATACGACACTGGTGACGGCATGTGCGTCATATGACAGGAATATGTTGCCGACCCACCTAACTTGTACACTTGGTGAATGGGTAAAAAGATTCTTCTACCTTGCCCAATTTAGGTTTTCTTGTAGATGTGATAATCACTCCCAAAAAAGTGATGAAAACATAAGAGTTTGTCACATAAACTGAAAATAAAAAATTTTCACTCGATGAAAGATTTCAACCAAGGACCTTTCGTTCCGCAGCTGCTCACGTTACCACGAGACCACGGCGCTGCTGCGGTCCCAGTGTCCTTAATGTTGCTTATCTTGCCATGAACTACTCAGTTTGTATATTTTGCTTATTTTTTCACAGTTCCACACAACTTCTTCCTGTTTTCTCAATTGACCTGTGTTCAGTTTTTCAAGGCCTATCCACTGTGCCAACTTATAACTAAATATGAGGGGGGTGCGATGGGGAGGTTCCCTTGTCAGCGCTGGCTGGGTTCACTCTAACGCCAGCGCCCCGGCTTGCTACAGCGCGTAGACTCCGTGATCTCTACCACGTATCCGTGCTCCGGGGTAACAAAACGGTTGCATTACCTTTGTCAGCTTTCAGTATCACTACAACAGGGCCCTCTTGTAGAGTTCATAGTGCAGCCCTTTTTTCAGAAGTTAAGTTACTGCGTTTAGGAAGAGCCTTCAAAATAACACAGCTAATTTCCCTTCTCATTTCTTCTGCAACATCCAAAAGAAGACACCTTACGGCAAAACGTATTAAAGATGGTGCTCTAGGTGTACGTGCATAACTGGATCACGTCAGCTCCACTGATGCCAACATCTGCTTCACTATGAAAACGGAGAAAGATGGTTGTCCGCCCTTCTTGGATGCCTCGGCTCTCTGGGCAATTCAGCTCATCGTAAACCCACTCACATTCATTTGTATCTACACGCATCGAGTTGTCATCACCGGTTACAAATTACTCTGGGGCATTCAGTTTATCGTAAGCCCACCCATATTCATTTGTATCTACAAGCATCGATTTGTCATCACCGGTTACATACTACTAGCCTACTTAAAACACTTGCACACAGAACTCACACAGTCTCAGATCTAGATAGTTTGTCTAAATAGCTTGCCCACCTAAATACAGTGTTCAGCGAAAATGGGTATTCTGCTTGGAAGATTCTTCTACATCTACATCTACATTTATACTCCGCAAGCCACCCAACGGTGTGTGGCGGAGGGCACTTTACGTGCCACTGTCATTACCTCCCTTTCCTGTTCCAGTCGCGTATGGTTCGCGGGAAGAACGACTGTCTGAAAGCCTCCGTGCGCGCTCTAATATCTCTAATTTTACATTCGTGATCTCATCGGGAGGTATAAGTAGGGGGAAGGAATATATTCGATACCTCATCCAGAAACGCACCCTCTCGAAACCTGGCGAGCAAGCTACACCGCGATGCAGAGCGCCTCTCTTGCAGAGTCTGCCACTTGAGTTTGCTAAACATCTCCGTAACGCTATCACGGTTACCAAATAACCCTGTGACGAAACGCGCCGCTCTTCTTTGGATCTTCTCTATCTCCTCTGTCAACCCGATCTGGTATGGATCCCACACTGATGAGCAATACTCAAGTATAGGTCGAACGAGTGTTTTGTAAGCCACCTCCTTTGTTGATGGACTACATTTTCTAAGGACTCTCCCAATGAATCTCAACCTGGTACCCGCTTTACCAACAATTAATTTTATATGATCGTTCCACTTCAAATCGTTCCGCACGCATACTCCCAGATATTTTACAGAAGTAACTGCTACCAGTGTTTGTTCCGCTATCATATAATCATATAATCATACAATAAAGGATCCTTCTTTCTATGTATTCGCAATATATTACATTTGTCTATGTTAAGGGTCAGTTGCCACTCCCTGCACCAAGTGCCTATCCGCTGCAGATCTTCCTGCATTTCGCTACAATTTTCTAATGCTGCAACTTCTCTGTATACTACAGCATCATCCGCGAAAAGCCGCATGGGACTTCCGACACTATCTACTAGGTCATTTATATATATTGTGAAAAGCAATGGTCCCATAATACTCCCCTTTGGCACGCCAGAGGTTACTTTAACGTCTGTAGACGTCTCTCCATTGATAACAACATGCTGTGTTCTGTTTGCTAAAAACTCTTCAATCCAGCCACTCAGCTGGTCTGATATTCCGTAGGCTCTTACTTCGTTTATCAGGCGACAGTGCGGAACTGTATCGCACGCCTTCCGGAAGTCAAGAAAAATAGCATCTACTTGGGAGCCTGTATCTAATATTTTCTGGGTCTCATGAACAAATGAAGCGAGTTGGGTCTCACACGATCGCTGTTTCCGGAATCCATGTTGATTCCTACATAGTAGATTCTGGGTTTCCAAAAACGACATGATACTCGAGCAAAAAACATGTTCTAAAATTCTACAACAGATCGACGTCAGAGATATAGGTCTATAGTTTTGCGCATCTGCTCGACCACCCTTCTTGAAGACTGGGACTACCTGTGCTCTTTTCCAATCATTTGGAACCTTCCGTTCCTCTAGAGACTTGCGGTACACGGCTGTTAGAAGGGGGGCAAGTTCTTTCGCGTACTCTGTGTAGAATCGAATTGGTATCCCGTCAGGTCCAGTGGACTTTCCTCTGTTGAGTGATTCCAGTTGCTTTTCTATTCTTTGGACACTTATTTCGATGTCAGCCATTTTTTCGTTTTTGCGAGGATTTAGAGAAGGAACTGCAGTGCGGTCTTCCTCTGTGAAACAGCTTTGGAAAAAGGTGTTTAGTATTTCAGCTTTACGCGTGTCATCCTCTGTTTCAATGCCATCATCATCCCGGAGTGTCTGGATATGCTGTTTCGAGCCACTTACTGATTTAACGTAAGACCAGTCAAGTCGGTACATAGAATTTTACTTTCGAATTCACTGAACGCTTCACGCATAGCCCTCCTTACGCTAACTTTGACATCGTTTAGCTTCTGTTTGTCTGAGAGGTTTTGGATGCGTTTAAACTTAGAGTGAAGCTCTCTTTGCTTTCGCAGTAGTTTTCTAACTTTGCTGTTGTACCACGGTGGGTTTTTCCCGTCCCTCACAGTTTTACTCGGCACGTACCTGTCTAAAACGCATTTTACGATTACCTTGAACTTTTTCCATAAACACTCAACATTGTCAGTGTCGGAACAGAAATTTTCGTTTTGATCTGTTAGGTAGTCTGAAATCTGCCTTCTATTACTCTTGCTAAACAGATAAACCTTCCTCCCTTTTTTTATATTCCTACTAGCTTCCATATTCAGGGATGCTGCAACGGCCTTATGATCACTGATTCCCTGTTCTGTACATACAGAGTCGAAAAGCTCGGGTCTGTTTGTTATCAGTAGGTCCAAGATGTTATCTCCACGAGTCGGTTCTCTGTTTAATTGCTCGAGGTAATTTTCGGATAGTGCACTCAGTATAATGTCACTCGATGCTCTGTCCCTACCACCTGTCCTAAACATCTGAGTGTCCCAGTCTATATCTGGTAAATTGAAATCTCCACCTAAGACTATAACATGCTGAGAAAATTTATGTGAAATGCATTCCAAATTTTCTCTCAGTTGTTCTGCCACTAATGCTGCTGAGTCGGGAGGTCGGTAAAAGGAGCCAATTATTAACCTAGCTCGGTTGTTGAGTGTAACCTCCACCCATAATAATTCACAGGAACTATCCACTTCTATTTCACTACAGGATAAACTACTACTAACAGCGACGAACACTCCACCACCGGTTGCGTGCAATCTATCCTTTTAAACACCGTCTGTACTTTTGTAAAAATTTCGGCAGAATTTATCTCTGGCTTCAACCAGCTTTCTGTACCTATAACGATTTTGGCTTCGGTGCTTTCTATCAGCGCTTGAAGTTCCGGTACTTAACCAATGCAGCTTCGACAGTTTACAATTACAATACCGATTTCTGCTAGGTCTCCGCATGTCCTGACTTTGCCCTGCACCCGTTGAGGCTGTTGCCCTTTCTGTACTTGCCCAAGGCCATCTAACCTAAAAAACCGCCCAGCCCACGCCACACAACCCCTGCTACCCGTGTAGCCGCTTGTTGCGTGTAGTGGACTCCTGACCTATCCAGCGGAACCCGAAACCCCACCACCCTATGGCGCAAGTCGAGGAATCTGCAGCCCACACGGTCGCAGAACCGTCTCAGCCTCTGATTCAGACCCTCCACTCGGCTCTGTACCAAAGGTCCGCAGTCAGTCCTGTCGATGATGCTGCAGATGGTGAGCTCTGCTTTCATCCCACTAGCGAGACTGGCAGTCTTCACCAAATCAGATAGCCGCCGGAAGCCAGAGAGGATTTCCTCGGATCCATAGCGACACACATCATTGGTGCCGACATGAGCGACCACCTGCAGTTGGGTGCACCCTGTACCCTTCATGGCATCCGGAAGGACCCTTTCCACATCTGGAATGACTCCCCCCGGTATGCACACGGAGTGCACATTGGTTTTCTTCCCCTCTCTTGCTGCCATATCCCTAAGGGGCCCCATTACGCGCCTGACGTTGGAGCTCCCAACTACCAGTAAGCCCACCCTCTGCGACCGCCCGGATCTTGCAGACTGAGGGGCAACCTCTGGAACAGGACAAGCAGCCATGTCAGGCCAAAGATCAGTATCAGCCTGAGACAGAGCCTGAAACCGGTTCGTCAGACAAACTGGAGAGGCCTTCCGTTCAGCCCTCCGGAATGTCTTTCGCCCCCTGCCACACCTTGAGACGACCTCCCACTCTACCACAGGTGAGGGATCAGCCTCAATGCGGGCAGTATCCCGGGCAACCACAGTCGTAGTCCGATCGGGGGATGCGTGGGACGAGCTGGCCGTCCCCGACAAACCCCCATCCGGAACCCCACAGTGATGCCCATTGGCAACAGCCTCAAGCTGTGTGACCGAAGCCAACACTGCCTGAAGCTGGGAGCGAAGGGATGCCAATTCAGCCTGCATCCGAACACAGCAGTTGCAGTCCCTATCCATGCTAAAAACTGTTGTGCAAAGAATGTCTGAACTAATCTACAGAGAGCGCAAACAAATCGACACAAAATTTAAACGGTTATTAAAATACAAGATTGCCTAGTAAATGCAGTAATGCTGTTACTTGCGCACTGCTGACACACTGCTCGGCGGCGGAAGGAGACTACGCGATTTTACACTATTCAGGTACTAAAACGCGATGCTACAACTCTCAAATACTATAATACACCCGAAATTTATGAATTAAACAATGCAAGTACCAAAAACACGCAAAGAAATTAAGAATTAAACTATGTAACAAATGAGTGAGCTAGGAGTATACGACTTGCTGCTGCAGCTGCTTATCCAACGACGGCAGGGAGCACACTGACTGTGACCAACCGACACTGGCCGTTCAAAACAAAAACAGAAGACAAACGACTACGCGAATTTACACTATTCAGGTACTAAAACGCGTTGCTACAACTCTCAAATACTATAATACGCCAGAAATTTATGAATTAGACAATGCAAGTACCAAAAACACGCAAAGAAATTAAGAATTAAACTATGTAACAAATGAGTGAGCTAGGAGTATACGACTTGCTGCTGCAGTTGCTTATCCAACAACGGCAGGGGAGATTAACAGGACACTATCAGTTAAAGCCAAGAACCAGAAAGTGGATAAAGAAGAGAACACACCTTTTCTTCCTTTTGGTGTCAACATTTCGTTTAAGATAGCAAGAGTCCTCCGTCGATTTCAGGTGAAAGTGGTTTTCGGCTCACCATCTAAGATTGCAGACTCACTGGGGGACAACACGACCCGTCTAAGTTCAGTCAGCGGTTTAACAAAGAAACTGCCTGCTAAAACACAGCGAAGGCATGCATCTACACCTATACTTCCCAAGCCAACTACATTGTGTGGCGGAGGGTACTTCTGGTACCACTACTTTTTCTACACTTTCCTGTTCTATTCTTCCATAAGGCGTGGGAAGGATGGGATTGATAAGCTTTAGTATGATCCCTAACATTCCTGATTTTCTTATCGTGATCGTTTCAGGCGATGTATGTGGAAGGGAATAATACGCTTCTTAGAATGTTTGCTCTCCCAACTTTAAAAGTAAGCCTATCTGTGATGTGCAGACATCTTTTGTAGCGCCTGCCATTGGAGTGTGACGAGATGAAATGCCCTCGCGCTTACTGAACGAAACCATGACGAAACACTTCGCTCTTTTTTTAATCTTCTCTATCTCTTTTATGAGCCCTACATGGTAAGGGTGTCAGACTGACGAGGACTACTCAAGAATCGATTGAACGAGGCTTTTGGTTCCTATATGAGTTACATTTTCTTAAGCCTTTCAAAGTTACAATTCTACTACTGGCCACTGAAACTGCAACACCAAAAAGATTAGCAAATAACGAAATTTTGCTTATAAAGGTCGCTCAAAAAGTTTCCGTTTGTGGACGTTCCTGCAGCGTATGTGCAACGTAGCCCAACTCCAATGCATATATTAGCATTGACGTTTAGGTAAGGTATCAGTGTGGCATTCGGGTCTTTCCGACAAGCATGCGGTTAATACGGAAAGATGAACTATGGCGACGTTATTATCACATGCGTTCAAACAGGACCAACGTGTTGTTATTCTTTTCTTGTCTGCTGTAGGACAACCTCGTGTCCGGCTCCGTAGTGACACGGTCAGTGTGGTGAGTTGCTAACTGAAGGGGTCTGGGTTTGACTCCTGGCCAGGTCGGAGATTTTCTCTGCTCAGGGCTGGGTGTTGTGTTGTCTTCACGTTCGTATCGTCAAAATGACATTCTACTATTGAGCTAGCTGTATGGACACGTCCCAAAAACCAGTAAATTAAACGATAGAGAGGGCCAAACATCGGTGTACATCCATCAAAGAATGTATAATGTGTATGGGATAGCGCGAAAAGGACATCTACTGTTTCATTATAAATCATTTCCACATATCGTGAATGTCGTGGCGCAGATGTTACGCCAACTCAAGTAGGAGGCACTCGAGCACTCACCCTCTAGTCCTTCTCTCTTCCCATGCGATTATCAATCCTTCGGTGCCTTAATAAAGGCTTTGAAGGGTCGAAGATTCCTGTCGGGCGACGATGTGCAGCAGGCAGTTACGTAGTTCTTCGCGCAGAACGACACGGTGTTTTAGCAGACGGGTACCTTCAACCAGATGCGTCGGTGGGATGATTGCAACAATATTCAGAGTTGCCACCTTCTGTAGCAACACAGCGGAGCATCAATTCGAATTGAGATTGGATCGCAGATACGGCTACCTCATTCCACGCTGGCACAGCTTTGTGCCAGAGTTTGTCTGTCGCAACGGCGAGTGGCAGCGTATCGGTCTCTAGGCATTATGAGATATATGCGAACAGGCTGGCCAGGACAACAGTGGGACATCCTGTGCAACGCAATATGTGAGGACACCACTACCAATATCCAATGTTTTGTTATATTGTTTAATAATAATGCCACAGTGATTTCGCTAGAAGGGCATATTTACCGTCCTTAAATTATCAGAAATACATCGGCTGCTGTCCATATTATCGCCTCTGAGAAGACGTATTCGTGTTGTGTAACCAATTGCCCCCATGCCATCACGCCAACTGTTGGTCATGTATGATGAGGAGCAGTGCAATCAGTCAACGTCCGTTCTCTTCGGAACCTGCTCACACGGGTACGTTCAGCGTGATGCTGTAATTGTATTTCGAACATGTCTACTAACGCCGACCCTCTATTGCCGCGTGAAGGAACAGCCCCAAAAGTCGCCGAGCTGACATATTGTGGTGCTTTAGACGTGGTCGCACTGTCTGTGTGGATACTTGTCTTGCAATAGACAGGTTTATTTCTCGATTCAAGGTATGTTCCGTGGCTGCACAATCCTATACGGCCGAGTGAAAAATGTGCCTCTCCTTCAGGCTATATGGTTGTGCCAGACCGCTGACATCCTGCACAGCCCTGAGTACGGCCCTCTTCAAACCATCAATGCCATATTCCCTTCACAGTCGTGGGGTCCCGACCAAAATGAGCAGCAAAACAGCGGAACGATAAATCTGTCTCTATAAGGCATGATACCGACGCTGTCGAACTGGTGGTTGACGTTTCCCCGTACTACATGAGACATTACACGATTGTACGAACAAGTAACTTGCAAATGAGTTTTCTGAATGAGAAATTTGTTGCGTAATCTTTCCTTGTAAATAACATGTAGACGGTGTTACTCCTAACTACTTTAGCGGTCCCGCTAAATTTGCATATACGAACAGGTAGTATCTTAATGTTAAATTGATATTTGTTGCATGCCACCTTCATTGAGCTGCAGTTTTAATAGCCAGCAGCGTAATTTGATGTGGACGTTTTAATTTAGTTGGCACAGTACCTGCTACAGGTCTTCCTGCATAATAATAATGAATCATTTAAGGTAGCGGAGTAATCTTCAGTTCGGTGGTCACCGCGCTGTCCTTTAGTGTGCTGCAATCCATGTTAAAGTGAGACTCGTCTGTAACTACGACCTGCTGTCAATCACTGTGGCTGTGTTTCTTGCTATACTTTTTGTATCTTAAGTAGTGATTGTTTCTCCAAACTGGATTCGTGTGAGGCGTTTCGTACGGCGGTCCGTAATATGACAGACAACACGATTTATGTCCACAACTGTAACATTGAATGGATGAAGGAACAGTTAACGCAAACGAAAGTGACGCAAAGATCCATTTCCCATCTGTGGCTGCCATTAACTTGGTAGAAAGAGTTTCACCATATCACCGTCTACGGTGCTCTAAATTTAAGAAACGGTATGAGACAGCTGTGACCGTGAAAAGTTGAATGTATTGCCAGTAATAAACAAGCCCGCCCGATTGGCCGTGTGGTCTAACGCACGGCTTTCCGGGCGGAAAGGAGCGCGTGGTCCCCGGCACGAATCCGTCCGGTGGATTTGTGTCGAGGTCCGGTGAACCGGCCAGTCTGTGGATGGTTTTTAGGCGGTTTTCCATCTGCCTCGGCGAATGCGGGCTGGTTCCCCTTATTCCGCCTCAGTTACACTATGTCGGCGATTGCTGCGCAAACAAGTTCTCCACGTACGCGTACACCACCATTACTCTACCACACAAACATAGGGGTTACACTCGTCTGGTGTGAGACGCTCCCTGGGAGGTCCACCGGGGGCCAAACCGCACAATAACCCTGGGTTCGGTGTGGAGCGGCGGAGGGGTGAAGTGGACTGCAGTAGTCATCGTGGGGTTGTGGACCAATGCGGCTGCGGCGGGGACGGAGCCTCTCCGTCGTTTCTATGTCCCCGGTTAACATACAATACATACAATACTATATTAAACAAAATAATATGGAAGTCTCGTAATTTCTAGTGTAGTTCACATATTGCCCATGCATCCACCAGAGTTATTAGGGTTAGTACACAATATCGTCTAGTGCCAGATTAAAGCACGTCTGACGAACAAAACGCCAGATACATTTTCAATTTGAAGTCCCAAAGTATAGAACCAGTTGCAGTATATCGAAAGATATAGTAATTTTATACCACTGATCCAATAATTTTAGTCTGAATCAGAATTAGTCATACATTGCGCTGATTTCAAGCACTGGTGGCTATTATTAATTACATTTTCATAAACTCGTGTGTATTATAAACAATGAATTACACAGTTTTTTCTAAGAGAAAACGTGAGGAATATGTAACACGTAGACTTACTCCAGCCGCAAATTAGCAGCAGCTGAAACATCAGACTGAGCCTTCATGACAATACTAGGAACGGCACTGTATAGAAGTACAGTAATATTCCATCGCGACAGTGGTATTTACTTGGAATATATTATTAGAATCTTCTCTTGATAATGTTCCACCTCCGCTTTTATCATGGAAAATTTAGACTTACGTTACGATGGAATGAGCGACCGCTAAACGAGTGCAGCGGACATGTGCACAGTAATAATATCATCATCGACTGCCCTTTCCAATTATAAAAAACAACTCCTTTTCTACTGTATCTAGTATAGTGGGGAAACGGTTTCCCTGAAGTATGAAGACATTGTTAGCAACTAATGGTATGATGGTATACAAGCATGTAATCATCTTTTTCGTCAACTAGTGAATAAATTAGTAAATAAGACAACAAGACGACCACCACGTACGAATTATCCAAATCGGGATGGAAATAAGTTGATGTAATGTACATGTTCAGACGAACAGATGATTACAGTTTCAGGAATAATGGATGATTCCTTCAAGGAAGAGATCTTCACAAATTGAACAAGTCAGTAACGCATTGGCTCTTCTGTATGCTGTTATTCGGCTTGACATTCATTGACAGAGTTGTTAGATGTCCTCCTGAGGGATATCGTGCCAGTTGGCTTGTTAGTTCGTTTTCGGCCTTTAATCTCAATGACTATAGTAGTACTGTTTTCAGTGATGTGTCCCGCTTCAAGCCGAGCCCCGCTGACCGACGAAGATATGTCTGGAGACATTGCAGACGGTGGTGGGATACCATCCTGACTGTCGCCCGCTATACGGTCCGACCACCAGGAGTGACGCTCTGGGCTGACATTTCTTTTCATAGTAGGACCACTTTGGTTGTCAGCCGCGGCACTTTTACAGCACAGCGGTACGTCGACGATATTCTTCGCCCTGGGCTTACATTTCAGCGAGATAATGTCCGCCCGCACATGGTGAGAGTTTCTACTGCTTGTCTTCGTGATTGACAAACCCTACCTCAAAGGTTGTCGGATCTTTCCTCAATTGAGATTGTCTGTAGCATTATAGGCATGGCCCTCCAACCATCTCGGGATTATGACGATCTAAAGCGCCAATTGGAAAGAATTTGGCACGATATCCGTCAGGACGACTTCAGCAACAACATCAATGAATGTCAATCCGAATAACTACTTACATAAAGACCAGGGGTGGACCAATACGTTGTTGACTTGCACAATTTATGAAGCTCTTTCTCTTGAATAAACCACCATTATCTGTTAAATTGTAATCATTTGCTCGTCTGTACATGTCCGTTGCATCTACTGATTTCCATCCCCATTTGGAAAAGTCCTTCGTGGTGGTCGTTTTTTGTCTTAGAGTGTACTTACTTTATATTTTGTGTAAGACACTGCTTTCGATTATCATCTATTATAAGCTGTCCCAAAAAAAATAGAAAAAAACGAAGTTGATTGGTACCGCTGAAAATTTCCTTAGCTCGGCCATAATCATTTTCATCTGGAGAACTCGCCCGATGCGGCGAGGAATATCAAAACAACTTTAAGCATAGCCACAGTAAGAAAAGAGCTAAATTCCGCTAGCACGCCCAGAGGAGAGCGCGATGCCGACCCGCCACCGGGTCGTTCTCTGGTTATTCGTTTGCGGTATGGAAGAGCATGGGGTCAGCACAGCCTTCTCCCGACAGTTGTCAGCTTTCCAGACGTTGGAGCCGCTATTTCTCAGACAGGTAGCTCCTCGGTTGCCATCATGACGTTGAGAGGATCCCGCTGCAGCCCTTCCAGCTGTGAAAAATTCCTTGCACTACCGGAGACTGAACCCGAGTTATACATATGATAGTCAGACATGCTGACTGCTCAGATATGGAGACGGATCATAGCCACATTTTAGCAGGTGTAATTAAAATCAGCTAGCGAAATTATAAATGAGAAGCAGAAGGCTTGAAATATCGATAGGGGGTTTAGGAAATAATGCTGGAGCCAGCTTCGATGCAAATGCTTTTGTAGAAGCAGCAGCATGATCGCTCACCAGATGTCAGCAGAACCAAACCGTAGGTCGCCGTCAGCGCCGGCTTTGCCATCGTCTGATAGTAACACCACTTGCCTGAAAATGGATACAAACAGTTGATCATCAAAAAATTATGCACGCTAAGATGTTCCAAATTCAGCCTAAGGTTATCATTTACCCTTAACTTAGTCAACATAACCTTTAACGCAAGAAAATGTAATACTTATTAGTAGGTTATCAGTGGGCATGCTGCCTGTGATAATGATCTTATCTGAGGGTCACTAATAATGACTTCTGGGATCAGGTTACACAAAGTCATTCTGCACTCCCCTCCGCATGGGAAACCACCGGGAAATGGTCAAGGTCATCCAGGGGAACAACCACACAACTTAGGCAATTGAGCAAGCTATATTCAGGTCATCCAGGGGAACCCCTGATGCACCCATCCACCTCAGGTATATTAAAGGCCATAACCACGGTTATAATCAAGGGCGTGACGTAAGTAGATCATGATATAAAATTGGGGGCAAACCCCTGGGCCAATGTGAGAATATTAAAACGGCGGGAAACCCAGTGGTCCACTAAGATTAGAGCTCTCCATTCTCCTCCTTATCGTCCGTTATAACTAGCACAGCTGTGTAGGCCTCTTCATTCGAGGTCTGTTCATCATGGGGGAGAGTTTCAGGTTGGTTGTAAATGATAGCAAATAAAGTTCTGGATTATCGACAACTCACACGAGAGTCAACTACCTGACAATGACAGAGGAGATCTCTGCCGAAAGCTCGTGGGCATTAAACGACTCGACGCAGCTTGAAACCCGAGAATATTTTACTAACAACGGTTTTATCTGTATATAGTTCAACTGTCGTCTGCAGTCAGGAGGTCAGGTTCGTCTGTAAATAATACCACTGACATAAAAAATAACTAACTGTTTATTGAAAATAATTTTTTTTCGTATTTTATTAGACAATAGCATTTTATTAATTAATGTCTTATTTACAAAATATTTGAAAGGTTATTTTAAAATAAATTAATTTTTTTGTTAAAACATTGTTTCTATGTACATATGTATATATCTTTAAAACTTATACTGTCAGGTACATATATACAGAAATACTATTTGCACTAAAACTGGTAAAAAAGAAGAAGAACCTATACACTATGTTGCCTATATAATCATTAGTTTCTTATTTGTTTTACCATTTCACTCAAAACATAGAGTATTTACATTTCTTTCTTAATCTACACTATTTACATGTAATCGATGTTTGCAATATACAGTATATACATGTGAAATGAGGACTAGCAGCATCAGGTTAAGATAAACTCACACGCCACACAAATATACGATGGTTGGAACTTAAATAGTAGCAACTATTTATTCACAACCTATACAAAAGAGTTACGTGTTTGGACCTGTTACTGTCCTTCAAAGTAGTCACCAGCGTTGTGTTGAACCCGTTGACAGCGATGTGGAAGGTGTAGTATACCGTTAGCAGAGCCTGTTCCGTTGATGGTGCGGATGGAGCGGTCTACTACCTACCGAATCTCAGGAACAGTTCTGAAGCGAATGCCACGAAGTGGTTCCTTCATCTTTGGAGTCAAATCAGACTCCCAAGGACTTAAGTCTAGGGAGTATGGTGGATGGTACAGTACTTCCCAGTCCCATCGACCAAACAGAGCAGCCACAGCTTGCGCTGTATGCGCCCGCGCATTGTCGTGCAAAATGATGGGTGGGTTGCGCAGAAAGTGTCGCCGCTTCTTTCGCAAAGCTGGTCGTAGGTGATGCTGCAAAATCGAACAGTAATACTGTGCATTGACGGTCTGCCGTGGAGGAACGTAATGCGTTAGGATAATACCATCACAGTCGTACACGAGAATCACCATAACTTTTACTACACTGGGGCTCTGATGCACTATCGACTTTCGCGGCGACCCATAATGACGCCATTCGTTGGACTGGCGTTTCAGTTTTGGCTCGTACGATGTGGCCCACGTCTCATCCAGTGCTACGATATGGAGTAAGAAAGCCTCTCCTTCGCGCTCATATGGCTCCAAGTGCCTCTGAGCAGCGTCGTAACGCATCCATTTCTACATTTCCGTGAAGTCATGGCGAACCCATCGTGATGCCTTTTTTCACATGTCCAGGCGTTCCTTCAGGATGCGAAGCACAGTCGTATGCGCTAATCCTATTTCGTGGGCGAGCTCACGAAGCGTAAGGCGTCGATCACTGTCCACTAACGCGGTAACAGCATGCGCTTCTTCACAGACGGTAGGACGACCTGCCCGATGCATGTCTGCCACAGTTTGCTGACCTTCGTTGAAGGCTTTTACCCAACGTGCCGCTGCTCTGTACGGCAATGCCGATTCCCCGCACGCCTCTTGAAGACCTTATGACACTGTCGTGCTGTACGACCTCTGGCACATTCAGTCTTGATCCAACTCCGTTGTTCCTGTTTCAAAAACATAATGGCACCGTTACTTTAGACCGCTCGCTCAAAAGTGACTGTGTTTCCCTCGACTGTGCGCACGCCGGTGACGTGGGACGGGCGAGTCAATTTGCTCGGAAGTAATGTAGGTATGTCAACAACGTGTGCTATGAGCGACAATAGTAGATTCCATTGCACAGTGTCTCCACAGCAGTGTTGCCACTATTTAAGTTCCAACCTAGGTGTGTATATATACACACACAGTGTGCAGTTGTGTAGATTGGTACAAATTATGTATACTATATGTAAATTATGTATACTATATGGACACATAGTGTGCAGTTGGGCATTTACACTCACACACATAAGGATGACAAGCGATTCATCCAACCATACCGCACACAACCGCACATACGCATCAAATATCTACAAATAAATACGCAGTCAGACACACAGTCACTCCAGTGAATAGTTTGAGTATGGTAGGATGCTGGCCCTGTCCCAACAGATGAACCATTTGTCGTCACGACGGGTAAGCCATACTTTCAGCTGCAGTGGAATATGTACCTCACGGCCTCTCGATCGAAAGATTACTTGGCACACAATTTGTGTAACTGCGTCAGTGCCCTCGATGAGGTACCTCTTGTAATCCTCATCGTGAGAGCTTTGAGATCGCGCTGTGCGCACCCCTAGCCTGCCTCGGTGTGTGCACCGGTATGTATATGGTATGCATACACATTTAAACTTGAGTCCTGCATACTCAACAATTTGCAACCCATTCGCATTGTCTTTTATCAGGCCGATACCGTTCTTGTTCTGATGTGTTATGCCGTAAGAATTATTGGCGATATATCCAGACGTGGCGAATTTCTCAGAATTGTACCTAATTACTTCGTATAGATCGCAACCTTTCACCCAGTAGATGAGGCTGTCTGTATCCATACCAAGTAATTTGGGCTCAACGAAGTTTGGCTCCGCAAGGTCATAGTGAAAACGGTGATTGTGGAGTTTGGATATGCCCAGAAGACACATACCGATATATACAGGCTTCGTGAACTGCACTGAGACCTTGGCCATCTGCACAGCGACCAGTCCTTCATTGAAGATGTTAATATGTTTGAAATTTGGTCTGGTAATGTAATCTCTTGCGGTATTCTCTAACATTCTCCATGGTTGCTCCGGAAACTGTTCGGCATTAACATCACTGTACTCCTTCAACCAGCACCGCTGCTTGAAAGAGATTCTGCAAGTGCTACTAACCAGTTCCATCCCCAACTTGAAACAATGGTGGAGCTTTCTGTAGTGCAGAATATAACGTTGTTTGTTCCACAATGTTGTCAACAGCTTCGCTATGGAAGCAGTTCACAGGACTAGGCATTCCGGACATAGCGTAAAGTTGCTGTGCTCATCATGCAAGTGGATGGGATATTCCAGTTCTGCCTTTCACCAGCATACTCAGCCGCATTTTTTTTATCTTTTCCTTCAAACTGACAAGTCACTACTGAGGCACCATTGGAAAACTTCAAATGGTAGACTTTGTTGCACGACATACCCGTAGAGGGAGTTTTACATCGAGGTAAACGATGTAGCTTAAATCGTCAGATGGCCTGTACTCCTCAGTCATTCACACGTTACTCGCCTCAGTGTACCTGTACATGCACTGGCAAAGCCCATAGCGAATAACGCATTCCAAGAAGAGCAGCATGTCGACCTCGGTCAGCAGTTCTATGCTGACACGTGTCTTCCTTAGCACTGTGTCTCACGAAAGCCCTGGCACGGTGAAACAGAAAGCAGTATCGAGACAGTATGCGCCGAGTCCTACTACCCAGAACTTTCTGAAAATGTCTGCGCGCAAGTGTACATCTCTGTTCGGATTTAATCTAGCATATTTTCCTAAATCAGGGATGCTGTACTCCTGGCAAACACACACCATGTGCTCAAACTTTGCAACCGTTATGGCAGTGCCTGTGCCTGGCGGCGCATGAAAAGTCTTAAGGATATGCAACGTCGTACCAGGGTACGACTTTAAAGTACTATATATCCTGCGTTGTCAAACAAACACTGTCGTATCGTCTTTCCATTGTTGAGATGGCTGAATGGGAACGAACCTAAACCCAAAAACTTTAAAAAACTATGGTTTTGAATTTATTCCATTTCTACTCCTCATCCTTATTCTCAGTACTAAATGTTTGCCGGCCGGAGTGGCCGAGCGGCTCTAGGCGCAACGGTCTGGAATCGCGCGACCGATACGGTCGCGGGTTCGAATCCTGCTTCGGGCATGGATGTGTGTGATGTCCTTAGGTTAGTTAGGTTTAAATAGTTCTAAGTTCTAGGGGACTGATGACCTCAGAAGTTAAGTCCCATAGTGCTCAGAGCCATTTGAACTGAATGTATGATATCGACTACACAGATACTCAGCAATATCTATCGTATCACTCTGGCTGAACAAAAATATTTCCCTTCCTTTCTTAACACTTCTTGCAATATTCGTAGTCATAGTTGCTATCACTCCGTTATGAACACCGATACCATCCTCTGCGTTTGCTAAGTCGATATGTTCACGTCTGTTTGTTAGTAGGAGGTCTAAGACGTTACCTCCCAATCTATGGCCGGCCGGTGTTGTCGTGCGGCTGTAGGCGCTACAGTATGGAGCCGAGCGACCGCTACGGTCGCAGGTTCGAATTCTGCCTCGGGCATGGATGTGTGTGATGTCCTTAGGTTAGTTAGGTTTAAGTAGTTCTAAGTTCTAGGGGACTGATGACCTCAGAAGTTAAGTCCCCTAGTTCTCAGAGCCATTTTTGTCTGAAGCGCTCTAGCACTACACATCCTGACCAATGCAGTCTATAAAAGCATCCGATTACCATTTTTGACTGACCTTTGATGCTTGACTTCACACACATCAATTCAAATTCGGGAGGATAACCTCGCTAGATGTTATCAAATTCCTTACTGCAATAAATACGTCGCCACCATTAGCGACTAACCTTATCCTTGCAGTAAATATTCCAATCTAAACTAAGGATTTAGTTGCTATTCACTTCTGGTTTCAACCTACTTTCTGTTCCCACTCGTACCATGTGAACTCTGGTACCGATGTGTTCTGCCTTTTCAATTTCACTCATGACGGTAAAGTAACTGTCCGGTGATAGACTCTCATTTACTCGTTTAGATCCACACGTAGTAACTTTATATGTGCTGGCAAACAGTAGTACTCTTGAATGAGATTTTCACTCTGCAGCGGAGTGTGCGCTGATATGAAACTTCCTGGCAGATTAAAACTGTGTGCCGGACCGAGACTCGAACTCGGGACCTTTGTCTTTCGCGGGCAAGTGCTCTACCAACTGAGCTACCCAAGCACGACTCACGCCCCGTCCTCATAGCTTTAATTCCGCCAGTACCTCGCCTCCTACCTTCCAAACTTTACAGAAGCTCTCCTGCAAGTCTGTTTCTGCTCTTCCAAAACCACGGGCGAGATTTTCATATTCTATCGATTGCTACAAGCTAAGTATTAGTCCTACAGAAAAGTTGAACAGGAACGTTTTGTAGGAAATTTAATGTAGTTAAATCTTTTACTGGGATTCGTTTTCGCCAGAGACCGTAGTTTTCGAGTTATTCAAGAAAAATATACAAAAGAGACCCTCAAAGGCACACACAGCCACACCGATCAGCATATCTAGTATGTTGTTAATGATACTTCTTCCTACCACTGTACAAAAATATACGACCGCACGAATTACTTCTCACATGCGAAATTTTTGGACTTCATTGACTTGCCTTATTACGCCACTGGCTGACTCGAGTACTTAGAAATTGTAAAATTGACGTTTGTGTAAAGTTTACCTAACAAATTTGTGAATTGCAACAGAATAAAATAAATAATTAAATAGTTGTATTCATCAGGCCTCCTGACTACGGAACTACTCTGTTTGTAAGAGTTAAGTTTCTATCTAATTGTCAACGTAATCAGTTTTACGCGTAAAATTTACAAAAGTCGATTTCCTCGCCAATCCCTCATGGGCATGTTTATATTAGCAATGTTAACGAAACAGCAGACTATGCTGGTGGCGTAATAACCCAATCAACAGAGACCAAAAAAGGTCAAATATCGGGAAAAGTTATTGTAGTCGGAAATTTTTGTGCAGTGTTAGGAGGGAGCGCCGCGAACAACATACTAGAAATCCTGACTGGTGTGGCACAAGCGTGAGGCCGGAGGTGTGTATGAAGGTCTCTTGTGTACGTTTTTCTAAAATAACGCGTAAACCGCGGCCTCTGGCAAAAACGTATCGCCGTACGAAATTTAACTACATTGAATTTCATAGAAAAGGGTCCTGTTCATTTTTTCTGTGACACTAATAGTTTGGGTGCAGCGAGTGACATAATATGAAAATCTCGCCCTTGGTTTTTGAAGATCAGATATATAATTGTGGATTGCATAAAACGACGTCTGTAAGGGCACCTAAATCAACCTGTATATTCGAATATATATTTGTTAATAACAATATTAATAGTCGTAATATTACTAATTGCTTTCAAATATAAAAATTTTATTCTTCTTGTGTCCTTAGGCGGTAGCTGGTCCTTGCTGTTGCTGCTGACATTTCATCATCTTTTAACTGAAAATACCGGACCTCTACTGGGGCAACACGGACAGCTGAATTCATAATATAATAAAGTGGGGGGGGGGGGGGGGGGGTTGGGAGACCACATTCCTTATTGGGGCAGACGTCCTATTGATTCGAGGGGCAAGCAGAGGGGGAGGGTACAGGGAGTGGTTTCCCCTGAATGACGTTTATGAACTGCTGGTGGCTCCCCACGGGCTGGTTGGGGAGGGGGGAACATGAATATAAGTCCTACCGGAAGTAGTTGTCAGTGACATTGAGCTAAAATTGCTTTGGCGGGCAGTATTCCCAATGATAAGCTGTTCTTGTGAGTTCACTTGTTTGTGTTTGTTTGTAATAAGTGTTTAGAATGCTCCGAGTATGAACTGGAAACAACATGTACATATCTTGTATAGAAAAATGGTTCAAATGGCTCTGAGCACTATGGGACTTAACATCTGTGGTCATCAGTCCCCTAGAACTTAGAACTACTTAAACCTAACTAACCTAAGGACATCACATACATCCATACCCGAGGCAGGATTCGAACCTGCGACCGCAGCAGTCGCGCTGTTCCGGACTGAGCGCCTAGAACCGCTCGGCCACCGTGGCCGGCTCTTGTATAGAGAGAAGTGCGGTAAATATTACTTACAGATCTGTTTTGAAAATAGTTTCCAGTTATGTTATTCAGATAAAAGTTACAAGCAGCCTGATATGGAACACGAGAGACCAAGTGTAGTTACCTCCAAATGGTAACGCTAAATGATGTACTACTTCCAACATACACATAGTTTTCAGCTAGTATGTAAGTATTTTTTCGTAATATTTCCGCTTCAGTGGTAGGACACAGATATGGAAAAACAACGGAAAATGTATATTTGAATATAGAGGCAGAAGCTAGTCAATCTTTCAAGTTGCCCTGTTGTGTTTGCCCACGAAAGGCACCCGTGCAGTGGCGTTGCAAGTGTCAGTTGTCGTCAGAACAGTATAGTTGTGAGTGCATTATGTCGGAGCTAAGTGAATTCAAACGTGGCCAATTTGTTGATGGTCGTATGGTGGGTGCTTTCGTAACCAGTATAGCCAGAGTGTTTGGTGTCTCAAAAGACACCGTATGGAAGGTTTACACCGCAAACAGGGAGAACGGTAAAACAGCGGCTAAGTCACATCGTGGTCGAAAGTATGTGTTGAGTGTTCGTGACGAATGGTCATTAAAGAGGACTGTGAGGCAAATAAGTAGGACGAAAACTTCCAAAGTCACTCCAGAACTGAATGTCGCACTCGAGAACCCTATCAGCACTAAAACAACACGAAGGGTGCTCCATATGCATGGAATTCAGGGCGAACTGGAATTCCTAAACGATATGTCAGTGATGCAATTTCCCCTAATGGGAAAACGTGGTGCAGAAGCCACAAAACATTGACTATAGAGCACTGGAAGCAAGCCGTTTGGTCGAATTAATCTTGTTTCACACATTTTCCAAAAAAAAGCTCAAATGGCTCTGAGCACTATGGGACTTAACATCTTAGGTCATCAGTCCCCTAGAACTTAGAACTACTTAAACCTAACTAACCTAAGGACATCACACACATCCATGCTCGAAGCAGGATTCGAACCTGCGACCGTAGCAGTCCCGCGGTTTCGGACTGTAGCCCCTAGAACCGAACGGCCACCGCGGCCGGCACACATTTTCCAACATCTGGCCGAGTTTACGTATGGTGTACGCCGTTCCAATCCTACAATGCAGACTTCTTGCTGCCTAGAGTGAAATATGGCGGAGGTTCGGTATTGATTTGTGTAGCCACAATGTGGTATTCGGTGGGCCCCATGGCTACTCTGCAAGTTCACATTAATGCCGAGGGTTATGTGACCATTATGGCGGTGAGGTCCATCGCATGTTATAGTACTTGTTTCTGAATGATGATTGTGTGTTCCAAGACGACAGGGCCCCTGTTCACACAGTTCGTATCTTCAAGGGCTGTTTTTGTGAGCACACCACAGTCACTAGATCTCAATATATGAACTATGTTCGCAGTTGCGAATATGGACAACCATCAGCTGTATAACGAAAAGACGACAATGAAAATTTGGATCGGACGGGGACTCGAACCCGGATTTCCCGTTTATCGCGAGCGGTCGCCTTACCATTAGGTTATCCATGCACGACTTACAGCCAGACACAAACTTCCATATGCCGTTAACCATGAGTCTACAACCTGCACTTGCACATCCATTTCGTACACTGAGGGAACAAAAGCCGTGGCGTACCTTCTAATATCGATTCGGACCTCATTTTGCCTGGCGTAGTGCAGAAGTGTTATGCACTCAACAAGTCGTTGGAAGTAGCCTGCAGAAATACCGAGTCATGCTGCATCTATAGGCGTCCAAAATTACGAAAGTCTTGCCGGTGTAGGATTTTGTGCAGAAACTTACCTCTCGAGCATATCCCATAAATGTTCGATGAGATTCATGTCGGACGATATGGATGGTCAAATCATTCGCTCGAACTGTTCAGAATGTTATTCAAATTGATCTCGAACAATGGTGGCCCGATGACATGGCACATTGTCATCCACAAAAATTCCATCTTTGTTCGGTAGCGTGAAGTCTATGAATGTTTGGAAATGGTCTTCAAGCAGCCGAATATAACCACTTCGAGTGAAAGATTTGTTAATCTGGATCAGAGGACCCAGTGTATTCCATTCAAACACAGCCCACAGCGTTATGGAGCCAATACAAACTTGCACAGTGGCTTGTTGACATCTTGGTTCTGTGTCTTCGTGAGGTCTGCGCAACACTCGAACCCTACCATCAGTTCTTACCAAATGAAATCGGGTCTTATCTTACCAGGCCATGGTCTTCCAGCCGTCTAGGATCCAACCGTCAGAGTTACGAGCCCAGCAGAGGCTCTGCAAGCGATGTCGTGCAGTTAGCGAAAACACTCGCGTCGGTCGTCTGTCTGCTGCCATAGCCTATTAACGTCACGCCGCACTGTCCTAACGGATAAGTTCGTCGTCCACTCCACATTAATTTATGTGGTTATATCACGCAGTGTTCCTTGTCTGTTAACACTGACAACTCTACACACACGCCGCTGCTCTCGGTCGTTAAATGAAGGCCGTCGGAAACTGCGTTGTCCGTGATGTGAGGCAATGACTGAAATGTGGTATTCTCCGCACAATCTTGAGACTGTGGATCTCGGCATATCGTATTGCCTAAGGTTTTCCGAAATGTTATGTCCCATACGTCTAGCTCCAACTACCATCCCGCGTTAAAAGTATATTAATTCCCGTGGTGTGGCGATACTCACGTCGGAAAACTTCTCACATGAATCACCTAAGCACAAATGGGTAACTCCGTCGATGCACCGCTCTTTTAAGCCTTGTGTACACGATACTATCTCCATCTGCGTATGTGTATATCGCTATCCCACGACTTTTGTCACCTCAGTGTATATTCCCGTAAATGGAGACTTTTTAAATGAAAGTCGCTTGCCTGGTTTCGGCGGATAAATACGATATTGCACTGCCTGTGTTGTTCAGAAGTATGATGCTAGGTTCATACTGACATGCATGCATGGGACGATTTTCCTATACCGTATTAGGCATGGTAATATGCTATGACTTTGGTGTTTTCATATTTTCATCCACCTCCTGTACAGAAAGGAACAGACCACAATAAAAACGGCCCATTAAAACCACGTAAAAAGTCGGCTAACAAGAAACGTGCGTCTAAGGCGTCCCGCTCTCATTGATAAAAACTGTGGCTTTTCACAACCATTAAAGCATCGCTCCTAAATGAACTAGTGAATGGAATACCAAAATGTCAAACGCAAAATAATGAACGGAAGAATAAAATGAGATATGGGGAGCTTACGACTGTGGGGAACATAAGCAAGTATACGAAAATTTTCATTTTGGTGAAAGTATAACTTTTTGGCTTTGTCGTTTCGGCGTTATTGAGAACTACTGACACTAACAGAAAACGTAAATCAGTACGTGACTTTGTGAAGAAAGGATTCATACAGGTGCAAAGCAATGGAACACTATACCAACACGACGTGAGAGAGAAAAACCATTCATTTCAAGCCGTCACATGTTTGAGAAGTGTATCACCGTGCAAGAAGTCACCTTCCACATATACTCCTTGCATTGATAAGGTTAACAAAACCGTCTAGGTGAGAAACTTTATTTTCTCTTTTATTTGCAGAAGACACTATGTCAGCTTACTTGAACGGGGCCATGATGTGGCAGTCAAAATGGTTCAAATGGCTCTGAGCACTATGGTTATGGTTAATATTGCAAAAAAATAAAGGGAATATTTGCATCGAGCACCAAGTTTTACCACTTTGCTCCTCTCTTTCTACCATCTCCTTGACTAATTTTAAACTCGGCTGTGCGTCGTTACTGTACCAGGTGGGACGGCACATAGCAAAATTTTACTTATTATACGTAAGCAGTATAGTATGAAGTTTACGTCATTAAATTTGTGGGTGATTCGGGAGTATATCAATGGCTGTAACCTGATTGGACATCAGGTAGAACTGGGCTTGAATCACAGAGACGGGTACGACGTTCCACGCTGCCATAGAGTCCACCAATCACAGCAGATGGCGAGTGGCGGCGGGCGAGTCTTTTGGTAACCCATGGGCAGAGGTGAGAGATCAGGAGGACGTTAGGCCCAGGGCAACACTCTAACACACTCTGTATCGATATACGGCAAGACAAGATGGGCAAGGCGTATTGCGTTGTCTTGTTGAAAGATAGAGTCACAGAGTTCTCGAGGATAGGGCACAACCACCGACCTTAACACGCCACTAAGGCTGCTGTCCAATTTACCGACTACCCAATAAAGCTCTATTCCATCTCGCCGAGTGCTGGGGACCTATGACGGTAACGAAAGCGATCTAGCAACATTTTTTCTCCTCAGAGACTCCACACAAGGAACGTTCGTCGTGATACTGCAGCAGAACCGGGGCTCGTCTGAAAACACGTGGTTCCACCCCTGCCTCCGTCGTTGTCGTGAAGCAGTGCACTATCAGGGCTTGTCTTTCTGCTACTACTCGTACGTCAAGTGAAGCCGTGACAGTGATCACCATGCTATGCTGACAGTCCGTGACGCTCCAGACGTCGTCACTATGACCCTGTGACTATTTTTCTAGTTGCTAACAATCCCATTTCCTGACGTGGCTGTACGATCTCTTACGGCCTCTCGGGCTCTAGTCGCCTTGGACCGCTGAGATTTTGCATGGCGTTGAGTGTAGCTCTCTTGAAACCACGAACCGCATATTCGCATGACAGTCGTGGGATCCCAACCAACGTAAGTAGCAATATGCGGAACAGAAAACTGCGCTCACGACAAGCCGTGATCCTGCCACAGTTCAGCCCATAATGACCTGGGTAATATTTTTGTCACACGCTGTCCCAGGGCAGTCCCACAGACCGCTATATTTAAATAGCCATAAAAATTGCATTCAGCCATTTCAGCGAAACAATTCACTTTTCATCTTGGGTATTAATAAGCGCTTCAGCTGTATTTAGTCCGTTATTACTGCATCACAATAGGTTTGGTTCAAATGGCTCTGAGCACTATGGGACTTAACATCTGAGGTCATCAGTCCTCTATAACTTAGAACTACTTCAACCTAACTAACCTAAAGACATCACAAACATCCATGCCCGAGGCAGGATTCGAACCTGCGACCGTAGCAGCAGCGCGGTTCCGGACTGAAGCGCCTAGAACCCGTCGGCCACCGCGGCCGGCCACAATAGGTTTCGTGGCACTAAAACCACATCTTCACATGAACATATTCAGATGATGACAGAGCACGCGGTCGCGTCCCCTGCATGGGGTTCCGTATAGATCGGAAAAGCGATCACTATGGTACGATTTGTTTTGGACCCATCCGTTATAACGACATACCGTCTTTTAGCGGTGTTTTGTATGGACGGGCAACAAATGTTGGGTACAAAGATGCCGAGCTTTTCCGCTCTAATGTTTTGATCATATATTCGTCTGAAGATGTCGCTTTTGGTGCCACGAAACCGGTTGTGATCCAGGAATAAAGGACTAAATGCAGCTGAAACGGTTATTAATACCCAAGATGAGTACTCATAGTTGTGGCTGCCCCATCTACAAGGTTGTCTGCAATTCAGTTTCTTATGAAAAGGTAAATTAATACCACAAAAATATATTCGAATAAATTTTAAAATTTATTTTTAAGAAAAAAAAGCATTTAAACAGAAAACTACACAAAATGGACATATCATTGTATGATAACGTTAATACTATAAAAACTCATATACCCTGCACTCTACATTTTCCTTTTTCCTATACTTTTATTGTTTATAATACAATTAATAACAAAAATGTAAGAAACTCCCACTAAACAGAAAAAATAAAAATCAAACTAGTACTTTTTAGGTTCTGAGTTTCCTTTTCAGAAGTTTTCTTTGAACTTGCTGCAAATTTTTGTAGAGCATTCAAGGCAGGCTGGCTTCTTGAAACAATGCAATCATAAGGTGTCCTTCTCTTTTTCTTTTGGTCACAGGTGTAGCATGTTTTGCGTTTTTCTAATCGTTCTCCGACTTCTTCTCTTGGTTCTGCTACACCGAACACACGATGAATGGATGCACGAAGTTCACGGGGTAAGTCCATCTCTGATGTCAGCAACGAGTATGCAAGCTTCTTCAAAAAATTAAAGCGCCTTACTTGAGAACTATCTTTGAAGGAGTTGTGAAGGACAGACGTATTCACCCCAATTATGTCCAACATGCGGAAAAACGATTCTGTTGGCCAACGTTGCGTATATCGCACAGTTGAATACACGGCACATTTCTCATCTTGGGCATGAAGTCTACTTTTAGTATGGTTATAGTATGAAAATCTTTTTGGTTTACCTATAACAAAATCAGAATCACAACCCTACCCTAATTTGGCACAAATGGAAATTGGAAATGCCGTGTTGCTAGGGCCTCCCGTCGGGTAGACCGTTCGTCTGGTTCAAGTCTATCGGGTTAACGCCACTTCGGCGACTTGCGTGTCGATGGTGAAGAAATGATGATGATAAAGACAGTACAACACCCAATCCCTGAGCGGAGAAAGTCTCCGACCCAGCCAGGAATTGAACCCGGGCCGTTAGGTAAGACATTCCGTCGCGCTGACCACACAGCCGCCAGGGGCGGACATTTGCCACAAATGAAGCTAGACTTAGATCATGCGTCAAAGCATAGATTGCACAGCCAACGTTCTTGCTTTTCGCAGGTAAGAACTCTATTGGATTTTCCTTCAACGACTACACGAACGTCAGTCATTTTGAGTTGACACATGTTGCTAATTCGACTGAGCTAAACCAACTGTCTGCAGTGATACTGCGGTTAGTCTGTTCAGTGGGTTTAGGTAGTTAAATCACAGCCTGTGTTGGTTTCTGGAAACTTTTTTCTACTAAACTTTGCTTTTGTACATCTGAATTCCTTTCTGTGTAAAGGCACGTGACTTTTAAGCCATACTTGCATGGCATGTTCGGCATCTACATTTTCAATCTGCATTTACCAGGATGTGATACCAGCATTTTATCGATACATACACATTCTCCAATACTGTACAACATTTGACAGTTGCCAATAAATTTTGTGAAAATTTCTGGCTGTGGAGCTATGGGATCGTTTTGCTTGCGTTCAAATCGGCAGAAGAGTCATCGAATTGCAAGCATGTCAGAAGTACGCCAAAGGTGTTTTTGAGTGTAACCCATCTAAATATATCATGTCTGCTACCACTTGTGACATAAAACGATTTTAATCTTCTCTGTTGGATTTGAAAATAGCTGAATAAAATAGTGAACCAAAATGTTGTGTACATAGTTCCGCGTAGTCAGTGCGTACACAACTTTCACAATAGAGCGCGCCCCGCTAAGCACAACAGCGCAGGCGCAGCGCTCGTCCGTCTCCGCACTACGAGATGGCACTGTCTTAGAGACGGACCAAATTCTGCTTCCGCTGATCCGCGTATTAATATGTAACGCAGCCAATGAGATTGCTGCTAACGTAGAACCTTTTCTCCTCGCGGATCACACTCGCGCAGTGATACCTCAACGCGCGAGGTATTATAACGAGTGTGCAGACCTCCGATTAGCAATCGCCACCTGTGTTTTTATAACTTTCTGGTGACTTAATTTAACTGTCCTCCATGAACGTCTCTGTGTTAGTCTATATTTTTTACCTCCATTTTCTCCCATTATTCTGTTTTAAGTTCCCCTTTATCACCTTATGTATGTACCATTTTATTCATATTTTAAGTTCATGTCACTCGGCTGAAGAGCGGCGGATTGTGCCGCTGACAGCCCACCCCTGCCCATATGGGGCAGGGGAATGAAATCACAATAAAGGGGAAAAAACTCCGATTAGCCAGTCTGCATTTATCTGCACCTGTCTGTACCAGTCTGAATTTCTCTGTACCAGTCTATAGTCAAGTTTCAGTCAGTGCCTAATAAGATTATTATATTCCTGTACATAGCCATGAAGATAAATGAATAGACACTTTGTCAAGTATCAGAGATATGTGAGAATAAGATTAACGTACCAAGACCAAAGGAACTTGAGATTGTCAGTTGTAAATAGCATCCAGTACCAAGTTAAGTTATTTTTATGCTTTTTATTATTTTAAAAAATGTGTGTGAAAATTAATCAAGTTCTGTTTAAAGTTGGTCACCGTCAATCTGCTACTCTAAGCGTGCAAGTGGCATTTCTATCGTCTGACCTAGCGGCAGAAGATAAACACACCACGATAAGACCACGAGACATATTGCTGACACTCACATACTTCGTTAGAGCGACAAGTCAAATAATCTGATGGTGTGTGTACCGAAGGTCTTACAGTATGCACACGACACAAAAAATGCATTTACACTGCAGAGCCAGAGAAATTGGTACACTCGCCTAATATCGTGTAGGGCCTCCATGAACAAGGAGTAGTGCCGCAACAGGACATGGCATGGACTCGACTAACGTCTGAAGTAGTGCTATAGAGAATTTACATTGTGAATCCTGCAGGGCTGTCCACAAATCCATAAGGGTACGAGGGGTTGGAGATCTCTTATGAATAGCACGTTGCAAGGCATCCCAGGTATGCTCAATAATGTTCATGTCTGGGGAGTTCGATGGACAGCGGAAGTGCTTAAACTCAGAAGAGAGTTTCTGGAACCATTCTGTAGCAATTTTGGACGTGTGAGATCTCGCATTGTCCTGCTAGAATTGCCCACGTCCGTCCGAATGCACAATGGACATGAATGGATACAGGTGATCAGACAGGATGCTTACATACAAGTCACCTGTCAGATTCGTGTCTAGACGTATCAGGTGTCCGATATAACTCCAACTACACACGCCCCACACCATTACAGAGCCTCCAACAGCTTGAACAGTTCTCTGTTGACATGTAGGGTCCAAACCCGCATACGTCCATCCGCTCGATACAAATTGAAACGACACTCGGCCTACCAGGCAACACGTTTCCAGTCATCAATAGTCCAATGTCGGTGTTGACGGGCCCAGGAGAGGCGTGAAGCTTTGTGTCGTGCAGTCATGAAGGCTACACGAGCGGGGTCTTCGGCTTGGAATGCCCATATCGATGTGTTTCGTTGAATGGTTCGCACGCTGACATTTGATGATGGCCCAGCATTGAAATCTGCAGCAATTTGCCGAAGGGTTGCGCTTCTGTCACGTTGAACGATTCTCTTCAGTCGTCGTTGGTCCCGTTCTTGCAGGATATTTTTCCAGCAGCATCGATGTCGGAGATTTGATGTTTTACCGGATTCCTGATATTCACGCTACACTCGTGAAATGGCCGTACGAGGAAATCCCCGCTTCATCGCTACCTCGTAGATGCTGTGTTCCACCGGCCGTGCGCCGACTATAACACTACGTTCAGAATCATTTAAATCTTGATAACCTGCCACTGTAGCAGCAGTTACCAATCTAACAACTGCGCCAGACACTTTTAGTCTTATAAAGGCGTTGCCGACCGCAGCGCCATATTCTGCCTGTTTACGTATCTTCGAATTTGTATATGCATGCCTACACCAGTTTCTTAGGTTCAAAAATGTTCAAATGTGTGTGAAATCTTATGGGACTTAACTGCTGAGGTCATCAATCCCTAAGCTTACACACTACATAACCTAAATTATCCTAAGGGCAATCACATACACCATTGCCCAAGGGACGTCTCGAACATCCGCCTGGACCAGCCGCACAGTCCATGACTGCAACGCCCAAGACCGCTCGGCTAATCCCGCCCAGCGTTTCTTAGGCGTTTCAGTGTAGTTCGCATAAATCAGCGTCATACCAAACATATGGATCACTGTCATGCTTTTCTTTGTTTACTTTTACGTTAAACCATTTCAGTGCGATACTCAAAATATTGTTAGGAATCACCAAATTCCAAATACTAGTATAGGGATCTTGACTGTTACCTAATGGAGCAGGTAGTCGCACCGTTGGCAAATGAATGATATTATGCCACCGAACACGAGATCGCCTCAGAAGAGGCATCGACGACCAGCGATATACGACTGCACGTAGCATGAACTGCTACAGTATAGTACAAAAGGTAACTGAAACAAATATGCAGCGAGACGAACAGAAATGACTCTTTTATTCAAATACGCCGCTATTCATTATGGTACCCTGGATATCACAAAATAACGGATCATGCCCCTTAAAAGGCTGTGTGATCACCACCGACGGCAGTGCATGGTCTGTAATGTGTTCCAATTCCGGCCACAAAGTTGTAATTGGGTTCTTGTGGTAGGGCATTCCATTCCTACCAGCGCGGTTGACAAGTACTGGATGGTCGTTGGTGCTTGTGGACGTGCTGCATTGTCTCTCCCCATGCATCCCACAAGTGCTCGATGGAATTTAAGTCGGGGGAACGGGCAGGCCAGTCCATTCACCGAATATCGTCTGTACTGTTAGATGCTGTCGCGCATTGTCATCCATAAAAATAATGTCAGAGCCAAATGCAACCCATGAAAAGGCGCACATGGGTAAGCAGAACAGTGTCACAATAACATTGCTCAAAGATTTGAGGTCAGCACGCTCATGCAACATTATGGCACCCAATGCCATAACACTTCAAAACGAAGCCGATCGCGTTCGACAGTATCTGGCCGTATTACGTATCCTCTTATGGCGAGAGGTGGGAACAAGTAATGCACCCAGAAGCACTGTCGGAAATTTCAATATGACAAACAGCCAAAGTTGCAAAATAGTTCTTTGTTTTCCAGCATGCTAGAAATCCGTAAACTGACCGACATGATCGTTTTAGTGGTCCAGGTATTATGTTTGAGGAGGCATAATGTTGCATTGACGTACCGACCTCCAAATCTATGAACAGGGTACACTCAGCGCTCATTGTTATTGTGACACTGTACTCGTTCACCACGACCGTGTTTTCAGGGATGCATACGGCTCGGAATGCATTTTTATGGATGACAGTGGGCGACCTCATCGAAGAGCTTAGGTGAAGGAGCTCTTGAAACGAGAGGCTATCGCCTATTGGACTGGCCTGACTGTTCCCTCGACTTACATGCCATCGTACTACTATAGAATGCGTTGCGGGGACGTATTGCAGCTCGTCCACATGCACCAAGGGCCACCAGCAGTTGTCAACCTCGCTGGTGGAGAAATGGAACGCCATGCCACAAGAGCCTCTTACCAACCTTGTGGTCAACATGGCAGCATGTTACAGATCATGCACTGCCGTCCGTGGTGACACCCATCCTATTCAGAACCATGTTTCGCCTTTCGAAATGTTACCAACCGCGGTGACTTCATTATAGTTATTGTCTTTGTATAAAAATGACCCTTTTGTTGGTCTCACTGTGTACGTCTTTCAATCGCCTTCTGTACTATACAGTAGCAGTTCTTTCTACGTGTAGTCCATGTTTCATCGAGTTCTGTTTCTTGGCAGGGACACATCACACTAATGTTACTTTTGTCCTTAAGTTTTGGACATCAATGTACTCTACTGGCCATTAAAATTGCTACACCACGAAGATGACGTGCTACAGACGCGAAATTTAAACGACAGGAAGAAGATGCTGTGATATTCAAATGATTAGCTTCTCAGAGCATTCACGAAAGGTTGGCGCCGGTGGCGACACCTACAACGTGTTGACATGAGGAAAGTTTACAACCGATTTCTCATACACAAACAGCAGTTGACCGGCGTTGCCTGGTGAAACGTTGTTGTGATGCCTCGTGTAAGGAGGAGAAATGCGTACCATCACGTTTCCGACTTTGATCAAGGTCGGATTGTAGCCTATCGCGATTGCGGTTTATCGTATCGCGACATTGCTGCTCGCGTTGATCGAGATCCAATGACTGTTAGCAGAATATGAAATCGGTGGGTTCAGGAGGGTAATACGGAACGCTGTGCTGGATCCCAACGGCCTCGTATCACTAGCAGTCGAGATGACAGGCATCTTATACGCATGGCTGTAACGGATCGTGCAGCCACGTCTCGATCCCTGAGTCAACAGATGGGGACGTTTGCAAGACAACAACCATCTGCACGAACAGTTCGACGACGTTTGCAGCAGCATGGACTATCAGCTTGGAGACCATGTTTGCGGTTACCCTTCACGCTGCATCACGGACAGGAGCGCCTGCGATGGTGTACTCAACGACGAACCTGGGTGCACGAATGGCAAAACGTCACATTCTCCAGATCTCTCACCAATTGAAAACGTCTGGTCAATGGTGGCCGAGCAACTGGCTCGTCACAATACGCCAATCACTACTCTTGATGAACTGTGGTATCGTGTTGATGATGCATGGGCAGCTGTACCTGCACACGCCATCCAAGCTCTGTTTGACTGAATGCCCAGGCGTATGAAGGCCGTTATTACGACCAGAGGTGGTTGTTCTGGTTACTGATTTCTCAGGCTCTATGCACCCAAACTGCGTGAAAATGTAATCACATGTCAGTCCTAGTGTAATATACTTGTCCAATGAATACCCATTTATCATCTGCATTTCTTCTTGGTGTAGCAATTTTAATGGCCAGTAGTGTAATTTAGAGCCTTCTGTTGTACTGCGCCGGCCGCGGTGGTCTAGCGGTTCTAGGCGCGCAGTCCGGAACCGCGCGACTGCTACGGTCGCAGGTTCGAATCCTGCCTCGGGCATGGATATATGTGATGTCCTAGGTTAGTTAGGTTTAAGTAGTTCTAAGTTCTAGGGGACTGATGACCACAGATGTTAAGTCCCATAGTGCTCAGAGTCATTTGTTGTACTGCAGCTCTCGTATGCATATTCTGTCGAATTTTTTTTTTTTCTTGTCGGTATTCTCTGCACTATTCATATGATGTGAATCTTTCCGTAACCCTGTAGCTTGAACTTACATGGTTACATACAATATGAGAAAATAATCATATAAATGAACTGTTATAGCTCCCACTGAATTGTCATCGTGTAAGAAGACCTCTGTCACTGCCATCAGCAGTGGCCGTTCTAACAAACAGGAAATCTATCCGACTGGTTTCTCTCAAATAGAGCGATCTGTCGGAGTGTGATATCTCTGTGAGTGTATGTGTCCTTTTCCTTGACTGTGAGAATTTTCGGCAGTTTTATGGAATCATTGCAGGCTACGACGTAATGATTCTCATCGCTGGCGAAGGAATACAGCGAGGTTGCATACCTTTGACGAAAAATAGATAATTTTACTAACACTTTTAGAAACACGAAACACGATTGTTTGCAATTACGAGATCCTTCGTTGCACTAAGCTAACGGCGATTCTGTAGAGCAACAATACGACAGTTACTAGTGTAAGCTAAAAAGGTAAAGCAGTCCTCAGTCCGGAGTTTGGTTTGAGGATCACACTGTTTAACAAGGTATGATCGCGTTGGAGCCGGTATGTACCAATGGAATGACTTACAGCTAGCCAGTTACAGGGCACATAAGTTTAGTTTGGCCTCAACACCACGCTGCAAGTTGGCATTTTTCACATTAAAAATCCATTACCTGAGGTACAATAAGCGACCAATTACGAAAATAAATCCCAGCACCGATTGAAGATTGAATCACCAACCTTCGCATTTCTGATCTGACACTCAACCACATAGCCACCATTGGCTAAGAGCAAAAGATGCTGCTACGTAAGTTGCACTGACAGAAGACATGTTTATGTTAATTTATGAAATTCAAGTAAGCTATTTTGTTGCAAACAGATAGTTCACTTAAATACACACAGTGATCGATCACAAATTAGAAAAATTTTACTGTGACTTCATATCAAAAATAGATCGCAGCTCGAAATCTCAGCGTACGTACTTAAATTTATCTATGTAGCATGGATTTGGCTGAGGTCTGTGACTGTATTACAAAATTCTTAAAGGAACGCTTTTTAGCTTCAGTCGCGTTTATTCTCCAGTACTTATTGGAACAACGCGTTTCGGCAACATGTCGCCATCATCGCGTGCCTGACTGCTATTTTCACATAAATTTCTTTATTACTGATTCCTGAGAAGTGTAAAATTACTTTTTACTATTGTGTCAGTGTAGTTACGTTTCGGAAAAATGTTAGTCTTGTCCAGAACGATTTATTTATGTTTGTGTGCTCTATTTTGTGTGTTGCCTATTTAAATGTGGAACAGGTAGACTGGTGCACACTGACACTGTTAATCTTTCTTGACATTGACGACAACATTACGAAACATAACCTGAGTGACATCTATGTTACTGTGCACCATGATGTGTGTTAGACAATTAAATATACAACACACAGAATGGTGCACAGTAACAAAATTAATCGTTCTGGAAGAGGACAACAACATATCGGAACATAAAGTCACTGACGCACACAGAAAAAATACTTTCGCACTTCACAGCAATCTGTATATAACACGAAGAATGGTGCACACTAACATAAATTAGTCATTCTGGACAGAGGCAACAATATTTCGGAACATAATCTCACTGGCACAAGCAGAAAAAAATATTTCCGTGCTTCCCAGGATTACATAAAACAAGTTGAAAAAGTGTTGGCTTTATAAACACAGCGTATTAGCTTGTAATAGATTCCTCGAGATCGATTTTTTGAAACTTCGATCCGGTTGTTATACAACTAAGTGAACATTTAAAGCAAATTTGTGCCTAGGTGCAGTTTTAAGATAAAATTCTTATTAATTTCCAAAATCTTTCGAACTGTGTACCACAGAAGGACATTACTCGTCTGTGCAAAATACGCTTGTCATACGCATCGAGTAATTTCAACAGTTAGAGATACTTGTTCGAAAAGACACTCAACGAGATTTTTTTTTTTTTTTTTGCTTTCCAAGCAAAGGGGGAGGGGGGGTAGGCTCTCTTAAGCTGACTAATTACCGACGAGTCTAATGAGGAATCTGCGTGACGTGCTCTCGGGTTTCTACATATAGTCGGCGGGCCGTCCGGCCGACTCTTTTGATAAGCTATTGTATTTCGACGCCGGGCGTCAGGCGTCGGGCGGAGGCGTCGGCGTCGGTGGCGTCGGCTATGTCGGCGCGGCGCTCGTGTGACGCCGTGGGACCGGGCTCGGGTTGCAGCGAAAGAGGACGCCGGGCGCCGCCGCTGCCGCCGACGCCGCCGCCGCCGCTGCCGCTGTGTGCAATCCGACGCCGCGCCCGCCGCGCCACGCCGCCTCACTCTAATATCCGACGTCTCTCACAGGCGGCTATTCTGTGTCCCCGCGCGTTCGACATGTGGACAGCCGCGTACAAAGCATTTCACGCCGGCCGATGCAACGAGGTCGAGCGCACATTACTACAGGTTACAAATACAAATATTTATCGTACGACGGCTGAAATTTCAGTCATTCTGTACTATGTGCACATGTCATTCGTAACTCTATATTTCCACTGTTTTCTAGATCCACCTGGCGCGTTTAATTATACCCGCAACGAACTCGTATATGAGGAATATTCGAAAAGTAAGGCCTTTCTGCCACTAAAAAAAAAAAAAAAAAAAAAAAAGCCATGCACTTTTAAGCACTTTTCGTAACTAAAACTAACTTCTTCAAGCCTTACATCTATCTACGCATACATATACATCCATGCTCAGCGAAACACTGTAGAGTGCGTGGCAGAAGGTACATCCCATTGTACCCGTTATTACTCCTTTCTCCCTTTGTATTCCCTTATTGATCTCAGGAAGAATGATTGTTTAAATCCCTTTGGGCGTGCTGTACTTAGTCTGATTTTATCCTCACGATCCCTATAGGTGCGATATCTAGGTGGTTGTAGTGTATTCCTAGAGTCACCTTTCAAAGCTAGTTTCTTAAAACTTCATAAGTAGGCTTTCTCTAAACAGTTTATGTCTCGCTTGAAGAGTCTGCCAGTTTAGTTTCTGTAATATCTCTGTCACGCTCCTCTGCAGAGCAAATAAACCTGTGACCATTCGCGCTGCCATCTTTCGTATGTGCTTATATCGCCACATACTTGAGCAATATTCTAGGATGGGTCGCACGATTGATTTGTAAGCAATCTCCCTTGTAGATTGATTTCACTTCCCTAGCGTACCACCAATAAACCGATGTCTGCCACCTGCTTTACCTGCAACTGAGCGTAGGTGACCTGTCCATTTCACATCCTACAAACTGTTATACCGAATTATTTGTATGAGTTGACCAGTTCAAATTGTAACTCACTGATTTTTCAGTCATAGGATATGATGTTTTTTCGTTTTCTGGAGTGCAAAACTTTACATTTCCGAACATTTGAAACAAATTTATAATCTTTGAACCAATTAGAAATCGTATGAAGAGATTACTCGATATTTTTGCAGCTTATTTCAGACAATAATTCATTATAGATAACGACATTCTGTGAATGTTGCTTTTAGCATTCTCTGGAAGATCTTTAATATAAAACATGAATAGCTAGGGACTACCTAATGTTTCTTCTACGTCTGTCAATGACCATCCATCCAAGGCAACTTGCTGTGTTCTCCCTACCAGGAAATCCTGAATTCAGTCACAGATTTCACTTGATAGGATCGTACTTTTAATGATATGCGTAGGTGTGTTACTGAGTTAAACACTTTCCTAAAACTGACAATTACTGAATCTTCCCGATTGCCTTAATCAATGGCTTTCAGAATGTCATGTGAGAAAAGTGTGAGTTGGCTTTCAGATGATAATATCTCCGAAAGCATTGTTATTTGGCATGGAGAAGGTCATTCTGTTCAAGATTCCTCATTATGCTTGAGCTCAGCATATGTTCTAAGATTCTACAACAAATGGATGTCAACGATATTGGACGGTAGTTCTGTGAATCACTTCTGCTACTCTTCTTGTATATGAGTGTGACCTGTGTTTTCTTCCACTTACCGGGCACGGTTTTTCGTTTAAAGGATCTACGAGACATTGTAGTTAACAGAATGGTTAACTCAGCTGCTAATTGCTTATAGAATCTGGTAGGGGTTCCATTGGGCTATGGGGCTTTGCTCAGTTTTAATGTTTCCAGTTGTTTCTCAACGCCACTGAGAGTAATATTTATATCACTCACTTTTTCAGTGGTACGAGAATTAAATTGGGTCAATACTCCTCGGTTTTCCTTTGTAACGGAGTGAAGTATTTCTGCTTTTCTTATGCCATGCACAGTTTCAGTTACTGTCTCGACCATAAGTGTCTGGACACTGCCTGCGCTGCCACTAACAGCCTTTACACACGACCAGAATTCATTTGCATTTTGTGAAAGATCATTCGACAGCATTCTGCTACGGTAGTCACTGAAGGCTTCACGCATTCCTCTGTTGATAACCAAACGCGTTTCATTCAACATCTCTCTACCTATAGCATATGCTTTGTTCTATACCTATTATGCAGTAAGTATACCACGGTTCGTCACTCCCCTCAATAACTGTTCTACTAGTATATACCTGTCCAGCATATGGTCAACTATTATTTCAAACTTGAGCCATAGTTCCTCTACAGTCTACATGCTCTTCTTCTGAGCTAAAAGTTTCAAGTTAGTCAGTGAGATATGAGGCTACTGCTTCTTTGTCTAGTCTACTGAACGTATAGATCTCTCTACTTGTTTTAGTTGCCCTTTGTACTTTGTTTGATTTATATATTATGAGAGGTGGCAGTTCTGTTTGTAATATTTGCCACAGAAAGCGTATTTCCTGACTACATGTGTAGACGAGACTCCTTGGATACCAAAGTTTATATTAGTGCAGCGTTGTTAGTCTGCGCTGGCTAGCACTTTTTTGTCGAGCCTTGGCAGAATCTATTGTATAGTTTCGATCGTGCTGGCGAGGAAACTTGATTTTAGAATGCAGTTGTTGCAGCTTGAAACAAGTCAAATGTGGTAATATCTGACTATGCATTCGTGGGCGCAGGTACTGTAGCAAACGAATGTGGTGTTCATGGAGCGTTTTCTTTTAAGCTTTTTCAATATTGTAACTTGTGTTTTGACTATTTGAACATTGTCGGTTTAAGCAGTTCATAATATACATGAACTCAGGAAATCACATAACTCTTTATCCTTTTCTTTTTAATGCACTGCTTCTATCAGGAAGTTTTGTCAAAAGTGTTCACTTCGTGACCTTTCTATTACAGTAATTTTTCATAACAATGATAATCAATGTAGACATCTTCATAATATGCATAACACACAACTACATCACAATAGTTTTCAAGTTCTTTGTTACTGAGCCTTAACATCCCACTTGCCTATTCAAAAGTTTTTCAGTGTGATTTTCTGGACATTCGTTGCAGCTTGCGAGATCCAGTTATCCCGTAACCCATGAGGTAACTTCCTTGTAACATATAGGCCTACTACGGGGTGTGATCAGTCTAAAGTGATGAAAATTTTAATGTGCATTAAGCTGGATCATCGAGACAGGAAAGTAATCCAGTAGCTTTATAGGAATAAAACAGTAGAAGTCAAAATAAAAAACACCGATGTAAAATTTAGAACTATAAGCAAGGGTACTCGGCAGGGATGTAGCCTTCCTTATTAGTCTTCAAAATATACATTCAGGTTGCAATAAAGAAATGTAAAGATACATATGTAACAGGAATAACTATTTCTGGAGAAACATAAAAATGCTTAGATTTTCAGATGATATTGCAGTGCTAGATGAACCTGAAAAAATTTTCTAAAAGGCCGTAGAAGTTGCGTACAGGGTATTTTCAGAAATCCTTGTATATGGTAAACTTCCAACAGCAGCAAACCTAAGTCTGGATGGAGGGAATCTGATGCATGTCACTAGCCTTAAGCAGAAGGGTAATAGAATTGCAGAGGATGGTGGTTCATTTCAGGAGATTAAATTCATAACTGTACTAGCTAAAAGAGCATTCACGAAGAAGAATAAGCTACCAATATCCAAAATTATTAGTTTAAACAGTAGGAAACAGTATTTAAAAGCTTTCTTTGGAGCGTTGGCTTATATGGCTCGGGGACATGCAGCTTTTGACGCGTGGTGTTGGTGAAGAGTCCTATACATTCCACCGACAGAGAGAATGACCAATGAAGAAATTTTCAACAACATAGAAGAGACAATATCGTTGCGGAAGACTCTCAAGGAAAGGCGGGAACAATGGGTTGGACGCCTATAGCGACATTGCCCCTTCATAATGAAACAAATAGGAGGAAAAACGCCTGAGAAGATGCACGAGAAAAACTATGACTTCGGTACATCAAGTTAATAAACGAGATCTGAAATTTGCAAGATACTCTCTGCTGGAGAGACTTGCGGAAGACAGGGAAAACTAGAGAATGAGAATGTTTCAATTTGCATGAAAATGCTGTGAGTCGATGAGACCATTTGGATGCACTTTTGATAACTTTTCTCGTGTCTTGAGCACAGTTTTATTTTTCTAACAACTTTACGCATTTCGACTTTACGTCATTATCGAAGGCAGTATTATTTCAGTCATACAAAATTTTTCATTAGATACATTATATCACGTCAGCATTCTCGATCACGAGACCTTTGAAAATGATGTATAGTCGAAACGCATAAGATTGTTGGAAAAATAAAAGTGTGATCAAGACATAAGAATAGTTATCAAAATGATGAGAATGGCTGTTGACCAACCTACGGCTTGAGAACAAAAGAAGAACATATTGTTATAATTTTTCAGAACTAAGTCAGCGCACCTGTTTTTGCTCATTTTAAGAGAGCCGTCTCCTGATTTATCTGTTTTGCAGATAGCTATTTCAGAGCTGTTTGTTGGTGACATATTGCCATATCCCAGTGTCTGTGCGAAACGGTCTCAGGGTGTGAGCTGCGGCTTTTATGGTACAATACTGGGGTAAGGAATCACAAAATAGAAACATGCATCTAATAGTTTATACATATTATTATTAGTAGCAGTAATTTTGTCGAATTCATGCTCAGTTAACTACATACACTCCTGGAAATTGAAATAAGAACACCGTGAATTCATTGTCCCAGGAAGGGGAAACTTTATCGACACATTCCTGGGGTCAGATACATCACATGATCACACTGACAGAACCACAGGCACATAGACACAGGCAACTGAGCATGCACAATGTCGGCACTAGTACAGTGTATATCCAGCTTTCGCAGCAATGCAGGCTGCTATTCTCCCATGGAGACGATCGTAGAGATGCTGGATGTAGTCCTGTGGAACGGCTTGCCATGCCATTTCCACCTGGCGCCTCAGTTGGACCAGCGTTCGTGCTGGACGTGCAGACCGCTTGAGACGACACTTCATCCAGTCCCAAACATGCTCAATGGGGGACAGATCCGGAGATCTTGCTGGCCAGGGTAGTTGACTTACACCTTCTACAGCACGTTGGGTGGCACGGGATACATGCGGACGTTCATTGTCCTGTTGGAACAGCAAGTTCCCTTGCCGGTCTAGGAATGGTAGAACGATGGGTTCGATGACGGTTTGGATGTACCGTGCACTATTCAGTGTCCCCTCGACGATCACCAGTGGTGTACGGCCAGTGTAGGAGATCGCTCCCCACACCATGATGCCGGGTGTTGGCCCTGTGTGCCTCGGTCGTATGCAGTCCTGATTGTGGCGCTCACCTGCACGGCGCCAAACACGCATACGACCATCATTGGCACCAAGGCAGAAGCGACTCTCATCGCTGAAGACGACACGTCTCCATTCGTCCCTCCATTCACGCCTGTCGCGACACCACTGGAGGCGGGCTGCACGATGTTGGGGCGTGAGCAGAAGACGGCCTAACGGTGTGCGGGACCGTAGCCCAGCTTCATGGAGACGGTTGCGAATGGTCCTCGCCGATACCCCAGGAGCAACAGTGTCCCTAATTTGCTGGGAAGTGGCGGTGCGGTCCCCTACGGCACTGCGTAGGATCCTACGGTCTTGGCGTGCATCCGTGCGTCGCTGCGGTCCGGTCCCAGGTCGACGGGCACGTGCACCTTCCGCCGACCACTGGCGACAACATCGATGTACTGTGGAGACCTCACGCCCCACGTGTTGAGCAATTCGGCGGTACGTCCACCCGGCCTCCCGCATGCCCACTATACGCCCTCGCTCAAAGTCCGTCAACTGCACATACGGTTCACGTCCACGCTGTCGCGGCATGCTACCAGTGTTAAAGACTGCGATGGAGCTCCGTATGCCACGGCAAACTGGCTGACACTGACGGCGGCGGTGCACAAATGCTGCGCAGCTAGCGCCATTCGACGGCCAACACCGCGGTTCCTGGTGTGTCCGCTGTGCCGTGCGTTGCTTGTACAGCCCTCTCGCAGTGTCCGGAGCAAGTATGGTGGGTCTGACACACCGGTGTCAATGTGTTCTTTTTTACATTTCCAGGAGTGTATTTATATAAATATGTACGTAGATACCCGGTAAATATGACACATGTGTGGATGACCAAAAGAAGAAAAACCTTTTATGTTTTTCAGTAAGCAGATATCCGAAAACCGATTTGAAATTGTAGTGTTACAAGAACCGCCACTGCCTTGCATTTATAGACTTGGCTCCATTTTTTCTTCATATTTCACAGTTTGAGTCACATAAAACACAAAAATATGCTGGCAACTTTTGCAGCATTCGCCTTAATGGGCGTGCAAAATGCCTCTTAACTGAACTAGCCGGCGCGTCGAACTACTAGTATTTCACTCCGATTAGAAACGTTGTTCGTGCCCATTTTACTTCACTGCTCTCCTTACTAAGGTCTCAACGCATTATGTTGACTGTGCATGTGCGGAAACTGCTTCTTGGTTTAAAAGACTCTGTAGATAAAAAAAAAGAAATTTCCACTAACGATTTGATAGCTGTGATACACGAGATTGCTGTAGCAAGATGTATCCCCATAATTTCTATAAGAAAAGTTAGTGCCAAAATTGCAACGTTTGAAAATTATGATTGTCGCTTTCTGTTTGAAATTTACGACGATAATTTCAGACCTTAGTACTAGCAGACACTTGCATTTAGAAGAAAATATTTTATTTGTGCCAGGAATATCCATTTCCCACTTACAACAAAACTGCAATAGATTGAACATTATCCAGAATGGGAAGTACGGCGATCTCAGTATCACTTTTCAAAAACTCGTGACTCTTCAACAGTGAACCATTCTCTAATGACATCACCGTCAAAGTGACGTTGAAACACGTACCTTCGTCCTTTTGAATACCGAACGATGTGGAGCTACACAAACAACGTGGAGGTATTCTCCCATACTTCCGTAATGGGGCTCAGTATTATTCTGTCGACGAGTATGAAGGACTGTTGTCCTCTTCCGTAATATGGATAGTGGAACTCAAGTATGCATTCTACAAGTCAAATAATCGATAGAGGGATACAGAGTTCGTGCCGCAGGTAAACGACTTTGTGATAAATTATGAAATAAAAATCCACCGTTGTCTTCTCACGCCAGTACAGAAAACAAACATTTACTTGTTCTGCTTGGAAATATAGAGGCGAAGTATCGTTTGCGCGTTTCTGACTCGTCGGTATGATTCAAGTAACATGTTTATCAGTAAATTACATGTGTATCAGCATGGAAAATCGTGTTTGTAAGAACATGTGTTTGTTTAGCGCTAGCTTTCCTTTTGCCTTTTGACGGTATCTGGACGTAAGTTCCTCCGTAATATAATTCTAATTTTATCGAATTAATGATTGAAGGGAACACACACACTAGTGAACACCCTGCAAGCGAGAAAAATATTTTACGACGTGTAATTTCTATGGCTGTAACGTCATCTAAGAGGCGCATCTTCATACGCCTGCCAGCTACTGTGGCCGAGCGGTTCTAGGCGCTTCAGTCCGGAACCGCGCTGCTGCTACGATCGCAGGTTCGAATCCTGCCTTGGGCATGGATGTGTGCGATGTCCTTAGGTTAGTTAGGTTTAAGTAATTCTATGTCTAGGGGACTGATGACCTCAGATGTTAAGTCCCATAGTGCTTAGAGCCATTTGAACCATTTCATACGCCTGATACGATAGGTGGCATACATAAGTGTACAAATTGATATGCCAACTGTGGAATGAATTGCTGAAAATTTTGATCTCTTTACCAAATGCATGTCAGACCAGTTGAACATTTTCATTAAGACAAATCAATGGAAATAAGGGAACAGACGGCTGTAGCCCAAAGACAGTTTATCGCTATAGCGCTACGGGCCCCGTGCGATCAGAAGCACCGGCGACGCTCTGCCCCATTTTTAGCAGAAAATTAGCCGTAAGCAGTTTTGAAATGAAAATAATAATACCTTTTAAGAATATGCGTGCATGATTGTGCACTGTTTTTAAGGAACTCAAAGTAAAATATGTTTGACATAAAATAGTTTTTCAAACGTTTGAAGTACAGTATATATTCATGGTAATTTTACTTTATTAAACCATATTTTAAGTATTAAAACTTGGTAGAAGATTTTTATTTACACATTCTGTTCTCCTGTTCATAGTGCATTATTACGAACTTGCGCCGAGATATTGTTATCAGAGATTGCTGTTTGCTTCACATGGTTAAGATAAATCTCATTTAAATAGCATTTCTTCATATAACTTTGCACACAACGATGTAGGCCATTAAGTAGTGATATCAGACAATCAGAATACCACCCAAGTCAGACACCTGTTTGTGTTGGTTAAGGTTTGTGATAATCCAGCTCGCTTAGTGCTGTGTTTCGGATCCTGTTTTATGTTTCATTTACTAATTTTACATTTAGCCACTGTGTGCTTTAACAGTATGATCGTCTACCACGCTTCGAGGCACTTTTTCATACATGGTTTAATGTTTGATCCATTCAGATACATCCGTGTGCTCGTTCTCTGCAGCCGAACGTCACAGGGTTAGGTTTCCACAGCCAGTGTTTCGCGACTTTTCACTGTGTGGCATAGTCGGATGGAACGTTATAACACGCCTCGTTCAATAATATTTGTACAATGGGTCATCCAAAACACGGACGTAAGTCATTTGTGGAAGAAATTGTAAGGACGTGCACGTAGTATTGAACTATTAAAATTGCACTTAGTTGGTTCTCTAGATGTTGGCTTCGTTGTCTCTTCTCACGGGTGTGGCAACGTCCGAAGGTCTTGCTTGTACGAAAAAATGGTATTACTTCCAGAACTGTTACGTTCGAGGCTTCAATAACTACAAATAAAGACAGGCTCATCGTTATATCTTCTGTATTCTTAATTACTCAGATGATAGGTTCACAAAATGTTTGTTACGTCGGCACATTACATGTCTCTTCTCACAAAATGTTTCACAAAACTCTCTTTCTCTACTGCTCTTCCCTCCAATTGCGAGGAACAAGAACAGAGGTAGTAAACATGTAACCCGAAGATTTCAATCCATTACACAGATATTCAACAGAATGTTCAAAGAATGTTACATAAATTGGTACGCAAATATTACAAAAAATTGAGTAAACATTTATGGGAACTGGTTTATAAAAAAATGGGATGTTCATGTTAATTTAACTACACAAATGTTAAATTTTTATACAATAAAACGGTTGTTCAGAAGTTATAAAGATAGCTTTTTCTTTTTTTCTTTCTTTTTTTTAAGTTTCGGTTTTATTTACTCGTGGAGTGATCCATACCGACAGGTATCGCAGATTTCATATTATATATTATGCTTGATTTCATCACAATGTGCTGTAAAATTTTGCCCTATGCAGACGCTTAAATTTTATAATACGGCCCATTTTACTTTTTAACGAGGTACGTCATAATTTATAATCAATTTAGGTACTGTCTGTGCAAATCAGCGCCTGAAACGGAGACCAACTGGCAGTTCTGATTGTCGGTAAGTCGAACGATAGTAGAAACCTGGAATTTTAGTTACCTTCCTGTTTCTACAAGAGTAAAATACCCTGGAAGACTAGTCGGTTTTGATGTAGACGTGTCCTAAATGGATAGTTGTCAAAATTTTCTATCACTTTTATGTTGGACAGATTTAACCGTAAACGAGAAGCTGAAAAAACTGTTCCGAATTTTGATAGTGATAATCTAGCTACAAGGAAACTCAGCTAAATTTGTGGATGTCTTCAGCGTTTCCTACACAAGTATTTAGTTGTCTAAACAATGATTTTCCTTGCTATGTGAAAGGAGACAATAAAGTTCTATTGTAACGAGTAGCTTAATGTCCTGAATAACGATCGTTATGTTGGTTAAATAATGGTTGAAATACCAAAGTGCCTAAGATCTGTTAGCTCTTAAATTAGTCAAATAAAAGTTTATTAACTGGCTGGTTGATCGGTTTGTAGATTAAACGGACTAAACTGCCTGGTTATCAATCCATTATTAGCTGATACCTCTATGTACTGTATGGAAGTAAAATAACATTAAAATAAAAAAATCTAAGTACTGCTGAATAGAGGTCCTCAAATTATAAGTGCTACGAGGTCCATGGGGACTTTAACAATCTCTGCTGGTGTACGTCATTAGCGTCAATAGAATTTTGACCTGTCTGCTAGATAAGTTGTTACATATTCTTTCCGGGGAAACGGATTCCCACAATTTTGTTACTGTCTGCTCATTCGCGAAATAAGAAAGTGTTGTTTATTGTTCCTCACTTCATTTTCGTGATAGGATCCAACGTGCTTAACTGCGAAACTTCTACAATCGGGCAGCTAGGCGCATTCTTTCGTTCGCTTTGGAAGGGATAAAGGAAGACACGTTTTCCGGTCCCGTGGACCACGACATCACTGACGGATCACAGTCTCAGACACGAGGAACATGAAGGAATAAAATTGGCGGCGTGCTTTTCAAAGTATCCATCCTGAGACTTACTTTCAGCGATTTCGGGACACTACGGAAAACATAAATTTGGACAGGTGCACTGGGATTAAATCACCGTCCTCGCTAATTTGAGTCCAGTTCCCACCTTCGCGCTACCGCGCTTGTTAGTCGCCCTGGAGATAAGCCCAATAAGGTGAAGCGCCCTCTCACGTCACCGCGGCTTCACAGGATCACTTGAGACGAATGTCGGGATGGGTCATTCGGTAAGGCTACGGTCGGCATTTTTCTCGGTCTGTCTTCAACTACATGAATGTCCGGTCGCTATCGACGATGCCTTCCTTCCTTCCTTCCACTATATGGAAACAAGAAATAGCGAATTTCAATAAGATGAGATTGACTGATTGCGAAGTGAAACGTCTGAGTTACACATTACAACAATAATTTCGAATTTTGCATTGCTTGTAATGACAGTGCATCAACTTTTGCTGACGATTTCTTAATGCGTTATAAGTATTTAGACCGCACTCGCGTGAATCTTTTTAAATGTACATGCATGATGTGTGAGACGTTTCCTCTCGTGCTACTTATGTGTATGTACACATGACATACAGTGCTAAGCTCCCAAAATAACCATTTTGCAGCGACCTTCTTCATCTGAATAGTCGAAATGAACAAAAATTTTTGTGGTGTCAGCACAAAATGTCATCCTGTAATAAAAAGCTTGAACTGCTTTTGCAAAGGCAGTAGTTTCGCATTGCATGTGCACTACAGAAGGAACCCATACAAGAAATGGTAAGGACTGCTTGCCACGGGAAGTGTGATATAACGGTCATCCGAGAACTGCTGTAGTCCCAAGGAGACTTACGTCTTTTCTTAATAAAGTGAATTTCTCTCACTGTTCACAGCTCTTTTTCTTGTAATGAAACCGTTCAGAATGGTACTTAGTCATAAGACATTACCTATGAGTGGAATTGTTATCAATGTGCCGTAAATCTTTACGGATAGAATACATGCCAAATTCTACTTCTGCAATTCATTGATATAAACTGAATCGCGTAATGTAGAGACCGAATCACTTAGTTAATGAAAGCAATCGGACTGAATGTCCAAAAGTTTATTACCCAATGCATCTGAATTTTATGACGAAAGCAGATAAGACTTACGAATAACATTCCGAATTACTTAGGTCTAGTTTCCTTATTAATATATTCATTATTACTGACTATTTTATACTTTTACTGCACCTTAAGCTATCTTTATACTCAATTTGGTATCAGAAAGAAACAAGTTAAAAGGTACGCTACGTTTAACTTTACTACCAAAAGAAATAAGCCGAATTCAAATTTAGTCATTATGAACCGAAAGAATACTTCCGACATTGTTTCGCCATTATCTCGCATCATTACATGAAAGACACAGTATCAGCAATAAGGCAACGTTTGTCGGATCGAAGGATTTGAAATCAGGTAGAAGTTCGTACAAGTACTTCTTCACTGTTCACAAATGGTCCAAATGGCTCTAAGCACTATGGGACCTAACATCTGAGGTCATCAGTCCCCTAGACGTAGAACTACTTAAACCTAACTAACGTAAGGACATTACACACATCCATGCCCGAGGCAGGATTCGAACCTGCGACCGTAGCAGCCGCGTGGTTCAAGACTGAAGCGCCTAGAACCTCTCGGCCACAGCGGCCTGCTTCACTGTACAAGCTACACTGCCTGACAATGAAGTTAAAAAACCCAGAAGCCATTATCGAATGTCAATGTAACTTCGTACACATACAAACGATCGGCGGGTATGTAGATGATTAGAGCTGCAGTTCTCTGTGAGAGGTAGATCTGACACCAGATCCAATGGCGTTGTTCGTGTTTAATGCCGTTAGAGGATCTGATAGACGAGATTAGGTGTGTGAACAGCGTTAGATGCTCAATGATCACTGTAAAGGATACGAAGATAACGCGTATTCGTGTGCGACAGCATTATCTTCATCTGACAGAGTTTCATAGTGGACTCATTGCGGGTCGCTAATTTGCCAGGAGGACGAATCGTGTAACATCCAGAAGTGTGGGGCTTTTGGATATGACAGTGCCACGATGTTGGATTTCATGGGAATGCGAGGCCAGACATACTCATCATCCAGGCTCTAGTCGACCATGTCTGACCATCGTAGGTAGGATGGCCATATTTTGCACTAAGCACATCATATCTACATCATATCCGCCCCTGTCTTGGGGTTTGAGGCGCCATGTCACAGACTGCGCGGCCTCTCTCGCTGAAGGTTCGAGTCCTCCCTCGGGCTTGGGTGTGTGTGTTGTTCTTAGAGTAAGTTAATTTAAGGAGTGTGTAAGTTAGGGACCGATGACCTCAGCAGTTTGGTCCATTAGGAATTCACACACATTTGAACGTTTTTTGCACCTGTCTTCCGATAGCAAGTTATGGACTCCCTGTGACATTTCTGTCATCCTCTACCAGTGGTCGGAGACTAACAGCACCCGGGCTAGCGAGTTACCTTCTCACATGGAGGCTGCCGTTAACACCGTAACACAAATGGCTGCGTTTGGAGTGGTTTCGTGACCGGGTAGGAAGCATGTACTGCCGATGAATGGCGTCACATTGTGTTCAGAAACGGTTCTACAGTACTGAGGACGACAGTCATTAGCTAGTATGGCGGGGACCTGGGAAGAGGTTCCGTTTTTCCAATGTCTTGGAGAGACACACCGATGTTATTCCTAAATGGCTGGTTCAAGTGGCTCTGAGGACTATGGGACTTAACATCTGAGGTCATCAGTCCCCTAGAACTTAGAACTACTTAAACCTAACTAACCTAAGGACATCACACGCATCCATGCCCGAGGCAGGATTCGAACCTGCGACCGTAGCAGCAGCGCGGTTCCGGACTGAAGCTCCTAGAACCGCTCGTCCACGTCGGCCGGCGAAGTTATTCCTGGCGTGGTGATGTGAGGAACCATAGGATATAACTTACGGTCACGGCTAGTTGTGATTGAGGGAATTCTGACAGTAAAACGGTACATCACGCACATCGTGCGTCCTCATATGTTACCTCTCATGCGAAGGTATCGCTGTGCTGTTTTCCAACAGGACATAGTTCGTCCACACATGGCTCGTGTTTCTATGAACCCTTTATGTGATGTTGAGGTAGTCTCGTGGCCAGGATCTACCTCCGATAGAGCGGTTGTGGCTCAGGTCGAACATCAACTCTGTCACAGTGCCAGTTTCCTGGATATCAAGAACCAAGCCAGATGGGGTTCAGAGTCATTCTGGTAAGTGGGCTTCTAAATTCGACTTGACTTTGTAATCACTGAAATAACATCACGTACCCTCTCAACCCAGGAATTTTCATTTAAGTCCCTCCTCCTCTTCTGGAAAAAAAAGGCTCTGATCAGTATGGGACTTAACTGCTGTGGTCATCAGTCCCCTAGAACTTAGAACTACTTAAACCTAACTAACCTAAGGACATCACACGCATCCATGCCCGAGGCAGGATTCGAACCTGCGACCGTAGCGGTCGCGCGGTTCCAGACTGTAGCGCCTAGAACCGCTCGGCCACTCCGGCCGGCTCTTCTGGCAGCTTCAGTTTTTTGTCAGGCAATGTATTTACGTACTTATACAGCCCAAATACAATGCATGACAGGTAGCATAACGGATTCTTATGTATCTACCAGAACGTAAATGAATTTTTGAACCATGTACTTGTAAATAAACAAATTAATTTACGAACGAAAGCATGCTCTCGCGGCAATATCCATTAATAAAATATTCTCGGGTTTCAAGCCATGTCAAGTGGTGAACTGCCTACGACCTTTCGGCTGCTATTGTCAAGTGGTTGACTGTCGTGTGGATGCCACTGCCGTGGTTACACAGTCACGCCATCGCCAGTGACCTAACTGGTGCTCAGACCCATACCACATACTATGGTAACGTTGTGGTGGCGCTACCGCCGCTCCCCCTTCAACTTCCCAATCACAGGATCCCAGGCTGTGCTCAGCTGTAATCCTCTGTCTTTATTGAGGCTGTTGTCCGATATTTCGATCACTATTGCTTCGTTTATTACGTTGTCGCAGAAGCCATTAGTCCGCTTAATAACAGAAGTCTTGTCGAATGCAGTTCTGTGATGTTTACCATTTAACCAACAGACGTGGCCTGAAATCCGAGAATATGCTATTAAATTAATTTACATCCGTACGATTATAAAAATAATTATTAGTGCTAACTAAACTTCGTAACTCAATGACAGAATAGCAACATGAGAAATTTGCTGTGAATAAATCGGAACATGGCTTAGAATGATAACTGTGCATGTGTTTAGCAGATTTTCAGTTCAGGCAATTTCATAAATCTATACTTGGCACATCTAAGCGCAGCAACACCATCAGTTGAGTTAGTTCCTGGTGTTACACTGGTGAACCTTCGCTCAGTTGCTTAGCTTGGCCCCTCATACAACGTCCCATCGGTCAATTCCCATCTTACACACCATCTGACTGAACAACTGAAATCTGTCGAAACCTCGCCTCGTTAACTCAAAGCACTGATCACGTCCATCACTCTCCTCAGCCGCGTACGGACTGTCTTGTCTCTTCAACGTAAGTGGTTTCAATAGAACAACTACTCATCCTCTTAAAGGTATTTCTAAGCTAGTCAACAGGTAGATATTTAATTTTTTATTTAGCATCCAGTCTGTAATAGGCATAACATGAGTATGTAATAGTTACAAAATGAATGTGTAATATTTGATTTGCTCCTGACCCCCTCACTTTCACATGGGTTTTGTTGAAACAGACACTCAACTTTGTTTCACAAGTTGTAAGTTTTGTTCGATCTGAGGATGGCAGCAGCCGAAACATGATATAAAACCTTAAGGAGCCATTAAGCACTCAAGATGGTATTATTTGCAAGATCATAATGTTTGCGGGCCCATTCCAGGAATTTATTTTCTTTATTAATAAAATTCCGGGACAGTTGACATTTTAAACCATTTTACAGTTTTTGTGAACGTAGGAAATTAAAAGCGAAAGTCGAGAAACATCTTGGACGACACAAAGACCGGTTCTTGATGACATTGACAATAGATTATCGACTGACTGTGGAGGATTAAAAGAACTATAGGGCTACTGATCCCTCCATCTGAGAGAAGCTAACTATTTCAGTTACTGCAGAACAAAATTACGCAAAACCAGATAGGTGCTCTGCGTGCCTTGTATAATATCGCTACATGGGGAGAAGGGGAAGATGTATATTCAATCGGCAGCTTCCCTCCATCCCCTTCCCTTGAATTTATCGTGAAAAAACTGACTTGCAAAATTATGTAGTCAGTAAAATAAAATACGCTTGTGTGTAATACGTGAGGAGGAAAGTAACTTCAGCAAGATTTATCAGTGGCACTTAATAGAACTCGATGAAACATAGACCCTACATAGAGAAAACTGCTACAGTATAGAACGTAACTGAAATAATTATACAGTGAGACAAAAAAGAATGACATTTTTATTCAAAGGCAATCATTGCACTGAAGTCCTCAAGATTCATGACCATCACTTGCACGATACAAACGGCAAGACATAATCCTTAATAGGGTGTGTGACCACCACGTACGAAAATACATGCTCTGCAATTTGCTCCGATATTGGCCTCTAGGTTGGTAAAGAATTCTTGTGGTACGGCGTTCCATTACTCCATCAGTGCTGTTGATTTTGTATCCAGCTCTGCATTCGTAAAAACACAGTTTATGAATTCGCGTTGATGGTATCTAAGAGCACTGTGGAACAAAACGGATGGTTCCGGAAATGAATGACAGCAGAGACCACGAACTAGACTAATAACCAACACAAGTTCAGAGCGTAGCCAAGTCGTCTAAAGCGTATATAACCGTCCAGGGAGAAAAATCCAGTCATAAACGTCTATCAGGCAATGTCGGAACACTGCTATTCAGCGGCGCGTAACTAAGGTTCCAGTGACTATCGAGAGACTGGCTGCAATCGCCGGGCTGCAGTATATCGCTAAACGCTAGTCAGAGGGCGCCGTCACCTTACGTGCTTGCCGCGCCAAGCAGCGGCTGTCGCCTCGAAAACGTGTATCTCTGACGTGTTCTTTCTATTGATAGTCGGGCTACGCGGAGAATCAAAATCACCCTCGGATAGTTGATAACTGCTGGATTGTCGCTGGTGGATGTGGCGTGATGCAGTGTGTCTCTCCAGTGCATCCCATAAGTGCTCAATGGGATTTAACTCGGGAAACGAGCAGTCATATACATTCAACGAATACCCTTCCGTTTCAAGGGATAACACGTGGAGAACCAACACGATCATGTTCAACCATGTTCCTGGCTACAATGTGTATTCCCACCTCTTGTCATGTGAGTTTACATCCAGCATTGTCGAACATGATCGTTTTGTTGGTCCAGACGTTACATTGTGGTGAGGCACAATGTTTCATGGCCATACTGACCTCCTAATCTTTAAACACGGTTTATGAGCAGACACGTTTTTTATCTGCAAATACAGGCAAAGATACACTGCTAGAGCGGAATGTAAGTACAAAATCGAGGCTGTTACCTCGCAGAATTTATCAGCATTTCTGGTTCACGCAAGCTACTTTTGTGATTTAGAGAAAGCGCGCACCATTTTCGATGACAGCCTACAGTAGAGATATTTATTCGACAGCTGTGATTTTCGAAAATAGATCTTTCGTGGATTAGCCCTGGAAAGGATTATTAGTTTGGAGCCATGTAGGAGTGCTCTGTTACTGTTAGTGCAATTTCAACCAAACTTGGTTCACCATCAACATGCTACCTCACACAAAACATGACTGTCTAACTAGGGCAGCTCTTGCCCTCCTAGGGTTTGCGTGGTGGTGAGGGGGGAATTGGGGGGGGGGGGGGAGAAGGTGTTACCTAACACAAAACATGGCTGTCTGACTAGGGCAGCTCTTGCCCTCCTAGGGTTTGCGTGGCGGTAAGGGGGGTTTGTGGGGGGGGGGGGGGGAGAAGGTGTGTTGATTTAAAGGAGGGACATAATGTATATCTCTGGAATGCACGAAAAATTTCAACTAAACTTGACAAATACACACACCAAACAAAGTTCTGCATGACCCCAGTTCCCAGAACTCCTAAAGATAGACGTTGACTACGGATATTGTATCGCAGACACAGCCCCTTGGACTGTTTAGAGATGTCACTAGACCTGCCCAAAGGTGTAAACAACCATGCATGAGCAACGCCTATTAGACGGAAGGGGTCCGACAGCCGATCAGTTCCAGTCATCCCACCAGGAAGGATGTACACTGTTCGTGTTGTCTGTAGTTCAACCATGCCTAGACGGTCAGTACTGCAGTTCGATCACGTCCGCATTGATACTTAAAGCCACGAAGAGCTCTCAACAAGGGAAGTGTCCAGGCGTCTCGGAGTAAACCAAAGCGATGTTGTTCGGACATGGAGGTGATGCAGAGAGGCAGGAACTGTCGATGACATGCCTCGCTCAGGCCACCCACGGGCTACTACTGCATTGGAGGACCGCTACCTACGGATTGTGGCTCGGAAGAACCCTGAAGGCAACCTCAACATGTTGAATAATGCTTCCCGTAGAGTCACTGGACGTCGTGTTACGACTCAAACTGTGCGCAATAGGCTGCATGATGCGCAACTTCACCCCCGACGTCCAGGGTGAGGTCCATCTTTGCAACCACGACACCATGCAGCGCGGTACAGATGGGTCCAACAACATGCCGAATAGGCCTCTCAGGATTGGCATCACGTTCTCTTCACCGATGAGTGTCGCATACGCCTTCAAACAGATAATCGTCGGAGACGTGTTTGGAGGCAACCCGATCAGGCTGAACGCCAGCGAGTGCAGCAAGGTGGAGGTTCCCTGATGTTTTTGGGTGGCATTATGTGGGTCCGACGTACGTCGCTGGTGGTTATGGAAGGCGCCGTAACGGCTGTATAATACGTGAATGCCATCCTCCGATCGATATTGCAACCATATCGGCAGCGTACTGGCGAGGCATTCGTCTTAATGGACGACAATTCGCGCCCGCATCGTGCACATCTTGTAAATGACTTCTTTCAGGATAACGATATCACTCGACTAGAATGGCCAGCGTGCTCTCCAGACATGAACCCTATCGAACATGCCTGGGATAGATCGAAAAGGGCTGTTTATGGACGACGTGACCCACCAACCACTCTGAGGGATCTACACCGAATCGCCCTTGAGGAGTGGGACAATCTGGACCAACAGTTTCTTGATGAACTTGCGGATAGTATGCCACGACGAATACAGGCATGCATCGGTGCAAGAGGAGTGCTACTGGGTATTAGAGGTACCGGTGTGTACAGCAATCTGGACCACCACCTCTAAAGGTCTCGCTGTGTAGTGGTACAATATGTAATGTGTGGTTTTCTTGAGCAATAAAAAGGGCAGAAATGATGTTTGTGTTAATCTGTATTCCAATTTTCTGTACAGGTTCCGGAACTCTCGGAACCGAGGTGATGCAAAACTTTTTTTGATGTGTGTATATCCTGCATTAGAGTATTAAGAGCGTTGCATTCTGCGCGCCTAATGCTTCGGAAACCGTATGGAATTAACAATATAGTATCTTTTTAGGTGCAGAACCTTGTAACTATAGGATTGTGTGTTTATGCTCTACGATCATTTCTCTTATGCCAGTACGTTCCTAGTACTGTCTCAAGACAGTGGAATAATGCTTCAGAATTGATAGCACGATTGATTTACGTGAAATGTTTCAAACTCCATTAGTGTGGAGCTTCAGCATTTATTCTGAAGCAACAGGGTAACTGGTGTAGGCATGCGTATTCCAGTTCTCTGTACAGGTTCCGGAGCTCTCGGAACCGAGGTGATGCAAAACATTTTTGGATGTGTGTATATGACTTGCTAATTGTAAAGCATAATGTTGTGGTAAGACACCCCAAAATTGTTAGAGTTGGTATGCGAGTATGGATAGAGTGACATGTAAAAATAATAAAACGACGGATATCAGTGTGGAATTCAGAGTTATTTTCTTGTTGTTGGGGTCACTGATGACAGTCTTAATGACATTCCATCGCTGGGAATATGGTGTGAGTATTTGCTGAATTGCGAAATTCAGAAAGAACTGCGGAGGATAGGAATTGGCAGATGACACTCAACATATACAGAAGTAACTTACTACGCAGAAATAAGCAGGCAAGGCCATTATTTTATGATTACACGATTACAGAAAAATCATTGCAAGGAGTCACATCCATTAAATATGCAGGAGTATTCTTTTGCAGCTATGTGACGTGGAATGATCACACAAAACTAATCGCAGGTTACGCAGATGAAATACTGAAATTCACTGAAAGAATCCTCAGGAAGTGTTGTCCATCCACGTAGGAGGTAGTTTACAAAACCTCCTCCGACCAGTACTTGAATATTTCTCGTATCAGATAGGTTTTATAAAAGAAATGGAGAAGATTCATAGAAAAGCAGAACGTATATGTAACGTAGCGCGACTTCGATGCGGGTACATAAGCACGGACACGTAGACAAAGGACTAGTGTGGCATTCATTTCTTTCCTACATGCGTGCGGTACGTGCGGAAACGTGAACTATGTCGACGATATAACCGAATCTGTCCAACAGGGCCAACGTGCCGTTATTCTTTTCTTAGCTGCCGAAGGTGAATCACCGTAGACATCCAGCGGAGAATGTAGAATGTGTTTGGGGCAGCATGTCTATCGAAAACTCTCGTTATGAAGTGAAAATTCGACAAGGGGTCCTGCTACTTCATGATAACGCACGTCCCCATATTGCAAATGTCGTAACTCAGAAGTTACGCCAACTCAAGTTGAAAACACCCGAGCACCAGCCCTAAAGTCTTTATCTCTCCCAACGCGATTGTCACGCCTTCGGTCCCTTAAAAAGGCTTTAAGGGTCGACGATTGCTGTCGGACAAGGATATGCAGCCGACAGTTAAAGACTTCTTCACGCAGCCGGGCATGGTGTTATATCAAACGGGTGTCTTCAACTGGTGCGTCTGTGGGATAATTGTCTCAATGCTCACGGCGATTTTGTCTGATTAGTATACTGATTCTGGACTCTAAAGCATTCGAACGGAAACTTCTTGATCGCCCTTTATACATACTGTACCCACAGCGACTAATTAGGTACACAAAGAAGAGAGATTGTGAACAGCTTCGAGTATGACTGTGTCCTTCCTCGAAATATCTGTTGTGGCGACAGACTAATTCGTACCATAGCCCGAAGTCTACGTTAGGTTCGAAAGTGGCAATCCAGTCGTGAGTTAACGAACCCAACGAATTTGAACATGACGTAAAAGTTTTGATAACAAAAATGGTTCAAATGGCTCTGAGCACTATGGGACTTAACTCATGAGGTCATCAGCCCCTAGAACTTAGAGCTACTTAAACCTAACTAACCTAAGGACATCACACACATCCATGCCCGAGGCAGGATTCGAACCTGCGACCGTAGCGATCGCGCGGTTCCAAACTGAAGCACCTAGAACCGCTCGGCCACACCGGCCGGCTTTTGATAACAGACTGCTTTGTAGTGTAGCCCAAGGTTAACTTTCGCTCCTTACTGAACGTACGTTTTGTTATAAATAACTAAAATTGCACTATTAATTCAGGAAGCCTAGATTAAGTAATAGAAAAATTTTCTATGACTATTTCTTTTGCATATTATATACATACTTCGCGTATAAGCTATGAAAAATGCAAGGTGAATATGGAACGTACAGTAATAACAAAGGCACTTTGTTATCGAACACTTTCCTAGAATAATGCAAGTTACAAGAAACTTTAAATATCTGTGATGTAAAAAACTAATCTCTTTTCATTTTTCTGACTTAAATACCTCATTCGTTATGGAGGGACGTCGACGCTCTTCTCGAACAATGAAATGAGGAAGGATGAAGTATTATAATGGAACGATCGAGAGTTGGTCGTGGTCCTGCTATCAGCAGAAAGGTTGTGTTTGTTGTGTGCGCACTGTCTGGCACACCACCTAAATTATTTGCGTGCATATACTCTGATGAGCCAAAACATTATGACTACTGCGCACCAAAAGATGGCGTTGTGGGCACGTCACGTGGTAAGGAAAGATTATAAGCGGAACAGAGGCGAATGCATCTACATCTACATGACTATTCTGCTATTAAAAATAAAGTGCCTGGCAGAGGGTTCAGTGAACCACCTTCAAGCTGCCTCTCTACCGTTCCACTCTCGAACGGCACGCGGGATTAATGAGCACTTAATTTTTTCTGTGCGAGCCCTGATTTCTCTTATTTTATCGTGATGATCATTTGTCCCTATGTAGGTGGGTGCCAACAGAATATTTTCGCAATCGGAGGAGAAAACTGGTGACTGAAATTTCATGAGAAGATCCCGTCGCAACGAAAAACGCCTTTGTTTTAATGACTGCCACTCCAATTCACGTATCATGTCTGTGACACTATCTCCTCTATTTCGTGATAATACAAAACGAGCTGCCCTTCTCTGTATTTTTTCGATGTCATCCGTCAGTTCCACCTGATGCGGATCCCACTCCGCACAGGAATTCTCCAGAATAGAGCGGACAAGCGTAATGTAAGCTGTCTCTTTAATAGACATGTTGCACTTTCTAAGTGTTCTGCCAGTGAATCGCAGTCTTTGGTTTGCTCTACCCACAAAATTATCTATGTGGCCGTTCCAATTTAGGTTATTTGTAATTGTAATCCCTAAGTATTTAGTTGAATTTACAGCCTTCAGATTTGTGTGACTTATCGCATAATCGAAATTTAGCGGATTTCTTTTAGTACTCATGTGAGTAACTTCACACTTTTCTTTATTCAGGGTCAATTGACACTTTTCGCACCATACAGATATTTTATCTAAATCATTTTCCAATTCGTTTTTATCATTTGATGACTTTACAAGACAGTAAATGACAGCACTATCTGCAAACAATCTAAGATGGCTACTCAGATTGTCTCCTATGTCATTAATACAGATCAGGAACAATAGAGGGCCTATAACACTTCCTTGGGGAACGCCGGATATTGATTCTGTTTTACTCGATGACTTTCCGTCGTCTACTACTACGAACTGTGACCTTTCTGACAGGAAATCACGAATCCAGTCGCACAACTGAAACGATATTCCATTGGCACGCAGTTTGGTTATAAGAGCTTGTGAGGAACGGTGTCGAAAGCCTTCTGGAGATCTAAAAATATAGAATCAATTTGACATCTCCTGTAGATAGCACTTATTACTTCATGTGTATATAGAGCTAGTTGTGTTTCCCGAGAACGATATTTTCTGAATTCGTGCTGACTATATGTCAATAAATCGTTTTCTTCGAGGTACTTCATAATGTTAGAATACAGTATATGTTCCAAAACCCTACTGCAAATCGATGTTAGTGGTATAGGCCTGTAATTCAGCGGATTACTCCTAGTTCCCTTTTTGGGTATTGGTGTGACTTGAGCAATTTTCCAGTCTTAAGGTACGGATCTTTCTGTGAGCGAGTGGTTGTATATATAATTGCTAAATATGGAGCTATTTTATCAGCATACTCTGAGAGGAACCTGACTGGTATACAATCTGGACCGGAGGCCTTGCCTTTATTAAGTGATTTAAGCTGCTTTGTTACACCGAGGATATCTACTTCTATGTTTCTCATCTTGGCAGTTGTTCTTGACTGGAATTCAGGAGTATTTACTTCGTCTTCTTTGGTGAAGGAGTTTCGGAAAACCGTGTTTAATAAGTCTGCTTTAGTGGCACTGTCATAAGTGACTTCACCCTTGTTATCGCGCAGTGAAGGTATTGATTGCGTCTTGCCACTGGTGTGCTTTATGTATGACCAGAATCTCTTTGGGGTTTCTGCCAGATTTCGAGACAGAATTTCGTTGTGGAAATTATTAAAAGCATCTTGCACTGAAGTACGCGCTATATTTAGAACTTCTGTAAAACTTTGCCAGTCTTGGGGATTTTGCGTTCTTTTAAATTTGGCATGCTTTTTTCCTTGCTCCTGCAACAACAATCTGACCCGTTCTGTGTACCATGGCGGATAAGTACCATCACTTATTAATTTATGTGGTATATATTTCTTAATTGCTGTCGATACTATCTCTTTGAAAACATTCCACAACTTTTCTACGCTTACATGATCAGATCGGAAGGAGTGAAGACTGTCTCTTAAAAACGCGTTAAGAGCATTTTTATCAGTTTTTTTAAATAGATATACTTTGCGTTTCTTTTTGATGGTTGTAGCTGTTACGGTATTCAGCCTAGCAGCAACTGCTTTGTGGTCGCTAATCCCTGTATTCGTCACAACACTCACTATTTGTCCAGGATTATTTGTTGCTAAAAGGTCAAGTATGCTTTCGCAACTATTTACGCTTCGAGTGGGCTCATGAACTAATTGTTCAAAATAATTTTCTGAGAAAACATTCAGTACAATTTCGATGACGTTTTATGCCTGCCGACAGCTTTAAACATATAATTTTTCAAGCCTATCGAGGATAGATTGAAGTCAACACCGACTATAATTGTATGAGTGGGGTACATATTTGAAATGAGACTCAAGTTTTCTTTGAACTGATGAGCAACTATATCTTCTGAGTCGGGGGGAGGCGGTAAAACGATCCAATTAATAGTTTAGTCCGATTGTCAGGTATAACCTCTACCCATACTATTTCACATAAACTATGTACTTCAATTTCGCTACAAGGCAAACTACCGCTGACAGCAATAAATACTCCACCACCAACTTTATTTAATCTATCCTTTCTGAACATTGTTACAACGTTTGAAAAAATTTCGGCTGAACTTATTTCCGGCTTTAGCCAGCTCTCTCTACCTACAACTATTTGAGCTTCAGTGCTTTTTATTAGGGCTTAGAGCTCTAGTTCTTTCCCAACATAGCTACGACAATTTACAAATACAATGCCAATCGTTTCTACAACTACCTTACTGTGTTTTACCCGCCCACTTTTAGACGGACGCCTTTTCTATGGTTCCCTGAGACCCTCTAACCTAAAAAGCCGCTCAGCCCCTTCCACACAGCCTCCGTCACCCTTGCAGCCGCCTCCTGTGAGTAGTGGACTCCTGACCTATTAAGTGTAACCCGGAAACCCACCACCCGATGGCGCAAGTCAAGGAATCTGCAGCCTACACGGTCGCAGAATGACCTGTGCCTCTGATTCAGACCCTCCACTCGGCTCTGCACCAAAGGACCACAGTCGGATCTGTCGACAATGCTGCAGATGGTGAGCTCCGCCTTAATCTCGGAAGCAAGACTGGCAGTCTTTACCATTTCCGCTAGCCGCCCGAAACCAGAGAGAATCTCCTCCGATCCAAAGCGACACACGTCATTGGTACCGACATGAGCCACCACCTGCAGTTGGCTGCACCCTGTACTCTTCATGGCATCCAGGAGCACCCTTTCCACATCCAGAATGCCCCCCCTCCACAATGCACATGGAGTGCACACTGGCTTCCTTCCCCCCCTTGGCAGTGATGTTCCTAAGGGGCAAAATTACGCGCCTAACGTTGGAGCTCCCAACTACCAGCAAACCCACCCTCTGTGAATGCCCAGACCTTGAGGGCTGAGAAGCTTCCTCTGGAACGGGCTGGACGACTGCATCCAGCTCAGAGACATCGTCAGCCACAGATAACACCCGAAACCTGTTCGTCAAACGAACTGGGGAGGCCCTACGATCGGCCCCTTGGAAAGTTTTTCGCTGCCTGCTAGACTTTGGAATGATCTCCCACTCGACCACGGGTGAGGGTTCAACGTCAGTGCAGGCAGTACTGGGGGCGGTCACAGCAGTGGACCGATCGGAGGACACGTGGGACGTGCTCGACGTCCCTAGCATCCCTGTGCTCGATCCCCCACAGTGACGCCCCATGGCAGCAGCCTCAGGCTGTGTGACAGAAGCCAACGCAGCCTGGAGCTGTGAGCGAAGGGTCGCCAACTCAGCTCGCATCTGTACACAACAATCACAGTTCCTATCCATTACTGCAGTCGCTCCTGTTTGAAGCTCGTAAAATTATGCAACAAACGAACAGTGTACTCGCCTTATTAGCAGCGGGAAATCGAAGTGCTCTCTCACTAGCGGTTAAACCGACACTGAGCTCCTCTAACCAAACAAACAAAAGCCTGTACGATACGAGGGTCGATAGCAATGGCGGAACTGTACACTATACTGTTATTGAAAAAAAAGGTTGTGCCTAGTAAGCACTCGAACACGCAAGAAATTACAAAAATAAACTAGTAACTACGCAGATAACTGAAAATAAGTCGCCCCTGTTTGAAGCTCGTAAAAATATGTAACAAGCGAACGGTGTACTCGCCTTATTGGTAGCAGGAACTAGCGGTGCTGCTCTCGCTAATGGTCTAACCGACACTGAACTCTTCTAACCAAACAAACAAAAGCCTGTACGATACGAGGGTCGATACAATGGTCGATAGCCACAGCGGTACTGTACACTACACTGTTATTGAAATAAAAGGTTGTGCCTAGTAAGCACTCGAACGTGCAAGAAATTACAATAATAAACTAGTAACTCCACGGATAACTGAAAATAAGTCGCTCCTGTTTGAAGCTCGTAAAAATATGTAGCAAGCGAACGGTGTACTCGCCTTATTAGTGGCAGGAACTAGCGGTGAGCTCTCGCTGACGGTCTAACCGACACTCTACTATTCCAGCGACGATACGGACACCAAATGGGCAAATCCAATGAAATACGTGATTTTGACAAAGAGTAGATTGTTATTTTCCGGAGTATCTTGGAAATGGCGGAGCTGGACGGCTGTTGGCGTGTTATTGTCTTGAGGATTTATGGAAAGTGGTTGCAAAACGGCTAAACAACCAACAGACGACAAGTCGTTGAACGTGCATGCCTTATCACAGATCGTGGAGGTCTGAGGCTTGCTCGTTCAATAAAACAGTATCAGTGGCGATCTTTGACACATCCGACAACGGAGTACAATGCTGGTGCAGCCACAAGTGTTTTGGAGCACATAGTTCAGTGATCATTCAGGGACTCCGCAGCAGCAAGCGACTCCCGCGTGTTCCCATGTTGATTCAACGACATTATCAGTTACGATTACAGTGGGCACGGGATCATCAAGACTGGACTGTGTATCAGTGGAAACGTGTTGCTTGATCGGATGACTCACGTTTCTTGTTCCACAAGGTCAGTGGTCGCTTGAGCATACGAAGTCATTCAGGCCAGCGACTCCAGGGAACATGCACTGCGCCATTGACGTAGACCGATGGCGAAAGTAAGAGAGTTATTTGTTTATTTAGGTCCGATCGGTCGCCAAATGGAAGTCACAATGAAAACAAAGATGTTTTGTTTGCAACAGTTAGCTACACATTCCAGCTACTTCTCTGTGTAGTCACCGGTCCGACTTAGACGTTTGTCGTAGCGTTGTACCAACTTTTCAATACCCTCGTCATAGAAAGCAGCCACCTCTGCTTTCCGCCAGTTTTCTATGTTTGTCTGCAGCTCGTTGCCTGTGCCAAAGTGTCATCTTCATAGCCAACGGTTCATGTGAGCAGAGATGAAACTCAGAGGGAGGCAAGTGCGGGACGTACGGTGCGTGATCGAACACTTCCCACAGAAAACGCTGCAAAAGCGTCTTCATTGCCCCTGCAGTATACGTCCCAGAATTTTCATGAACAAGGAAATGCATGACAGTTACGTTATGTGGGTTGCATGAAATCAGGCGAAATCTGTTAGCAGGTACTGATTCTCTACAGGAGACACTATTTTCTAGGCATCTTCATGTAATCACCGTGAGCTCAGAACTGAAAAGAGTAACGTGATACGATCGACGGGTATACTAGAGGCACTGCCGAACACATCCGTTCAAAGCTTGATCGAATTTTCGCTGTGGTTTCCATTTCGTGACTGATCACACCTTAATAAATGAATAGCCCTCGTATTAGATTATGGCAGACATTTCAGCTGGGATTCCGTGGGACCAGTGGCAGTAATACAAGGCACCAGGCGGCTATGGACTACGTGAACGTTAATGCAGACCATCTAGATCCACTCATGCTCGATATCTCTCCTGATAACGGTGTCGTCTTGCAGCAGCATAACTGTCCGTATCACAATGTTATATTTGTGCTTAAGTGGTTTGAGGAACATGGTAGCTTATCAGTGTATACACGAAATAGCAGAGCACACAGCGTACAAATCGTTTTGGAACTACGCCTGTACACATGACTTATTTTTCTTTTAATGTCTAATACGACTGCAAAAGAGGATGACTAAGCAACTAAATAAAAAGTTTTACAAAATGTAAAGTCGTCTGTTGTTGGCTTTTCCCTACGACAGCTAAGTAAATACAAAAAATGGCCCACAACAATACAATAGCAGAAATACACCGCCATGCTTTGTTTAATAAACAGTATTCTTATAGCTATTCGTGTGGTTCTGTTTCTACGCTCCACGTGAGGAGGTGGAGACCTTCACATTTCAGAATAACTGCACTGCATGCAGCTTATGAATTATAGCGTCATATTTCTGTGAACTTTGACGTAGACAGGAAGACTGTACTACCAGATTTTTGGCAGTAGTTAACATCAGCTGTAACTAGGAAACATCACATGATCGTTTGTTGCGCCACAAGCGCCTGCTGATTTAATGCCGAATTATTGTCCAAGTATCATGGCAGAAGGGCTACATGGTACCGCCAAGTTTTATTCTTCTTTCTTCGCATCATTCAGGGAAATACGACAAATAACAAGCGAAAACCAAGCTTACTGTCTCTTCGTCTTGTACGAAACTTGACGAAAATGAATGGGTTTATTTTTACGAGAGTTGCACAGAAAGTAATGCACCACTTTTCAAGATGGTACATATTCCATTCAACGGATTTTCCAAGCCCTTTGTCATCTCTGACTGAATCACAAACAAATCGGCAAATCCTGAACTTTAAATTCACTTACCAAAGTTCTGTATAGTATCTTTTACTGCTTGCTGACTACAAGGACTGAATGGCATGGGGGATAGGGCACGACGTTGTATCTCTCCTTTCTCAACTCCTGCCACCAGGCCACGTCGTTAAACTATTATAATTACAGTCTAGTTCCTACGCAAGCTGCAGATGTCCTTTTGATCGCTGTATTTTATCCTGATAACTTTATAATTCCAAACAAAAGGGCACTATTAAAAAAAGGCACACATGCGTCTTCGAGCAGCGAGAAATAATATCCTCTTGTAAAATGGTTCAAATGGCTCTGAGCACTATGGGACTTAACATCTATGGTCATCAGTCCCCTAGAACTTAGAACTACTTAAACCTAACTAACCTAAGGACAGCACACAACACCCAGTCACCACGAGGCAGAGAAAATCCCTGACTCTTGTAAAAAGTTGACGTATTGGGAACCGAAGTTGTAGTATAGTTATAATGTTTGATTTAAATAAACTTCTTTAGAGAATACTTGGCAGGTTGCTGTTTAAATTATAAGTCTCACAAGAAAAAAATAGTTTTACACAGCAACTTAAAATTGTATTCAATCGTTATGGAAGAGTGATATAGCGAATATCGTTAATGAGAGTCAGTTTTAAAGTTGCAGTTTTTAAAACCGTGGAAATAGAAGTCAATTAGATGTGTGATAAATCTACATCAGCAGCAAAGCGATCCAGCATCTAAACTACAGGAATGTTTGCTCTGACTGCAAATACGAGCAGGCCCGAGAGCATGGGAGATTCCAGCGAATATTTCATCACATTTCTTATTCTGGAGTTCGTGGAAAGGGTTCAGTTAAAAGCAATGTTTGCTCTGGCTGACGAAGAAAAAGAAAAGTTTTCAGAGTTGTCAAGACAATAGCTGAAGAATGTAAATAAGTGTTTTAGAAATACTTGTGAATTACTTTCGATTCTGGAAAAGCGCAGTCTCATTTCTATTCATTATCAAACACACAATCATTTATGCTAGTACATAAGGTGACACACATATCAATGTGAGGTAAAGTCACCCTCAACCTTTCCAATTTGGCAGCTGAACTTAACCTTCGGGATCAGTCAGCTAACTACGCCATACGACTTGACTTTACTCTCAGTTCGAAGACTGGGTTGAACACCAAGGTCATTTACTAGGTATGGATCTACCGGAAGTGTTATTTCCTTGTTCCCTTACTGTCTGAGATGGACTCCGAACGAGGGCGGTACTTGGTATTTTTCTTACATACTCTATCTGATCAGAAGTATCCGAACACCTACTGGTAGACATTAATATTAGTGTGTCCACCTTTCGCCCTTATGACGGCTTGAACTTTGCTGCGGACCCTTCCAGTGAGTTGTCTCAATGTCTGTGGATGAACTGCGGTCCATTTTTCCTGAAGGGCCAAAACAAAATACGGAAGTGACGTTGGACGCTTGGATCTGGAGTGAAGGCGACGTTCTAAATCGTCTCACAGGTTTTCCATTGGGTTCAGGTTGAGACTCCTAACAGGCCTGTCCATTTCAGGAATGTTATTCCCACAAACCGTTGCCTCACAAATGCTGCTTATGGCAGGCCCATACAACCATCGTCTTACCGAGCGAGGTGGCGCAGTGGTTAGCACACTGGACTCGCATTCGGGAGGACGACGGTTCAGTCCCGCGTCCGGGCATAGTGATTTAGATTTTCCGTGATTTCCCTAAATCGCTCCAGGCAATTGCCGGGATGGTTCCTTTGAAAGGGCACGGCCGACTTCCTTCTCCGTCCTTCCCTAATCCGATGAGACCGATGACCTCGCTGTTTGATCTCCTCCCCCAAACAACCCAACCCAACCCCAATCATCGTCTTCGAACAGTTCCTCTACTACACACAGTACACAATGCTCTAAAATGTGTTCACATCCTTCGCATTTAGATTTTTCTTAAGTGTAATATGGATTACACCCTAACCAGTAGAAGCTTCCCATACCGTAATACCTCCTCCTCCTCCATACTTCACTGATGGTACTACACTTGGTAGTAACGCTCAAATGGTTCAAATGGCTCTGAGCACTATGGGACTCAACTGCTGTGGTCATAAGTCCCCTAGAACTTAGAACTACTTAAACCTGACTAACCTAAGGACATCACACACATCCATGCCCGAGGCAGGATTCGAACCTGCGACCGTAGCGGTCGTGCGGTTCCAGACTGTAGCGCCTTTAACCGCTCGGCCACTCCGGCCGGCGGTAGTAACGCTCAAGTATTCGGCAAACCCAAACCTTTCCATCGGATGGCCACTGTATACAGCGTTATTCGTAACCCCAAATCGTTCCTTTACAGTTACCCACTGTTCTGTAGCGTCGCAATTTATACCACCTCAAGCGTCATGGTGTTAGCTGAACTGCTTGGTAGCAATTTTTTAAGTCAACAGTGTTCTTTCTGCTCGTGTCATTCGATTTTGCACAACTATCTTCCTCAATGTTCGACAGTCCTTGCCCGTCAGTCCATGAGGTCCACCTGTTCTTGGTTTATCTGTGGTTGTTCCTTCTCGATTCCACTTCACAACCATATCACCAGCAGTCGATTAGGACAGATTTAGGAGGGTTGAAATGTCCCTCATGGGTTTTTTTACTCAGGTAGCGTCCAGTGACTAGCCCACGTTTGTAATCAGTGAGTCTCCTGACCTACCCATTCTGCTATTACTGCTTCCGTACTGACCACTTAATACTTTCTGTCTCTCTTTATACTGGCTAGTGGATCTCTCGTGAAATCTAGTGGTTAATTCTGTATTACGTAAGAGTGTCCGGTTACTTTTAGGCAGATAGTGTACCAAATCATTGAGACATGTGAAAGAGCCATAAGTGTCAGAAAAAGTCCTTGGGTTGAAAACCGTTTGTTTGAATTACACAGTTTAACATTTACCCACTTAGCCATCTGTCTGCCAAAAACAGCGTATTCTACTGAAAAACAAAATAATGAAATAATTTGTAATCTGTTTATCACTGGGAGAAAGAACCACAGAAACACATTAGTCACCAGGCCCCGGAATATCATGAACGCCAACCGCGAACTTCGACAGACGTTTAGTAAGCCTGCAGCTCCGTAAAAACTGCTGAGATGTTTCCACACGTTTAAGGCCACACGTGTGAAACAGTAACTTACAACAATTGGCAGTGATTTCAGTACATATTCACAACTGACGAGTAGTGTCGAGTGACAAAGATACTTGTAAGCGATAGAAGCAACGGCTTTATGCAAGTTTTGACATCTACCAGAAGGCGAAAGAAGATAATTGTATGCAATGTACGGTTGCCTTCAGCTATTCGGGCATACTACAGCAAATTTCAGTTCATCTTTACGAATTTTAATTTCTCATACCTCAACGACAAAAATTTTCATAAATACTTCTTAGTTCGTGCCAGATACTGAGATATGCTGACTATGAGACAGTACTAGTAAAAGTTTCTAGTGCCACTTCGCTCAAATCACTCCCCGTAACATGCAGCTCAAGACGTCTGAATAAGCCAAGGACATTAATTTTTTTGTGTATTGGAAACTTATTACTATTTCATGGGCTGTTTCCAAATCCACCTTTGAACAAATTTTGCGCTGGATGTAAATAACATTCTTCTCTCTGTCTGTGAGCCACAGAAGTGATTAACGAAATAATGAATTCTTCTAACGCAGCACGAAGTGAAATAGGGTCGCTTCATTTTCTGAGATGTATTAGACAATATTCTACACATTTTTTGTAAGTGAAATTTGTTTTCACGAGATTCGTGTTGTGGTGTGTGACGTGAAATTTGCCAGATTTGAAACTTCCTGGCAGATTAAAACTGTGTGCCGGACCGAGACTCGAACTCGGAACCTTTGCCTTTCGTGGGCAAGTGCTCTACAGACTGAGCTACCCAAGCACGACTCACGGCCCGTCCTCACAGCTTTACTTCTGCCAGTACCTCGTCTCCTACCTGCCAAACTTCACAGAAGCTCTCCTGCGAACCTAGCAGAACTAGCACTCCTGAAAGAAAGGATACTGCGGAGACTTGACTTAGCCACAGCCTGGGGGATGTTTCCAGAATGAGATTTTCACTCTGCAGCGGAGTGTGCGCTGATATGAAACTTCCTGTGAGGATGGGGCGTCAGACGGGCTTGGGTAGCTCAGACGGTAGAGCACTTGCCCGCGAAAGGCAAAGGTCCCAAGTTCGAGTCTCGGTCCGGCACACAGTTTCAATCTGCCAGGAAGTTTCATATCAGCGCATACTCCGCTGCAGAGTGAAAATCTCATTTTGCCAGATTTGTCTGACCGCCAGCACTCTGTTGATCGTTTAGTACCACACAGTGAGACGTACAGATAGGTTAAGCCTGCGAACGTGAGGGAAAGTCATTGCCATACTGAAGCCAGGTAAACCAAATGACAAGACCCAAGACCCACACCCTTACTTATTATGCTGTATAAGATCCTGGAAGGAGTGGTGTATAATAAAACGTGTCAAAAGATTTTTCAAAATATGCTGGTTGAAAAGGCAGGCTTCAGACCAAACCGCACCTGCACAGTTTGTAAGCTGACGGTTTTAGATTAACTAGTGGTGGTTGTTTAAAATTGTGAATAATTAATTGATTGCACTAAAATCGCCCTGATGGCTGACAAATATGAATACGAACCAAAACTATGATAAAGAAAGATAAAATCTCGTGTGTTGTTAGACCGCGTCATATTCCTCTATATGATAATTGTTTCGATCCCTCTGTTGTGGCCTTCTTCATGATCTTGTAGTGCTAACGGTCGACTGAACAATGTCAGAAACCAGTGTTGTGTTCTCTTATAAAGGATGAGTTTTCCCGAGCTTGTGCTGGTGAAGTCAGAATTATTGGTTAAAATTCCTGTGGCTACCATTTGTGGGCTATCATCATTCGATAGTAAACGAAGTATTCTCCCGCTAAGGCTAGAGAAATCACGATGTCGAATGACGATGACCCACCACTGGTAGCCACAGGAATTTTCCCCAATAACTGCAGCTTCTTCAGCATAAGAGAGAGGTTATTCCCACTTTAAATGTGAATGCGACACTGGTCTCTGACAGTGTACAGTCAACCGTGGACACCACAAGATCCTGAAGAGATTCCATCCGGGGGGTCGAAACGCCGGTCGCATAGAAGAAATATGACACGGCCTAAAGATCCAAAATATTTTACCTTCAGTGGGAACGGCCACAAAAGCCTGCAGGCGTACAATGAGAAAGGAGTTTCTCTTATTACTAAATTAACCAAGGATCTCAATTAACTCAGTTTATTACACGAAAATGCAAAAGAAATTGTTAACAGCCACTGACAATAATAAGCTAAAGCCATGGCAAACCTTGACATGGGATCTAGGATTTGATTCAAATCAACATGTTGTCTAAATAAAACATTTACATCCGTGAAAGTTGTACCGTGACGACCAAAGGTTAGTGCGTAAAGATAGAAAATATTATGGAAGGGTATGCATTTGCATGTATAGCTGAAGCTGAAAGCGTGTTGAACCTGTAACTACAACCAACTCAGCATGAAGCTTTAAATTATAGAACGTCGTTAAAAATTACTCGATTTTCCCTACAGTTTGCCTCATGGTTGCGACTGGATTCACCAAACTCGTAATCTGCAACTGGCAGCTGAAGTGGCTGCAAAATCTATCATTGGGTCTGCCCAATTAACTTTGTGCAGTATGCTTCTGACAAGGAAGATTCCGTTCTCTGCGTTTTTCTGGCATGGCATAATTTTCATTTGTTGAATGATAACTACTATGAATGCTAACCAGTAAGAAACTGTCTTAAGACACTAGTCTCCCTCCCGTACTCTCATCAGTGGCAGTCACTGAAACAAAGGCTGTTTTCTTTGCGGCGAGATCTGTTTACGAAATTTCAATCACCATCTTTCTCTTCCGAATGCGAAAATATTTTTTTGACACTCACCTACGTACGGAGAAACGATCATCATAATAAAATAAGAGAAATCAGAGCTCGAACGTAAAGATTTAGATGTTCCTTTTCCCCACGCGCCATTCGAGAGTGGAATGGTAGAGAAGTAGTATGAAAAAGGGTTCGATGAACCCTCTGCCAGGCACTTAAGTTTGAATTCCAGAGTACCCATGTAGCTGTAGATGTAGTTGTAGATTTAAGGTGGTTAACCTGTTACGAAAGTCGTTACATTTGTCGCTCCAAAACTGACAACAGGAGGCCACGACATTCGAATCGCATATTTACGTACTTTGTACACCTTATTAAACCATTAAAACAACTTAATGTGCCAGTGGTAGGGTGCACTATTGCGGCAGGTCCAAGAAAATCGCAAGAGAAGTTTTACGTGTCTATTATGTGCTATGTGTAACTGTGGGTAGGTGCCAGATGTTAGCCGGCACGGTAGCTCAGCGTGCTCGGTCAGAGGGTTAGCCGCCCTCTGTAATAAAAAAAACTGAGTTAATAGATCAACAACGAACTTAAAAGGGTGTCTTACGACGTCTGCCCCGATCATATACAACGAAAGAAAACGAACAAAATGAAATAAAAAAAAGAGCTTCATAAAGCGAAAGTGTATGAAGCGATGCTTCGGTTCCCGCTCAAACTTAATTTTTAATCTACGCCATAGGAAGAAAGAGAAATTTTTCAAAATGTCAACGAGGTGTTTTTTTACTTTAGAAACTTTCAACATTCCCTGTAAATGCGGGTAAATGCATTCATTCGATGTAGTAGTCTGTATGACAAATACCATTATGCAGCGTGTGATGTCGAGAGCATATCCGACAAGTAATTGTAGTGGAGTGTGCGCTGATATGAAACTTCCTGGCAGATTAAAACCGTGTGCCCGACCGAGACTCGAACTCGGGACCTTTGCCTTCCGCGGGCAAGTGCTCTACCAACTGAGCTACCGAAGCACGACTCACGCCCGGTACTCACAGCTTTACTTCTGCCAGTACCTCGTCTCCTACCTTCCAAACTTTACAGAAGCTCTCCTGCGAACCTTGCAGAACTAGCACTCCTGAAAGAAAGGATATTGCGGAGACATAGCTTAGCCACAGCCTGGGGGATGTTTCCAGAATGAGATTTTCACTCTGCAGCGGAGTGTGCGCTGATATGAAATTTCCTGGCAGATTAAAACTGTGTGCCCGACCGAGACTCGAGCTCGGGACCTTTGCCTTTCGCGGGCAAGTGCTCTACCAACTGAGCTACCGAAGCACGACTCATGCGCGGTACTCACAGCTGTACTTCTGCCAGTACCTTGTCTCCTACCTTCCAAACTTTACAGAAGCTCTCCTGCAGACCTTACAGAACTAGCACTCCTGAAAGAAAGGATATTACGGAGACATGGCTTAGCCACAGCCTGGGGGATGTTTCCAGAATGAGATTTTCACTCTGCAGCGGAGTGTGCGCTGATATGAAACTTCTTGGCAGATTAAAACTGTGTGCCCGACCGAGACTCGAACTCGGGACCTTTGCCTTTCGCGGGCAAGTGCTCTACCAACTGAGCTACCGAAGCACGACTCACGCCCGGTCCTCACAGCTTTACTTCTGGCAATACCTCGTCTCCTACCTTCCAAACTTTACAGAAGCTCTCCTGCGAACCTTGCAGAACTAGCACTCCTGAAAGAAAGGATATTGCGGAGACATGGCTTAGCCACAGCCTGGGGGATGTTTCCAGAATGAGATTTTCACTCTGCAGCGGAGTTTGGAAGGTAGGAGACGAGGTACTGGCAGAAGTAAAGCTGTGAGTAGCGGGCGTGAGTCGTGCTTCGGTAGCTCAGTTGGTAGAGCACTTATCCGCGAAAGGCAAAGGTCCCGAGTTCGAGTCTCGGTCGGGCACACAGTTTTAATCTGCCAGGAAGTTTCATATCAGCGCACACTCCGCTGCAGAGTGAAAATCTCATTCTGGAAACATCCCCCAGGCTGTGGCTAAGCCATGTCTCCGCAGTATCCTTTCTTTCAGGAGTGCTAGTTCTGCAAGGTTCGCAGGAGAGCTTCTGTAAAGTTTGGAAGGTAGGAGACGAGGTACTGGCAGAAGTAAAGCTGTGAGTACCGGGTGTGAGTCGTGCTTCGGTAGCTCAGTTGGTAGAGCACTTGCCCGCGAAAGGCAAAGGTCCCGAGTTCGAGTCTCGGTCGGGCACACAGTTTTAATCTGCCAGGAAGTTTCATATCAGCGCACACTCCGCTGCAGAGTGAAAATCTTATTCTGGAAACATCCCCCAGGCTGTGGCTAAGCCATGTCTCCGCAATATCCTTTCTTTCAGGAGTGCTAGTTCTGCAAGGTTCGCAGGAGAGCTTCTGTAAAGTTTGGAAGGTAGGAGACGAGGTACTGGCAGAAGTAAAGCTGTGATTACCGGGCGTGAGTCGTGCTTCGGCAGCTCAGTTGGTAGAGCACTTGCCCGCGAAAGGCAAAGGTCCCGAGTTCGAGTCTCGGTCGGGCACACAGTTTTAATCTGCCAGGAAGTTACAAGTAATTGTAGATTACTCTTGTGGTCTGGCGCATTGTGACTTATTAAATTATGTACCCGTGGTCTAGGGGTAGCGTCTTTGATTCATAATCAAAACGTCTTCGTATTTTGATAAATAATCAGCATTGGCGGCCGAAGACTTCCGGCATAAGAAGTCAGCCTCATTCTGCCAACGGCCTTGTCAAAGGGGGCGGAGGAGCGGATAGAGGTTCGGGGCACTCTCTTGTCCTAGGGGTGGGAAATTGCCCCTAAAGGCGGAAGAATCAGCAATGATCAACGACATGAGGATGCAGACGGCAATGGTGGAAACCACTGCATTAAAGACACGTAACGTATATCCGCAGGACATGTGGCCTGTATTTGAAGAAGTGTCATGATGATCTCTCCATTGGCAAAAGATTCCGAAACAGTCCCCCATTCGGATCTCCGGGAGGGGACTGCCAAGGGGGAGGTTACCATGAGAAAAAGATTCAATAATCAACGAAAGGATAACGTTCTACGAGTCGGGGCGTGGAATGTCAGAAGCTTGAACGTGATAGGGAAACTAGAGAATCTGAAAAGGGAAATGCAAAGGCTCAATCTAGATATAGTAGGGGTCAGTGAAGTGAAGTGGAAGGAAGACAAGGATTTCTGGTCAGATGAGTATCGGGTAATATCAACAGCAGCAGAAAATGGTATAACAGGTGTAGGATTCGTTATGAATAGGAAAGTAGGGCAGAGGGTGTGTTACTGTGAACAGTTCAGTGACCGGGTTGTTCTAATCAGAATCGACAGCAGACCAACACCGACAACGATAGTTCAGGTGGTGGTGGTTGTTGGATGTTTAAGGGGGACTAAACAGCGAAGGTCATCAGTCCCCCAGATAGGTCAGGTATACATGCCGACGTCGCAAGCTGAAGGTGAACAGATGGAGAAAGTGTATGAGGATATTGAAAGGGTAATGCAGTATGTAAAGGGGGACGAAAATCTAATAGTCATGGGCGACTGGAATGCAGTTGTAGGGGAAGGAGTAGAAGAAAAGGTTACAGGAGAATATGGGCTTGGGACAAGGAATGAAAGATGAGAAAGACTAATTGAGTTCTGTAACAAGTTTCAGCTAGTAATAGCGAATACCCTGTTCAAGAATCACAAGAGGAGGAGGAGGTATACTTGGAAAAGGCCGGGAGATACGGGAAGACTTCAATTAGATTACATCATGGTCAGACAGAGATTCCGAAATCAGATACTGGATTGTAAGGCGTACCCAGGAGCAGATATAGACTCAGATTACAATATAGTGGTGATGAAGAGTAGGCTGAAGTTCAAGACATTAGTCAGGAAGAATCAATACGCAAAGAAGTGGGATACGGAAGTACTAAGGAATGACGAGATACGTTTGAAGTTCTCTAACGCTATAGATACAGCAATAAGGAATAGCGCAGTAGGCAGTACAGTTGAAGAGGAATCGACATCTCTAAAAAGGGCCATCACAGAAGTTGGGAAGGAAAACATAGGTACAAAGAAGGTAGCTGCGAAGAAACCATGGGTAACAGAAGAAATACTTCAGTTGATTGATGAAAGGAGGAAGTACAAACATGTTCCGGGAAAATCAGGAATACAGAAATACAAGTCGCTGAGGAATGAAATAAATAGGAAGTGCAGGGAAGCTAAGACGAAATGGCTGCAAGAAAAATGTGAAGACATCGAAAAAGATATGATTGTCGGAAGGACAGACTCAGCATACAGGAAAGTCAAAACAACCTTTGGTGACATTAAAAGCAACGGTGGTAACATTAAGAGTGCAACGGGAATTCCACTGTTAAATGCAGAGGAGAGAGCAGATAGGTGGAAAGAATACATTGAAAGCCTCTGTGAGGGTGAAGATTGTCTGATGTGATAGAGGAAGAAACAGGAGTCGATTTAGAAGAGATAGGGGATCCAGTATTAGAATCGGAATTTAAAAGAGCTCTGGAGGACTTACGGTCAACTAAGGCAGAAGGGATAGATAACATTCCATCAGAATTTCTAAAATCATTGGGGGAAGTGGCAACAAAACGACTATTCACGTTGGTGTGTAGAATATATGAGTCTGGCGATATACCATCTGACTTTCGGAAAAGCATCATCCACACAATTCCGAAGACGGCAAGAGCTGACAAGTGCGAGAATTATCGCACAATCAGCTTAACAGCTCATGCATCGAAGCTGCTTACAAGAATAATATACAGAAGAATGGAAAAGAAAATTGAGAATGCGCTAGGTGACGATCAGTTTAGCTTTAGGAAAAGTAAAGGGACGAGAGAAGCAATTCTGACGTTACGACTAATAATGGAAGCAAAGCTAAAGAAAAATCAAGACACTTTCATAGGATTTGTCGACCTGGAAAAAGCGTTCGACAATATAAAATGGTGCAAGCTGTTCGAGATTCTGAAAAAAGTAGGGGTAAGCTATAGGGAGAGACGGGTCATATACAATATGTACAACAACCAAGAGGGAATAATAAGAGTGAACGATCAAGAACGAAGTGCTCGTATTAAGAAGGGTGTAAGACAAGGCTGTAGCCTTTCGCCCCTACTCTTCAATCTGTACATCGAGGAAGCAATGATGGAAATAAAAGAAAGGTTCAGGAGTGGAATTAAAATACAAGGTGAAAGGATATCAATGATACGATTCGCTGATGACATTGCTATCCTGAGTGAAAGTGAAGAAGAATTAAATGATCTGCTGAACGGAATGAACAGTCTAATGAGTACACAGTATGGTTTGAGAGTAAATCGGAGAAAGACGAAGGTAATGAGAAGTAGTAGAAATGAGAACAGCGAGAAACTTAACATCAGGATTGATGGTCACGAAGTCAATGAAGTTAAGGAATTCTGCTACCTAGGCAGTAAAATAACCAATGACGGACGGAGCAAGAAGGACATCAAAAGCAGACTCGCTATGGCAAAAAAGGCATTTCTGGCCAAGAGAAGTCTACTAATATCAAATACCGGCCTTAATTTGAGGAAGAAATTTATGAGGATGTACGTCTGGAGTACAGCATTGTATGGTAGTGAAACGTGGACTGTGGGAAAACCGGAACAGAAGAGAATCGAAGCATTTGAGATGTGGTGCTATAGACGAATGTTGAAAATTAGGTGGACTGATAAGGTAAGGAATGAGGAGGTTCTACGCAGAATCGGAGAGGAAAGGAATATGTGGAAAACACTGATAAGGAGAAGGGACAGGATGATAGGTCATCTGCTAAGACATGAGGGAATGACTTCCATGGTACTAGAGGGAGCTGTAGAGGGCAAAAACTGTAGAGGAAGACAGAGATTGGAATACGTCAAGCAAATAATTGAGGACGTAGGTTGCAAGTGCTATTCTGAGATGAAGAGGTTAGCACAGGAAAGGAATTCGTGGCGGGCCGCATCAAACCAGTCAGTAGACTGATGACAAAAAAAAATATTATTGAAAAGCATCATTCGCATCATTATTTATCGAGGTTTGGCTTGGGCTTTCCAAGCCTGTGGCTCGTCCTTGAAAATCTGATTAAAAATAGTAAATAATCAAATATCACAAATTCACCACAACTTGATGAAAATGCGCTTGTTTTTTTTCATTACATTGCCTCTCAAATGTCATATAAATTAAATAATGTGAACAGCGATGAAAAATATAGATTAAAAAATAAGAATTCGCGATATTCCAACTGTCGCCTCGTTCACAACCCTCTATCGTAGCGCGAACGGTAACAAGTTCACAGCAAAGACTTCCTACAGGTAGCTACTTGGCGCAGGTACCTGAGTCTCGTAATAGACGTGTAAAACTTCTCTTGCGATTTTCTCGGAATTGCCAGAGTAGTGCACCTCACTTCTTTCACATTACGTTGTTTTAATGGCCTACTAAATGTGTACAAAGTTTGAAGTAAATCCGTGATCTCCCGGTCTGTCTACATTTGGGTACTGGCCAGTTAGGTTGGACCTCTGTAAGCACAGTCGCGTTTCTTACTCCCACTTCTACATTATTCAGGTTAGCTGTTTCTGCATTTCGTTAAACATTCGGGCTTTTGCGTCGAGCTGAACGCGGTGGCTGTATCTCACAATCTTCAAAGTCTATTCCACTCTCTCCTAGACTATCTTATAGGCGCGTGTATTTCTAGAATTCTGACTGCCTGCGATTTTCTCCACAATAGGAATTCTTCCGGGACTCCGTCAAAAAAGCATGCATCGCAAGGCCACACACAGCTCGCTAAAAACAGTCTCCCTTGTCCCCACACAGCCTAGAGATACAATCTGCAATCTGACTTTTTACAGATGAAGCTAAGCAACAGGCTCCCGCAAGGATCTGTTCTGTCCGCTATCATGTTCAGCTTATACATATCAGGTATGTCTGAAACCACATTAAGAGCGTTTGAGTATGACGACGACTGTGCCTTGCAACGAGACAAAGCGATATTGATATTACTGAAACTGTGTTGAACAACGATGTATCAACTGGTGGGAAATATTTCCGCAAATGGAGGTTGCATCCAAGTGTCACTAGACAGAAGTCTCTACATTTCACCTAAATAATAAGGTGGCCAACAGAGAGCTTACAGTCTGCTTTGGAGGAAGGCTACCAAGACGTAACAGAAATCCGAAATATCTAGGGGTCACGTTTGATAGAACGCTCAGCTACAAACAACATCTGTCAAGAACAACTTCGAAAATCGTAACTCAACACAACATTGTTCAGAAACTCTGCTGTACATACAGGTTATCTTCTACAAAGACACTCCGTACTTCAGCTCTGGAATTGATTTACCCTGTTGCGGAATATTGCTCCCCAGCTTGGACGAATAGCACTCACAGAAGACTTGTTGATACAGCCCAACCTTACCATGCGTCTTACAACTTATACAATCAGATCTACACCTACTTTCCGGCTACTCATGCTTAGCAACATACCACCTCCATTTCCGCGGCGGCAAAGTGCACTCCCCTGTTCACGCAGACATTTCAACATTAGCAAAGGAAATCTTCGTTTTCGTCACCCACCTCTGGAAACCGCAAAGATGTTCGTTGACAACGGCTTTTATATTAATGACTGCTGGAGACGCACAAGATGGCCTGATGCTACTATAAAACAACTAAAGATGCTGCGCATATCGACCAAGCCCCCTGGTTTTGAATTGCCACTCTTAATCTGGTGGTCCTTAACCGAATAAGAACCAACAATGGAAAGTCTGGCATTGTGTCGATTCTCCGTACAAGTGGAAGACGGTAATTTCTCCAAGTTGTGACTTTGGCGCTGAAAAACAGACTGTCCACGATTTAATTCAAGAATTTTCTCTGAGAGTTTTCCCTTGCTATCCAACAGGGTTCTTGGTGTTGAAGGAGGAATCAATAGATTACATTCGTGGCCTGGATATTAGTTTGTAATTTGAAACAATCGTAAATATGTTTGCACGTAGCTATACGCTAACTAATAAAATAAATAAAGAAGTCTTGAATGGTTGGTGCTCCGCAGCCTCAAGATGTTTATTAAATCACTTGCTTTAGTAAAATAAATTAATTTGCACTAGATGTTTCCCAAGATATACTGTATACTATACATGACAATCATCATCAACAACATAATCATTAGTAGCCACTCCACATCCTGTGCTGGGTGAAGTCTCTTCGAAAGGTTGCTTTATGGCCTACAGAAACACGCCTCAAGGCTGCCCCCCCCCCCTATGTTTTCTAACGCTGTCTACCCAACTTCCTCTCGTAGCTGTACTCGTTTTGTCTTTTGCAATCTGTCAAAGAACGTCCTTATTCCATTTACTATCCATTTGCTGACTGTGTTTCATTTTAGTGAGAATTATATTTAAATAATTAAAAAATAATACCGCAGTTACGTCTTCTATTCTCGTTTGGTCCATGTACTATTGATCTGTTTTTCTATCTCTCTTACTACTTCCCAATATTCATCTCTTCATTATTTGCTGAGCAGCCCTCAGCTTTTCAATTGTTTTCGCATGAAGAGTCCGTGACACATTTCTGTAACTCAATACTGGTAACACACGCTGATCGCGTACTTGCCATTTAAGACACATAGAACGATTAATTGTAAATCATCAGCTCAGCTTACGAAAAGCACTATAGGCCTCCTTTATTCTTCTGCTTATTTATTTTGCTGATTATGTAAACGTTGTCATTAACTGTCCTAAATACAAAAGCTATTAACCTGTTTATATGAGTTAACTGTTAAGTTTTAATATTTTCTTGTACATGTTTTATATAAAATTATTTTAATGTCATTATAATTATTTTTCGCATCTATCTCCAAACTTACTTTATTCAGTTCCACGATTCCTTTCTGAAATTTATCTTCACCAGATTCAAAGAATATAATGTATTCACTGAACAAAGCTGATTTATATGGGTTAAAGATCAAAAAATTCGTCGAGGACTGCTTCGAATAGCAGAACCGCCCACTGACAAGGCATGTCGCTAAGTTAAGAGAAGAACAAATTGACGAGTGTACATGACTTTTGTAGATCCGTCGCTGAATCTAGTGTCCGCAGTAGTAAGAACTCTGCTCTCAGCATAAAAGTTAGTTTCCAATCTACTAAGAACGTCATTTATCGAATCTAAATGTGAAACAGTACACTGATACTGTCATTCCTGGTTACCTCAGGGGGGCAGCATGACTTATAATGACATAGGCAGCAATTACTTCTACAAACACTGTAAATCAACATACGCGATGTTTGTAGCTCAAGTCGCATCCTCTGTCAAGAAAAGTCTTTACCGTCTCGTCTTTACGCACGATTATCTAACATAGGTTATCACCTTGACAAGGATACCAGGTTATCTGTCGCACTAGCTCACACTTATATTGAGTTCTAGCTTCTAGGGGACTAATATGCTCTATCAAGCCAAGACGTCTCGCTCTCCAGTGGAGTCAGCACTTCATGACAGTTACAGTGTAGTACAAGACTGAACCCTAGATTTTCACCCAGTAAATGTAACTGTTTGTATTCATATAAAGTACCTTGAGGTTAGTGAAGTTTGGGTTCACAAACTCATCGCGGAATCGCTACATGTGGAGTTTGGGACGCCCAGAACACACATACCAATATAGACAGGCTTTGTGAACTGCACTGAAACCTTGGCCATCTCCATAGTGATTATATATTCATTGAAGATGGTGGCCCCCTCAAAATTTGGGCTGTCGATGTAACCCTTGCACTAAAACAACCAGCGATGCAGATAGAAGGACATGCCGCACATAATTCTAACAAGTTCCTCCCCAATACGAGGCATTGCTGGATGTTTCTGTATTGCAGAATATATCGCTGCTTATTCTCCAGCATTGTCAACAGCTTTGGCGTGGAACCATATTGTGAGGCAATGCACTCTGGACACAGCGGCAAGCCGCTGTATCCTTCAAGCAAATAGGCAGGATATGTTATTTCTGTCTCTAGAACACATCCTTCACCAGAATCAGCAGACGCATTTTGAATCTCTTTCCACAGTCGGGTGATTTCCTCATTGGTCAGCCATTGGCACCCTCCAAATCGGACAGTTTTTTGCGTGCCTTGACAATAGAGGTTGTATACATCTAAGTAAAGGATGTAACTTAAATCGTCAGATGATCCTTAATATTCCTCCGTCATTCGTGGGTTATTCACCTTGGCGTACTTGTGCACACACTGGCAAAGTCCCCTACGAGTCCTACGCTCAAAGAAGGGCAGCATGTCACCATCGGTGAACAGGTCGATGCTGACACGTGTCCTTCTTATCATTGCATCCAAGGAAAGCCGTGGTGCAGTGCAATAGAAGGCTGGGTCCAGAGAGTCTTTGCCCAGGCACTCACTCAAGAATTTCTCTAAAATGTTTGCAAGCAATCGTACATTCACATTTATGTATAGTCCAGCATAATCCCCTAAATCAGAGATGCCGAACTCCTGCCAAATGGTCACTATATGGTCATACTCAGCATTCGTTATAGCAGTGCCTATTAGTTTACTGGAGAAGGCGGTTATATTAGGCAACGTATTTTCCAGGAGACTCTCCAGCGGATCCAGGTACTTGTTTTTCGGAAAGATCTCTTCTTCGTCAGAAGCTGAAAGTTTCTGAAGAAAAGTATGCATGGTGTGTATCGAATTCAGGAAGCGGAGCGTTATTTTTGGCGTGATTCGCTTATCAAATAAAACGCACTTTTCGTAGGTGTCAGCAATGACGTATGGTGAAAAAATCCTTAGGGAAAGCAAAGTTCAAGCAGTTTAAGGACGAGATGAAGAGCGAGTTCCGAGATTGTAGACTGATGTATGCAACTTTGTCGCTAACCTTAGAAGCCGCTGTGTATATCTTATAAGTTGGTCGCGTAACCATGACGCCACTTCCGGTCATTACTCCCAAAACGTTAGAGTACGAATTGACATTACGGATAAACATCTCATTACGCACTTCATTGGCTCGTGATGTTTTCGATTTGTGTGTGTGTTAGGCGCTTCTCTAACGCTGCAGCAGATAACATTATATCTGGAAGTGTGTCACAGCATTACAACGTTAATGTCAATATGCTGTAGTAAAAATACCCACAGTTACTCATTATGACCGATCTAATCTATAATCATTTGTCACTTGCTTACCACGTTTCAGGAAAGGGCTCGAATTTCCAAGTGAGTTTTTCACTGCGTGTTACGTAAAAAAATAAGTAAGGTTCCGCGATTTCCCCGTCAGCCTGAAACTGTTACGAGGTTGGAATAACACATATTTTTAGAACCCAACTACTCCAAATGGCAGAATCTGCAAACTTCCTCGAGATGTCAACCAACATAATTCTAACTGCCAAAGCCAACTCAGTGTATGCTAAAACACGCACATGGATTGCTGTAGAGATGGAGTGCTGAGTTAAGTCATATCTTAATCACAGTTTTTTGCCCACTGATTTTTACAAATTGTCACTCTATGGTGACATAGTATCTATTTGTACTCCGTCTCGTATATTAACAACACACAGAAGAAAGTTCAGCTATTGCTGGCAAAGACTCGTAAAAATACTCAAAAGATGCATGATAGAAATAAAGTGCAGAATACTGATCAACTGTACCCATCAGAGCTTAGATCTAGGATGCAATTAGCAGTTTGTAATAAAAAAATAAAAATAATGTTCCAAGAACTGACGTTTTTGCTGTTATAAATACACGTAGCTCGGTTACGATACTTCAAAGCATGTATTCATAGCAGCGAAACAGGTTCACTCGCTGGAGTTGCCAGTAAATAAATGGAAACACAAGGAAAATACACACCATTGACGCCCGCAGTGATGTTTCGGTCACATATAGCATGTTGAAAAAGAACGAGAGCATAACAAAGGACCACAATGCGACAAATAAGCTATTGCTATATCACTCCTATATTATTAGCACTGTTTGTTGTCGTCGTTTGTTTTAAAAAATAATGGCAAATAGCAATACATATCTCACTGTTATTTACAATTTTGGCCACTTTTCTGTAAAGACACACATGTAAAAAACTGGTCACTGTAACGTTTAAGCAAATTACATCGATAACCCACTTTAAACAACTCACACGAAGTGATACTTTAACAAATGCACCTATATTCCGAGTTTAATTATAATAAATTTCGCAGTGCATCACTTATTTAGCAATTGATAAATTATTTATTTTACTTCGACGATCCTACCTCTATATACCGCAACCTTGCACACAAGCTATAGCTACTTACCATTAATCACTCTTCCACACTGTCACTCAAAAGTCAGCAAGACTTGCTTCCAGTGCTGCCAAAGGATTAGAACTGATGGATTCTGCCCATACTGTTATCCCATGCAAGTATTTGTTTAATGTTGCAAGGTGTTTATTTTTTATGTTTCATTTCGTCCTAGACCCGCAGTGTGTCATTCCTGATCAAGTTTGAATAAAACTGGTACGTGTTTCCTCAGATTAACCATACCGATTTGATGGAACCGAAACTACTCGATGGATCGAACCTGTCTGGCATAATATGATGGTGTTTAGAGAAATCCTTCTACAAAGTTAGTAAGAAGTAGGTTACAGCATTTACACAAGCAACGAACGATTTACTGCTATGAACTGCGTCCAGCAACCTTACAAAACGCATGGATTGACTGTAACTTTCTAATTATTATTTTTCGATCTTCGTTTTCCTTCCTAGGAGGCATCAGTCTGGTGGTACAACGATCATGGTTTACCACTGAATACGTAAACAAAATGGACATTTAATGATTCCATCATAACGGCCCGGATATCAATATGACACAATGTACCGTATATTTTTCATTGCTAATGTCTCTCAACTTTTTTTTCTTAGTACAATCGTCTCAATAAAATCATGCTGTACAGGACTAGGACTGTTAATAGTATGTCATTACTGGAAATATTCTTGGCACTTAGAGTGACATAAAAAAAGATTAGACTGCCTGAATACTATACGAGCCACCCACTTCTTGTTACCCTGCACGCCATTCTTATAGTGAACACTTCGCGCCACAGCTAACACCAGCACAGCAGGCAGCCACACACAGAAAGACCATTGCACAGCTCGGTATCTGAGGAGTGGACAGTACTATCGGGCGTGTATCTTTAAGAATTGGTGAAACTAATATCTGGAGGACGCACATGTGACTTCGAAGGAGGCGTTCGGCCGTTACCGTGAGTAACACACGGGGCAGGAAATCTCTTACGTGCAGTTACTTGGAGCCAATGAGTGCGACGTTGGATGCATGTAGGTGCTTCCCTGGCTATACGGCTCGTATATGGTCAAAGTAAAGTTCCACTGCGTTTCACAGGAAGATGGGAACACCCCATACGTGAGACTCCACTTCCTCTCTGGGATCCATTGCGCACCGCCGTGCTACTGAGATATGAGCGGACCGCAGAGTGGCGGTGTGTAGCATACGAGTATCAACACTTGGTACGTGGCATTAGTTTTATTTATCCTGGCGTGTTTGGATTGTTAATGCCATTGTTTCTTAACAATATGTCGATGCCTGCTAATAATGCAGGGCTAACATAGTACTTGGTATGTAGGTACTTGCTTTCAAATAATGAACTGCAGGAAAGGTTTACTATCCTTAAAATAAAGAGCTTTGGTAATTATTTATATGATTGTATGGAGATGCTCCTACTTAGAGTTTTTCCTGTGGTTATTTACAAGTCTTGTAGTGCCGCCATACATTGCTTACGTAAGGTTTACTTGTTTGAATGTTTTGTAGTGGTAGGTTAATGGTCTTCTTCTTCCTCTCCTTTATTCCTTCTGGCTGACCAAGAATGGCAGTGCACGTGCAATTTATACGGTATTGAAAAGCAGAATAGTTGGGGAATTTGATTCTAATTGGTCCAGAGGAGAGATCTGGCGGATGAGATAGGAGTTCTTGCCCACCCACAAATTGCTACTAACATGTCAGGACCTGTTTGCCTTTATTATCATGGGCGGGATGACCCTACCTGGCACGATGAAGATTAAACACTCATTGTTTGTTTGAATAAAATGTATTTCTTTGCCACTGCCTGCTCGGAATCATTTAGTTATGTCAGTGGAAAAGTGCATTGCCTGCGCTATAGGTGCCGTGTTTGACTAGTAGCAGCCCCTGTTGAGGTACATACTATATTTGTGCATATCTTGGAAACTGGTAAACCTCAGTATTTTGTTATGATGTTATAAATTTATTTATGACAGTAAGAGGATGCGCTCATTTTGACTCATACACTATGATGTCACACACTCTAGTAATTTAGGTGTGACTTAAAAAGAGTTTATTTGTCTATCATCATATTTCTTTAACATTTAAAGTCTTTGTTGTTACACGTTATGTGATTTGTTTATAAATGTGTTGTGATTGCTCTTTCACAAGAGGAGTGTATTTATTGTTAAATAATGCATTACAATAACACTTTGACCTCCTTTTTTACACTTCAACTACTTTTCAATTACGTAATCTTTTGTAGAATAAAAACAATTTCATTTTATACTTCAAAAATTTGCTTTACTATCTGTCACACAGCTATCTTATTAAGTAAAATTGTCAAACAGTTTTGCTGCCGTATATTAACCTCCTTAGTCCTTACGTAGCATACACTCTACATCCAACTACATCTTTTTCTTGTTCAGGGAAGAAACTATATTCTCTGTGTCTGATCGCAACATGCGCTTTCTGTGCATCACTGGTTTTCGTTTCTGCGTGTTTCCAGTGGACGGCAGTATATGCTTGAAGAATACTGTTTTTTCGCAGTGTCAGCATGTCTTCGAGAAATAAAGGTAATTTCTGTTTGTTTTTAGGAACTTTCAATTAGAATGTGTTTAGAATATGCTATAGTAGAATATGCTATAATATGCGGAAATACCCTACACTATCGAAGTGACTGTCACGACGTAGAACATATACAGGGCGTTACAAAAAGGTACGGCCAAACTTTCAGGAAACATTCCTCACACACAAAGAAAAAAAATGTTATATGGACACATGTCGGGAAACACTTAATTTCCATGTTAGAGCCCATTTTAATACTTCTCTTCAAATCACTTCAATCATGGAATGGAAACACACAGCAACACAACGTACCAGCGTGACTTCAAACGCTTTGTTACAGGAAATGTTCAAAATGTCCTCCGTTAGCGAGGATACATGCATCAACCCTCCGTCGCATGGAATCCCTGATGCGCTGATGCAGCCCTGGAGAATGGCGTATTGTATCACAGTCGCCCACAATACGAGCACGAAGAGTCCCTACATTTGTTACCGGGGTTGCGTAGACAAGAGCTTTCAAATGCCCCCATAAATGAAAGTCAAGAGGGTTGAGGTAAGGAGAGCGTGGAGGCCATGGAATTGGTCCGCCCCTACCGATACATCGGTCACCGAATCTGTTGTTGAGAAGCGTACGAACACTTCGACTGAAATGTGCAGGAGCTCCATCGTGCATGAACCACATGTTGTGTCGTACTTGTAAAGGCACATGTTCTACCAGCACAGGTAGAGTATCTCGTATAAAATCATGATAACGTGCTCCATTGAGCGTAAGTGGAAGAACATGGGGCCCAATTAAGACATCACCAACAACGCCTGCCCAAACGTTCACAGAAAATCTATGTTGATGACGTGATTGCACAATTGCGTGCGGATTCTCGTCAGCCCACACATGTTGATTGTGAAAATTTACAAATTGATCACGTTGGAATGAAGCCTCATCCGTAAAGAGAACATTTGCACTGAAATGAGGATTGACACATTGTTGGATGAACTATTCGCAGAAGTGTACCCGTGGAGGCCAATCAGCTGCTGATAGTGCCTGCACACGCTGTACATGGTACGGAAACATCTGGTTCTCCCGTAGCACTCTCCATACAGTGAAGTTGTCAGCGTTACCTTGTACAGCAGCAACTTCTCTGACGCTGACATTAGGGTTATCGTCAACTGCACGAAGAATTGCCTCGTCCATTGCAGGTGTCCTCGTCGTTCTAGGTCTTCCCCAGTAGCGAGTCATAGGCTGGAATGTTCCGTGCTCCCTAAGACGCCGATCAGTTGCTTCGAACGTCTTCCTGTCGGGACACCTTCGTTCTGGAAATCTGTCTCGACACAAACATACCGCGTCACGGCTATTGCCCCGTGCTAATCCATACATCAAATGGGCATCTGCCAATTCCGCATTTGTAAACATTGCACTGACTGAAAAACTACGTTCGTGATAAACACTAACCTGTAGATGCTACGTACTGATGTGCTTGATGCTAGTACTGTAGAGCAATGAGTCGCATGTCAACACAAACACCGAAGTCAACATTACCTTCCTTCAATTGGGCCAACTGGCGGTGAATCGAGGAAGTACAGTACATACTGACGAAACTAAAATGAGCTCTAACATGGAAATTAAGCGTTTCCGGACACATGTCCACCTAACTTCTTTTCATTATTTGTGTGTGAGGAATGTTTCCTGAAAGTTTGGCCGTACCTGTAACACCCTGTATACAGGGTGGTCCATTGATAGTGTCCGGGACAAATATCTCACGAAATAAGCATCAAACGAGAAAACTACGAAGAACTAAACTCGTCTAGTTTGAAGGGGGAAACCAGATGGCGCTATGGTTGGCCCGCTAGATGGCGCTGCCATAGGTCAAACGGATATCAACTGCGTTTTTTAAAATAGGAACCCTCTTTTTTTATTACATATTCGTGTAGTACGTAAAGAAATATCAATGTTTTAATTGGACCACTTTTTTCGCTTTGTGATAGATGGCGCTGTAATAGTCACAAACGTATAATTACGTGGTATCACGTAACGTTCCGCCAGTGCGGAGGGTATTTGCTTCATGATACATTACCCGTGTTAAAATGGACCGTTTACCAATTGCGGAAAAGGTCGATATCGTGGCTATTGCGATAAAAATGCCCAACGGCGCGTGTGCTATGTATGCTGTTCGGTATCCTGGACGACATCATCCAAGTGTCCGGACCGTTCGCCGGATTGTTACGTTATTTAAGGAAACAGGAAGTGTTCAGCCACATGTGAAACGTCAACCACGACCTGCAACAAATGATGATGCCCAAGTAAGTGTTTTAGCTGCTGTCGCGGCTAATCCGCACATCAATATCAGACAAATTGCGTGATAATCGGGAATCTCAAAAACGTCGGTGTTGAGAATGCTACATCAACATCGATTGCACCCGTACCATATTTCTATGCACCAGGAATTGCATGGCGACGACTTTGAACGTCGTGTACAGTTCTGCCACTGGGCACAAGAGAAATTACGGGACGATGACAGATTTTTTGCACGCGTTCTGTTTAGCGACGAAAGGTCATTCACCAACAGCTGTAACGTAAACCGGCGTAATATGCACAATTGGGCAACGGAAAATCCACGATGGCTGCGACAAGTGGAACATCAGCGACCTTGGCGGGCTAATGTATGGTGCGGCATTATGGGAGGAAGGAGAATTGGCCCCATATTATCGATGGCAGTCTAAATGGTGCAATGTATGCTGATTTCCTACGTAATGTTCTACCGATGTTACTACAAGATGGTTCACGGCATGACAGAATGGCGATGTACTTCCAACATGATGGATGTCCGGCACATAGCTCGCTTGCGGTTGAAGCGGCATTGAATAGCATATTTCATGACAGGTGGATTGTTCGCCGAAGCACCATACCATGGCCCGCACGTTCACCGGATCTGACGTCCTCGGATTTCTTTCTGTGGGGAAAGCTGAAGGATATTTGCTATCGTTATACACCGACAACGCCTGACAACATGCATTGTCAATGCATGTGCGAAAATTACGGAAGGCGAACTACTCGCTGTTGAGAGGAATGTCGTTACACGTATTGCCAAATGCATTGAGGTTGACGGACATCATTTTGAGCATTTATCGCATTAATGTGATATTTACAGGTAATCACGCTGTAACAGCATTCATTCTCAGAAATGATAAGTTCACAAAGGTACATGTATCACTTTGGAACAACCGAAATAAAATGTTCAAACGTACCTACGTTCCGTATTTTAATTTTAAAAACCTACCTGTTACCAACTGTTCGTCTAAAATTGTGAGCCAAATGTTTGTGACTATTACAGTGCCATGTATCACAAAGCGAAGAAAGTGGTCCAACTAAAACATTCATATTTCCTTACGTACTACACGAATATGTAATAAAAAATGAGGTTTCCTATTTAAAAAGACGCAGTTGATATCCGTTTGACCTATGGCAGCGTCATCTAGTGGGCCAACCATAGCGCCATCTGGTTTCCCCCTTCAAGCCAGACAAGTTTCGTTCTTTGTAGTTTTTTCGTTTGACGCTTATTTCGTGAGATATTTGGCCCGGTCACGATCAATGGACCACCCTGTATATCGCCTGCCACCTGCCTTACATCAAGCAAGGTAGGTGCTTTTTGTAGGTGACGCTTGAGTTGTAACTAAATTTGCTAGGGAGAGGTCGATAGACATAATTGCTATTCATGTCTGTCAATAAAACATTGAAGCATTCTCAGAAATGGGGTCTCCATTGATTAGAACTGAATTCTATTCGTGATATTTCTACAGTCAGTAAATTTTTCTGTCCTTTCAGTATTGTCCGATTCAGTTCAATTATTTATCATAGCAACGTTTGGCGTAGAAGTATTTGTAAGTTTATCTACGGATATTACGGAATTCTGTAAATATACATTAACGGAATATATACAGATAACTTAAACCAGTTTGTTTATTCCCATAAAATAATTTTCTTCTCATCTTTCGATGAGTGATGCCGCAAGGTAAAGAAAGGCGTTGTATCATTAGGTTTCTGGTAGTGCTAGCTGCGGGCTCTTCTGCAGCGAGACTTGCTTGTGGGAAAGGGTGCTGGCATTATTTCCGTCCCGCTCCATGCTCGCGTTGATTTATAAGTCTTAAATACGACTAAAGGGTGGAGCAAAACGGACGATGAATTAAGCCCGTGAACGGCCATTACATGGAGGACCAACGTCCGGACCATTTATCTTCAACAAAGGACCCAGCCGCCAATAACCGTTGCCTTCTTGGGAGAAGAGGCTTACGTGTGTTGTACGGAAACTAAACACTCACCATTCTAAGACAAAATTTCTAGTCTGTCATACACACAACAAATTTTATTGAAATGGGCTGTATTTCGGGATTGTAATTTTCCACTTTATTATAAGGGTGAACTAGAGGAAGAAAGGATCTAGTTTAACGCCTCATGAAACTGGACATCCTTAGGTGCGAACGAATGCCTGGAAAGGAAGCAGGCAGGACTCTTTTGAGAAACCACCCCGGTACTCGTTTCAAATGATTTACGGGAACAATGGACAACCTACACCATGAGAGCCAGACGGGAATTTAAACTCTTCTTCTTCTTGGCTTCTAAGAATTCAAAGCTTCTCACATGGTGCCTTCAGACGCTTCTATCTTGTGCAACTTCCTACCAATTATTTATGCCCATACTGTTGTATACTGTTTTGATTTCATTTACCAATGTACGTCTGGATCTCTCCCCTCCTAACTACGAAACCAGTTTTCTCCTGTTTGTTCTAACTTCTTTGGAATTGCCTGAAGGAAAAGAATTTTTGTTTTACCTCATGCAATAAATTCTACGAAATTTATATTACTTAAAAAATTATATGGAATATCAAACGACTGTAATCAGAGATGTTCTCCCTTTAGTACGACGGGGTGTTCAATAAGTAATGGGACAATTTTTTTCTGTAAGTAGGTTGATTTTATGCAGGATCCCAATGCGTCATATCATTTCCCACTCTTTTGGCTACAAAACCCCAGTTTTCAGCATAATCTCCCTTCAAGGCGATGGCTTTACGCCATCCTACTGGGAGGCCCCGTATGTCCGCATGGTACCACTCTACTGGTCGACGTCAAAGTCAAAATCTTGCTGCATCAGTAGTAACCTCCCCATTATCCACGAAGTACATTCTTCGCTGGACCAAACAGACGGAAGTCGGAAGGTGCGAGATCCTAGCTTTGGTGTGGATCGGGGAAAAGAGTCCAGTGTAGTTTTGTGAGCTCCTCTAGGGTGCGCAAACTTGTGTGAGGACTTACATTGTCACGGAGAAGGAGAAGTTCGTTCGCATTTTTGTGGCAACGAACGCGCTGAAGTCGTTTATTCAATTTCCTGATGGTGTGTGCGGCCGGATGGCACGCGGGAGATCGGATTTGTTTCCGAAACCTTGTTGCGATGATGACAGACGTCTCGCCCAACGACTGAAAGTGGTTTCGTTCACTGCCAGGTCTCCGAAGACATTCTACAAGCAACTCTGAATGTCTACAATGCTCTATTGTACCGCCAAAACGAACTCAATGACAGTTCTCTGCCTGGAACTCACCACCGTTACAGACACCATTTTCAAGGCTACGTATAGCGCCGCCACATACCAGAACTATCGGACCTTCATGAAACTATAGGGGCTAAAGCGGGGTACTCCACGGTACCCGACAGAAAATTTCGCATTTTTTCAAACTATATTGGCCGAGAAAAAAAGTGTGTTGCATTACTTATCGAACGCCCCTCATAGTAAATATTTCATTTCAATAATAATCTTTTTTTGGTTATCAAAAGTTCATATGAAGGGATTACAATGGAAATACAAGATGGAAAAGCTTATATTTAAACAAATAGGAGAGTTAGACAATGGCACAGGTCAACACCGTTGGTTTTTAATATCTTTCTCGACTCTCTCTCTTTAAAGAACAGAAAAGACAAGCACTGTTGAGTGTGAGGGTTATAGCAACTGTTTTATTTGTGCTCTTCTACCTACACATACATCTATAATGCGCATCCACATTGTGGGGAATGGCGGAGAGTAATTTACATCGCGTTATCATTTCCCCCTTTTTTGTTTTACGAATACTCCACTAAAAGTACGATCGTTGGAAAGACTGCTTGTGAGCTCCATCTCTCAAATTGCACCTCCATGGTGTTTTCGCGAGATATACATAGGAGAGAGCAAGATATCGACTGACTCTTCTAGGAACGTACGCTCTCGGGAATTTCGACAGTAAACCACACTGTGATTAACAATGCCTCTCTTGTAAGATCTGCCAGAAAAGATGGGCGATATACGCTTCTCTTCTTTGGACAGTTTATATTGTGGTGGCCGAGCGGTTCTAGGCGCTTCAGTCCGGAACCGCGCGACTGCTACGGTCGCAGGTTCGAATCCTGCCTCGGGCATGAATGTGTGTGATGTCCTTAGGTTAGTTAGGTTTAAGTAGTTCAAAGTTCTAGGGGACTGATGACTTCAGATGTTAAGTCCCATAGTGCTCAGAGCTATTTGAGTCAGTTTCTATTCTCTCTATTCGTACTAACTGGTGTGTCTCCCAGACTGACGAGCAATATTCAAGAGGGTTTTATAAGATAGCTCCCTGTTTGGCACACTACACTTCCTGAGTGTCCTTCCGGTGAATCTGTCAGCCATCGGTCTTACCTGATATTAGTTTTATGTGGCCTTTCCACTTAAAATCGCTGCGTCTGCATTTTCCTACATATTTTTTGGGTGTGACTGTTTCCAACTATTGTTACGAAATCGTGCAATTATAATGGGTCTTATTGGCTGTTTATGGGTAATACATTACATTTGTTTATGCTGAGGGTCAACTGCCAATCCATGCACCAAGCGTCGATTCTCTGCAGGTCTTCCTGCATTTCGCTACAACTTTCTAGCGTTATGGCTTCTCTGTATACAACAGCACTACCTGCAGAAAGCCTCATGAGACATTCGACAATATCCACTAAGTAATATAAAGTAATGTACCATTAACACTCCACCAGTTAATGCCTGAGGTTACTTTTACCTCTCAAGATTCTCTGAGTTAAGAATGGCTAGAAGCTCTTCAATCGACGCAGCTGGTCTGATACTCCGCACGCTCGCATTTTATTCATTAGGCGACAGTGCGGAAGTGTATCGAACGCATTCAGGAAGACAAAGAGTACGGCATGTTTGCGGAATGTTTGTTGATTCCTGCAGAGGAGATTTTTGGTCACTAGGAATGTCGTAATACGTTTGCATGGAACATATTCCGAAATTCTGCAACATACTGACGTCAGAGATGTAGGCCTTCATTTTTGTGCATCTCTTCGACGACCCTTTTTGAAAACGGCTATGACCTGCGGTCTTTCCCAGTCACTAGGAATAACGCCCGTAAAAACTGAAAGAACCGTTAGTATCTGTTACAAGATTAGTAGTGAACATCTCGAGCACTTCACATCGCATAAGCATTTACGGTTAATATTAAGAACCGACATGAGTTTGGACGAACACGTAAGATGTCAGTAGAGCTAGTGAATATGAGACACAGATTCATTGAAAAGAGCTGCTCATCTGTGAACAATATCGCATGCAAGCTTCTAGTGTGAGCATTTCTGCAATATTGCTCCAGGGTTTAAGAGCCCTTATCAAGTAGGCATGAAAGCTAACAGCGAACATATTCAGAACGCGATACTAAGACCGTAATACATCAGTACAAGCCATAGAAAGTACATCAAAGATGTTCAGGGAACTCAAATGGGAATATGAAATAGTGGTGGCGTTTCCCTAAAAAGAAGTTGGATAAATTTAGAGTGCCTTTATTGGAGGAAGACTGTGCGACAGTCTTATATCTCGTGTAGGATAGGGGAGGATAGTATACCTGGGAACGTAGAATGTTTTCTGGTCGCTGTTTCAAGCTAGTGACTGATATGTAGAATCACGTGAGCGGATGCGCACTGGGAACCACCATAATAAATTTCCTGGGTTTTCTACTCTTTTTGTTGTTGTGAGGCTTGAGGTTCTGTTTCGTGCAATGCTTGTAAGTATTATAATATTTCGAGGCTACTGTTAATTCTTCAGTTGCTGAGTTTTACTGCGAGTAAAATTCCGTATATTTTTTAAACTAGTTACATAAAGTGTGGACGGTTAAGCCATGTATCGTTGGCCGTGCAGCATATTGTACCTTAAAACGGAAGAAGGTCTTTTACTATGGAACACGTGATAATTGCAAATGAACTGAGTTACTTTAATGTTTTAACGTTTCTTGCTGCCTTAAAATTGAAACTTCTGTTAGTTGCCCGTAGCCTATAATTCAAAATGTTTTTAACTTATAATTGATTCTTAATGATACTTCTCCTTAACTTGATTTAAAGTACTGATAATTAGTTGGTAATAGAGTAATAATATAACACATAGACTATTAAAAACAGTGTTGAAAAGATATTGTCGACAGCAACACACTTACATTTTAAAAGAATATTTGTACATTACCATTGTACCGTGGAACAATTTTTCACACTGGAAAAACCTCACTTTTACGGACTAATTTCTGCAATTCCAGAAAAAGACTGCAGCACACTTGAATTGAAAGCTATAATTTTAAAGTGATAGAAGAAAATATATTAAAATTCTCTTACAAATTAAAGTTTGAAAAGTGTCCTAAAGTGCTACACTCTCCCCTACACGAGAATAAGAGAGCATAGAAAGCACACAGAGGCATACAGAAAGTCATTTTTCCTCATAGGAATGTTAGCCTGAAGGTGTTCAGACGATTTAGAGACCACATGAGAATTTCAATTACACTTACATTAACTATGACTGAATTTCCAGAAACACGACGCGATGTATGTGAAATTAACTTCCAGACTGTCTCATTTGGTTTCCTACAAAGTTATAACTTGCCGTACACTATGGACTCAATCAGTAACATTACACTGATCTCTGAGCTTTCACAATTAATAACTAGTACTGCAAAACAGTAATTTTCTTACCTAACAACGACAAATAAAATGGCTCAAATTGTATTCATTATGCACAAAATATAATTAAAATTTACAGAACTTTCTTATTTATTAACATTTGTCACATATACACTTCGGCTAATATTAACAATTCAGGAAAACCGCCAGCACCATAGCAGCACACAGCCGGGATTCAGCGCTAAATAATGTGCAATGGGCTTACGCCTAGCAGCGAATATATTGTCTTATCGTCTTTTATCGTTATAGTATCATGTAATCAGCTTCTGTTTGGAATATATAGCTTTCGACTCAAGGTTACGTAAATAAAAGAGAGTAGCCCTCATTGAAATCTTACTACAATGGACAATGCTGTTTCTCAACATATTTACTAAATTGTGAGAAGAGAACAGAATCGTCATGGTTAAATAATTCTCTCATAACAGCGACATGGTATTCAAACGGAAACTATGTCAAATTAAATAGCTGTCCAGAACAGAAAGTGTCAAGATTTTAATAGTAATCTGAAGAAACATGTAAGCATCATAACAAGAGACATGCTGGTTGTCTGTAACATTCATTTTCATCTATCAATTTCATCTTGCCTCATCAGAAGCGGAGAAAAAATTCCTGCGTGGTTTCATGTGTCCAACATCTGGGATGTTGGCACGTTTTTGTTCTCGTAAGCGTAATAAATACGCAACACACTTGGTAAGTTTCTCAGTTTGGACAACCTTTCCAACTGAACTCAGACATCAGGTGCATAATAAATGTGTCTTGTCCGCTGACAACTCGGGTGTCCTAAACGTGTCAATGCAACTTAGTCTTTCTAATACTGAATGAGCTCTAAATAAACTATAAAGAAATGGTCGCTCTACAACAAGAATATTAGCGTACGTTTCCCATCAAGAACAAATTTCCAAGCAAAAGATTTACTTATGGTCAGACTCAAATGCTTATATCCGTCGTGTTAGTATACGACATGAAATCCGTGATAATGAGTTGTGATCACAGCAGTATTTTTAATTTATACAAACCAAATACATTAACATGTTTCTGTCACAGTATTGTTTAGATATAAGTGACGCTTTTCTTTATTCCCTGTGTCACTGATGGAACTCTAAATAGCCACAAATATTCACATTTCCTTTTAAATATGCTGCTGCAAGTATTCGAAGGCATTCCACTAGGCACATGGCAGTCTGTGTGCTACCGTAGAATAATTACAGACCACTTTAACAGAACATTTGTATATCATTAGATCAGCCGTTCGGGATACATAAAATGGCTTGTGCGCTCACCAGAGGTAGCATTTGTGGCCTTTTCCCTGTGCTGAATGTTAAACCAAGAAGTCTACAAAGAAACATAGACAATTCAAAGACATGAAATACCGTGTAACACGGGTCTGTACTGCAATATGTCCAGAAGAAATACAACGTTCAGCGTCCTTTGCCTGGAATAGCCTTATGGCATGTATCAGCGCTCAAGGTCATCATGTTGAGTGCTTGATATGGTAGTCAGAATAATAAGCAACCAAACCGTAACCGAGTAACGTGTTTGCTTTCACTTGGTACATTAGGGCGGACGTTTGTGGAGTCTCATCTCCTGCAACCCTATTTCCATCGCTGTTATCTTGTTACCATTTCATCACGTTCCACAGATGTTACGTGACTGAACTACTCATTGAAGGCTATTTCGAATTCTAAAGAAAAAAGGATAATCATTCGCAAGTAAAAAAATTAAAAATTAATTGCGGTCGTCGTAAAATCAAGCCGCACTTGCTCTGGACGTATGTTCGGTGCATGTCGTAGCGACTTCACTTTGTATCTGACATGGTCATTCCTTGTTCAGTCACATTCCATGTAAAATATCTTGTAATTCTGTACTCTACATTACGTCTGTAATCTCTTGTATTTGGCATATCTAAATCGACAATTTCTATATTGTAAAAGCAATATTGTGAAAGTTGTGTAACGGCCTCGTATGACTAGCAGTCGAGCTGACAGGCATCTTATCCGCATGGCTGTACCGCATCGTGCAGCCACGTCTCGATCCCTGAGTCAACAGATGGGGACGTTTGAAAGACAACAACCCTCTGCACGAACAGTTCGACGACGTTTGCAGCAGCATGGACTATCAGCTCGGAGACCATGGCTGCAGTTACCCTTGACGCTGCATCACAGACAGGAGCGCCTGCGATGGTGTACCCAACGACGAACCTGGGTGCACGGATGGCAAAACGTCATTTTTTCAGATGAATCCAGGTTCTGTTTACAGCATCAGGATGGTCGCATCCGTGTTTGGCGACATCGCGGTGAACGCACATTGGAAGCGTGTATTCCTCATCGCCATACTGGCGTATCACCCGACGTGATGGTATGAGGTGCCATTGGTTACACGTCTCAGTCACCTCTTGTTCGCATTGACGGCACTTTGAACAGTGGACGTTACATTTCAGATGTGTTACGACCCGTGGCTCTACCCTTCATTCGATCCCTGCGAAACCCTACATTTCAGCAGGATAATGCACGACCGCATGTTGCAGGTCCTGTACGGGCCTTTCTGGATACAGAAAATGTTCGACTGCTGCCCTGGCCTGCACATTCTCCAGCTCTCTCACCAATTAGAAACGTCTGGTCAATGGTGGCGGAGCAACTGGCTCGTCACAATACGCCAGTCACTACTCTTAATGGCTCAAATGGCTCTGAGCACTATGGGACTTAACATCTGAGGTCATCAGTCCCCTACTCTTGATGAACTGTGTTATCGTGTTGAAGCTGCATAGGCAGCTGTACCTGTACACTCTGTTTGACTCAATGCCCAGGCGTATCAAGGCCAAGGTGGTTGTTCTGGGTACTGATTTCTCAGGATCTATGCACCCAAACTGCGTGAAAATGAAATCTCGTGTCAGTTCTAGTATAATATATTTGTCCAATGAATACCCGTTTATCATCTGCATTTCTTCTTGGTGTAGCAATTTTAATGGCTAGTAGTGTATCATTAATTTTTCACAGTGGTCTTTTAAAGCGATATGGGGGAAAAAGCAATTCTTTTGTTTTGTCGAGCCAGCGCTACACAGCGGAATTGTTATGGCTGTCACACCGCTACAAAGGCAACTACAGAGTGGAAAAGATTCTCCATCAAAGTAAGAAGGTGGCCAAATAAGAGGCAAGAAAAAGAATTCGTTTCAAGAATCCTGAAGTTATGTGCATGTAGCTTTAAGTTTGATTCAAATAATGTAAAAAGGGCTGCCGACAAGTTGGCAGAATCGAACAAAACACAGCGTCCTTTTTATAAATCCAACAAAATAGCAGATAAAGAGTGGCTAAAAGGGTTTAGGGAACGAAACTTAAATTTGCCTTTGAGAAAAGAGGAAGGGCGTTCCCTAGGCAGGTGCAACGGCTTTAATACAGAACATGTGGCTGACTCCTTTTCCTTGTCTAGGAAAACTATGGAGGATCTTGATTTATTTGGCAAATCTCTGCAGATTAATAATGCAGATGCATCAGGCTGCCAAATCAACAACAAGCCAACAAGAAAAATTTTTACTGAAAAACTAAACAAAGCCGTTTATGCTCAGACTTCTGTAGAAACAGGAGAACTTGTCATCATCTTAGCTTGTGCTAAAATCACAGAAAATTTTATCCCCCCAACGGCCATATTTACAGATTTAAAAAATGTACTTGAATTTTGGGACTGTTTTTCCATACGGGTCCCTAATAACGACATATTGCGGATGGATTAATGAAGGAGCATCCCTCGAATGGCTGAAACATTTTGAATCTCACCGGTTTCCGGGGCACTGCATGTTACTTGGAGGTGTTCATGCGTCTCACGAAACTTTACAAGCGCTTCATTTTTGCTAAGAAAGTAACATTCATATGCTATGCGTACCACGCCACATAACTCATCTCCTGCAGCCATTAGTATCGTATTACGGCGATGACTGTATGAACTTCATTCATAACACAAAAGGAGCAAGGAAGATCAACAAACCCACATTAGGAAACATTTTCAAGGCTCCATTGATAAGTGCCAGAGTACTAGCAATTACAGAAAATTGACATCGTTCAGCTGTGTTTTTCCATTGAATGAAAACGCAGTGGCTAGTACATCGTCGAGCCAGGAAAAGAAACCAAAGGAAACTGAACGTATGCGTGTGCCTTCTCCCGCTAGTCCAGATCTTGACGTATCTAACAATGAGATGCCAAAGACTTCTACTTATTTCACGACTGGTTGCTGTCTCCAAAGAACGCTACAGTAAAATATACGACCAGGAAATAGAACGCACTACTTGTTGCAGCCCCAGAAAATATAAACGAAAAAAAAACCACCTACAGCATGAATCATCAGAATCAGATTCATCAGAAGCCTCCGAAGAAACAGATGAAAATAATGAGATATATTGTGAACTTTGCAAGATTAAATACGTCGATCCAATATCGGCTAAACCTGGTTCAAATGTTCAAATGAGTGTGAAATCTTATGGGATTTAACTGCTAAGGTCATCAGTCCCTAAGCTTACATACTACTTAACCTAAATTATCCTAAGGACAAACACACACACCCATGCCCGAGGGAGGACTCGAACCTTCGCCGGGACCAGCCGCACAGTCCATGACTGCAGCGCCTTAGACCTCTCGGCTAATCTCGCGCGGCGGCGAAACTTAGTGACTGGATTCATTGTCAAAAGAATGGCAAAGATAGGTAATATGTGTACTGTGTTGATGCAGTGGGGAATATGATGTTTGTTCGTGGAAATTGTGTTGCTATTTTAATGTGATGTATACATTTTCGTACTGACCCTATTCGCCGGACATATGACCCGATTAGCCTTACTTGAAGAAGGCGAATAGGGACATGCAGCTCATTCTTCAGATACATTTTGTGAAACTATTAATAACATTAATGTTGTGTCATGTATTAGAATTTGTAGGCAAAAGGACATATACTGACGGAAAAATTGCAACACGAAAAAATAATTAATCCGAAATCAAATTTCTGGAATACATTTGTTTAGGTAACGTATTTACGTGATTAACACTGCAAGATCACAGGTTAATGTAAGCTCGAGAAAAGCCATTGCAAATGTGAAATGCTGGTACAGTAACAATCGGTACAACTGCCAGAATGTTGAATGAAAGCATGCAAGCGTGCTTGCACTGTGGTGTACAGCTGCCGGATGTCCGTTTGTGGTATGTTCCGTGTCTGTTGTGCTTGGTCGGTGAATACAGGTACGGCTGATGTTGGTTGTGGACGACATTGGAGTTGTCTTCCGATGATGTCCCACATGTGCTCGACTGTGAACAGATCTTGTGATGAAGCAGGTCCAGGCAACAAGTCGACACTCTCTAGAGCATGTTTGGTTACAACAGTGGTATGTGAGCGAGCGTTATGAATAACAGGACGAATCACCAGACTAACGTACAAATTTTCAAACGGCATGCGTTTGATAACTACGAGAGTGCTGCTGCTGTCATACGAAATCGCACCCCAGACCATATCTCCAGGTGTAGATCCAGTGTGTCTATCAGGCAGACGGACTGATTGCAGGCCCTCAACTGGTCTCCTTCCAACCAATAAACGGCCATCACTGGTACCAAGACAGATTCAGCTTTCATCAGAAAACACACCAGACCTCTACCCTGCACTCCAATGAGCTCTCGCTTTACACCACTGAAGTTGCAATCGGTGGTGTTTTGGGATCAGTGGAATACACACTACAGGGCGTCTGGCTACGAGCTCTCCGTGACGTAGCCGATTACTAATACTCATATTGCTGCTGCGGATGCAGTGCGATGCTTCAGGGCCACAAGCCATACACGATGGTTCCCCTCTCGGTATTGTCACGTGGCAGTCGTGAGCAAGGTCGTCTTGCGACCGTGCGAGCATTTTCGTGAACACCACTGCCAGCAATCTTATGGCTAAATTCTTGCCAAGTCTTTCTGCAATATCACAAAAGGAACATCCTCGTTCAAACTCAGTGAGGTGATGGTGACGGCGTCTTTGTCGCCTTGAAGGCATTCCTGACTAACATCAACTCACCACGTCCTATCCCAAAGGTAACTAACGTTCACGACCGCTACAGAGTGTATTTAAAGCAAACCTTATTTTCATCCTCATAGTGGCGCTACTAGCGCCACTCTTATGCGACTGGCGCGAAATCTGAAAATGGTTCAAATGGCTCTGAGCACTATGGGACTTAACATCACAGGTCATCAGTCCCCTACAACTTAGGACTACTTAAACCTAACTAACCTAAGGACATCACACACATCCATGCCCGAGGCAGGATTCGAACCGGCAACCGTAGCAGTCGGGCGGTTCCGGACTGAAGCGCCTACAACCGCTCGGCCACTGCGGCTGGCTGTGAAATCTGAATAGACATCATCTTTCAGATGCAGAAACACTCCTACCTAATTTCGTTTATGTCGCACAATTCTTTCTCGGTGTTGAGATTTTTTTTCAATCAATGTAATTCTTCAATAATAGCAATCGAAATTTGTTCATGTGAACATATGTCTTTTATTTAGACTTTAACAAATATTGGGAACATTCAGCCCACCTTAACCCTAGTCAAAGCTCTGTCAAAATACGTATTAAAATCGAAGTCCATTTACATTAGTAGAAGGTGGATGTATCGAACGTGTCGTATACATCCGTTCTTACGATTCCATACATGTGACGACCATAGAAACGTGCTAATGGATGTCAAGCTGACAAATAATTTCAGCCACCTGTTAAAAACATTATTTTTCACGCTTATTAATATATTTCCGTCAAGAAGTGTGAGATTCGTATAAGATATTCAGCTCTTCAACAGGTAGATTGTGGTGGTTTGTTTGTGTTATTGATTAGAATGAGAAAGAAGGGAAAACTTGTACCCCGGTGCTGGCACATAGCCTACTCTAGAATAACACAGACCGCAGAGGAGGGGGGAGGGAGGGGGAGAGGTACGGGGCGATGAACTTTACGTCAACATCTCACCGGATGCAATGAACACCATCCACTGTAAGGTAGCTTCAGTATTTCAGCCACTGAAAAAATATTTACTAATTTATTTGTTCTACCTTATAGCCTGTTACCTGGTGTTTCACTCTTCATCGCTTTTCCTGCCTACGATTCCATTTGTACATCCATATTAAGATAAATAACAGCGACGATGCTGTCAAAAATAAAGGAAACTATGAGTATTACAACAGTTTTAGAGACCTAGTAATGTATTCCAGAGGCAAAAATTTGTGATAAGTGCTGGCATTAATTCCAGATCGACCCTCTGGAACTCAGACAGAACAGATTACAGAGGACGCATAATCACCGACCTAATACAAGAAACACAATTACGTGTAATGAACAAGGAAGGACCTATACCAACATATGCAGGGTTCGATGGTACGAGCAGTAATATCGACTTTACGCTAGAAAATAATGCAGCAACGGCATACGTAACAAACTGGACCGTACACGACAACATAACCAGTAGTAATCACAGTGTCATAACATACACACTAACTCACACTCAGAACACAACCATCAAATCACACACCAGACACTTATTGTTGCACAAAGCAGACTGGAAAAAATTAAAGGAAATTATACAACAACACGATCTAGAAAACATCAATGAAGGTATCGATTATAGAGCTCACAAGCTAACACAGGTAATACAACATGCACAAAACACATCAATTCCGACAGTAAAGAACACAAAACGCTCGCCAGTACCATGGATCAACGAACTCACGAGACTCAAGCAAGATGCCAGACGCAAACGAAAATTACATCAAAGGGCGATAGCAGATAGGGACAGACGCATAAAACTTGAAGCATATAGGCATGCACAATACTTATACAGACAGACCCTATCAACACGTGTAGACAACAATGGAAGCTATTTATAACAACACAAACTGAGGAAAAAATGGGGGGAACCATACAAAATACTGACAGAGAAATTAAAAACCCCACTAGTTCACGTTATGCTAAGGCAGGATGACGCACGATGACGAGGGGATGGAAGAATACAGCGGAGTTTCTGCTGTATAAACTGCTCCCTGATGACGTTATCGATACAGACACACAATATCACACAATACTAAGAGAAAACCTATACACACCGTACAACGTTGCAACTGTCACCTGTCCTTTGGCGCAAGAAGAGGTTCTAGCAATCTCAGAGCTCAAAAACAAGAAAGCACCTGGAGCAGATGGTATCCACTAGGAAACACTGAGAAAACTAGCTCCGCAGATCACCCCGTTCCTAAGATCGTTACTGAACGATGCCTTACGACTGGGCAGGGTATCTACAGAATGGAAAACGAAAGCAGTCATTATTAAGAAATCAGCGGACACGGATCCTTCACATCCAAAGGCTTACAGGCCAATATGCCTAATAAACACCCAAGCAAGGATTCAGGAGAAGCTACTGTATAAGAGCTTGCAAACACACAGAGCTCTCATGGATATGAACCAACACCAATTCGGCTTCAGAACTGGCAGATCAATAGATGATGCCGTCAACCAGGCCCTGCACATAGTTAATACAACACAGAAATACGCCGTGACAATAATGATTGACATTACCGGAGCATTCGATAATCTCTGGCGGCCCGCAATGTTTCAGACGTTAAGACATCTGGAGGTACCGCACTCACTGCACAACAGTTTCCTAGACTTCTGTAAAGACCGAGTAATCGAATGGCAGATGGACAGCCGGAAGTAATTAAAAGAATTACCAAAGACTGTCCTCAAAGGTCGATCAGCGACCCCATCTTCTGGGACATAACACTCGAACCCCTCCTACAACTTCCGGATGGGAATTACAGGTCAGACGGAATTGTCGCTTGCGCAGATGATCTATTAGTTGTAGTCACTGCAAACGACAGAGCCCAGTTAGAAGAGAAAGCCAGTGAAATTCTACAAACAATTGCACAATGGTGTCACAACAATAAACTCAGGATAGCCGAAAACATACAAATTACTTAAAGGATCACTCCAACGGAATCCTTCTGCTAAAATTGGTGACACAAACATCAAACGAGCACACGCCACGCGCTATCTTGGGGTACACATAGATGAAAATTTGAATTTCCACGAACACGTAAGGCTAACAACAGAAAAAGCAGAAAAAATACTACACAAACTGGTGTGGCTAAATTCAAAACAGTACAGATTACCTCTACCAATCATACGGGCATACCATTGTACGCTCTCCGAATCAGTACTAAGCTTCGCAGTTAGCACGTTGGCACATAGACTGAACCCGATCACCAACAAAGCATCGGTCAGACGAGGGCAGAGAAGTTTCCTACTTAGGCTACCTGGAGCCTTTGGCACCACTTCAGCGGATGCACTGTGTTTGATGCTCGGAATATGCCACATAGATATCACGATCAAATTACAGAGCTGCAAGGTACTGGTTAAAGGTGGGGAGACGATAAGGTACACACAATAACTGGTGTGCCGATAGAGACAATACGTCAACTTAAAAGTTGGCGTTTGGATGAATGGCAAGGTGAGTGGGATGTAAGTGATAAGGGATGTAGACTGCACGGCTTCCTCCGTCACATAAGGGAGCGGTTGAGAATGAAACGTATCGATCCCAGCCGCGGTATGGTACATTTCTTAACCGGTCACGGAGCTTATCCCACGCACATAACCGCGTGAGTCTGAGGCAGACATCTACATTTACATGTGGGGATAAAGGTTCCCCATAACACACCGTCTTTTTCTGCGGGCAATACACGAAAAATAGACATACACTACACTTAGACTACACAGAAACAGACATAGATACTGTATATACACAGCAATAAGAGAGAAGAACTATGGGGACAATTAAACCTATTGACAAACAGTATTTCAAAAACAGCACATGAAGAGAACATGCGGACACGACATAACAGACATGCCTATATGCAACGTAACAACAATCTCCAGAGGGTGGACAGCGATTCCCACAGTGACAATGAGGACGAACAGGAGGAGGAAGCCGAGATGCGACAGTAAATAAGCTTAAGGTGATGGCGATCTAGCCAAGAAATCGCCAAATGCTATACACGGATGGGCATCTAAAGTCAATACATAGGCCTTCCGGAATGGCCGAGAGGTTCTAGGCGCTACAGTCTGGAACCGAGCGACCGCTACGGTCGCAGGTTCGAATCCTGCCTCGGGCATGGATGTGTGTCGTGTCCTTGGGTTAGTTAGGTTTAAGTAGTTCTAAGTTCTAGGGGACTGATGGCCTCAGAAGTTAAGTCCCATAGTGCTCGGAGCCATTTGAACCATGAATACATAGTATTAGTAATAAATAGGATAAGCAAATCTACTTCTCTGCTAATAACCATTTGTATGTGTGTGTTGTGTGTGTGTGGGGGAGTGTGTGTGTGTGTGTGGGTGTGTGTGTGCGTCACTGGTGGTCAACGGTTCAAAAAAAACATTCCCAGGTATTCACCGTCAGTCACATTCTGTGATGGTACTAACAAATCTCTCCTCTGACCTATGATCTTTTTATATTCTTCTTAAAAAACAACAAAATTTTATTTATGTTTGAACCTTAAATTATTGTTATTTTTAAAAGTATTATTCTTTGTAAATGTTGTAGTTAAAGTAAAAGAAAAGAAAACCGCAAAAAGATGAAAAGCGAAAATTGTAAGATGTGCGACCTGTTTTAAAACATCAGGTAACAGGTTATAATTTGGCAATAAATAAATAAATTCCAACAGTATTAATACTTCTGGAATCACCACGCTGTTACCACTACTATTACTACTACTACTGCTGCTGCTGCTGTTACTATGTACACCTCTGTCTACTTCCATACTGTTATTGCTACTCCTATTCAGATGCATAATCACAAAAATCATCTGTTGTCACCGTATTAAATCGAAAGCTGTTATCTATTTTACAGCTTCTACTTCAGAGATTCCTCACAGTCAGTGGCACACCAGTCCGTAGGCAGATCGGCGACTGCGCGCCAGTACTTCAGTTGCGTTACTGTTCCAGTAGTACAGAGACATGTAGTTGGTTCAAATAGTGATGTACCTTCCTAGCCTTTCTTAACACTCTGCCACCAATGCAGTCAGAAAAGTTCCAGGCTTAGTCGTGATACAGAAACTCCTTAAAGCCTGTTGTTCCACGTTGAATCATTTGTTGTCGTCCAGCGCTAGCCACGATCGCATACAAAAAGCATTCCCAGATGGTGATGCAGCCACGTTTCGTAAGGATCACGGCACGTCAGAAACTAGGTCAGCCTTCCCGGGGCGTTCCGCTGCCGTAAACGTAGCCTTTGATACTTACGAAGAAGTTATTGGATTGTCTTCCTTTTCCAGTATCATTGCAGCATTCCTGCCAGCGAAGAAGTCCTATTTCTTGCTTGTTTTCGGTATGCGAACTGCACACGTTAAGAGATACCGAACGTGGTAATAGCCATCCCTCTTGACACAGTATCCTAGTGTCCTAAATGCCAGCGGAACGTCAAACACTAACTTACAACAAGTAAATTCTGCTTTCTTCCACATTATTATTTAAGGGGTCATATTTAGTGTATTACTTGAAGAGCCTCCATGGCTACGGTGCCAAGAGTCCCTGACAACATGAGGAGTACTCGGTGCAGTAATTTCTTTGCCGATTGTGTTGGTGTTACCAGTCGCAGCTTGTGAGCCCAGACATTTGTAAAGTAGCCCACAGCAACAGTTAAAACGGTATCGTGACAAAGTTGTATTGTCCGTTTTGGTTTCTTGTAATTGTACCTGACCAAAGAGTGGTTGAAAAGTAATGTAACTTCTACATGGGATAAGCAAAAATACGGATACAACAAAAAGACAATATATTACCAATGTTACGAAGAAGAAAAACCTTTGGCATTCAAAAGAGCTTACAGCCGTCTCGGACTGGAAAGATAAAGACCCTCCACGGTTTTCAAGTGAATCTTACACGATTCTTCCTACACAATAGTGGCAAGCGCAGGTAACGATGAAGGAGGTGGATAGCGCTCACGCATCCTCCTCTCCAAAGTAGACCACAAGGCTCAATAACATTGAGATGTGGTGATTTTAGTGTCCAGGAAAGATGCAACAGTCCATCCTCGTATTTACAAGATCACTCAAGAACGACACTAGCTGTTCGATCAGAGACCCTGTCGTCTTCAAGCACAGCATGTCGGTGGTGAACAAACATTACATCTTGGTATGGGTCTGGTCAGCCAAAATAGTGTTATAATTTCTGACAATAACTCGAACATGAAGAGTGACCACTGGGCACATGGATTACCGCGTTCTGACTGCCCAAATCATTGCCGACGCTGAACCCCCACCATATTTCACTCTTGGGATTTAAACTCGGACAGAGGTGAACTGTGTGAAACGATACTCATCCGACCAAATGACTTTCTTACATAGTTCCAAAGTCCAGGCTTTATGGCTTCGGCACCACGTATTCCTGTTATTGGCATTTCTGCTCGCCCTGCAGTTGCCTGTTACGGAGCTCCGTTCGTATTGTTTCCATGATGGCAGGATTCGTGAGTGCGAGATTGAGTTCTGCAGGACTTTTGCGGCTGTTGTCCTCTTATTTTTCGTCATAGTCCTCTTCACTGACCATTCCTCAGGGTCACTCAACACAAACTCTTCCGCGTTGTGAATCAGCGGATGATGTTTTCCCTGTTGTTGTGTACATAGTTCCGCGTAGTCAGTGCGTACACAACTTTCCCACTAGAGCGCCCCCCCCCCCCCAAGCACAACAGCGCAGGCGCAGCGCTCGTCCGTCTCCGCACTACGAGATGGCGCTGCCATAGAGACGGACCAAATTCTGCTTTCGCTGATCTGCGTATTAATATGTAACGCAGCCAATGAGATTGCTGCTAACGTAGAACCTGTTCTCCTCGTGGATCACACTCGTGCAGTGATACATGAACGCGCGAGGTATTATAACGAGTGTACAGACCTCCGATTAGTCAGTCTGCATTAGTCTGTACCAGTCTGTACGAGTTTTACATTTGTCTGTACGAGTCTATAGTCAAGTTTCAGTCTGCGCCAAATAAGATTACCATATTCCTACACATAGTCATGAAGATAAATGTATAGACACTTTTGTCAAGTATCAGAGATATATGTGAGAATAAGATTAACGTACCAATACCAAAGGAACTTCAGATTGTCAATTGTAAATAACATCCAGAACCAAGTTAAGTAATTTTTATGCTTGTTATTATTTTAATAAATGTGTGTGGAAATTAATCAAGTTCTGTTTATAGTCGGTCACCGTCAATCTGCTACTCTAAGCGTGCAAGTGGCATTTCTATCGTCTGACCTAACGGCAGAAGATAAACACGTCACGATAAGACCACGAGGTATATTGCTGACACTCGCCTACTTCGTTAGAGCGACATATCAAATAATCTGATGGTGTGTGTACTGAAGGTCTTACAGTGCGCACACCACACCTGTATGCGGTATAAATCTTCGATAAGGTGCCTCTCGAAACGTCAAAGACTTCGGCTACCCTCCCCCCCCCCCCCCATGCAAGCACAAACAATTTGTCCACGTTGAAATTCACAATTCACTTAGCTCCGATATAACGCTCTCGCAACTACACGGGATATTGTTCTGACCACGACTGTCAGTGGGAACGTATTGACGACACTGCACAAGTGCATTCGTGGCCAAATACTACAGTGCAGCCTGCAGGCTTGGCTAGCATTTATTTTCAATCACGCATTTACTTTTGGCCAACTCTGTATATGAGCGCCAAAATATAATCGCTAGCCTAGAAAGACTCCTAATTATCTATAGATAATAAAGTCTGCATAGGAAGAAAAGCCAAGTTGCATTAGTTAGTTCTTATTGAACGACCTTTCAACAAAATATATTTAGTTTTTTGAGGTCTAATGACAACACTACTAGTACATTTCTTGAATAAATACGTTACAACCTGTTTCTAGATTGTTTATCGAGTTATCTTTCCCGAGAATTACGATTATGTAAGTTCTGTAACTGATTTCTACATTTTAGATTTCCTAGGAATCGATCCCAGAACACAGAACCACGGACAGATCCCTCTGGGCAGTTTTTGGAGATGTTTTTGTTTAAGTTTGACCCTGAAAGCGGAGATGTTTCGAACGTAACCCAGGACGCTGACAAAAAGTATGGGATCATGTTGAGAGTGCAGTACGTCACTGGTCCCGTACCATACACGATCAAAAAAACTGGTTGGTGAACAAAAAATCCGTGTAACTTTCAGATAGGCTGGACAGAACGACTGCATAACAGCTTCCCGCCGATTTAGCCGCGGTCTGTGAACTCGGAAGCAGCACCCCTCGGAGGAACAGGTGGCAGCAGAGGGAAGAGCGAATGACGTGAGCGACGGCTTACATAAGGCGGCGGCGCAATTCCCCATGAAACCGCAGCCCCTGCGGCTGCTGCGGCCGTGGTGTCGGCTTCGGCCCGCCTCGCGCTACCGCCGGCTACCGCTCCGCCACCCGCGCCTTACCTTCCACCAGTCGTCCCGAAAACTTACTTACTCATCGCAACTAATTTAATCAAAGACTTGCGACAAATTTATAGTGCCATGAGCGGTATCAAAGCAGCTAACCGTCGCAAATTATAAACAGAGGATGTGCACTCTCCGAAACGTGTTCACAAGAATGGTTCAAATGGCTCTGAGCACTATGGGACTTTACTTCTGAGGTCATCAGTCCCCAAGAACTTAGAACTACTTAAACCTAACTAACCGAAGGAAATCACAGACATCCATGCCCGAGGCAGGATTTGAACATGCGACCGTAGCGGTCGCGCGGTTCCAGACTGTAGCATCTAGAACCGCTCGGCCACCCCGGCCGACAAACGTATTCACACTTGAAGGTGAAACTTTGTGGGTGACTGAGCCACGTCGATTCATCATCAAACTACTTTTTCAAAATTCGACGATTAAGCCACTCTGGTGGGATCCTCCTATGTATTATTCTGGTGTTCCCGGGTGGCTCGAACACTGTTGACAACCAGTATCGTGTTCATTTAATAAACAGCATTTCCCCACGCTTTTTTCGAAGATATGGAGCTAGTGGGTAACATTCCTCGAACTGCCACTGGTGGGCTATCGCCATTGTGGAGGTACTGAACAGCTGGTTGTGAAGGAGAGGGGAATGTTACCAAAATATTTTTGTTGCCGTATCTTCGAGACAGAGACAGCAAAGGACTTGGAAGAGCAGTTGAACGGAATGGACAGTGTCTTGAAAGTAGGGTGTAAGATGAACATCAACAAAAGCAAAACGAGGATAATGGAATGTAGTCGAATTAAGTCGGGTGATGCTGAGGGAATTATATTAGTAAATGAGGGGCTTAAAGTAGTAAAGGAGTTTTGCTATTTGGGGAGCAAAATAACTGATGATGGTCGAAGTAGAGAGGATATAAAATGTAGACTGGCAATGGCAAGGAAAGCGTTTCTGAAGAAGAGAAATTTGTTAACATCGAGTATTGATTTAAGTGTCAGGAAGTCATTTCTGAAAGTATTTGTATGGAGTGTGTAACAACAACGACGCTGTACTATTGTACATATAAGTAAAAACATTTTCCATCTGATTTTTCGATAAATTAGTGTAATTGATGTTCTGATTTCATTTGTTTTTCGTTTCATGCCATTGTGTTAAGAAAACCGTAAACAAGTTTCAATGTTAATATTAATGTTTATGTCAAATGTCAAGCAATATTGTAATAGAATTGAAACGTAACAAATGTTGAGACTGTTGTAAGATGTTTAAAATTGCAACTGTGCGTCTGGTCCATACGTAGGCAATGTGTTAGGATATGTAGAATGCAAAACCTCGGGTGAATACCCTGTCTGTAAGGGAGCGGTAAAAGGAGGATGGCAGACGAGCGCGGGAAAATGCGCACGGCACTGTACGGCACAACGGGCTCAGCAGTGGTAGTTGGAGTTTGGCATTAGTCTGAGCAACACCTTCTGGAGCGAGGAGGCTCTCCTGGAAGACGTAGTTTCACTGAGTCTCGGGTATGCTGTTCCAAAGCCCACACAGCATGGCAATATTCCATAGGCACTAAATGGAAAAGTATTGCGACGCTAAGAAGAATTAAAGTGCCGATACGTCAAGAGCCATGGCTGTGGTTGTATGTGTGCTCTGTGCCTCGCCATCTCGCCGCCCGCCAACCGCCGCATCGATACAAGCAGGTTGAAACTTTTAGTACTGTATTCGTATGGACCATAGAGTGAACTGTTCAATAATAACCTAAATTTTACCAGAACTTTCCTATCATTTAATTATCCTCACAACTAACCTAGACAGGGTCCTTTCCAAATGTTGTGCAATCCGAGTGTCCCGAAATGAAAAATTAAATTTTGTGTTAATAATAATTACTTGCAGACCTAGTTATGTTAGAATGGTGTTTAAAGAACTGTTTTGTTAATGAACCAGTAAATGAATAACGAAGGTCTAACGAAGTTGAAAGGTAACTTTAATATTGATATAGTAATGAAGTTTAATTATTTCGAGACAGATATAAAGGTACTTAAATGAGAAGTAAATAAGATAATAAGAGTAGTAACTCATATACTGGAAATCTTGAACTCATGATAATTTCAGTAATCAATTTTTTTTAATATAGTGATCATAACAGTTTCAGGGTCCCCCCCCCCCTTTTATTCATTTGAATTCTGAAGTGTTCCACATTGGTTTCGCCAGCAAAAGTTAAAGTCAATATATAAGTCAAAATTTATCAGTGTTTTATCTTTATCAAAATTGACATTTTGTGTGTGGCTCGAAAGTGCTATTTCTAGGGTAACCTATGCCCGATTTTAATCAGATCAGTAGACAGTACGAAGCTTTGTAGTATACATTATAGTGTAGTGTTATGTATTCATGGTTTTTCCATATCAGTACAGAACGTGAAACTATCAGTTAAATAGATTTTCTGGTTCTAAAATTTTACTATATTATGCAGTGTTACTACTTGTTGTTTTGCATGAATATATACCAACTTGTACAGGGAAGAAACTCAGTTAATGCCTAATTAGGCTGGCGACCGTATTATTATTAAATTGGTAGCATCTTCAGTGTTGCGTTTGGTCCATACTGACGTAGAATTGCATTTCGAACTTACTCGACGGATCATTGTTATTACAGAGTGGGTGTAAGTCTGCTTTGCCACCATTCAGGTACGCTCGGTCAATATCTATACGAAAATCCTGTCACGTAAGGTGAACCCCGCTCACTTACCATAGCACTGGCTTTAATGAGTATTGTGTGCCCCACGCGCACGTTACAAGTGTAGCATGGACGATAAATAGCTTACACAAGAAGAGAATAGAAGCTTTCGAAATGTGGTGCTACAGAAGAATGCTGAAGATTAGATGGGTAGATCACATAATTAATGAGGAGGTATTGAACAGAATTGGGGAGAAGAGGAGTTTGTGGCACAACTTGACTAGAAGAAGGGATCGGTTGGTAGGACATGTTCTGAGGCATCAAGGGATCAAATGGCTCTGAGATGCGACTTAACTTCTGAGGTCATCAGTCGCCTAGAACTTAGAACTAACTAAACCTAACTAACCTACGGACATCACACACATCCATGCCCGAGGCAGGATTCGAACCTACGACCGTAGCGGACGCTCGATCCAGACTGTAGCGCCTAGAACCGCACGGCCACTCCGGCCGGCTCATCAAGGGATCACCGATTTAGTACTGGAGGGCAGGGTCGAGAGTAAAAGTCGTAGAGGGAGACCAAGAGATGAACACACTAAGCAGATTCAGAAGGATGTAGGTTGCAGTAGGTACTGGGAGATTAAGAAGCTTGCACGGGATAGAGTAGCATGGAGAGCTGCATCAAACCAGTCTCAGGACTGAAGACCACAACAACAAAAACATCTTCGAGATGGCTTCCTGATAGTTGTTTATGTTCCTCGAGCCATTGGCTGGATAGTAACTTCTTTATAGTACGTAGCTGTGAGACCGGCAGCCTACAGATGTAATCTCTACTGAAATTATACTGCTTTTTAGAGATCTCAACTGCTTCCCGTACTCACTGTCTATAAATTTTGCAATCATTGGCTAACACTCGTACGTTATTAACTACCGACCCCATGACGATGGGCTGCCAATTGTAGCCTGAGCAGTTCTATCCACTAACCACTTTTTATGGAAAACAGAGAGGAAACATTCTTTTACGAAAATCATGCAATAAACTATGCCCCACTTTTTTATAGTCGTTAACAAATATAGGGTGGACATTAATAAAACGTTCAACCTGCAGGGACGGATTTCTGACCCGAAATGAAGGAGAAATCGTCCTATTAACACGTGCCCAAAAATGCATCCGCGCCACGAATGAGTTCTTCTGACCACGTATCGTGTTGTGAGTGCAGTCTGTGTCATTGCCGCTGCGTACTCTAAGCAGCAGAATGGTCCGGTATTCATGTAAGAAACAAGACGAGATGGTGTTTGTGAACGGCCAAGCAGATGAAAGTGGTAGAGAGGCAGGACGGCTATACCAAAAGGACCTCACAGACACCAACCACACCACACAACATTTCAAGCTCTTTTTGGGCGACTGTGTGATCATGGGTCCTTTCAGACAGACGAACGTGCAGAGAGGCGGCGGACTGTGCGTACGTCAGGTTCAAAATGGTTCAAATGGCTCTGAGCACTAAGGGACTTAACTGCTGAGGTCATCAGTCCCCTAGAACATAGAACTACTTAAACCTAACTAATCTAAGGACATCACACACATCCATGCCCGAGGCAGGATTCGAACCTGCGACCGTAGCGGTCGCGCGGTTCCAGACTGTAGCGCCTAGAACCGCTCGGCCACCCCGGCCGGCGTACGTCAGGTGTTTAGAAGGCCAGCTTCTACAGGATATTGAGACGAACTCTAATACAAGCTCCAGGCGAGGGCCACGCCAACATGGTGTAAGTCATTGTACGATTAGTGTACCCTGCATGACAGCCGCTGCTATCCCTATCACCTGCAATCCGTGGAAGGCCACTTTGAACATCTGTTGTGGCGTGAATGCGATGCAGCTCTGTACTGTGTTCCGCGACGACTTGTTGTCGTTGCACGCACACTGTCCATTTCTGGACACATTTTCATACGGCCTATTTTCTTCCATTTCCAGTCAGGAATCCGTCGCTGCAGTTTATCGGTTTTATTAATGTACACCCTTATAGGCAAACGTCCTCTCATGTACTTCGATTTTGATGTTTTTCTGCACATGTACAAAGTTTTTTTAAGAATTATAACACATGGTAACATCGTAGTGTACTATCAAAATGACGTCTACGCAAGACACGCGTTGCAAGAAACGTTCCATAGTTGAATTCTTCATTGCAGAGAAATAAACCGCGCTGAACATGTACAAGCGCTTATGTCCCGTGTCTGGTAGTGATACAGTTGGGAGTTCAGCTGCGTGAGGTATAAAGAGGGCTAAAGCGTTAGCAAGTGAGGAAACTGAGCTCTTTGATCGTCCACGTCACAGCCACTGCTTCCGATATTGTAAATCGAACGGATGCCATTATTCGTGCAGACTGGCATATCAAGACTCAATAATTGGCTCTTCAGCTATCAGCGAGCATTGAAAGTGCGTATGTAATGATCAAGACTTTTGGATATCCAAAAGTGAACTCAAGACGAATTCCGCAAATATTCACAACAGACAACACACTCAAAGAAAACCATTTCGTCTGAACTGTTGGAGCAGTTTGAGGCCACTGCAGATTCGTTTCTGCCACGGATAGTTACAGGTGACGATATCTGGGTGCATTTCTTTGAGATTTTACAACGGGGAATATATGCTCTGACACAACGCTAGCGTAAGGTGGTGGAGGTTATGTACAAAAATAGCACAGGTAAATGTAATGTTTACTGATTTGTCTCCAAATCCTGACTCTTAAGAATCTACATCTACATCTACATGGATACTCTACAAATCACTTGTAAGTGCCTGGCAGAGGGTTCATCGAACCACCTTCACGATTCTCTATTATTCCAATCTCGTATACCGCGCGGAAAGAACCAACATCTATATCTTTCCGGACGAGCTCTGATTTCCCTTATTTTATCGTGGTGATCGTTTCTCACTACGTAGGTCGGTGTCAACAAAATATTTTCGCATTCGGAGGAGAAAGTTGGTGATCGCAATTTCGTGAAAAGATTCCGTGGCAACGAAAAACGCCTTTCTTTCGATGATGTCCAGCCCAAATCCTGTATCATTTCATACCTAGGTATTTAGTTGAATTTACGGCCTTTAGATTTGACTGATTTATCGTGTAACCGAAGTTTAACGAATTCCTTTTAGCACTCATGTGGATGACCTCACACTTTTCGTTATTTAGGGTCAACTGCCAATTTCGTACCATTCATATATCTTTTCTAAATCGTTTTGCAAATTTGTTTTGATCTTCTGATGACTTTATTAGTCGATAAACGACAGCGTCATCTGAAAAAACCTAAGACGGCTGCTCAGATTGTCTCCCAAATCGTTTATATAGATAAGGAACAGCAAAGAGCCTATAACACTACCTTGGGGACCGCCAGAAATAATTTGTATTTTACTTGATGACTTTACGCCAGTTACTACGAACTGTGACCTCTATGACAGAAAATCAGAAATCCAGTCACATAACTGAGACGATATTCCATAAGCACGCAATTTCACTACAAGCCGCTTGTGTATTGCAGTGTCAAAAGCCTCCCGGAAATTCAGAAATACGTAGTCGATCTGAAATCCCTCGTCAATAGCACTCAACACTTCTTGCGAATCCCCCCGTTGGATGTTCGAGTCCTCCCTCGGGTATGGGTGTGTGTGTTGTCTTTAGCGTAAGTTAGTTGAAGTTAGTTTAATTAGTGTGTAAGCCTAGGGACCGATGACCTCAGCAGTTTGGTCCCATAGTCCTTACCACAAATTTCCATTTTCCTTCATGCGAATAAAGAGCTACTAGTGTTTCACAAGAACGATGTTTTCTAAACCCTTGTTGACTGTGTGTCAATAGACAGTTTCCTTCGAGGTAATTCATAATGTTCGAACACAGTATATGTTCCAAAATCCTGCTGCATGTCGACATTAATGATATGGACCTGTAATTAAGCGGATTACTCCTACTGCCTTTTTGAATATTGATATGGCCTGTGCAACTTTCCAGTCTTTGGGTACGGATCTTTCGTCGAGCGAACGGTTGTATATACTCGTTAAGTATGGAGCTAATGCATCAGCGTACTCTGAAAGGAACCTGATTGGTGTACAGTCTGGACCAGAAGACTTGCTTTTATTAAGTGATTTAAGTTGCTTCACTACTCCGAGGATGTTTGCTTCTACGTTACTCATGTTGGCAACTGTTATTGATTCGAATTCTGGCATATTTACTTCGTCTTCTTTTGTGAAGGTATTTCGGTAGGCTGTGTTTAGTAACTCTGCTTTGGCAGCACTGTCTTTGATAGTATCTCCATTGCTGCTGCACGGAGAAGGCATTGATTGTTTCTTGCCGATAACATACTTCACATATGACCAGAATCTCTTTGGATTTTATGCCAGGTTTCGAGACAAAGTTTCGTTGTGGAAACTGTTATAAGCATCTCGCATTGAAGTCCGCACTAAATTTCGATCTTCTGTTAAAGATCACCAATCTTTGGGATTTTGCGTCTGTTTAAATTTGGCATGTTTGTTTCGTTGTTTATGCAACACTGTTCTGACCCGTTTTGTGTACCAAGGAGGATCAGCTCCGTCGTTTGTTAATTTATTTGGTATAAATCTTGCAATTACTGCAGATACTATTTCTTTGAATTCAAGCTGATGTGTTGGCAAATGTGCCAACACCTTGTAGATAGAGGAGGCCGAAATGCACGCTATCTAACGCAGACGGGCGTGAATTCTGGAACAGGATAAGTAGTGAATTCTAATAAGAAAAGTGTGCAGCTCCTCGAATACTTAACTTTTATATAGTTCATGTGAATACAGCATTCTTGATGAGACATTTCATACGATAACTATCAAACTATGTAAGGCTAATGGCGCCTTGCTAGGTCGTAGCCATTGACTCAGCGGAAGGCTATTCTAACTGTCTCTCGGCAAATGAGAGCAAAGGCTTCGTCCGTATAGTCGCTAGCAATGTCGTCCGTACAACTGGGGCGAGTGCTCGTCCGTATCTCGAGACCTGCCTTGTGGTGGCGCTCGGTCTGCGATCACACAGTGGCGACACGCGGGTCCGACATGTACTAAATGGACCGCGGCCGATTTAAGCTACCACCTAGCAAGTGTGGTGTCTGGCGGTGACACCACACAAGCCACATCTGGTCTACACTTGTATTATTAATTTGGAAGAAGTGGAGATTGTCTCTGAGGAATGCGTCAAGTGAATTTTATCTGCTTTTTTGAATACGTTAATTTTTCGGTTATTTTTGGAGGATTTGGGGGTTACAATATTCAGTCTCGCTAACATATTCTGAGAAAATAATTGTGGTACGTTATCAAATGACCCTCTTGTAAGTGAAAGCGAAACAGGTTTTCAACAGCATCCAGCCGTCCTGGATTACAAGAAGACTCTTGAGGAATATCCCAACAGGAGGTCCTAAACTATGAATTTTGAAGAAGTTCGGAGATGAACATGTCGCGGTCTACTCAACCAGATGAGTTTATCTTCAATGACAACGGTCAATGAAGCTTGCAGGCTCGTATGTTGACACAGTTCAAACTACACTTGTTACCTTAGGAAGGAATTATGGCAAAGGTGAAAGGTTACATCCTTTGAATGTTAATATCATTAGAGGGACGGTAAAGAAACGGATCGCTACCGTACGCTAAGAAATAATCTCGTAGTTGGCCTTAAGTGACTTAGGGAAAACACAGGAAATCGCACTTTAAATCTACACCATAGCTGCGCAAGACATTATTCAGTGTGTGGCGGAGGGTACGCAAGAGTAGCATAGCGAGTTTGTTCCCTTTCTTCTCCACTCACCGATGGTAAGAGGGTTGAAAGGCTGTGGGTACCCTTTTGTATGGGTCTGCATTTCCCTAGTTAAACGGGCGACATCATTAAGCGAGATGTACGTCGGAGTAATTAATAAGTTTCTTGGCTCATTTTGCATCGTGAGCTCTCGGAAATTTAGGTGTACGTCTCTCCGCAAATTAAAACTTCTCCCTTGCAGCGTCTTCCAATCTGTTTGTTAAGGACTTTTGTGACATTTTCACTCATTAAATAAACACATGACGAATCGCACAGATCTACCGAGAATGTTTACTATGTCTTCCGTTTATCCAACTTGACAAGAATTGCAGACCGAAAAACTATCGTAAAATTGTTCGTTCATGGGTTCTGGAGGTGACCTCTTTCGTGCGGGAATTGTATCTCCAAACATTTCTTCCAATAAATCTGAGTGTAGGATCTGCCATTCCCTTGGTTAATTTTATGTAATCGTTCCACCTCAAATTGCTTAGGAAAGGTACTCACAGACTCTTGAAAATTGTGACTGATTCCGGTGATTGATTATCGATCACGTAGTCGTTACATTATATTTGTTTATGTTCAGAGTCATTTCCCAATCTTCACACAGGGCACTGATCACCTGACAGTGTCCGCATTTCGAACAAGTTTCTAACCATGTCACCCCTATACACAACAGCATCTATGTGAACATCTTCACAGAGCTACAGACATTTGTCAGGTCACACAATGTTTCCTACAGTTAATATCGCCATAAGGTATTCGCTGTTTTCATAATTTGGCAATATTTCTTATTTCAGCTTCTCAGTACCCTTTCCTCTGTGAGTGCCAGTCACGCAAGGTATGCAGTAGAACGTCTGGTGACGTATAGAACGTAGGTTATGAGGTACTAGCGGAATTACGGCGGTGAGGACGAGTCGTGCGACGAGCTTGCATAGCTCAGAGCCGGCACGCTAGCTCAGTGTTTTCGGTCAGAGGGTTCGCTACCCTATGTAATAAAAAACTGAGTGAACAAGTCAACGAAGAACCTGAACGAGTGTCATTGGACATCCGCCCCGGAACAAATTCAACAAACAATCGAAATGTAGAAGTCCCACGTTCGAAGTCCCGAAGCGACACACAGTTTTAATATGCTAGGAAGTTAAAGGTTGAAACTGTTTGTCACAGTATACTACGAAGTGATATTCGTGCTTGTCACTTACAGCACTCATGGTCATAAAAAGCGACAGAGTGCACGTCGCAGACTCAAAGTATCCGCCTCCGTAACTAAAGTGGCTATCGCGCAGGGTAGTGGGACAGCGTTTGCTAAGGGGGTTGACGCTAGGTATCCCGGTAGAGAAATAATTTGTAATCACCAGTATTTTGCTGGCATAGGTAGCAACGAATTACTGTCAATCAATATCTTCCTCTGCATCTACTCACTTACTCTATAATTCAGATTGGCAGATGCTGCGCAGAACCACTTCAGACTATTTCTCTACCGTTCTACCTTCGAACAGCACTTGGGAAAAATGGACACCTAAATCTTTCCCTTCAAGTTTTGGTTTCTATTCCCACACCAGCCCGTTTATAATATCCATGATGCTCTCTCCTCTATTTCGCGTTAATACAAAACGCTGCCCTTACTTGAACTATCGACGTGTTCGTCAAACCTATATGGCAAGGATCCCATACCTCGCAAGAATAGTTCAGAAGAGGATAAACAAGCTTAGTGCAGGCAGTAAATCTCTAGTTTCTTCTAAGTGTTCCGCCAATAAAACGCAGCACTTTCTGTGTGATCATTCCAGTTTAAGTCGCTTGTAACACAGGTATTTAGCTGAATCGATAACTTTTAAATATGCGTAATTTGTTGCGTAACCTAAACTCAGCGGATTTTTTTTTTTATTATCCAGTAGGAGGAACTATCATTTCTATTGTTCATAGACTATTTTCACGTTTCGAACCATGCAAATATCTCCTCTAAATCACTGTGTAATTCGCTTTGGTCTTCTGATAACTATACTAGACAGTAAACGACGGCGTCATCTGAAAACCGTCATAGATAGCTGGTTAGATTGTCTCTCAAACCGTTTATATACATTAAGGATGTCTCAGGGCCTACAACTCTTCCTTGGAGAGCACCAGATATAGTTCAGTTTCAATAGATGACTTCCTATCAATGTCATATTTAAATATGAAAAATATCTACTACGTTACGTGAAATGATTGCTTCTCAAATAAGAGGGATTCCTTAATAACAGCAGCCATATAGTCGCTACTGGAAAGAAATAAGTCCTTTACCAGCAACGAGTTTAGTCCTCTGTTCCTATAGAAACCATCAACTATACAAACACTACACTACGTACACTTATTACATTTTTCACAGAAATGAGCTCGATATAAAATCAAATTTCCCATTTCGCGAGTGAAAGGTATTTTTGTCCACGAAGGAAGAAAATTTTGCCAAATACGTAGTTGAACTTAACCCTTAGAAGCAGAGCCGTGCCTGCCTGCTGCCAACTGTTCCGTTCTGTTGTCCGCACCGCGGGTAGTCGAACTCAACAACCCGCGGCTCGTTCGGGTACCCGGCCGAGCTCGGATGTCAACAGACTGCGCAGGGAAGGCGGTTCAAAATGGCTCTGAGCACTATGGGACTTAACTGCTGTGGTCATCAGTCCCCTAGAGCTTAGAACTACTTAAACCTAACTAACCTAAGGACATCACACACATCCATGCCCGAGGCAGGATTCGAACCTGCGACCGTAGAGATCGCGCGGTTCCAGACTGTAGCGCCTAGAACCGCTCGGCCACTCCGGCCGGCCGCAGGGAAGGCGGGAATGACTGGCCACCCAAGAGTGAATTTGCTTTCTGACTCGTCTGCATTCCTTGAGAGTCGTAATAATGAACGTAGTACAAGCAAGTTCTTATTGGTTTACACTTTGGTATCAACGTTCGATACCACACTTGTTAGGGGTTGCAGATATCGACCGCGCTCCGTAATAGATATCGCTGGACCCGGGAGTCGCGACTACCGCTGCTAACGCCGATCCGCGGCTTGTGACAAGTATCTAGCAAGCTCTCGTCCACTCTTGCTCGCGACGTCAACTAGGAATGTAGCATAGCCTTCAACTGATAGGAAGCAACCTCTAACAAGGCGCTTAGTCAAGTATGGCATAAGTAATGCCTATCCAGATATCTGTTTGTAATTATATGTATGCAGCATATGAAGAAGCCTGTAACACAAGTTAAGTACAATATATATTATTTTTTACCAACGACTACTAATTATTTCAGTCGTTGCAGATACAGACTCTGCTGCCATCTGCTTACCGACTTCCTGCCCAAACTGCAATATGTTTCTGTTTAGCATTGGCCACCTGTCGTCATAACAACTGACGACGAGAATCATAACAAATGGCGACGAGGATGATGGTCCAGTTTTTTTAGGAAAGCTGAGCAGTGACAGCAGAGCTGATTCATCGATACATGGGAAAAGACGTTTATTTCATTTGTTTTTGCAGCATTAGTAGGCTATGTACCCGGCTGCGCCACCCATCCTTTCCGCTTTGTGTGAATGACGTGTGCACTAAATTTCTTCCTACGCCTGATTGTGATTCTTTGATTTATTTGTGATGGTAATTCCGGAGGAACAAAATGTACTGGCAGAACTGTTACGATTGCAGAATCAGCAGTCCGAGGCACTACTGCACGCCTTGGGACAGCTCGTCCAGGGACAACAAGCTGTGCCACACGTCCTGGCTGCACAGGAACCGACCGTACAGTGGGCCACGGCACCGCCGTGTCGCGCCTTCGACGCCAGCATAGAGAGCTGGCAGGAGTGGCAGGCGCAGCTTTCACACCATCTAAATGCATACAACGTTCAAGGTAAACCGAGACTCAAAAATGTTCAAATGTGTGTGAAATCTTGTGGGACTTAACTGCTAAGGTCATCAGTCCCTAAGCGTACATACTACTTAACCTAAATTATCCTAAGGACAAACACACACACCCATGCCCGAGGGAGGACTCGAAACTCCGCCGGGACCATCCCCACAGTTCATGACTGCAGCACCATAGACCGCTTTGCTAATCCCGCGAAACCGAGACTGCATGCGCTTTTATCTTGTGTTGGCGTGGCCTGGTGCCGCTTTTTCCTCAAACTATTCCTGACAAGTTCGCCACAAGAGCACAGTTACGAAAAACTGGTTGACCAGTTGTTACAAGGAGGCTATAAACATTGTGGCAAAAAGGTACGCATTTTTCCGCACAAAACGTGCACCTCAGCCGAATTGCTGTGAGTGGGTAGCAACTTTGTAAGGCCTGACTCGCAACTGTGAATTTTCTCGTCCTTGTGGCATATCATTTTCTGACCTCATGGTACGGGACGCTATTGAACAAAACGTGTCTGACACACGCATTAGAGAACAAATTCTTAAATTATCCAACCCCTCTTTAGAACATTTTGGACAGACAGGACACTTTGGACTTTGCTGCAAAATTCTTTCGAATCGCCTCCGCCGGCCGGTGTGGCCGAGCGGTTCTAGGCGCTACAGTCTGGAACCGCGCGACCGCTACGGTCGCAGGTTCGAATCCTGCCTGGTGCATGGATGTGTGTGATGTCCTTAGGTTAGTTAGGTTTAAATAGTTATAAGTTCTAGGGGACTGATGACCTCAGAAGTTAAGTCCTATAGTGCTCAGAGCCATTTGAACCATTTGAATCACCTCGCGCTGTTTGTCAGGCTAGCAAGCCAGCTGCGCGTGCATCACATATACACACCGCTGTGCCGGCTCGGCGCACGCCAGCACAATTCACTTCAAGGAAACAGACACCTGTTAAACGCCAGCCGCAGCTGCCCGCGTTGCGATTACACCCGCAGAGTAATTCCAAGCACTCGCGCCAGAATTGCACATCGCGCAAGGCCATGTGTCAGTTTTGCAACAATGCAGGACATATCCAGGCAGTGTGCTTAAAAAGACAGAACTCTGAAAAAATAGTATCACATTTCTGGACAAAGTAGCTTCCGCCGGTATGGTTCCCGCAATAAGACTTCCTATCACAACGAGCCACATGCAATGGAAATAAATGTTGTAAATCTGCCTCCAGTGCCTGTGACAGTTTTGCTTGTGATGCCAGTGCATGCCGACGAAAGAAGTTCCGCCTCGCCCGATCTGCTCGTCAACATTTGTCAGTGAACATTGCTTCTCAGATTGACATTTTTCGCCGAGGGGAGAACAAACTTTTTGTCGGCTTGCACATTCAGAATCATACGATTCCTTTTCAGTTGGACACTCGAGCGTCTGTTTCACTAATTAATCGTAAAACTTAAGCATTGTTGGGTTCACCTCCATCGCGTAACGCAACCGTTACTTTTCATGTACTGTGTTCATCATCATTTGTAAATATTTTTGGTCTTGATTTGTTTGATGTATTCCCCTTAACTGTGCTCGATGACGTACTAACCGTCACTAAAAGTGTTCCCGCGAACAGTGTTTCTGAACTATGTCCAGAGTTTGCTGACATTTTTTGTCAGGTTTAGGTTGCGCGAACAATTTTCAAGCACATTTTGAATTGAAGGACAATGCACAGCCTAAATTTTTCCGCGCTCGCACAGTGCCTCACGCGCTTCGAGACGAGGTTGCTAAAACATTGCATGAACTTGAGGGTTGGGTTGGGTTGTTTTGGGGGAAGAGACCAAACAGCGAGGTCATCGGTCTCATCGGATTAGGGAAGGACGGAGAAGGAAGTCGGCCGTGCCCTTTCAGAGGAACCATCCCGGCATTTGCCTGGAGCGATTTAGGGAAATCACGGAAAACCTAAATCAGGATGGCCGGACGCGGGATTGAACCGTCATCCTCCCGAATGCGAGTCCAGTGTGCTAACCACTGCGCCACCTCGCTCGGTCATGAACTTGAGGATCAAGGGGTTATTGAACCGGTGACAGCATCGCTATGGGCATCACCATTGGTTATCTTCACGAAACCATCAGGCAAATTGCGACTGTGCGTGGATTTTAAAGCCACCGTCAACCTTCAACTTGTTGTTGCAACATTTCCTTTTGCCACGTCCAGAAGACTTGTTTGACAAATTGAGTCCAGGAAAATATTTTTCTAAGTTAGATTAGCAAGATGCCTATCTTCAGATTTCTGTGAATGAAGAATCCCAGAAGATTCTCGTCGTGAATACGCATTATGGTCTCTACAAATTTAATAGGCTTCCATTCGGATGTGCCTCTGCACCGGCACTATTTCAGCAGTACTTACAGACTCTCTGTGCGTCGATTCCTTCAGTGTGTAATTACTTAGATGACATCGTAATGAAATATCTCCGGAAAATGTGAATGACCTGTTTATGGTGCACAGCAACACCACTGCAAGTTTCATGTACATTTGCAAACTTTGAGACAATTGTTTGAGGTGCTCCTTGAAAATGGACTTAGACTCAATAAAGGCAAGTGTCCATTTTTTTCAGAACAGTTATCCTACTTGGGACATGTGATAAACTCTCAAGACATCCATCCAAGACCGGAGCTACCAGCACCCCAAGACGGTTAAAGAACTGCAATCAGTTATAGGCAAGTTCAATTATTATCACAAGTTTTTGCCTAACGCATCTCTTGCAGCACCATTATATTGATTGTGTCGAAAGAACGTTCCGCTCATTTGGTCGCCTGAATGCGAACGTGCCTTTCAGCAGCTTAAATCTGCATTGTTATCTAGCACATGTCTTGCGCCCTTCGATCCTGCAAAACCTCTTGTCCTCATGGTTGACGCTTCTGATTTCGGGATTGGAGCTGTTCTTGCTCACAAATTTGGTTTGCGCGATCGCCCTATCGCATTTCCATCGAAGCTACTCTCCTCTGCGCAGCGTAACTACTCGCAGATCGAGAAGGAAGTTCTCGCATTGATTTTTGGAGTTACAAAATTCCACGACTTCTTATATGGTCGCAAGTTTATAGTTATCACAGACAATAAGCCTTTGACGTCTTTGTTTCAACCGTCAAAGCCCGTGCCTCCGCGTACGGCTCAAAAATTTCTTCGTTGGTCACTGTTTTTGTCGCAGTACCGTTACGACGTCTTGTATCGGCCTACTGCCCAGCACGGTAACGCCGACGCTTTATCCTGATTGCCAATAGTTAAAGACACGCTGTTGGACTCTTCCGAACAGGCTTGTATGATCATCGATGTGCAAAATGATGATGTTGTAGAAAGTTTTCCTGTTGATTGTCGTCGTATAGCCACAGCAACAGCTAACGACCCAGTACTAAGTGTTGTTTGTGTTATGTCACTACGCAAATGGTCTTTGCCTAAAAATCGGATTGAAGATCCGTTGGTTCGTTGTTTCTTTGTGCACAGACAACGACTTTTTGTACAACGCGGTGTCCTCTTGCCCCACATGGAGAACATGAGTCTCGTGTTATTGTTCCACGTTCGTTGCAGTCAGCTGTGCTACGACTTCTTCACCGAGGTCATTGGGGTGTAGTACGGACAAAACAGCTAGCTCGCCATCACTGTATCTGATTTGGAATTGATGCTCACATAACCAAGATTTGTTCTTGAATGAGATTTTCACTCTGCAGCGGAGTGTGCGCTGATATGAAACTTCCTGGTAGATTAAAACTCGAACTCGGGACCTTTGCCTTTCGCGGGCAAGTGCTCTACCAATTGAGCTACCCAAGCACCACTCACGCCCCGTCCTCACAGCTGTACTTCTGTCAGTACCTCGTCTCCTACCTTCCAAACTTTACAGAAGCTCTCCTGCGAACCTTGCAGAACTAGCACTCCTGAAAGAAAGGATATTGCGGAGACATGGCTTAGCCACAGCCTGGGGAATGTGGTGTGAGTCGTGCTTGGGTAGCTCAGTTGATAGAGCACTTGCCCGCGAAAGGCAAAGGTCCTGAGTTCGAGTCTCAGTCCGGCACACAGTTTAAATCTGCCAGGAAGTTTCAAGATTTGTTCTTCTTGTTCTGTGTGTGCCGAAAACCCTCCACACCGCGTTTCTTTGCCACGGCAGACCCACAAATTCTATGGTGATATTGTCTATTTTCGTCATTTCCGCTGCAATCGCCAGTGGTTGAAAGGGTGCATTCTTCTCCATCTTGGCCGATCTGTGTTTGTCATATCAGGTCCATCTGGTGAGGTGCGCAGGCATCAGAATCAGATGTGCCTCTTTAGTGGTGGGGTCTCTGCCGCTTGCCGTATGTTCCCAGTGTCAGCGCCGACGGGGCTGCCCCCGCGGGGACCTCTTCCTTGCTCTCCTCGCCCCTGGGTGCCAGCGCCCGTAGGTTCGCCATTGCCACGCGACGACGCGCCAGCGCGGACGCCATGTCTCACGCCTGAGCCGCCGACCTGATGACCATATGGACCAGGTGCCTTCGACTGTGATACGACACAGTGACGTTCCGGTTACAACGCCGTCCACCGCCGTAGAACAGTCTCCATTTCCTGGTTTCCAGCCGGCCGAAGTGGCCGTGCGGTTAAAGGCGCTGCAGTCTGGAACTGCAAGACCGCTACGGTCGCAGGTTCGAATCCTGCCTCGGGCATGGATGTTTGTGATGTCCTTAGGTTAGTTAGGTTTAACTAGTTCTAAGTTCTAGGGGACTAATGACCTCAGCAGTTGAGTCCCATAGTGCTCAGAGCCATTTGAACCATTTGAACCTGGTTTCCAGTCGTTGTTGCCAGTCGGGTTCCCTGACCCGATGGAGGTCGACCCTTCGTCTCCTCCCATTGTTGTTGAAGCGCATACACCTCATGTTGACGTACACCCTGGAGCAGGTGTCCGGGCGTTTCCTGTCTACCCTCGATCCGAATGGCAGGGTGCGGACCTCGTCAACTACGACAGCATTGGGTCCTCCACCCGGCGGTCGTAGGCAATTTTCAGCGGCCGTTCCCACATTTGCGGGGAAGGAATGTGGTATTAACGTTCGATACCACACTTGTTAGGGGTTGCAGATATCGACCGCGGTCCGTAATAGATACCGCTCGAGCGGCGAGTCGCGACTAGCGCTGCTAGCGCCGCCCCGCAGCTTGTGACAAGTATCTAGCGAGCTCTCGCCCACTCTTGCTCGGGACATCAACTAGGAACGTAGCATAGCCTTAAACCGATAGGAAGCAACCTCTAACAAGGTGCTTAGTCAAGTAAGACATGGCCGAGTGGTTCTAGGCGCTTCAGTCTGAAACCGCGCGACCGCTATGGTCGCATGTTCGTATCCTGCCTCGGGCATGGATGTGTGTGACGTCCTTAGGTTCGTTAGGTTTAAGTAGTTCTAAGTTATAGGGGACCTCAGCTGTTAAGTTGTAGCTTACCGTAAATCAGCACGTTGATTCTCTCTGGAATACTCTGTGTGTCATACTAAAATGTGTGTTTATGCAACACGAACAAATTGCTGACGTTTTAAGTGAATTCGTGAAAATACTCTTGTCTGGGTACTGTAATTCAGTTTATCGACGTATTTCAAGAGGCTACCAAGGCTATGGAAGCTAACAGTGGTCCAACATTGCAGTCACTTGTGCCATTGGTGTGAGAATGCGGCGGACAGTGAGGTAATCACTCTCATACATGTAAAAATGACGCGTTTATAAGCAAACAAAATTTATTAAATATTTTAGACAATCAGAACTCGATAAGACATGGTATTTAAAGAAGCCTGTGCGCCTCAATATTGTCAAACATTTTTGCGACATAGCATTGCTGAAGGCAAGCGCTCGAAGTCTCTTAAGCGAAAAAATGGAAATAAAGCCAGTGCATTTGCTTGCATTATTTCTAGTACCACAGGCGCGTCATATAAGGCAACTCTCGATAACTGAGAGACAGGAAGTTTATGCCGCAGCACGTTCCAGATATGCTGCACTTCAAGGTAAATGCATTGTTATTTAGATATGCTAAGTAAATATTTTATCAGTACTCACGTTCTCAATGTTTGATCGTGTAATAGTGAAAAGGCGTAAATTAGTGTGAACAGTACACCATATTTATTAACACCTACGCGATATAACATTTTTCCTCCATGCAAGCATGTTGTATTATTTGCAGAACGTCAGAACGAAGCCTCGGCATCGACGTCTTGAAAACGTGCGAAGAGTGTCTTTGCTTCATGGTCACAGGAGGAGGAAATTCTCAGTGAAGTTTCCATTCATCTGTTGGTACGAAAACTAGATGAGGGACAGTCACTTGTAGAGTGGTGGAACTCAAAGCCGACAACTTATCCCAGACTGTTGCAAGTGGCACAGGAAGTTCTACGTACACCTGCCTCTAGCGAGAGGTTATTTAGTGACTTGGGCTCATAATTGCGGATAAACGTAATGAAATATCTCCGGAAAATGTGAATGACCTGTTTATGGTGCACAGCAACACCACTGCAAGTTTCATGTACATTTGCAAAGCACCCCGTTTTCGTTATCATAAACCTACCGTCTTAACAGCTTGTTTCACGAATAAATTCATGCAGAAGATCGTTACAGCGTTACGAGATGAAGAATATTTCGTTATTTACTTCAAGCACGAAAGTTTTCAGTGACTTTCATATGTCTTTCTCATTTTCAGTTTGTGTTCCTTTACTCTGCATCTATATCTACATGATTACTCTGCAGTTCATAATTAAGTGCCTGGCAAAGGGTTCATCGGACCACATTTAAGTTACTTCTCTACCATTCCACTCTCGAACAGCGCGCGCTGAAAACGATTACTTAAATCTTACCGTGCGAGGTCTGATGTCTCTTATTTTATTATGATGATCATTTCTCCCTGTGTAAGTGGGCACCAACAGAATATTTTCGCACTATTAGGGGAAAGTTGGGGATCGAAATTTCATGAGAAGGTCCTGCTGCAACGGCACACGCCTTTTTTTTTTTTTTTTTTTTTCATGACTGATACCTCAACTTGAGTCTCATATCCGTGGCGCTCTCTCCCCTGTTTCGTTATAATACAAAATAAGCTCCCCTTCTTTGAACTTTTTAGATGTCCTCCGTCAATCCTATCTGATGCGGATCCCACACCGTACAGCAGTGCTCCAGAAGAGAGTGGACAAGTGTACTGTAAGCAGTCTCCTTAGTAAACCTGTTACATTTTCTAAGTGTTCTGTCAATAAATCAGTTTTTGGTTTGATTTCCTCACAACATTTTCTGTGTGATCGCTCCAGTTTAAGTCACTGAAATCCCTATGTAATTATATGAATTTACAGACATTTTATTTGCTGATTTATTATGTAACGGAAATTTACCCGATTTTTTTTTAGTGCTCATGTGTATGACTTCACCCTTTTCATTATTTAGAGTCGATTTCCACTTTTTGTACCGAACAGATATCTTGTCTAAGTCATTTTGCAATTCGTTTTGATCATCTGATGTTATTACATGACGGGAATCACAGCACTGTCTGCAAACAATCGAAGAGGATTGCTCAGATTATCTTCAAATCGTTTACGTACTGGGCGTGGCAAATAAACGTTGCCTGGAGAACAGAGTACCAGGGTACAAAGAAACACAGCAGAGGAAAGAAAATACAATGCTAACCTGACTCTAGCAGATGTTGGAAGTAAACACCATTCATCTCTTAGCAGTTTTGGGCCCTTGTCAGCAAGTTGCTGAAGGTGGGTCGAAGCTGGACTGCCGGAATTGCTGCAGTCTCATCATAATGTTCTGCTGTAGTTCTTGAAGACTATGAGGGTTGTTGCGATACACCTTGGATTTGAGGGCTCCCAACACAAAGAAAATCGCACAGTGACAGATCAGGTGACCTGGGTGGCCAGTTAGAGCCGCGACCAGTCTAGCCTCTGCTAAATCTCAGTCAGACGTGAAGACTGTGTAAATGTGCTACAGTGTTCGGCTGATGTATAGGCAGCTGCAATATCCTGTTGGAAGTAAATGTAGGTCTTTTCCTCCTCCGTTAATGCCGCCATAAATGGTTTCAGAACGTCTGAGCCACTTTTATTTGCCCAACCATGTACATTAGGAAACATGGAGGGCCTTTAACACTTCCTTGGGGAACGCCAGATAGTATATCTATTTTACTCGATGACTTTCCGTCAGTTATTACGAATTGTGACCTATCTAACAGGAAATCATGAATCCAGTCACACAACTGAGACGACACTCCACAGACACGCAATTTAACTAGAACCCACTTGTGAGAAACCGTGTCAAAACCCTTCTGAAGTCTAAAAATATGGAATCAAGTTGATGACCAGTGTTGACAGTATTCATTACTTCGTGAGAATAAAGAGCTAGTTCTGTTTCACAAGAACGATATTTTCTGAATCCGTGTTGGAAATTTGTCAATAAATCGTTTTCTTCAAGGTAATGTATAATGTTCGAACAGAATGCATGTTCCAAAATTCAATTGTTAATCCACTTTAGTGACAGGGGCCTGCAATTCAGCGGATTATTCCCATTTCCTTTCTTAGGTATTGGTGTGACTTGTGCAACGGATCTTCGTACGAGCGAGCGCTTGTGTATGATTGCTAAGAATGGAGCTATTGCATCAGCATACTCTGAAAGGAACCTAACTGGTATAAAATGTGGACCGGAAGCCTTGCTTTTCTTAAGTGTTTTAAACTGCATCGCTAGATCAACATTACCTACTTCCAAATTACTCACACTGGATGATGTTCTTGATTAGAATTCTGAAATATAAAATTCGTCTTCTTTTGTGAAGGAATGTTGGAAAACCATAATAGTATCTCTGCTTTAGTGGCGCTGTCATCATTAACACCAACATTGTTTCGCACAATGAATATACTGACTGCCTCTTGCCACTGGTGTACTTTACATACGACAAGAATCTGTTTGAGTTTTCTGCCAGATTTCGAGACAGAATTTCCTTGTGGAAATTATTAAAAGCATCTCACATTTAAGTTCGCTCTAAATCTCGAGCTTCTGTAAAACTTCGCCAATCTTGGAGATTTTGCGTTGTTTTAAATTTGGTACGTATTATTCGCTGCTTCTGCAATAATGTTCTAGCCTGTTTTGTGTACCATAGGGGATCAGTACCACCTCTTATTAATTTATTCGGTATACATCTCTCAATAGTTGTCGATGCTATTTCCTTGAATTTAAACTACATCTGGTCTACGGTTACATAGTCACATTGGAAGGAGTGGAAATTGTCTCTTGGGAAGGTTCCAAACGAATTTATATATGCATTTTTAAATATATGTATTTTGCGATTACTTTTGGTGGGTTTAGACGTTATGGTGTTCAGTCTAGCTGCAAATCCCTGTATGTGTCATGTTGCTCCTTATTAGGTCAGGATTATTTCTTGCTAAAGGTCAAGTATGTTTCTGCAACCATTTACACTTTCAATTTTAATGAATATATTTGCTTCCAACAGATAATGTAGTTGCTGTATCATACAAGTGTGATGTCATACAGCTATATTTGCACATAGCAAAGAGCGGTGGTTCCTGGACCTGTGCTCTCCATCCACAAAAATCTGATATGTGCTAACCCCCACCCTATAAAAAATAGGGTACTTACTGTGACACGAAGCTAACTGAATTCCAGGCATATCGTTTAATAGCCTTAATGCTTTTACACTGAAGCGCCAAAGAAATTGGTATAGGAAAGCGTATTCAAATACAGAGGTATGCAAACAGGCAGAACACGGCTCTGCGGTCGAAAACGCTTATATAAGACAACAAGTGTCTGGTGAAGTTGTTAGATCTGTTACTGCTGCTACAGTGGCTGGTTACCAAGATTTGAGTTTCAACGTGGTGCTATAGTCGGCGCACGTGCGATGGGGCACAGCATCTCCGAGGTAACGATGAAGTGGGGATTTTCCCATACGACCATATCACGAGTGAACCGCGAATACCAGGCATCCGGTAAAACATCAAATCTTTGCATCGCTGCCGCCGGAAAAAGATCCTTCGAGAACAGGACCAATGGCGACTGAAGAGAATCGTTCAGCTTGACAGAAGTGCAACCGTTTCGCAAATTGCTGCAGATTTCAAAGCTGCTAGGTCATCAACAAGTGTCATCGTGCGAACCATTCAACGAAACAGCAACGATATTGGCTTTCGGAGCCGAAGGCCCACTCGTGTACCCTTGAAGACTGCATGACACAAAGCTTTATAACTCGCCTGGGCCCATCAACACTGACATTGGATTGTTGATGACTGGAAACATGCTGCCTGGTCGAACGAGTCTCGTTTCAAATTGTATCGAGCTGATGGACGTGTACGGGTATGGAGACAACCTAATGAATCCATGGACCCTGCATGTCAGCAGGGGACTATTCAAGCTGTTGGAGACTCTTTAATGGTGTGGGGCGTGTGCAATTGGAGTCATATGAGACCACTGATACGTCTAGATACGACTGTGACAGGTGACACGTACGAAAGCATCCTGTCTGATCACCTGCAACCATTCATGTCCATTGTGCATTCCGACGGACTTGAGCAATTCCAGCAGGATAATGCGACACCCCACACTTCCAGAATTTCTACAGTGTGGCTCCAGGAACACTCTTCTGAGTTTAAACACTTTCGCTAGCCACCAAACTCCCCACACATGAACATTATTGATCATATATGGGATGCCTTGCAACGTGCTGTTCAGAAGAGATCTCCAGCCCCCCTCTTACGGTTTCATGGACAGTCCTGCAGAATTCATGTCAGTTCCTTCCATTACTATTTCAGATATTAGTAGAGGCCATTTCATGTCGTTATATTGCTCCTGTCTAGAGCCTTTATATAGAGAGAATGGCTCATGTGTCCACAATGACAGATGGTCTCAAACGGGTTCAGTCGAGTACTTAGTTCTAATTTTCATCTGCTAGAGAACAGTAGGGGACAGGACTAAACAGAAAGAATTATAATGTAATTAAGAATTTTGAGCACCAGAGTCCAGTAGTGCACCCAGACATTCAAGAAACAGGTCAAGCGAATGATTTGTGAATCGTTCTGTTTATTTCTAGAAGGCTTTTTTGTTTATTTATGTTTGTATAGTTTTGTATATGCTTTCATTAGACTGAATGTGGTCTAAAGTAAATATGTAGATCATTGTTCTACCGATGAACGCTGTACGAACAAGTGTGAGAAAGTTTTAAGACAGTGTGAATGCAGGCGACGGGGAGTTTTTTTATCATAGTATGTTAAGTAAGTTTATGGTAAAAGGAAACCTAATTAGAGTGCAAATGAAAATAGTTAATAACAGAAAGTATGAACAAAATATCAGAATTTTAAATAGTTATTTTGGGAAAAAGTACAGTTCAAAAGTGTGTTATTTGGTGATTGGTTAGTCATGAAAAGCGCGGACTAACGCGGGAGAATAATCTTTTTCTATTGGCCTTAAAGAAAACTGACCAATCAGAACGGAGTATTCTTCACACGTCTTTCCTCTTGGAGATATAGAATGCTTACAGCAGTCTAAGGGAGTCGGAGCCCAGCCTTTCAATGGTACGGTCGTGTGTAGTATGAGCTGCGAAGGAAGTTATAATTTGCCGATTTTAGTTGTGCTACATGTTTCAAAAGTGTTTTAAAATGAACATATATTTATTCCGGTGTGTTTTTTTAGAAAGTACTGATTTTGTAAGTAATTTTGTGTATGTGAAAAGACAGTAAATCTGCGTGGCATATTGAGCAGATTGGTGACTATAAACTTGACTGCATTAGACACCGATAAATTTAATACTACGGAGATCATTTTCATTTAAGAACAATCCGTGCTTAGTAGCTGTTCAGATTTCGGGAAATACATTACCATAAACTTGCTAACCTGACTGAAAGGATTTGTGCATGACTGGGTTAAGATAAGCACGGGCTTGGCAGTGAACGTGTACATGTCAAGGTTCAGAATATACCGAAGTTTTACCGGTATTTCCACCTTTCATTCAAAATTAAAACCTTTTCCCGATTCTTTGGATAGGTACGTTGTATGCCAGCCTTGTGCGAGTTGCAGTACGGTAGGTTTCTGCTCGGCTTTCCTATGGGCGATCTGTTGCACCGAATAGGTGCAGGTAATGGACGGACGTAACCGCGCTGCCGCATCGTGTTGCGGCATTTCTGCGTGCTCGCGGGGACCCTACACTATATTAGGTAGGTGTACCAGTTTCTTTGGCTCTTCTGTGTATAACGCCTTATATTTCAGTTGTACCACACTGAAAGCGCTGATGAAGGCTTTTGCATATTAAGTGTGGTATGCAATGTTAAAGTATTTTAAATATTTCTGTTGACCTAGAAGTTTTCGTTATGGAATTAACTGGCTCGTTCGTTGCATGGAATACGGTGAGGAGCATTCACCTGCTTTGCATGTCACATAACTTTAAAATCAGGAGCCACAGAAATTAAAGACAGTCTGAAATAACTTTCGCTGAGAAGTTTGTTTCTGTATTTATTTTTTGTCTAAGTTTAAGAAGGAAAAACCTTTTCGCACAAGTGTTTTGACGAGACAGCTAGTAAATTTGTTACCGCTTTATTTGACAGCACTGGAAACTATGGCTTCAACATTAAGCAGGAACTTATCACAGACAAAGATTTATTTCATGTAACTTATAGCCACTGGAACTTGCTCGTTAGACATCATGTTTACTCCCAAATTATTCTCTCTTCCAAGTGTAACGTTAGGCGTACGTAGGCGAGCTAATCAGCCGCCTAGAATGGTACAAGGGAAGCTGAATTTGCTTGCTGGGCTGAGTGCGAGTCGGTGGAACGAGGATATCATGTGGTCGCCCCAGGCGAACCAGGAGCAAGGGCGTCAGCAAAGGACCAGATGTGGGGAAACTGCCGTCTGCTTCACGTCTGCTGTGCAGCGAGCTACCTTAATTTAAGTATTAACTGTATTTTTCTCACTTGTCACTTCTTCTTCCGTGTGTATTTGCTTTTAGGAAGCTTTAATTGTCTGGTGCTATTAATAGTGTTCCATAGATTTCGTGTTTGTTTTGAATACAGTCAGAGAGTCCCTTTAGTCAGCCATAGTGCCAGTAGAGTCAGTGTCGTCGTAACTGCCGTCTGCTTCACGTCTGCTGTGCAGCGAGCTACCTTAATTTAAGTATTAACTGTATTTTTCTCACTTGTCACTTCTTCTTCCGTGTGTATTTGCTTTTAGGAAGCTTTAATTGTCTGGTGCTATTAATAGTGTTCCATAGATTTCGTGTTTGTTTTGAATACAGTCAGAGAGTCCCTTTAGTCAGCCATAGTGCCAGTAGAGTCAGTGTCGTCGTAACTGCCGTCTGCTTCACGTCTGCTGTGCAGCGAGCTACCTTAAATTAAGTATTAACTGTATTTTTCTCACTTGTCACTTCTTCTTCCGTGTGTATTTGCTTTTAGGAAGCTTTAATTGTCTGGTGCTATTAATAGTGTTCCATAGATTTCGTGTTTGTTTTGAATACAGTCAGAGAGTCCCTTTAGTCAGCCATAGTGCCAGTAGTGCTAGTGTTTGTTTTCAATACAGCACAGAGACAGGTAGTGCAATTTTCATTGTTTTCTACAAGAAGTGGCTAGCAACCCCAGTTTAGTGAATAAACAGCCGCCTTTAGTGAATTAGCAGCCTAGTTAAAGGTTGAACAACTCTCTCCAGTAAATTGATTCCTTAGGATGGATAGGATGTGTGACTGCTGTGTACGGACGCAGGAGGAGCTGGCCACTGTTCGCGAACAGCTGAGCGCGTTGATGGCCGCGGTCAGCCGTCTTCAGGCTGCTGCCTCGGAGTGTAGCGGCAGTGGGGAGTCTGGTGCGTCGCAGGGTACACCTCAGGTGTTACATGCTTCACACACTGTCCCTGCTGTCGAGACATCTTCGCCGGTACCGGGCGCGGTTGGGCCACCCTCTCCCCAAGGGGAGTGGCGGGTTCAGCGGCGTTCGCGGCGCACGAGGCGGAGGGTCAATGTGGAGGCTGGCCGTGTGGCATCGCCCGCTCTGCCTGTGAGTGGACATGTGGCTGCTCCTTCAGCAAGGTCCGAGCAGGCACAGGGGGGGAGGGGTTTATTAGTTATTGGGAGCTCCAACGTTAGGCGGGTGATGGAGCCCCTTAGGGAAATAGCGGGAAGGTCGGGGAAGAAGGCCAGTGTTCACTCTGTCTGCTTGCCGGGGGGCCTCATCCGAGATGTGGAGGAGGCCCTACCGGCGGCGATAGAGAGCACTGGGTGCACCCGACTGCAAATTGTTGCTCATGTCGGCACCAATGACTCCTGCCGTCTGGGTTCAGAGGTCATCCTCAGTTCGTACAGGCGGTTGGCGGAATTGGTGAAGGCGGAAAGCCTCGCTCGCGGGGTGGAATCAGAGCTAACAATTTGTAGTATCGTTCCCAGAACCGATCGCGGTCCTCTGGTTTGGAGCCGAGTGGAAGGCTTAAACCAGAGGCTCAGACGATTCTGCGGAGATCTGGGGTGCAAATTTCTCGACCTCCGCTATCGGGTGGAGAAATGTAGGGTCCCCCTGAATAGGTCAGGCGTGCACTACACGCCGGAAGCGGCTACAAGGGTAGCGGAGTACGTGTGGAGTGCACATGGGGGTTTTTTAGGTTAGAGAATCCCCTCCCTAGGCCAGACAAGACGCCTCCTGAGACGCGGCAAGGTAGGAGTAGGCAAAATGCAACAGGGAATAACAAAATTAATGTGCTAATAGTAAACTGCAGGAGCGTCTATAGAAAGGTCCCAGAACTGCTCTCATTAATAAACGGTCACAATGCCCATATAGTACTAGGGACAGAAAGTTGGCTGAAACCAGACGTAAACAGTAATGAAATCCTAAACTCAGATTGGAATGTATACCGTAGAGACAGGCTGAACAGTGAAGGTGGAGGCGTGTTTATAGCGATAAGAAGTGCAATAGTATCGAAGGAAATTGACGGAGATCCGAAATGTGAAATGATTTGGGTGAAGGTCACGGTTAAAGCAGGCTCAGACATGGTAATTGGATGTCTCTATAGGCCCCCTGGCTCAACAGCTGTTGTGGCTGAGCACCTGAAGGATAATTTGGAAAATATTTCGAGTAGATTTCCCCACCATGTTATAGTTCTGGGTGGAGATTTTAATTTGCCAGATATAGACTGGGAGACTCAAACGTTCATAACGGGTGGCAGGGACAAAGAATCCTGTGAAATTTTTTTAAGTGCTTTATCTGAAAACTACCTTGAGCAGTTAAACAGAGAACCGACTCGTGGGGATAACATATTAGACCTTCTGGTGACAAACAGACCCGAACTATTTGAAAAAGTTAACGCAGAACAGGGAATCAGCGATCATAAAGCGGTTACGGCATCGATGATTTCAGCCGTAAATAGGAATATTAAAAAGGGTAGGAAGATTTTTCTGTTTAGAAAAAGTGACAAAAAGCAGATTTCAGAGTACCTGTTGGCTCAACACAAAAGTTTTGTCTCAAGTACAGATAGTGTTGAGGATCAGTGGACGAAGTTCAAAACCGTCGTACATTATGCGTTAGATGAGTATGTGCCAAGCAAGATCGTAAGAGATGGGAAAGAGCCACCGTGGTACAACAACCGAGTTAGAAAACTGCTGCGGAAGCAAAGGGAACTTCACAGCAAACATAAACATAGCCAAAGCCTTGCAGACAAACAAAAATTACGCGAAGCGAAATGTAGTGTGAGGAGGGCTATGCGAGAGGCGTTCAATGAATTCGAAAGTAAAGTTCTATGTACTGACTTGGCAGAAAATCCTAAGAAATTTTGGTCTTATGTCAAAGCGGTAGGTGGATCAAAACAAAATGTCCAGACACTCTGTGACCAAAATGGTACTGAAACAGAGGATGACAGACTAAAGGCCGAAATACTAAATGTCTTTTTCCAAAGTTGTTTCACAGAGGAAGATTGCACTGTAGTTCCTTCTCTAGATTGTCGCACAGATGACAAAATGGTAGATATCGAAATAGACGACAGAGGGATAGAGAAACAATTAAAATCGCTCAAAAGAGGAAAGGCCTCTGGACCTGATGGGATACCAGTTCAGTTTTACACAGAGTACGCGAAGGAACTTGCCCCCCTTCTTGCAGCGGTGTACCGTAGGTCTCTAGAAGAGCGTAGCGTTCCAAAGGATTGGAAAAGGGCGCAGGTCATCCCCGTTTTCAAGAAGGGACGTCGAACAGATGTGCAGAACTATAGACCTATATCTCTAACGTCGATCAGTTGCAGAATTTTGGAACACGTATTGTGTTCGAGTATAATGACTTTTCTGGAGACTAGAAATCTACTCTGTAGGAATCAGCATGGGTTTCGAAAAAGACGGTCATGTGAAACCCAGCTCGCGCTATTCGTCCACGAGACTCAGAGGGCCATAGACACTGGTTCACAGGTAGATGCCGTGTTTCTTGACTTCCGCAAGGCGTTCGATACAGTTCCCCACAGTCGTTTAATGAACAAAGTAAGAGCATATGGACTATCAGACCAATTGTGTGATTGGATTGAGGAGTTCCTAGATAACAGGACGCAGCATGTTATTCTCAATGGAGAGAAGTCTTCCGAAGTAAGAGTGATTTCAGGTGTGCCGCAGGGGAGTGTCATAGGACCGTTGCTATTCACAATATACATAAATGACCTGGTGGATGACATCGGAAGTTCACTGAGGCTTTTTGCAGATGATGCTGTGGTGTACCGAGAGGTTGTAACAATGGAAAATTGTATTGTAATGCAGGAGGATCTGCAGCGAATTGACGCATGGTGCAGGGAATGGCAATTGAATCTCAATGTAGACAAGTGTAATGTGCTGCGAATATACAGAAAGATAGATCCTTTATCATTTAGCTACAAAATAGCAGGTCAGCAACTGGAAGCAGTTAATACCATAAATTATCTGGGAGTACGCATTAGGAGTGATTTAAAATGGAATGATCATATAATGTTGATCGTCGGTAAAGCAGATGCCAGACTGAGATTCATTGGAAGAATCCTAAGGAAATGCAATCCGAAAACAAAGGAAGTAGGTTACAGTACGCTTGTTCGCCCACTGCTTGAATACTGCTTAGCAGTGTGGGATCCGTACCAGATAGGGTTGATAGAAGAGATAGAGAAGATCCAACGGAGAGCAGCGCGCTTCGTTACAGGATCATTTAGTAATCGCGAAAGCGTTACGGAGATGATAGATAAACTCCAGTGGAAGACTCTGCAGGAGAGACGCTCAGTAGCTCGGTACGGGCTTTTATTGAAGTTTCGAGAACATACCTTCACCGAAGAGTCAAGCAGTATATTGCTCCCTCCTACGTATATCTCGCGAAGAGACCATGAGGATAAAACCAGAGAGATTAGAGCCCACACAGAGGCATACCGACAGTCCTTCTTTCCACGAACAATACGAGACTGGAATAGAAGGGAGAACCGATAGAGGTACTGAAGGTACCCTCCGCCACACACCGTCAGGTGGCTTGCGGAGTATGGACGTAGATGTAGATGTAGAAACTCCAGCTATGGGGAATTTGGATTACGCCTCGATCGCTTAAGAGGGACGACTATGCTCCCAGCAATGGCGGACTTTTAAACAGACGGAAAGATGGCTTCTTACAGCTCTTTGAGAGTCTATAATAATTTACAATCACGTATTAGTGCAAATCAGAATACGTTGGTCACCCTAGAAAAATGAGGTACATCCAGTGTCACAACAGTACTTCAATATCCTTGAAACAACAGAAGTTAATATTTCACAGCAAATAAACATTTTAACAAAGCCCTGCGGAATTAACAAGTTTTAAATGCTTGGGGTGATTTCAGCGTACTATATCTTAGATGATAGCACTGCACTATAGCCATCATCCCTGAAAGCCACGTATCTGTATCTATTTTATTTCTTGATTTATTGTGTCTTTTTCATTACACAAATGTTCGTCAGAACATCGTATTCTCCCCATTTACATAGAAAATGAACACAGCGTCAACACCTCTTATTTTGTCATGCATGTGGTTTTTGTTTAATGAACAGTTTACTGTTTTGTCAGTAGCTTTATTTAAATGTAGAATGCTGCTATTAAGAAACTGTGTTAGTTTAAAAGTGGTCAGTCTCATGTGTTAGCAGGTGAACCAAAAGATACCTTTGTCAAGAAGGCATAAATAAGTGTTTTCATAATATAAAGCGACAATATGTTGTAATTTATCACGAGCGCGATTGCACAAGAATACTGGCTTATTTATTAATGGACAAATCTTTATTTATAATTATTGAAAATTATTTGATGTGACAGAATGTTTATAAATTTCTTTATATAAGTATTGTTGTAGTATATTAGCTTAGTGATGGAAAGAGTTCAAGATGAGTTACATCATGCCTGTAGAACATAAGAACGATGTATTTTTAGTTGGGATGGCTTTAAACCAATGGAAAAGCAAACATTGGAGAAACATTACGGGAGTCAAGTGGGGACTGGAACTTTGGGAGTGAACAGCTCAACTGAATGATTCTGGATACTATATGTCGAGGTCTGGAAGGAGGCAGACCCGCCTGTAGTATCGTGTGGGTTTTGATGGACTGGATAACTGATTCTGGGTGGTGAACGGCCGCTACCGCACTTTAATTTCCAAAGGAATTTTAAATTTAAGTTTTGAGAGGTCTGAATCTGTTCCACACTAGGACTCTAACTTTCTCCAATTCTAGAACGGAACTGAGAACAGACTGAGTATGAGTTTCTATCTCTTGCATCGCGAGTGTTAATTTGTGAATCATCATGGTGAACTCTGAACTATTTTGAGCTGATGAATAGTTCGTGCATTGTGATTACCAAATGGACATAGTTTCCGCATATCTCTGATGACTATTTAGTTTGGGGAGTTTGCTACCGTTTATTTGAGATGTCGTTTCTTGAACAAACATTATTCAACGTAATTCTCTGTCGTCTTCATCAATTACAGACATTTGAATAGAATTCCTGTTACTAAATTATTCATTTAATTTTCATTTTGTATTTCTGTGTATTTTATTAATTCGCAATTCTAACCAATGTGTAGCGTGTTTGACTGAAGGGTATTACAGCTACACGTTATTATTTACATCGAATTAGCTGCGGGGCATGAAAACAGACGTGTGTGGCTCAACACTATGACTATAACGAACTACACTTTGTAATCAGAGCCGTGCATAGCCCAAGTACCTGAAGTATGAGTAACCAGAGGTAAAGACGCAACTGGTTTGCTAGCATGGACTGCTGTTTGGAAGAGCAATTACACAGTACTAAGCGTTAGGTACCGTCGCACAAGCGATTGCGAATCCAATTGTTATTACATGACAGAACGGGGATATCAGTCAGTTTCGGCCGCAGCTCGTGGTCGTGCGGTAGCGTTCTCGCTTCCCGCGCCCGGGTTCCTGGGTTCGATTCCCGGCGGGGTCAGGGATTTTCTCTGCCTCGTGATGCCTGGGTGTTGTGTGATGTCCTTAGGTTAGTTAGGTTTAAGTAGTTCTAAGTTCTAGGGGACTGATGACCATAGATGTTAAGTCCCATAGTGCTCAGAGCCATTTGAACCATCAGTCAGTTTCGAAAGATGCTGGCGCCATACGAGAGTCTAATGAAAGTAGGCTAGTTTTCATCGACGACATGGATTTCGAGTCGTCTATGTACAAGCACAGCAAAGGGCTGTAAATAGGAGCATGTCACAATCTTCTTGCAGTCGGCTTCGTGATTTCACAGCGCTACACCACAGTAACAGAAACTGGAAACTAGACTATTGCACTTGGGGTTCCACCCATTACAGTGCTCCAACGTATAAACTGCACTGAGTAAAGCTGTACAGTCCGTTATGGACAAGTGAAGAAGTTGTTGGTGTTCTCGCATTGCATGACCCATTGAGAGCACTGTGAAAGCATCCTTCTCATTCTTATTCTTGAAAAAGACGTAAGTATCTGCAGACGCTCTGGATGCGTATGTGTTACGTTTGAAGGTGTAGACATAAATCACCACCAGCCAACATATAGACCTCCGCTTTTTCTGCCGATTTGAATTGATACAAATTCCGTCACAGTACGGTGCTGCTGACGATTTCGTTAATCGTCAGTGACAGTTACCGCACTGCTCGTTTAGCGTGTGATATGGTAACACGTAAGGGAACATTAATTACGAGGCTGGCCTAAAATTCCATGAAATACACAAAGTATTTATCGAGTTCGTTACAGGAATATACATTACTTCCCATGTTGAAATAGTATCACAGTTTCGTTGAATCCTTGTCAGTGGATGAGAAATATTGTGGACTTGATGATGAACCACAACTGAGAGCAGTTCTGACTATGATGATTTAATTTAAGTACACTCATCAAAAAAAAGTTTTGCATCACCCTGGTTCCCAGAACTCCTGAAGATATCCACAGTCAACGTCTATTGTATAACAGACGCAGCCCAGCCTCTTGGACTGTTCAGAGGTGTCACAAAACCCGCCCAAAAAACAACCATGCATGAGCAGCACCTATTAGACGGAGGGGGTCCGACAGCCGATCAGTTCCAGTCATTGCAGCAGGAATCAGGTACACAGCTCGTGTTGTCTGTAGTTCAAACATGCCTAGGCGGTCAATACCGCGGTTCGATCGCGTCCGCATTGTTACTTTGTGCCAGGAAGGGATCTCAATAAGGGAAGTGTCCAGACGTCTCGCAGTGAACCAAAGCGATATTGTTCGGAAATGGAGGAGATACAGAGACACAGGAACTATCGATGTCATGCCTCGCTCAGGCCGCCCAAGGGCTACTACTGCATTGGAGGACCGCTACCTACGGATTATGGCTCGGAGGAACCCTGACAGCAACGCCACCGTGTTGAATAATGCTTTTTGTGCAGCCGCAAGACGTCGTGTTACGACTCAAACTGTGCGCAATAGGCTGAATGATGCGCAGCTTCATTCCCGACGTCCATGGCGAGGTACATCTTTGCAAGCAAGACACTATGCAATGCGGTACAGATGGGCCCAACAACATGCCGAATGGACCGCTCAGGATTGGCATCACGTACTCTTCACCGATGAGTGTCGCATATGCCTTCAACCAGACAATCGTCAGAGACGTGTCTGGGGCAGCCCGGTAGGGCTGAACGCTTCAGACACACTGTCCAAAGAGTGCAGCAAGGTGGAGGTTCCCTGCTGTTTTGGGTTGGCATTTTGTGGGGACGACGTGGTGGTCATGGAAGGCGCCGTAACGGCTGCACGATACGTGAATGCCATCCTCCGACCGATAGTGCAATTATATCGACAGCATATTAGCGAGGCATTCCTCTTCATGGACAGTTCACGCCCCTATCGTACACATCTTGTGAATAACTTCCTTCAGGATAACGACATCGCTCGAATAGAGTGGCCAGCATGTTCTCCAGACATGAACCCTATGGAACATTCCTGGGATGGATTGAAAAGGGCTGTTTAAGGACGACGTGACCCACCAACACTCTGAGGGATCTACGCCGAAGCGCTATTGACGAGTGGTACAATCTGGACCAATAGAGCCTTGATGAACTTGTGGATGGTATGTCACGACGAATGCAGACATGCACCAGTGCAAGAGGACGTGCTTCTGAGTATTAGAGGTATCGGTGTGTACAGAAATCTGGACTACCACCTCTGAAGGTCTCGCTGTATGGTGGTACAGCATGCAGTGTGTGGTTTTCATGAGCAATAAAAAGCGCGGAATTGATGTTTATGTTGATCTCTCTTCCAATTTCCTGTACAGGTTCCGGAATCCTCGAAACCAAGGTCATGCAAAACTTTTTTTGATGTGTGTATTAACAGCCTAGCTAAAACTTTACAAGTTCCAGCGAATCTTGAAACAGTTTAACAGTTTCAAAGATGTTCGAAAACGATCCTCAGTCATAGCCGAAGTTTGGAGCTACAGCTAACTGAATTCTACGAGTTCAGACTGTGGTCGAAATTTTCGAAGTATATCTTAGCTATTTACCAGAAAAGGTGAAGTATCTCAGCCCGCAGCTTGGCGAAATTTTCTGTGTATCGCATCATTCGCGCTAACTTTTCTTGGTGTTAGAAATCAACGAATATTTTCTATAACCGAAATGAGCGGCCACATGCCACACAGACTACCATAAAAACTAAAGTCACTCGTAATTGCTACATCAAGCGTCTCTCTGCACTGACAGAGTAAGAGTGTGACATGCTTCCACACTTGAGCCTCGTGCAGGGAGCTTCAAACTCTTTGCATTAAACGTCTACGGATGATATATCACGTCATGTGGAACAACTTTTGTTAAAGACAAAACGTTCCTGGTGACGTTAGGCGTCATTTTGTATCGCATATGGCCCTGAAAAACAGAAACGTACACATTCCGCTGCGTGTGTATGCAACGTGTGTTGGCAATAATCCAATCATCTGCTCCGTGTAAACCGCGCTGGACCGAGCAAACTTAAAGTTCCTGAGTCACTTCTAAAATAACTTTCTCCACTTACAGAAATGCGTCATTTATGCGACACTCTCTTATGGTTTTCTTGATGAAAGTCACTCTATCAATTCAATGGAGTAGAGTGTACAGCACACCTTGTTTGTAGACCCTGTTATTAGATGAAATCTCGTCGTCCTAAGGGTGGCAAATATTAAAAGACGCCTAGCGTCAGCGATGACTGTCAGCTAACATTTCCGAGCGGTCCAAGGCGCTGCAATCATGGACTGTGCGGCTGGTCTCGGCGGAGGTTCGAGCCCTCCCTCGGGCATGGGTGTGTGTGTTTGTCTTTAGGATAATTTAGGTTAAGTAGTGTGTAAGCTTAGGGACTGATGACCTTAGCAGTTAAGTCCCATAAGATTTCACACACATTTGAACATTCAGCTAACATTTCATCTCTAACAAAAGTTGTTGTGATCTATCACCTCTAGACGTCTGATGTGAAGACTTTGAAGTACACACAGAATGAAATAATTCTTAAATTCCAACAAATAAAGGAAAACTAAAATTATCCGTGTGCCCGTGATTGACTTTGGCACCCGTCGACATCAAACTGGACATACTTTACTGAATTAGTTTCAGGTTAATAATGACGTTAAAATTTGACTTTTCAGACAGTTTCTACTCTATACCATCTCAACAATTGCATCTATACTTACACACATGGTATCCATTTTAACGGGAATTGTGTACTCTACATGTTGGTCTTTGTCAGAACCTCGCATTGTTTATGATTTATTTATTTAAAACATGGTTTCCTGACTTTAAGTGCCTGTGGCACAGCCGAAATGACAAATATCTTAACAAAATAAGCACTGTACGTTGTGTGTGTACTACCGCTATCCTAGGATAATACGTCTGCGCGTCTGGGAAGTGTGTAATTATCGCTGGTTACATTTTCTTGATGGATATTAATTAACTATAATTGGTAACCGAAATAAAATCATTCCATGAAATAACACAGCGTCATTTAATATTGTTCGGTCAGACGGATCCAAATGTGAGTCACATAGTGTTCCTAATTAATTAATTTATGCGCTACCGATTTCAATAATTTTAATGAACTTTCCGCTCTAGTATTAACTATAACTAATTATCCATTCTGCAGTACTGATAGGCCCATATTTCATTGGATTCAGCTTAATTTTTTGTCTGATTGTAATTTTGCATGTTACATGGCTGTAATGACGCCTTCACAAACTTAATTACAGTTTTTCCGAATCTATCAGTTTCCACTCTATCTGCGGTTTGGTCGGCGACAGCCATGAATGCTCTGCGTGAAAGAACCTGCTGGTTCTTACCCATTGAGTTAATTAGTTAGTTACATGTTCCATAGACCATTTGAACGATTCTTTTATCGAAATGATGTGCGACGAGTCAGTTTGCACGATATGTTAAGTCCAGAAGAAATGATTTTAAATTAGATTCAAAACTTGCCTCGCTACCTGTCAGATATTTTATGTTACTGGGCAAATTATCAAAAGTTTTTATTGCTGCATATTGAACTCCTCTGAGGCACTGGCAGGTTTAACAATGTTTATTAAAGGTCATTTTTCCACTCTAGTGCTGTAGGTATGTGCATCGCTGTTCTTCTCAAATTGTGATATATTATTTATGACGAATTTTACTAGAGAAAATGTATGTTGTGAGGTTGCAGTTAAAATGCCTTGCTCCTTGAAAAGGTACCTACATGACGTCCGTAGTTGAACACCACATATTATTCTTACTGCTCGCTTTTGTACAACGAATACTTTCTTTCTAAGTGAGTGGAAATATGCAAAATATGTCAGAAGGTTGATACGTTTGATTCCAGCATTAGAAATTATTAGAAGAGCAAAAGTAGCTGAACTTCATTGTTTGATAAGCTCAGAAATATGCTTCTTCCAGTTCAAGTTTTCATCAATATGAACACCAAAAAATTTGGAGAATTCTACCCTACTTGCTGACTCCAGCTATGTGCTACATCAATTGCTGTTATGACTCTGTTTGTTGTGCAGAACCGAATGTAGTGTATTTTCTTCAAAATTTCGGGAGAGTCCGGTTTCAGAGAACCACTCAGTAATTCCCTGGAAAATATCATTTACTAACTCCTCTGCTGCTTTCTCTCTAATGGGAGTTATTGTAACACAGATATCGTCCTTAAAAGTACCAATTTTGCTTGTTGAATGTTAAGTGGAAGGTCATTCATCCATATATAGGAACCGTTAATCGACTATATCTCCTGGCTTCGGTTGTGATACCAGCAGGTAGCTGAGAGGGACTGCACCTCACTGATACCTGGCAGTTTCGTGTCTTTACGTCTCCTCGGCCGGTTGCCGTGTGCGCCAAGCTTCTACCTTCGGCCGTAGCTTTGCCGTCTTTCCGCGTTGCGTGAGTGTTCGATACGTCCCAAGTGCGAATCACGTGGTTGTTCCAGGCTAGCGAAAAAGGATCGGGAGAAGAGAGAGACAGAGGAGTGATTCTTATAAAGGGAGAGTAGAGTTTAACATCCCTTCGATAGTGGGGTCATGAGAGACGGTCATCCAGTTAGGCATCTACAGTTTAATGTGGACTCTGTGGACTGTTATGTTCGGTGAAGGCGACACATTGGGAGCAGTGGTGAGCGTGCACAGGCTTCTGTGAGGAGCAGTCATCCGAAGGGCAAAACATAAAATACTAAGCCATTTCATATGCATCCGACGAGTATAGTTTGGTGGGTTCGATTGGCGGAACTAAAAGAAAGCTCACCAGTCGAACACAAATCACATACAGAGCGAGGACGCACCAGACACTTCTGTGCTCGTATCCTCTGCATCTGTCCTGAATCCAATGCCGACAGGGAGGAATATGTGAATGCAAAATAGTTGCCTTCCCAGAGCAGTTTGTATTCTAATGTCAATTGTACAACCTAAACAGACTATAGACGGTACAGGGGTTCTTATGCGTAGTAGTTACAGACTGAAAGTTGTAGAACGTTGTAAAAGCATCTCAGATGCAGTTTCCTTTCAGCTGTACAATAACTACTTCTGTGGGCGTCAAGGAAATTCGCAAAATATGCGCTGAGCATGCAATACATACAGTTGAAGTGTTAATGACAGTCTGATTGATGCAACTGTTAATGGAATTAGTGAAATGCCACTTTCAGCAACACCCGAGGACTCAACGCGTTGGAGTAGACTTTACGTGTCTCATCTACTTCGTTGTGATCATCTCTTGGTAAATTGCTGTGATCCGCTGAGGCGCCATCAGCCATAGGCAGCACAGCATGTGGAACCTGAACCTTTTCCTAAATGTTAAGATATGGACATTAACGTAGGATTTTGAATGTACTCTATAACATTCGTTTACCTAGAAAAAATTAGTTGTGTAGATTGTGTGACGTTTAGAACATAAGTTTGCTAACGAAATTATTAACTGAAATGTACCGGTGGCAATAGACGTACGTAGTTTTCTCTAACAACAGATGTAGTAACTAATACTAGCACAAGTAGCAGACTCCTTCTGGTGTGTGAGTAGACCTGATGTCATTATTCGGACAGTCACATAACCAGTAAGATGGTAGCTGGGATATGTAGGTTAGCTTCTTTTTCCGGTTTCTCGTCATAGGGTGGTTCATTTTGTATTATCAGATTTGGTTCTTAGTTTTTGGTTTCTATTTAGACATTCCTTAGTCTCTTAAATTTTTAAAATACGGTTAGCTCTAAACTGACTGAAATAAAGAAAAACAGATTGTACATGTTTAATACTCTTTGTGCACAGTAAAATCCTTTTACACAACAAGGTAACTAGTTTAATAAATTCAGCAACGAATAAATGGTTAACCTTTCATAGGAGGTTTCTTTTTAAAGACTTCTGCCACGGAGATCTGCAACTGTATTTCTGCTCAAAAATTCTTGCTAAACACATAGGCACTCAACTCAAGACTTTGACTGTCAACGCCTATGACAATAATGTAGGTACTGCTAAGTCTCGTCCGAGCCTCCAAGGAGCGTCTGCCTTTCCGAACCGTCAACTCACTTTCCGACCACACACTAATCACGGTCCGGTAACAAAATGCAGTTATCTTCCTCGAGTAATTGTCTATCACCTCCAAAATTTCTAAGTTTACATCAAAGTCATCATTAAATACATTAAGAAAAAAACAATATTGAAACAAAGGTCCAATATTATGCGAAATGATTTGTCTAAAAGGATTAGAGAAACAAATGACGTGGCTTTGAATCGTGCTCGAAATAATGTACAGCAAATGAAAGACTTCAAGTGTTTCTCTGATCTATTACACTTTTTATATTTAAATAAATCATTTCACAAAATATTTGACCTTCTTTAAAATATTTTTTTACTTACGGAAGAAACCAAAACACCAAGAAGGGGTTGTGCGAGGTAAACGAAACTTGGTAGACGTGTTTCTACATTTGAAAGGTGACGTCTATTGAAATTTCGCTCAAGTCGCATAAGAGTGGCGCTAGTGGGCACCACTATGAGGATGCAAATCAGGTTTGCTTCAAATATATGACATAACGGTCGTGAGCGTTAGCTAGCCTTGACATTGGACATAGTGAGTTGATGCTGGTCACGAACACCGTTAAAACGAGGAAGACGCCACTATCAGGACCTTACTTAGTTTGAACGAGTTCGTGTTATAGGGCTACGAGTAGCTGGATGATCCTGCCGCGATACTGCAGAAAGACTTGACAGGAAAGTAGCCACTGTACATGTGTGCTGGCAGCGGCGGTCAAGGGATGGTATGGTTGCAACAAGATCGGGCTGCGAACCGCTACGTGGCACTACCGAGAGGAAAGGCCATCATGTTCGGCGTTTGGCTCTGACGCATCGTACTGCGTCTGCAGCAGCAATCTGAGCACCAGTTGACACTACAGTGACACAACGAACTGTTAAAAATCGCTTACTTCAAGGACAGTTACGAGCCAGATGTCTTGTAGCATGCGTGGATTCAACTGACCCCTGACCACCGCCATTTGCAACTTAAATGGTGTCCAATGAGAGCTCACTGGAGGGCGGAGTGGAGGTCTGTTGTATTTTCTGATAAAATCCGGTTCTGCCTTGGTGCCAGTGATGGCCTGTGCTGGTTAGGACGTGTGAGCTCCTGCAACCAACCTGTCTGCCACCTAGACACATTGGACCTATACCTAGGGTTATGGTCTGGGATACGATTTCGTATAACAGCTGGAGCACTCTCGTGGTTATCCCACGCAGCCTGACTGCAAATTTGTAATTCAGTCTGGTGATTCGACCCGTTACGCTGCCATTCGTGAGCAGCATTCCAAGGGTGTTTTCCAACAGGATAACGCTCGCTCACATACTGCTGTTCTAACTCAACATGCTCTACAGAGTGTCGGTATATTGCCTTGGCCTGCTCAACCACAAGATCCGTCTCCACTCTATCACGTAGGGGACATCATCAGACCACAACTCCAGTATCATTCACAACCAGCATTAACAGTCCCTGTATTGACCGATCAAGTGCAGCAGGCATGAAATTTCATCCCACAAACTGACAGCCAGCACCTGAACAACACAACGCATGCACGTCTGCATGCTTGCATTCGACATTCTGGTGCTTACGCCGGTTATTAATGCACCAGCATTTCACATTTGAATTGGCTTTACTAGTGCTTAAATTACGCTATGATCTTTCAACGTTAATCACTTAAGATCTTTACATAGACAAATGTATTATCAGAATTTCATTACTTTTCACTAACTATTTCTTGGTATTCGGAGTTTTTCCTGCCAGTGTATTTTCAAATTTTGATGAAGAAATGAAATATAAGAAAATTAAATATCGATCGATATTCCATTATTATTATTATGAGTATACACAGGGTGACTAGAAACACTTTTAGAAGACTTTAAGGATGTTGTAAGATAGATTGTGCTGAGAAGTAACTGTTAAAAAATCAATACGTTGCGCTGTTGCCGATCTAATGAGCATTGAAGTCAGCCAGTCAGGTCGTGCGCGTGCATATTCAAGCCAGCTGCCAGAGACAGTGCTGCCAAACGTGTTCTTCGTTTGACCTCCTCAAACTTAACAAGAGAGCAGTACTAAAATTGGTCATTGGATGACAGGAAACATCAATCTTCTACCGTTCAATAGTTTTCAGTGCTTTTTTCTCTTTCTTTTGGTTTCAGCAAACCAAACGAAGAACATGTATGGCAACACTGCTTCTGGCAGGCTTCTTGGGTTTGCGCTCGCAGCGACCTGTTGGGCTAACTTCAGCATTAATTAAATCGTAAATGGCGCGACATATCCAGTTTTTTCCTTAACAATTATTTCTCAGCACAACCTACCCTCCAGCACCCTTACAAGCTTTTCAGAATGTTTCTGATCATCTTATAGAACAAAAGAAAGCAGAGATTTCACAGTTTGTGCTGTAATTTGAAGTTTTATTTAGTTTTTCCAAGTAAAAAAAAAAAGAATTCCACATTTTATACACCAAGGTACACTTTTCTCGTAAGTAATTTCAGTATGAATTACAATGATTATTTTAAAAAGTTTCAGTTATTCATGTTTCAGTGTTCTTAGCTTTGTCGTTGATGGTAAGTTATTGTCCAACTAATAGGAACAAGGACACGAACCATTACTGTAAAACAGTTAGTACCAGTAGCTCTACCCCAGAAAAGTGGAAATAAACGCGCCATTAGATTCAAAATACACTCCAAACATGTTCTTTAACATCTAAATAAATATTCATCACCAAAACCGCTACCAAAACTGTTATGCCTACCAACAAATCACAGAATCCAACATACAGTGATTTACTGTTTTACCTGGAACCCATGATCAGTAATGAGCAATGATGAACTTCCTTGTAATTGAGTCAGGTCTTGTAATTTATTTGCTAACTAAGCAAGGAAAGTTAATTTACAACAGGAGGTAGTCACCAATGTAAAATCAGAGGGCAGCACCAGATCACAGACGAAACGACAGTATAATCGTCTGCTACACTTACGATAGTGATAAACTTTGACATCGTTTTGTAAAAATGCTTGAATATCATAGACAGACATGATTTTAACTAATTACATTCAGCACTATATATTAAGTTTCATTGTCGTTGTAAGATCACTGAATTCTAGGGTCCATGCGTCATAACAAGAATTTTGTGAGGTTATTGTCTAAAAAGTTACTACATGTACTATGTTCAGTAGCTACCATTTTAGTACCACTAAAAATAGATGTGGTCAGCTGCAATGTATAAGGAAACGAACTAAGCCTGGCAGGATATTATGGTTTTAGAATTTCGTCGCCAGCTTGTGTGACTACTACGTCTTGAAGCCAGAGTGGAAAAGCCACCCAGGAAACGTCACGGACATGGAGAGTTATGGTTTGAGCTTCAAACATTTTTCACAACGATACACCTTTTTGAATTACTAAATTTCCTCGAATTATCACTGTGTAGTCTTTCAATGTAGTAGTGGACTGTGAATATTCTGTGGAACTCATAGAAAATGCTGTACATCAGGGTTGATGTAATGTCTTGGTAGACTTGTTTAACCTCAGCGCTATATCTGAAATCAGGGCGGTTTCAGTCCGCTGGGTATTCCGAATTAATTGAATTACGTAACAGTTATTAACTGACCCGAGCCGCTGTATTTGATTTCATATTACCATCGCTAACACAACTAATTAAATCAATTAGCTGATTCCATATTTTTATTGTTTGATTTTCGTTTCGTTGCAAGGGTACACACACACAACATACAGAGTGAGGTACTTAAGTAGTTTCTGGACCCGTATATGGGAGAGCCAACGTTCAGTTTCCATTGTAGCCGTATAGTGACGTTAAACGATAGGTTCATTATTAGACAGCACACAACGAGCAAATAAGTTGCACTTTCTCACCATCAGTGGAAAGTAGTCTTCAAGAAGCTCACGATGAACCTAAACGCTCAGTAGGATTTGGCCTGTATGGGATCACGGTTTGAGCGTTTCTTTACCGTCACTTAACAACTAGCATGCAGCTAGAACCTGATCTGGGGGCGGGGAAGGGGGTGATGGGGTGGGGGGGGGGGGGGGTTAGAGGGGGCGTGCGACTTACGTGAATTTCCCGGCTGAGGACGAAATAGTTTTGATATTTCAGGACAAATAGATCTGGGTAGACTTGCCACTAGTCCAACCCAGTACCTGTTACATGTTATAATTTTCTTCAAACTGATAGTGAATTGATACGACTGTCTGCATCGCGGGGCAAGATGTGAGACCGTTTTTCGAAATCCTTTTTTTTTTTCTAAAGGTGGAGGAGGGGCTGCGCCTGCCTTGTTGGATACGCCCTTGACTTGTTGGATACACCCTTGACTACCAGTGATTTCTTCCAAGCTACAGTACCGCTGAGGTATAATGGACTCATATCGAATGGAACTATCAGGAGACATCGAGCGTAAACAAATAAAATGATGGTGCAAATGTTCACAGGATTATCTGACTGCCGAGAGGGTGCCATGACATACACTATGTGATCAAAAGTATCCGGACACCCCCAGAAACATAGTTTTTCATATTAGGTGCATTGTGCCGCCACCTACTGCCAGGTACTCCATATCAACGATCTCAGTAGTCTAGGAACCGATGACCTCAACAGTTTGGTCCCTTAGGAATTCACACACACAGACACATGCGCACACACACACAGAACGAGGCGCTCCGCGAAACTCACGGACTTCGAACGTGACTGGGTGTCACTTGTGTCATACGTTTGTACGCAAGATTTCTACACTTCTAAACATACGTACGTCCACTGTTTCCGATGTCATAGTGAACTGGAAACGTGAAGGGATACATACAGCACAAAATCGTACATGCCGATCTCGTCTGTTGACTGACAGAGACCGCCGACAGCTGAAGAGGGTTGTAATGTGTAACAGGCAGACATCCATCCAGACCATCACACAGGAATTCCAAACTGCATCAGGATCCACTGCAAGTACTGTGACAGTTAGGCGGGAGGTGAGAATACTTGGATTTCACGGTCGAGCGACTTCTCATAAGCCACACATCACACCGGTAATTGCCAAACGACGCCTCGCTTGGTGTAAGGAGCGTAAACACTGGACGACTGAACAGTGGGAAAACGTTGTGTGGAGTGACAAATCACGGTACACAATGTGGCGATCTGATGACAGGGTGTGGGTATGGCGAATGTCCGCAGCTCGTTGTCGTGCGGTAGCGTTCTAGCTTCCCGCGCCCGGATTCCTGTGTTCGATTCCCGGCGGGATCAGGGATATTCTCTGCCTCGTGATGACTGGGTGTTGTGTGATGTCCTTAGGTTAGTTAGGTTTAAGTAGTTCTAAGTTCTAGGGGACTGATGACCATAGATGGTAAGTCCCATAGTGCTCAGAGCCATTTTAACCATTTTTATAGCGAATGGCCGGTGAACGTCATCTGCGATCGTGTGTAGTGCCAACAGAAAGATTCGGGGCGGTGATGTTATGGTGTGGTCGTGTTTTTCATGGAAGGGGCTTGCAACCCTTGTTGTTTTGCGTAGCACTATCACAGTACAGGTCTACATTGATGTTTCAAGCACCTTCTTGCTTCCCATTCTTTAAGAGCAATTCGGGGATGGCGATTGCATCTGTCAACACGATCGAGCACCTGTTCATAATACACGGCCTGTGGCGGAGTGGTTACACGACAATAACATCCCTGTAATGGATTGGCCTGCACAGAGTCCTGACCTGAATCCTATAGAACACCTTTGGGATGTTTTGGAACGCCGAGTTCGTGCCAGGCCCTACCGACCGACATCGATACCTCTCTTCAGTGCAGCACTCCGTGAAGAATGGGCAGCCATTCCCAATAAACCTTCCAGCACCTGATTGAACGTATGCCTCCGAGAATGGAAGCTGGGTGTCCGGATACTTTTGATCACATGATGTATACATCCAATCCTCTGAATGATGACAATAATTTACACTGCTCCCCTGCGAGCAGATTACTTGATTAACATTTTGTCTAATCCTAGGACGTACGAGAACTGGTCTTGGATGTGCCGTTGCTAAGCTCACGTATTCAAATACAGGGTGTATCAAAAAGAATCATTCGATTTTAAAAAAAATCATAACAGTTATGTTATTTGAGATGCGCGTAAAAAGAAAGAGCAAATCTCGAGTTTTACACGGTTCCCGCTAGGTAACAGCAGCGTGCGCCCACTTCAGTTCTAGTAAAAATACTGTCGGGACAACAGAAAGCGCTTTGTGGTCTACGTTTTGCGCAGTGCGGATCAGTAACACCTTGTTTATGTAAAGGCAAATCGCCGGGCCGTCCCCGAGCGTCTGACACAGACATCGAACGCATCCGCCATAGTTTCGCAAGGAGTCCGCAGAAATCCGTTCGCTGTGCAGCTCAACAGCTCAACATGCCACCGATGTCCGTCTGGCGTGTGTTGCGTCAACGTTTACACATGAAACCACGAAAATTCAGCTACTCGAAGCTCTTCGTGAAGGTGACAAACAACAACGTAAGGAGTTCTGTAATTTCATTCTTGACACGATGGATGACAGTTTTCTTCCAAGCTTAGTGCTTAGTGACGAGACAACATTACATTTAAATGGGAAGTTGAGCCATCATAATGTGAGAATATAGGGCACAGAACAACCATATGAAGTTTTAAAACGTGAGAGGGACTCTCCAAAGCTTAATGTGTTTTGTGCAGTTTCGCGGGAAAAGCCGTATGGTCCATTTTTCTTTGACGAGAACACTGTTACAGGAAGCACATTTCTCTATATGCTTGAGAACTTTCTTTTCCCACAGTTGGAGACTGATTCGAAACATTTCATTTACCAACAGGATGGGGCACCGCAACACTGTCATCTGGAAGTGCGGGAATTTTTAAATCAAAGGATTACTAAACGATGGATCGGTGGGCCAAATGATTCAGCCTTAGATTCTTGGTCTCCAAGGTCACCAGACCTGACTGTATGTGATTATTGCTTGTGAGGGTTTATAAAAGACTCTGTTTATGTGCCTTCGTTACCAACAACAATAAATGAACTGAGATGTCGCATAACAGCAGATGTGGAAGCTGAAACTCAGGACATGCTCGCTGAAATGTGGGAACAATTTGCATACCGTATTGACATATGGCATAACATCTCAAGGAGAGCCTATCGAACACGTATGAAAAACAACTTTTTTACTTTCCCGTTCATCAGAAAACAAAATTCATAGTATATGTTTATTAGTTTCAGAAATATAGACGTGCCAAATCAGATGATTCTTTTTGATGCACTCTGTATTACGTTGTAAGCTGTTACAGTTTTATTACACAATCTCATTAAGATATTATCTCATAGCATATCTACGGCAGATCATTGTAAATCGTAAACTCTCCTCTTGTAGCAGTTGTAGATAAAGTTCCTGAGTTACTACTTGCAGCTCCATTTCTCGCGCAGCCAATTAACTGCTGAGCAACAGAGCCGACTCAACATCAGTGTTTGGCCAGTATACTTGATCCCACAGAGGCCAAATCTGGCCGAGCGTTGTGGTTCATTGTGAGCTTCTTGAAGACTACTTTCCACTGACAGTGTTAAAGTGCAACTTACTTGCTCGTTGTGTGTTGTCTAATAATGAACCTATCCTTTGATGTTACGATATGGCTAGACTGGAAACTGAACCTTGGCGCTCCAAAATACCGGTCCAGAAACTTGTGTGTGTGTGTGTGTGTCTGTGTGTGTAAAATATACGGCTGTCATCAAGTAACAGTATGGGAGAATCTGATTTAAGTACTTTTTATACAAGTTTTTCAAAAATGCTTTTACAAACATTAGGGACTGGTACCTTAAAACAAAACAAGAAAAAAAATCTTGTAAAAATGGGTTTAAAATTGCGTACCTTAACAGCTGTGAGCACTTGTTCATCTACAGTACTGAAGAACAATTCCCTTCTACTGCAAGCTCTTTGCTTTCCATATTTTTGGAGGAGGTTGCATGGACTAAAACAAGAAAGAAGCCGCACAGAGTGGCCGCGCGGTTGGAGGCGCCATGTCACTATCTGCGCGGCTCCTCCCACCGGAGGTTCGAGTCCCTCGGTGTGTGTGCTGTTCTTAGTGTAAGTTAAATGGTTCAAATGGCTCTGAGCACTATGGGACTTAACATCTGAGGTCATTAGTCCCCTAGAACTTAGAACTACTTCAACCTAACCTAAGGACATCACACACATCCATGCCCGAGGCAGGATTCGAACCTGCGACCGTAGCAGTCGCGCGTTTCCGGACTGAAGCGCCTAGAACCGCTCGGCCACCACGGCCGGCCAGCGTAAGTTAGTTTAAGTAGTCTATAAGTCTAGGGACCGACGACCTCAGCAGTTTGTTCCCTTAAGAACTCACATACCTTTGAACATTTTTGAACAAGAAAGAAATTTCTAGTAAACACGGGCTCTAAAAAGAGTTGTCAGCACTCGTTAATCTTCGCTACTGTGAAACTCATCTCTTCTATTGACCAAGTGCTTATAGTTCTTATCGTATGCACCCTAGAGTCAATGTTTAATGGACTTTTTTGTTGTTTTGGTTCACACTGCCTTACCTCCTCCCAAAATATTGAAAGCGAAGAGCTTGCAGTAGACGAGTTGCGTTTCACAGTATCGAAGATGAAGAAGTGTTTATAGCTCTTAAGGTGTGCATTTTAGTGCCCTTGTTTATGACATTTTTTCCTTGTTTTGGTTAAGGAATCTATTCTTAAAGACTGTAAAAGTATTTTTGAAACATCCTGTATAAAACGTTACCCTAGTTGGTCGCATCCATGTCACAACGGTATGGCTGTTACCAACTTACAAGAACTTAGTCCCTACGTACAGTGCAAGGCAACTAAGACAGACAACCTGATCTATATCCACAACGAGTAAATATATTGACGTGAGGTTTTCGCTAAGTTATGGCGGCCATTGTGCCGAATTTTCTGATGTAAGCAATTAATTTTTAACGCTTATAGTTGCCACATTAAAACACCGACTGTGCCTGTTTTTAATGGAACTATGTACGCTTGTCAGTGGTACTGGAAATAGCTTACGAAGAGGACTTAATGACGTAATATGTGTGAAATTTGTTCAAATAATAATAAGATAATAATGATAGCGTCTCAAACTACAGTCCAGCCGTCAGTAGAAGAGGTTCCCTAACCTTTCGCCCTGTAGCTGAAGATCTGCCGTCCAGTATAGCGTACTGAATTCTGTTAGTCAAAATCTCGTCCAACCAATCTTAATCGGTAAAGGTGGCCTTTTTAGTTGACGATGTAGTAAAGTGGTGGAGGAGGCGTGTTTATAAGCATAAATAATACGATGATTCCTAGTGGGATTAGTATGTATTCCGAATGCTAAATAATTTGGGTGAAGCTGAGTTTTTAAAGATAGACAAAACGTGCTTATCAGTTGTTTCCTATACCCTCTACCACAGGAGAAGTAGCGACGCTGCGTCGCAGGTAAACCTGGTCGTGTTACAATATTTGGGGAGATATCAACGTACCAGCTGTAGAATGGGGTTCAAATTATTAGGGCGGGTAGTAGGATAGCTATTGCGTGAAATTGTTTAAATTGCTTATTCAAAATTTACAGTTAATCAGGAAAACAATTTATCTTGAGCAGTTAATCAGAAAACCTACTCGCGAAGGTAACATCTTACATACCCAGGTTACAAGTAGACCGAAACTTTTTGACTCGTTTAATGTAAAACAGAGAATCAGTCGGCACAAGATGTCACAGTATCACAGAGTACGACTATAAACAAGACTGCAAAGAAATACAGGGGAATATTTCTGTTTATCAAGACTGCCATGAAACAGATTCCAAGTTTTATATGTGGTCAACATGAAAAATTAGTCTCGAGGTTCGAAAATTTCGAGGATCAATGGTTAAAGTTCAGGTCTTAGGCAGGTATGTACTGAGCAAAGATGAGAGGAATCGGAAAAATCCCACGTGGTACGACAGCCTGTTAGATGGTTGCTCCAGAATCAAAGAGAGCCTCATTGCAAGTTTAAACTTAGCTAACGCCCATAAACAAACAAAAACTGAACGAACCCAAAACTGGAGTAATTACGGTCATGTGGGAAGCATTCGACGAGTTCTCTATCGACGTGAGAAAAAATCCTAAGAAATTTTGGCCTTATGTTAAATCAGTATACGGATTAAGCCATCTGTTCAGAATCCCTGTAACCATAACGGCATCGAAACGAGGAATGACAGAGTGGTGGACGAAATACTAAATTCCTGTTTCCAAAATTGTTTCACTGAGTATGATTGTACTGCAGATCTTCCTTTTCATCGTCGCCCGAAAGCCAGAATGACAGACATCGAAATATATGAAATATATTCACAGTTGCGGATATGGAGAACCATCAGCTGTGTAATGGAATGACGACAATGAAGATATGTGCCGGACCGGGACTCGAACCCGGATTTCTCACTTATCGCGAGCGGTTGCCTTGCTCTTAGATTATCCGAGCACGCCTCACAGCCAGATCCAAATTTCCTTATGTCGTGAGCCACGTGTCTACATCCTGTACTCGTATATCTATTATGTACAGTACCACACAGGTGAGACATTTTACTTGAAAGTCGATTCTCCGGAATCGGCGGGTAGAGACCGTATTTCAGTACCTGTGTTATTCCGCATTACGATGCAGTACGGAAGTTTCGGTCGGACCGTGAGTCTTGCTCGGTTAGCCTACCGGTAAGGCGACCGCTCGAGATAATCGAGAAATTAAGGGTTCGAGTCCCTGACCAAAACAAATTTTCGTAATCGTCATTCCGTTATACAGCTGTATTTCAAAACAGCTGTAGTCGCTGCAGTGCCTGTTCCTTTGGACATGCATGAATGTCCAAAGGGACATTGCATCGTAATTCGGAGCAACACAGGCACTGCAGTATCGACATAAGTAATACATAACCCACCGAAATCCAGGGGAAAGACGACTGGACTTAATTGGATACCTGCACTATTCTACACAACGTATGTGAAAGAACTTGCTCCTCTTCTAACAGCAGTGTACCGAAGCAGCCCACAGATCGAGAAATACATAGGCCATACCCGTTTTCATGAAGGGTCTCCGGACAGACTCATTCACCGCTGATGTTGATCCGCTATGGAATGTGGGACATATTCTATTCTCGCATTTTGTATCATTTCTGGAGTCCGAAAATCTCGACTGTAGGAATCAACGCGTATTCGCAAATAACGATCTTATGAAAGTCAGATCATTCTGTTTTTCAATGTGACCCCAGAATTGAGTTTGATGCCGTGTTCCTTAACTTTCAGAACTCATTGGATACAGTTTGTAACACTTATATCGATTAGGAGTAGGTTTATTTTATGTAACTGTGTATCTGCAATTTATGAAGTGTGTATTCTGTGTTGCTTAAACTCCTTGTTGCGTGGCAAGAAAATTAGAGTTTTGTAATGTATATATGAAAAAAGCCAAAGAATATGTTGAAAATTTAAATTACTATAATATGAATATGTTTATGAAAAAGAGTATGTTTGTTAAAAGCTGGTTCATTCTTAGCCATTATCATCATCAAATCGACGATCGAGGACCCTGTAGATCATGCGCCGACCTCACAATGCTCCTCCATAGATGGCGATCTTGTGCACTTTGGATCCAACTATCACGACCTCCTAGCTGGCAAAGGTCCCTTTGTAGCTCATCCTCCCATCGCTTCCTGGGTCTTCCGATTCGACGGGTACCATCAGGTGTTCCCATAAGTACGGCTTTTGCCCAAGAGGTGTCCGGGCTCCTAGTAATGTGGCCTGCCAAGCTTATTCTTCACGCTTTCAGTTTTTGAACGATGTTCGGTTGCCTCATCAGCTCCTACAATTCTTGTTTTTTTCTACGTCTTCAAGAGCTTCCGGGACACATCCAAATATCCTTCTCATAATTTTTCTTTCAAAGACCAACAAGTTTTTTTCAGCCTTCTTTGTTGTGCTCAGGGTTTCTGTCCCATAAAACAATACTGGCACTATCACGGCATTGTATGCTTTACGTTTGGTCTTAAATGACAGTTTCTTGGATGACATTATCTGCTTTAAACTGAAATAAGTTTTAGACCCGTTCACAATGCATTGGTTTATTTCCTGTTTTAAATTATTTTGCTTGTTGAACCATGTACCAAGATATTTAAAATTTTCTACTTCAGCAGATTTCCATATCCCTACCTGTAATGGGATGTCATTATGGGCTTCTCTTGATACCTCCATTACCTTGGTCTTTTCTGCATTAATCCGTAACCCGATCTTACTTGCATTTTGCGCTAGGTCCTCTACAGTTTCTGCCATCTCTTCCTCTGATTCTGCTAGAACTGCGATGTCGTCTGCATAACCCAATAAATCTGTCCTACCTTTTAGCGTCATCCCTTTGTTTTTTCTTTCCATTTCTCTGATTGCTTTCTCTAGGACCAGATTAAATAACAGAGGTGAAATAACACCATCTTGTCTCACACTAGTTTTGATATGGAATTCCTCGGACAGCTCCCCTTGGTATTTTGGTATTTGACTTAGGCTATCGTATCCGCTGTGCACACCTTGACCACATTTATTAACTTCATTCGTATACCAAGCTCTCTCAGGATGTTGTATATACTTAATCTGTGGATACTGTCATAAGCCTTTGAGAAGTCCACGAATGTCACCAGAAACCAATGGTTGAATTCCCAGCACTTTTGCCAGATTTGCCTCATGGTGAAAATTTGATCGGTGGTCGATCCTCCTCCCTGGAAGCCTTCCTCTCCTACAATGTCTTTTGCAAATGGCTGAAGTTTTTCAGGTATTATTAAAGATAGAACTTTATAAGGTACACTTAGGAGAGAAATGCCTCTGAATTTGTTACAATTCCTATTACTGCTCTTTTTTATGCAGTGGGATAATAACGACTGATTTCCACTCTTCTGGGATTTCCTCTTTTTCTCATATTTCTTTTATGAGATTTTATAGCTGTTCCTGAAGGGTTTCTCCTCCTGCCTTCAACATCTCTGCCGTTATCCTATCCTCTCCTGGTGCCTTATTATTCTTTAGTTTCCTGATTGCTCTTTCTACGTCTTGTTGAGTCACTTGAATGTTTGCGACTTCTCCTTCACCCTCTGTATCATTGTCATGTGGAAAGACACTCTCTGGATCTTCAGCAGTTAATAGCTCTTCAAAATATTCTCTCCACCTGTTCAGAATTTTTTTCTTGTCTGTTAGAGTATTTCCATCCTTATCATCAATAACTAAAGCTTCGTTTCTGTGACCATTCCTCATATGTTTCAACATCTTAAACATTTTCCTGTTGTGTGATATTGTATTTCCCTTTTCGATTTCATCAATCATATTGTTCATGAACTTTCTTTTTTCTGTACTCGGACTCCTATTTGTTTCTCTTCTTACGGTCTTGAGTGCTTCCTGTTGTACCGCAAATTGTCTGTCCAGCATGCGCACCACCTTTGCTCTCTTCCTGGCCTTCACAGTTTGTTCACATGTCTCATTGAACCATTTCTTCTTCGTTGTTAGCTTTTTCTCTCCTAGAATTTCTTCAGCTGCTTCAGTTACAGAGGTCCTTATTTCTTCCCATTGCTTGTTAACACTCATTTCATCAGCGTGTCTGATGCCAATACTTCAAACTTGTTACGCACTTTAATGTTATACTGCTGGTTCATGCTTAGGGCACTTGTATTTGTAACATGTAAACGCTGTAGGGAAGGAAGTCCCTCCGCAACGGAAGTGGCATGACGCGATGTAAAAGGTGGGGTTGACGGTCGAACTGAGCGGCTCCTCTGTGTGAACGACATGCAATATGTGGCTAGCCTCAGCACGGTACGCCTCGAGGGTGCTAAGAGAGGCAATTGGAAGCTGCATTAGAAGGGATTTGCCTCAGATTTGGATCTGTCTATTATTTGAGCATGGCTCAGTTAATTTGTGTGTTGTTTCAACAACAATCACATAAAACATAAATTCGTGTCCTGGACCATAATTTGAATCCTGATCACGAACCTACGCAGGGTCCTCACCCAAGTGCTACTTAAACCGAGTATCCTGATTTAAATGAATAATTTTTGCATTCGTGCGTTTCAAAGTGTTTTTTTGTCTAAAGTGGGAGGAGTAGTAAAAGTTAAAGTAAGAGTAACATTTGGATGCTCTGTTAATGAACAACTCCAAGTGAAATTGTTAAGCTAAGAAGTTTAAGAACAAAAATTCAATGATCAATTAATCGGAAAGTGAAAACCTATAATTATTTAAAAGTAAAAACTACAAAAGTGAAGTGGATAGGCTCTTGCTAAGGCATCCTTAGTTTATTATAAAATATAATTTTCTAGGATTACAGTGCAAGATCGTGTAAATATAATTGCAAAGAATACCTGCTTCACAGGTAATTGAAGTTCAAGCACATATAAATCTTTAATGAACAGATTTACGGTAGTGCTGCCAGAAGTAAAATTATGCACATTTTCAAAGATGGTGTACTTTCGTTACCCATCATGAAAGGTTCCTTTTTGAAGTTAATTAAGCCCAATGTTGTATTTTATTGTCTTACAAAGCAATTTAAGCGAATGATTAGCTTTTAGAGTTAGTCTTTACTATTGCAATAACCAAAAATCTTTGACTAGTGAAACTATAATAGTTTATGTGTCCCCATCATATCCTCCATCTATTAAGAAAAAATTGAGCTGTGACTGTTACTAACGAAAACTGCTATATGTAGAGGAGCTTAAAAAATGTGTTTAAGAAGTTATTCATCTTCGTGTTTTTTCAAGTCAGTCAAGATAGAAACCCCTCATGTCCAAAATTAGATGTGCATTTCAGGCAGTGACGTTTCAGTATTTGATTAAGTAATGCTCTTGAGTGTGGCTGTCATTAGTATGGCCTCGGCGCTAATTTGCTCCCCATATTTTACTGGCGAATGTGTCATTAGTAACTGCTGCTACACAGTACAGAGTGCACTGTGTCAGTTTGTATCCTGTTTCCTGTTCTATGGGAAATCTCAACAAAAGTAACTTCAATAACTAATATTCAATTTTCTTAAATATATATTTCCAAATTAATGTGCCTAATTGCGCTGACGACCGTTCATTTTTTCATTCATTTATGATTATACCACTTTCGTTAACTCCAAAGGTTAAAGCCCATTTGGTTTTTCTGTTAATTTCACCAAACCCGAAATTATAGTCCGATACCCTTGTCGATTAGACACACGAGCGGTCGAACTTCGAAATCCTCTCAGAGGATAACATTAGCGTGTTTCACGGCACGTTAGTTTTGTAAGTTCCACACTGTAGTCTAATGAATACTGTACGAGTTTTCGTTGGGGGAAGGGACCAAACTGCGAGGTCATCGGTCCCATCGCATTAGGGAAGGATGTGGAAGGGAATCGGCCGTGCCCATTCAAAGGAACCATCCCGGATCTGCCTGAAGCGATTTAGGAAAATCACCCGAAACCTAAATTAGGATGTCCGGACGCGGGTTTGAACCGTCGTCCCCCCGAATGCGAGTTCAGTGTGCTAACCCCCGCGCCACCTCGCTAACGTACGATTGTACGGAATATCACAGCCTTATCAGTGAACTGCAGAGTTCCTAGCAAAGAAAACACAGCATATCTTTCTCAACGCAGAGAAATCTTCAAGCGTAAGAGTAAATCCTATCGTATCCCAAGGATTTGTTGTAAGACCATTACGTTTTACATTATATGTAACTGACCTAGCTGAGGCTTTTCGCGGGTGATGCTATTACACACAGAAATGTTGGCAGCACTAGAAAATTGTAGCGAAATGCACGAAGAATTCGCCTCTGAGGCCGAGAATCCGTGGGGTTTTGCGCGATCCACCACTAAGCAGAATGTGCCCGGCGCGGTTGGCTCGACTGCTGTCGAGATGCACCAAAAACACCTCCTCACCTCCTCGCGTTACTTCAAGCCCCCGGCGGTCACAGCGCCTGATAACGCGCTGTCCTTGTTTTCCATTTCCCCTCTCCCCTCTCCCCTACCTACCACTACTGTGTCACACGATGAAAGTTCAAGATTACAATTGAGTATCTCGTTTCATGACTGTCCATTCTTGTCGACTTAGTGGTGTTGCGGCGCCGTGGCCGAGCCTCGTGTGGTCGACCTCTGCCATTCCGTCCCCCGCCCATCAGGCCAGAGGAGACCTGCACGTACGTATCTCCCATCATTTCTACCTTCCTCCTGCTTACAAGGAACAGTCAGTTTTCTCCATTTGCGTTTCCTGACGTTATCTGCTGATTTTTTTGTTTTGTTCTTTGGAAATAAAGTTTGTGCTTCCCTCTCATGTTCCACTAAAGAAAATAAGTAAAAGAACCAGTAGCATTTGCTACTAAAATATAAAAAGGGAAAAGGTCGCTAACGTACTCTTGTGTTTTGGCTCTCAATCCAGTGGCTAGTTTGTTCAAATCCTAGTGATGGAAAAAATTTTGCCAGTATTTTGCCACCAAGTGGAGGAAAGGTGGTGGCGTAAAGTTCCTGGCCACCAGACTTGCGACAGTATCCTGATTTGAATACCATACCTGTCCGCAGTGTCTGATGAAGTGAGGGCATGTGGTACTGTTGATGGTGATCCGTCCGTCGCATGTAGAAGTTAAGCTTGGCGGCCCCCTTGGTGTTCACACACACACGCTCACACAATACACACATACATGTAGTATTACAAATATTGTACTCGAGCATGTTGCAAACAGATGAACAAAAACAGTGCAGCAATACGTGGAGAGGATCGACGTTTAGTGCAAGTATTAGCAGCTGACTATTAACATAAACCAGAGTAAGGTGTTGCACATTAATAGGCGGGAAGACCCATTGTTGTATGCTTTCAGTATTGCATAAAAATCACTGGAAGGAGTCACAGCCATTAAATATCTAAAGGTACGGATTCGGAGCGATTTAAAGTGGAACGACCACATATAACAGATCGCAGAAGCCCGTACACGAAGCTGGTAGCTTACAAAACCCTCATTCGACTGATAATTGCATAAAAGGGAGGCGTTGTGGCTTCGTGTTAAAACTGCGAGAGTACGTTCCTTGGAGAATTATCTGATATTCTGCTTCCTCCTACGCATGTCTCGCGGAAAAATTCTGAAGGTAAAATTACAGAGCTTTTCAAGATAAAACAAAAGCTGACTAACAATCGTTCTTCCCGCTGACCACTCTCGATTGGAAAAGTAGGAAGTGAACGAAGTACTCTCCGCCACACACCATAATGTGACCTTCAGAGTACAGACGTAGATGAAGAAGTTTTCAAACGCCTTTCGGAAATCTAGAAAGACAGAATCTGCAAGATTTCGTAGTTGTGTTTCATAACAGTGATTTGTCTTGAATTCTTTATTGTTTCCTCCATGGACGTAATAATGTTTGAACTTAGAGTATTCTACAGTATCCTGTAGTACACGTACATCAGCGCTATTGCTCTTTCATTGTGAGCATCCGTCCTTCCTCTTTGTTGTGTACAGTACTGACGTGATGGCAAACTACAGCACGCCGTAACAATCTGCGAGTGATCAAATAGACTACTGAGGACTGACAGACTTCGCTCCAACTATCACAGAAAGAAGCTAACTCTTGTGTCATTTGCAAACTAACCACACTGAACTAACCGACTAACTCATGTTGCGGCAAGGCGACCTTCGCCAATATGTCTACGGTGCATCCCTGTATTGTAACACAGCCCTGTATCGCTCTAAACCAAAGATGGCAAATGCGCTATTGCGGGTGTGGGGCGGCCCTGAGTGCCCACACTGCTTGCCCGCGGTCACTTGTCAGCCAGCAGTTCCCCCTCTACCTCTCTGCTAATATACCCCGCTTGTTACCGCACTGAAAGACGGACCTGTTTACTTCGTGTCATTAGTGTTGTTGGTGTCGAAGTGTCTTTGGCGCTCTTAGGAATACAAAATTAGTGAAAGGAAAATGGCTGAGAAGGAGTTAAGGTCCTCAAAATGAAAACCGGTCGAATCCCTGCACTTCAGCCCACAGTGGGAATAAGATTACGTTCTTATTAAAACACAGGGCTTGGCTGTCCATTTTGTGTTGCAATTTATCGGCGTAGAAGAAGTACATTGTGAGGCGACATTTTCAACTCCTTTGTCAAAAATTAGTGATCACCTTGGATACTGAGGAAAGGAGACCAAGCTTGTCGAGCTAAGGCAGGAAATATAGAAAAAAGGAAGTTCATATAGGTATCTCATTTCTTCCTTGCAACGTATCTATACGGAGAGAATCATGTCATTCACAATAATGATGCACTGAGAGTGCGCGATCACCTATATCTTAAAATAGCCAAACCGCGCGTTCCTTCAGCGATGGTAAAGTGTCTTGTTGATCTTGTCAGAACCTTGTGTACAGAAGCTCTTCCGTGTTTCGAAATAGTTCCTCTTCCACGGGGATCCGTTTGCAGACGCATCGAAGAAATGGAAAAGAGCGTGGAAACGCAACTGAAAGAGAAGACCAAGATCTTTTCTTTTTTTATGAAACCATTCATGTAACGGATGTCGCTCAGACTGCTGTATTTGTGAGAGGTGTTGACGCTGAGTTCAACTTGATGGGCGAAATCCTAGATTTAATGCAGTGCTCGATAAAACTACTGCCAACAACACACTTTCTTGCTTAGGAAACATTATTGACAAATATGATCTTTGTCGGGAAAAACTTTCGCTGCAACAGATGGAGCTCCTGCAATGACTGGTGAAATTTTATTGTTGTTGTAATGTGGCACGTATTAAGTTAACAGATGTTTAGTAGGAAAATACATGTGTTCTTTGCTGATTGTTTTGTGTCTCTGTTGTGTTTGTGACCAGGAAATTTGATATTTTATTATCTTTTTCTTGACCCCTGTACCATCCTCATGCCCCCGGCCCCTTTCACTACAGGACTGAACGACAGATTTTGGAACGTTTCTCACTGCTTGTAGTTGCTGTCAAACTAAGCAACGTATTACTGAGCGACGCTGCAGTGAACATTACGCAGTGAAAAGATTATCCTTTATAGGATATCGATTCCGCCTTTTTACAAACACAGTGTTTTTTCTTTTTACCTAGAAAAAGGGAGTGTTTGCCAAAAATGCCGAACCCATATCCTACAATTGAACTGCAAACTCGGGAAGAAAGAACAGGAGCTGCAAACCCAAATGATAAAGATTAGTCTTTCTTTATTTCTTTGTCGCTGTGTTGCGCTGCTATTGAATTGCAGGAGGTCAATTGCTTTTGTGTCGTCTGCTGGTGCCATGTTAACGTGTGTACATCCCTTTAGTTTTTCAAAAGAAGCTGGTGCGATGTGTTTGCACTCAGAAGAAAATGGAACATGAAGTACAAGCTGATCCCACGGGGTAAAAATCAAAAATAAAATTTCATTCGCAGAAAAATGTAGGAAAACAATATGGTTGTTTTACAAACTAATAATGGACGTGCAAAGCTGTACGTGACGATAAAGAGGAGGAGGAGAAGATTGGTATTTAACGTCTCGTCGACAACTAGGTCATTAGAGACCGAGCACAACCTCGGATTAGGAACCATCCAGGCATTTGCCTTAAGCGAGTTAGGGAAATCACGGAAAACCTCAACCAGAATGGCCGAGCGCGGGTTCGAAACGTTGTCCTACCGAATGCGAGTCGAGTCCAATGTGATGAACACTGCGCTACCCCGCTCTCTCTCTCTCTCTCTCTCTCTCTCTCTCTCTCTCTCTCTCTCTCGCTCGCTCTCTTTTAACTTAATAATGAATTGTGTGGTCTAGATCTTCAGAATCCACCGACGCAGGCGACCGTCATAAGAGTAGAGCTAACATTCGTTTTGTCAGCAACCAACATGCAGCTACTATACCATTGGTCAAACGATGTGCGTCATAATCAGTTACCGCGCAAAGTGGGTACTAAGGCAAGTCGATCAGATGAGTGGAGTGCAATCGTTGGCTATTAGCGAATTTGTCATTCGCTGTCACGTACCACGAAGTCCGAACTTCCGTGGGGAGAAAGGATAGATGGATCGCACGCTATACTCTCTTCCATCGTACGGCGGGATAGCGGCGTTGAATCACGTTGGCGTGCTGGTGTCTTTGCAATAGGCGGTAATAGTCCGCCGTCTTGCTTGATCGTGTAGAGCGCAGGTCATCCGGCAAATAACTATAGTCCATGAGGAATGTCCTAATGTGATTCCATGGCGGTGAAATATGACCGACAGGGACTGGAGGGTGGAACGAAGGTGGCGCCACTTCGTCGATCACGGTACCTGGCAGTTTAACTTACTCAGAATGCCATATTCGGCGCATCGTTCCAAGAAACAGTGAGAGTAATGTCAAGGTGTCGTAACGAATTTTAAAAACAAGTTCAGCATACATAAAATGTCTCGTAGCAATAGTAGTCGGCATCGGTAGCATAGAGGCACAATGGTTTAATTTTGGAGCTAAGTAGTCATTAACGTACGGTGCACGCCGGAACATGGCGATCGTGCGTAGCGTGTGGAGTCGCACCAGTACACGTATTTGTTGTAACAGCCAACGAAATGCAACCGCTGCAATATGTTGAAAATGTCCATGAAAGAGCACCCCTAAACATTTGAGTGCAGTTACTTTAGTGATGAGCACTGTCGTTCGTGGGGCCAGCCCCTCCGCCCACAACCACACACTTCGTCTTCCGCAGATTGATGATACAGTCCGCCGCAGTACCGTACTGTTGAAGCCATCGTAGCGCCGTCTGTATGTCATCCCCCGACCTTGCCAGGAATGCGACAACATATGCACAACATCGAAACGTCGCGTTCCATAAACAGATCCCTTCCAAGCGTCGGCGAGGGCAGTACAGCACGGGCTCGAGGGCTACTGCAAACAGAACGGCGGACAAGGGGCATCATTGCCTCACGGAACGTTCGATAGCAAAGCGTTCTGATCGATAACCGTTCACCATTACACTCTAATATGCTCCGTGAATCAAGCGCAAAACTACATCGACAAACACGTGGGGGAGGCCTATGCGTTCCATGACCGCACACAAAAAACTATTATCGACGCGAAACTACCTGGCAGATTAAAACTGTGTGCCGGACCGAGACTCGAACTTGGGACCTTTGCCTTTCGTGGGCAAGTGCTCTACCAACTGAGCTACACAAGCACGACTCACGCTCCCTCCTCACAACTTTACTTCTGCCAGTACCTCGTCTCCTACCTTCCAAACTTTACAGAAGCTCTCTTGCGAACCTAGCAGACGCGGTCGAATGCATGACCGAAGTCAACCGCCCCCTCCCGCCCCTCCCCCACATCTGAATAATACGTGAAAATGTACCGTCAAACATTGTACACGCTCGTTCATATCTTTTGCAAACAAATCTTGTCTCACAATGCGACAGGAACCAAACCACGTGACCTAAGCATTGTTATCTTACACAACACACCGTCACGTACAATGCACGGTGGCTCCATTACGCTATTGCATCACTGCACATGAATTGTTTTTCATAACCCGGAAATAATAATACTGCACTAGCTATCAGCAGTTCCTTCAGTTTCTTAAATGCACTTTGGCACTACAAAGCCCAGTGGAGCATTATACCTTTCTTTAACAAGTGCATGAGAGGTTGTGCTACTTACGCTTCTTAACAACACAGGCAATGCAATATCGTCGCTATCAGCCGATACCAGGCAGCACCTTTCAATTAAAAATGTCCTCCCTTGTATGGGAATTACATAAATTGTGTACGAGTTCAGGTTGTGATGCAGAAGCGATGACATGTGGAACTTTAGGTCTGGCCGTGAGTCGTGCACGGGTAGCCGAAGCAATGAAGGCGACTGCTCACTTAAAGTGGAGAATCCGGGCGCGAGTCGCTGTCGGACACAAATTTTCCTTGTCGTCATTCCCTTATACAGCTGATGGTTGTTTGTTTATATTCGCAACTGCAAATAAATTTCATGTATTTCATAATGGCTGTAGTCACCACAGTGCTCGTTCCTTCAGACATGCATGCATATCCGAAGGAACATTGCATCGTTCTTCTTAACAACACAGCCGGCCGGTGTGGCCGAGCGGTTCTAGGCGCTTAAGTCTGGATCCGCGCGACCGCTACGGTCGCAGGTTTGAATCCTGCCTCGGGCATGGATGTGTGTGATGTCCTTAGGTTAGTTAGGTTTAAGTAGTTCTAAGTTCTAGGGGACTAATGACCTCAGATGTTAAGTCCCATAGTGCTCAGACCCATTTGAACCATTTTTTTTCTTAACAACACAGGAACTCAGTATCGTGTTCATCCACTGATACCAGGCAGTGATTTTCAACTAAAATGTGCTCCCCAGTATGGGAATTACGTAATGTGTATACGAGTACAGTTTGTGATGCTGGAACGATGACGTGTGGAAGTTTGGGTGTGGCTGTGAGTCGTGCACGGATAGTCTAAGCGTTTAAGGCGTGCTCGGGTAAAGCGGGAAATCCAGGTTCGAGGCCCGGTCTGGTACAAATTTTCACTGTCATTATTCCCTTATATGGCTGATGGTTGTTCGTATTCGGAACTGCGAATATATTTTATATAAACACGGTATTATGTACTATCCTCCTGAATGAATGATTTATTATGACCATCTTCGCTGTGATGACTTCATGTTCACTAATCGCTGCCTCCATACTGGCACTGTCGATGACGTCAGGCCTGTTTGTAGTTACAAGGTATAAGATGTTTCCACTGTGTGCGGATTATCTAACTAGTAGCTCACGACAGTTTTCTCAAAGTGTGTTCAAAAAGTACTTCAGAAGACTGCCTTTCCGTACCACCTCCAGTGAATCCATGGACGTCCCAGTCTACACTCGGCACATTAACCCTAGATTACTAAAAACTCGTAAAATTTACTACTGCAGTAGGGTATAAAACAGGACATTGGGTAATTAATTCGGTATGTAACATACCATTAGATGTATAATGCTGGTAATTAACGAATGCATAACCTTTACATTATGACTTCTTTCGAATAAAATGTTGAGTAGTAAACTTCACGATGGTTTAGTACCAATGTAACATTTTCCCCCTTTAGTGTTATAAGGTTAAAGTCACTTCGAACTAATACTGCCTGATCTGGGTATTCTCATACTGCTGAGCGCAGACTTTCCTTGACTATTTCTACGATGGTTACTGCGGAATCGAGTGGCCGGTAAAAACATGATTAATATGAGCTCACCTATGTCTGCTACTCTTGTCCAGATCACTTCACAGTCAGACCCAATTTTGACCTCGATACACGCAATACTTTTGCCGGCAGCAATTAACTCTCCCTTCCTATAGTGTATAGTCTGTCTTTTCAGTACATGTTCCATGCTTCGATAAATACTTAGGAGCTTTTAGCTTCGGGTTTCAGCAAGTTCTCGGTTCCGAGAATAATTTGAGCTCGACAATTTTCCTGGCAGGCAGTAAGTTCAAGAATTTTTTATGAATAATTCGACAATTTACTGTCAAAATTTCGACAGTCGAACTGACTCTAGTTTATAAGCAATCTGATTGCACTCTCCGATTGGTGAGCTTTCTTCAAAAGACCTCAAACTTCAACCTAGCCTAAAAAAAAAATAGTTACGTGCACTCCACAAGTACTCTGCTGTTTTCACAATACCTGACGAAAGCTTCAGAGTTCACAACATAAAATTCTATGCCAAAACATTTAAGACCCACACTGGCTTCCCTCGCGAAATTATTTCGTCTATGTGGCTGCCAGAAAGTAAGAAGAACAAATTTTCTGTACTACCCTCACACGAGGTCCTCACTCAATTATCTCCCACCACGAACTACTCACTCCACTATCTCCCGGGACGAAGTGCGCTTTTTCATCGCCTAACAACAACGGTTAACACTAAGTTCACATCATGTGAGGCAAACGTGACGTCATATTGACGTCACGCACTGCATCGAAGACGGAAAGAGCTGTCTATCGACTTTCGTGGTAACTTAGGAGACGCCACATTGGATTTCGTCGTTCTTAATTGAAGCTTGTATTTGATAGGTTTTATGTTATCACCTATGTTATACAAAAACGCGTCGGCATTAGTAGAATTACTTGTATTAAAACAAAGAAAAAGTCTTATTAATGATTAAAGAATTTTCGTATTTGATTAATTCGGTATTATGATTTGCGTGTTGTGACAGCATGTCGTTTCAAGACAACGGAGCGTTGAAGAGTTATCAAAAACACGTCGTTCATGGTACAGTGTGTTATAATGAACTATCAGTTAAAGTCAAGTGATTAAAGCCTTCGGGAGCTCAAACATAAAGAAAACGATCATATGTTTCAGGAGTTTACCGTGATATAGTGAATACCTGAGTAAAGTTACGAAGACTAAGTAAGTTAGTTCGAGTCTTGCTATTCCCAGAATTTTCTACTTCATTTTCGCATTCCTAAAAGATTCTGGAACATTGTTATTAATTTAATACAATCATGGTTTGTAATATTCGATATTAAAAAAATGTTCGATGTTATATACTAATAACAATGCTGTCCCTTAGTGAGTGAATTGTCGCTGTCAATCATTTATAAATCAAGAGTGAAAGACGCAAATGAAGTTAAATATTCAACACATGTTTATCATCTCGTAAAAAAAACTACCACTCAGAATAAAAATCATAGAAAAGACTGACACGTTTGACGAAGAAATAAATGGTAACGTAGTATAAGCTGTCTATAGAGAATAAAAGGAAATTTACAAGCTAGTTATTTTAGGAGACTTCTTTTCCAAACAAGAACATCTACAATTAGAGTGCATATACAGGCGAAACGTATTTTTGGTACCGGTACAGAAACGTTCCTGCCGCTGTTTTTTCTCGTTGTTTCAGTTACTTTCAGTTGCGAAGGAAGAAGTTTATTTTTCTCTCAGAGAACTGTAATTTCTGCACGAATTAGAACATGCTTAACACAACCAGTACACGTATCTAACATTAGGGAAGCTTATCGTTTAGTACTTTTCGTAATACATATGCAAATAACAAGTGAAATTGGCAGGCTCTCACTTTCAAAGAAAGAAAATGCTGCAATAGTATCCAAAATTGCAATGATTGTACCAACTGAAGATACAGGTGTGATGAGCTGCTGCTTTAATTCATCTGCTAGAATAGGCACCCACCCTTTCCAGTTATAGGCCAATTCCTGTAATTAATCTCCAGAGTTTCAAAAAATAAAATTATGTTGTCGAGATGACTTAACAAACCCTGTTGAACATATACATTATTGGGTTCAATCTTTTTGTTTGTAAATCAGCAGGACGTCTCACTTCAGAAGTTGATGAAGCCATATTAGGAAATATAGCTAGTACAACATTTTCAGTAAGTTTCGGAATTTTTCTTGGGCCCCCTTTAATCTCTACCTTATCAACAGCCATCTCATCATCAATGCGGAACTTAAAATTTTTATAAACAGCGTAGTTTCGAGATTAAAATACTCCGCAGTAAAGAAAAGCGTAACCGTGAGTTCACTCTAATTGAGGCGAAAGCTGCTGTTCTGAACGTCACGTTCGCCTCCCGCGCTGTGAACCGAACGGCCACGAAATTCGAGACAACTCTCGCGCCCTTCGACACAGTGTGTGACATCAAAATGACGTCACGTTTGCTTCAATTTTTGCGAATTTATTATTACCCAACAAGAACACCTGCCGAAACCTTCCATCTTGCTTTTTCCCCCACTGATAGTGGGCAGTGTAACCTGTCATTGGTTGTTGCTTACTACTGTTTATTTTCCAGCAGCGCCATTACTAGAGACATATCTTATGACAATTAATATTTACAGTTTCTGAGCCTGTTAGCCGATTTATGAAATGTCACCTCATATGAACTGCGCTAAAACGCACAGAGATTTGTTGTCATACTGCGTATAAATAATCAATTATTTCTCATATAATACCTGCTCCCCTAAGCGCTTTCAGATACAATAGGCTAGCGCTAAGCAGTCCGCGCCTGACCGTTTCTGTTTTCATCCATGTACGATCAAGAAACTTTTGCCAGGCCTTTCCTACATGAAAACCAGTTAACACACAACGCTAATCTCCTTCTAGCTGAACTTAACGCGCTCACAAATAAGTAACACTGAGATAACATCTGTGTGCAGTTTCCATCGCCGTGAATCCACAGCACGCTCCAAGCCAGACTCAGGTGTGCACATTGGTAAATCCTCTCACAGGGTATACATTTTTAGAGAAGGCTGCAATAGTGTCCAGTGCTTAAATTTTTAACTTAGGAAACTTCCTCTTAGTTAAAACAATGCCAGGATCACTGCTGTGTCTCACAGTTGGGTTATGGACTTCAAAGTTTGAAACTTGATATTGTGACTATATTAGTTCAAATCCTTAGTCATACGCCAACCCTTTAATTAGAGATCGTGTAATTCATGCCATTCCACTTAATATTTGCGTTCTCATGCATTAAAATACCTGAATGTATCAGTCGATTAGGTATTTCAAACCGCACAAAGTTTCGAAGCCAGGCAGGCAACGAAACACGACCAGTGCATCAGGAAGTTTTCGCAGGGAGAACCTTGGCGGAGGCTGAGCACACATAGCTTTGCCGTGTTCTGCTGTGGCCTTTGCATTACGCAGTTTAACCATGAAAAAGAATATCCATCCATTGATATCCCGACTTACATAACTTATACAGACGTTTTGAAAATATTAAGTCATTAGCGTTTTATACAGTTAAAATTAACTGCAGTGACTTCATCCAGATCTGATGGCTGTCAGGAGGTTCATACTTCTGATGGTCTTCATGCAGTTGGTCTGGAGATGGCTTTCCGCTTCTTTCAAATCTCTGGTTAATAGTACAACGCACTCTATCGAGCGTACGTATCGGAGCTTGTAGTAATTCTCGTGGGTACGGGTATTCCTACTCTGACTGAGGCTGTGTAAATCACAGGAAATTTCAGAATGGATATATCGATGTCCGTCATACCTGCAAAGGATGAAAGCACAGATTGTGCCTCCTTCGCCGAAAACAGTTCCAGAACTCAGAATACACATAACTAATACGCTCGCCGGCCAGAGTGGCCGAGCGGTTCTAGGCGCTTCAGTCTGGAACCGCGCGACCGCTACGGTCGCAGGTTCGAATCCTGCCTCGGGCATGGATGTGTGTTCTGTCCTTAGGTTAGTTAGGTTTAAGTAGTTCTCAGTTCTAGGGGACTGATGACCTCAGATGCTAAGTCCCATAGTGCTCAGAGCCATTTTGAACGAATACGCTCGTGTCCGAGACGTCACATATGATTCATAATGTGACTTAAATCTGGAAGGCCATTCACTGCTGTCGTCTCGACACGCGCGTCTCGTACAATGTGTCTAGAACGAGTTTTTTATTAGTTGTTATCGGGCGAGGTGGTTCAGTGGTGACACATTGGACTTGCATTCGGGAGAACGGCGGTTCAAATACGAGTCCTGCAATCCACATTTATCTTCTCCGTGGGTTCACTAAATCCCTTACAGAAAATACCAAAATGGTTCCTTTGAAAAGGACACTACCGACTTCCTTTCCGAGTTCCGGCTTGTGCTCTATCTCAAATCACCCCGCCGTACATGGGACAATGCACTTTCCGTCTTCCTCATATTAGCTTTGCCAATAAAGTATCGTAATATTTGTTTCCAGAATATCTTTGACACAATGGGGTTTTAAATCGAGATGTTTGTTCTCCAGAGAACATCTGTCCGTTCATAGACGTAATGTGCACAACCTTTTCACATATGTTTCCCTCTGGTGTTAGTGTGTTCAAAAGATAAGGAGACGCATATTACAGAAAACCGAAAGCAACACCTCGCTTTGCTAGTGCACTTCCTATCTCCCACCTTTGTCTGTTACGGAGTAGAAGACGAAGCTTTTGCAGACTCAGTTTATTCAAGCTCGTGGTCATCTCTATTGCCCTTAGTTAGAAAATCGGACGGCTCGATTCGATATGCGGAGATTTTAAACTAGCTGACGCACAAGCGTTAGCGGAAACTTCATTATACTGTAAGTATTCAGATGATATCACTGTCATAGGAGGTAGTAAGAAGTAATTTCTGACAAATTTCGACACTTTGCTGTCGGTCCTTCAATTCGCAAGTTTGAAATGGAACCTAAAAAAGTGTTTGTTTACCAAAATATTAGGGCATGTAACATATATATTATACCAGGACTCAAGTACGTTTTTTATTAAACATGCTCTCAGGGATTGCTTTAATGGCTTTAATTTATAAACAGAGAAGTTAAATATGTAAGTGCCAAAAAAAATTAATTTTAATTATTGTATCTGAAAATATAATCTGAATATTTTCGTAATTCTGCTGTTTTTCATAGAATTGCAAAAAAAGTTCCTCTTCTCACTGAAGCAGAGATATGTTTTGCATTTAGTGCACTGCGCAAATATGAAACCCTTACGTTCAGCCATTCCACATCTGAACTGACTTCTCTGCGTTTTATTTGTCATCTCAGGTAGATATGTGACGTAGAACATCCTTCTTATTGGTGACGGCACGGGTTATGGTGTTCTAGGGCGTTTTCTCATCAAAACTGCATCATCTCTGAATGACTGGCTTCAACATTTAAGACTGTCATTTTCTGATCTTGAAAAAAAATCTTGTTGTTATACGTCCTATTCCATTATGACTGTATCTCGCATGCCACTTTGAAATTATAGTGGTTGGTATGTAACACATTCTACATACGTTTGTTAAAAATTTGTCACAGATAAAAACAATACCGTTAGACACACCTTGTGTAACTAGATATGTCCACACACGTAACATTCCACTGACGTTTGTTAGATCTTGTACTGTATAACAGTGCACATTTGTGCACGTGTTTACATTTACATGATGCGTTAAATACATCATGGGTCCACATTCTTTCAAGCGTACAAGTCAAGACATGAGAAAGCATTTACAATGGTTTATGGAAGTTTTTAAAAGATTAAGTGCAGTGCACTTAACTCTTAGCATGGAAAAATGTCATTTTGCACTACAAGAGGTAAATTATTTGGAGAATGCGATTAACCAAGATAGAGTAAAAGCAGAACCAAGATTGATAACCACTATACAGAGCTTTCCAGCCCCATAGAGAGGCAAGAAATTACAATCGTCTTTGGGGCTAGCAGATTATTACAGAATATAATAGGCACAACCTCTTGGCTCCAATAACATGCATGTATGTCCTAAGGAACAATGCATCGTTCTTCTTAATAACACGAACACTGCAGTATCGTATATATCCGCCGACACCAGGCAGCGACTTTCAGTTAAAATGTCCTCTCCTGTATGGGAATTACATAGTGTGTGTCCGAGTACGGGTTGTGACACAGGAACGACGACATATGGAAGTTTGGGTCTGGCTGTGAGTCGTGCACGGATAACCAAAGCGATCTCGTAATGGAAGGGTCTTTGGTTCCAATCTTCATTATAGATCTTTTTTACTTTTATTTTTATTCTATGTTTTCTTGTCAAGAGTAAATCATGTGGAAAAATGGTAAGTCGACTGCTCGCGATAAGCTGGAAAAAAGTGGCTAAGGCGACCGTTCGCATAAAAAAAAGGAAATTCGTTTACGATTCCCGGTCCGGCACAAAATAATTTCATTGTACAGCAGATGGGTGTTACTGTTCGCAACTGCAAACACATTTTAGGTATAAAAAGAGGCAAGGAGTATTGTATTGTCAGTAGAGAAGCAGCCACAGCAAAATGGATCCGTCAAGAGAACTCAGTCAATTCTATCGTTAGCTATTTGTCGGATGTGACGGGAGTCACAGCTCCACCAGGGACAATTGTGTCCTTCTAAAGGTACCCAGGTCAACTGTTGGTGATGTGATTGTGAAGTAGACATGCGAAGGATCGACCACAGCTAAACATAAACTAGACAGAACTCATGTACTGACGGGCTGGGACGCTGGAGCATTGCGGTAGGTGGTTGAAAAAAACAGCAGGAAATTAGTGGAAGGAATCTCTCGTGAGTTACAAAGCGCTCCCGACGGTCCAGTTAGGACAATGAGTGTGCACAAGAGGTTAAAAAGAATAGTTTGGGTTTGGCGAATGCCTGGAGAACATTGCCTGCCACCATGTGCAATGCCACAAGTGAAATACGGAGTAGGTGGTGTAACAGTATGGGCGTGTTTTTCGTGGTTAGTGTGTGATCTCCTCATTGTGCTTAAGAAAACGATAAACGCAGAAGGATATGAACGCATTTTACAGCACCGTGTACTTCGCACAGTAGGGGAACCGTTCGGAGACAATAGCTGTTTTTATCGGCATGACAGTGCATCCTGTCATAAAGCTGCGTCTGTGAGGCATTGCTTTGTTGACAGTGATGATGCTCAAATGGACTGGCCTGCTCAGGGTCCCGATCTGAACCCAACGGAATTGGAATAAATTGGAATGTCGATCTCGCTCCAGACCCCAACGTACAACATCACTGTCTTCTCTGGTTTCGGGTCTTGAGGAAGAATGGGCTGCCATTTTTCGACCCATTCAGACAACTCACTGAAAGCTTCCCCAGCAGAGTTGAAGCCTTCATAATAGGCGAAGTGTGTACACATCCCGTATTAATGTCTACTAATATTTTTGTGGATACTTTTGTTCACATAATTTATTGATCATCATACTTAGAATACTCCGGCAGATAATTTCGAAGTATGTATGAACATATTACTTCTTATTAAAATGCATCCCCTAGTAATTTTTTTGTGGGACATCTCTTAATCGAATTGTTATTTATTTTTTAGTCGGGTTTCTCGTCCATTACATTTTCCCTTTCAGCACAATAATTACTATTTTTGATATTAAAAAATTTCGTTTTTCGAACACATACGTGAAGCAATTCCATACATCACGACTAATTTCATCCGGTTCTGCTCTGGTATTGCCGGCCGGAGTGGCCGTACGGTTCTAGGCGCTACAGTCTGGAACCGCGAGACCGCTACGGTCGCAGGTTCGAATCCTGCCTCGGGCATGGATGTGTGTGATGTCCTTAGGTTAGTTAGGTTTAAGTAGTTCTAAGTTCTAGGGGACTGATGACCTCAGAAGTTGAGTCCCATAGTGTTCAGAGCCATTTGAACCATTTGCTCTGGTATTCTCTGTTATTACTATCATAAAGCCGTCGACGTAAGCGATGTATCTTTTGCTCGAGGTGTTCACTTATTTTCTGTAATAGAATTTCCAGGCCACTATCTCACAACTCTGGTCTAAAAACACAGCCCTGCGAATATCCTTGAAGTAAAGTTGTGTTTGGGAGGTCATTCTTAATTTTCCCTTTTCTGCAATAGTCTCGGAAAACCAGGTCGAGGTTTCCTGCACCTTCCAGTTTTCCTCCGATCAGCGAAGAACGTCAAAAGGCTACTGATTTCATCTGTAAAATCATTTGCACACTGTCCAGTGACATTAATGTGACCACCAGTCAAAAGCCACCTTCTGCAGCGCACAACGCTGCGAGACATGCAAGAAGAGAGTCGGTGAGGTTCTGGAAGGTACCGACAGGGATGTGGAGTCGTGCCGACTGCAGTGCATGGCCAGCTGCGCTAGGTTTCACGGCTGAGGATCCACGGCGTGAACCGCCCTATCGATATGGTCCCACATATTCTCGATTGAGTTTCAGTCCGGGGAGACTGGTGGCCAGGGGAGTACGGTAAACTCATACTGGTGGTCTTCGAATCAAGCACGTACACTGCGATATGTGTGGCACGTTGCATTGTCCTGCTGGTAGATGACAAACAAACTGCACGTAGAAGTGGACATGGTCCCTAAGGATAGATACATACTTGCGTTGATCCACTGCGCCTTCCAGGTTGACGAGATCACCCAAGGAATGCCGTAAAACATTCCACTGACCATAAGGCATGCAAGATGTTTGCTTTCAGACGTTTCACGCCGTACACGCCAACGGCCATCTTTCCGATGGAGCATAAAACCCGATTCATCTGGGAAAATCACCTGTCGGCGCTGAGTGGACGCCCAGTTGCGTTATTGCCATGCAAATCCCAGCCTTTGTAGATGATGAACAGCCGTCATCACGGGTGCATGACCCAGGCTCCTGCTGAGGACGCCCATACATAGCAACGTCTGCTAAACGGTCGTTGAGGAGACACTGTTCTTGGCCCCTTGGTTCACCTGTGCAGTCAGCTTCTCAGCAGTTGCAAGTTCAAAAAATGGTTCAAATGGCTCTGAGCACTATGGGACTTAACATCTATGGTCATCAGTCCCCTAGAACTTAGAACTACTTAAACCTAACTAACGTAAGGACATCACACAACACCCAGTCATCACGAGGCAGAGAAAAAGTTGCAAGTCCATTCGCCCGTACACATCTCCGCAGCCATCGTTCGCCACTGTCATCTATGGCCGCTGGTGCAAAACAGTTCCCACGGCGCCATTTTTGAATAGCACCATTTTGCCGTGCCACTGTATATTTTAACCATGTGGCCACGCGAACAGTTTACAAACTTAGCCGTTTCGGAAATTCTTCTATTTTTGGCCCGAAAGCCAATGATCATGCCCTTTTGGACGTGAGGTAAATCACTCCGTTTCTCCATTACGAAACGGCTGCTCTTTTTTTTCGGTGTCCACCCCCCCCCCCCCCCCTCCCAACTGCTAGTGCTGCCACCACCGTTTGTAAGTGGTTACTGCACGTTGACGGACGTCGTAAAGAAGCAGTGGTCGCATTGATGTAATTGGATTGTGTGTATATCATGAACAGAATGGCACTCTTACACTTATTACGTGACGCCCGACGCTACCTTCGCTTCTGACAATATCTCGTCATTAAGAAAGACATGCTGAGATATTTGTTCGTAAGAAAGTCTGAAAACTAATCGCATAGTTTTTCGTGTATTATGTTCGTACGGATTTTCTTTTTCTGGTGTGTGAAACTGTATCGATGAGTTCATGACTATCAATAAATATGATATAAACCTGAGCTCTGCTACTTACTGCTTTCTGAATCTCATGAACGAAGAGAACAAGCAGCATTTCACGCGATCGGTGACTGTGGAAACTATGTAAATTCAAACATAGAACGTGCTCAGTCTTGAAAAAAATTTATGCAAAAAGCTGACGCCAGTGACTTCGGTTGATAGTTCTGTGCGCCGGTAGTGTGAACCTTTTTATAGACTGGAACGATCTACGCTTTGTTACAGTCACGTGTCAACCTCCGTTATTTCCACTACCCACGGTTAATTTATTATAGAGGAGAGTCCAGGTCTTACGCATATTTAATATAATCTAACGGGTACCTCATCAAGTTCTATGTCATTTTCTCTGTTGCGTGGTCTGAACTGTGTTTCAAATTCGTGTTCACTCACCGGCCTTCACTTTCTCGCATCCGAAAAACGGTAGAGCGTACGAACTGCGTTGCGATTGTCTTCGAATAAGCAATTTCTAATGACAGAATTTAGTACTTCCACCTTTATTTAATCTTAATCCGTTGGGGTGCCGTCCCCGTCAACGAGCATTTATACGGGCGATTTCGTACTATTAGCTGATCTTATGCGGGAGCATAACTTGTTAGGATTTTGTGATATGGCAGCAGCTATAACCATGCTTCCAAAAATTCATTGAACGCTTCTCGCATAGCAGTCCTTGCGCCTGTTTTGTCTTCGTTCAACTTTATATTGTAAGAAAGGGTTCGTCTTCGTTTAAATCTGTTACTCAGCTGTCTCTGCTTTCACACTAGTTTGTTAATATTGTTATTGAAACATGGAGGGCCCTTCCCGTTTCTCACTATTTCCACAGTTCCAACTTACCTAGGACATGGCTTGCAGTATGTCTGGCTTTCCGCCAAATGTCCTCCATCTTGTCCTCTCCAAAACTGAATTTTTACTGATGACTGCCCAAGTAGTTTCTAATAATTTTTCTTTCATACCTATAAAGCAGAACTATCTCTCTATCATTCTCAGGTTTGCGCCGGACAGCAATGATCAGTGATGCTATAATACCCCTTTGTTCACTGATTCCTGTCTCGGTTCACTCATTCGAAAAGATCTAACCTGGTCGTTCTGATTTCCCTCATGCATGGATGGGTTCTCTCGCCAAATACTCTACATGATTGTCGGAAAATACATTTAATACAGCGTCACAACGCTGCTTGTCATTGTCTCCCGTTCAAAACGGTGTGTCACCCAGGCTATAGTTGGCAGTTTCAGATCTGTTCCTATCACTATCGCAGTACGTAGGAATTTACAGTTGTTATCCTTCTTCTGTGAGACAGGCAACACTGAGAAAGATAGAATTACGCGTAATTTAAGTACCGAATAACACAAAAAAAAACGAGTTTTTAGTTTTAAGAAGTGAAAAAGTAATTTAATACCCGTGAGAACAACATTTAAAAACAGAAGCACATACAATAAACTCTGAGGATTATATGTTAACCGCTATCTATTACAGAAGGCACGTCGAAAATGGAAAATCGTCATGTATGTAAAAAATCGCAACAAATTCAAAAGTATAGTGCAGGTACTTTTAGTGTAGAAAAGTACATCTACATCTACATCCATACTGCGCAAGCCACCTGACGGTGTGTGGCGGAGGGTACCTTGAGTACCTCTATCGGTTCTCCCTTCTATTCCAGTCTCGTATTGTTCGTGGAAAGAAGGATTGTCGGTATGCCTCTGTGTGGGCTCTAATCTCTCTGATTTTATCCTCATGGTCTCTTCGCGAGATATACGTAGGAGGGAGCAATATACTGCTTGACCCCTCGGTGAAAGTATGTTCTCGAAACTTCAACAAAAGCCCGTACCGAGCTACTGAGCGTCTCTCCTGCAGAGTCTTCCACTGGAGTTTATCTATCATCTCCGTAACGCTTTCGCGATTACTAAATGATCCCGTAACGAAGCGCGCTGCTCTCTGCTGGATCTTCTCTATCAACCCTATCTGGTACGGATCCCACACTGCTGAGCAGTATTCAAGCAGAGGGCGAATAAGCGTACTGTAACCTACTTCCTTTGTTTTCAGATTGCATTTCCTTAGGATTCTTCCAATGAATCTGTCTGGCATCTGCTTTACCGACGACCAACTTCATATGATCAATCAATTTTAAATCACTCCTAATGCGTTCTCCCAGATAATTTATGGAATTAACTGCTTCCAGTTGCTGACCTGCTATATTGTCGATAAATAATAAGGGATCTTTCTTTCTATGTATTCGCAGCACATTACACTAGTCTACATTGATATTCAATTGCCATTCCCTGCACCATGCGTCAATTCGCTGCAGATCCTCCTGCATTTCAATACAATTTTCCATTGTTACAACCTCTCGATGTACCACAGCATCATCCGCAAAAAGCGTCAGTGAACTTCCGATGTCATCCACAAGGCTATTTATGTATATTGTGAATAGCAACGGTCCTACGACACTTCCCTGCGGCACACCTGAAATCACTCCTACTTCGGAAGACTTCTCTCCATTGAGAATGACATGCTCCTTTCTGTTATCTAGGAACTCTTCAATCCAATCACACAATTGGTCTGATAGTCCATATGCTCTTACTTTGTTCATTAAACGACTGTGGGGAACTGTATCGAACGCCTTGCGGAAGTCAAGAAACATGGCATCTACCTGGGAACCCATGTCTATGGCCCTCTGAGTCTCGTGGACGAATAGCACGAGGTGGGTTTCACACGATCGTCTTTTTCGAAACCCATACTGATTCCTACAGAGTAGATTTCTAGTCTCCAAAAAAGTCATTATACTCGAACATAATACGTGTTTCAAAATTCTACAACTGACAGACGTTAGAGATACAGGTCTATAGTTCTGCACATCTGTTCGACGTCCCTTCTTGAAAACGGGGATGACCAGTGCCCTTTTCCAATCCTTTGGAACGCTACGCTCTTCTGGAGACCTACGGTACACCGCTGCAAGAAGGGGGGCAAGTTCCTTCGCGTACTCTGTGTAAAATCGAACTGGTATCCAATCAGGTCCAGCGGGTTTTCCCCTTTTGAGCGATTTTAATTGTTTCGCTATCCCTCTGTCGTCTATTACGATATCTACCATTTTGTCATCTGTGCGACACTCTAGAGAAGGAACTACAGTGCAGTCTTCCTCTGTAAAACAGCTTTGGAAAAAGACATTTGGTATTTCAGCCTTTGGTCTGTCATCCTCTGTTTCAGTACCATTTTGGTCACAGAGTGTCTGGACAGTTTGTTTTGATCCACCTACCGCTTTGACATAAGATCAAAATTTCTTAGGATTTTCTGCCAAGTCAGTACATAGAACTTTACTTTCGAATTCATTGAACGCCTCTCGCATAGCCCTCCTCACACAACATTTCGCTTCGTGTAATTTTTGTTTGTCTGCGAGGCTTTGGCTGTGTTTATGTTTGCTGTGAAGTTCCCTTTGCTTCCGCAGCAGTTTTCTAACTCGGTTGTTGTACCACGGTGGCTCTTTTCCATCTCTTACGATCTTGCTTGGCACATATTCATCTAACACATATTGTACGATGGTTTTGAGCTTTGTCCACTGATCCTCAACACTATCTGTACTTGAGACAAAACTTTTACGTTGAGCCATCAGGTACTCTTAAATCTGCTTTTTGTCACTTCTGCTAAACAGAAAAATCTCCCTACCTTTTATTATATTTCTATTTACGGCTGAAATCACCGATGCTGTAACTCCTTTATGATCGCTGATTCCCTGTTCTGCGTTAACTGTTTCAAATAGTTCGGGTCTGTTTGTCACCAGAAAGTCTAATATGTTATCGCCACGAGTCGGTTCTCTGTCTAACTGCTCAAGGTAGTTTTCAGATAAAGCACTTAAAAAAATTTCACTGAATTCTTTGTCCCTGCCACCCGTTATGAACGTTTGAGTCTCCCAGTCTATATCCGACAAATTAAAATCTCCACCCAGAACTATAACTTTGTGGGGAAATCTACTCGAAATATTTTCCAAATTATCCTTCAGGTGCTCAGCCACAACAGCTGCTAAGCCAGGGGGCCTATAGAGACATCCAATTACCATGTCTGAGCCTGCTTTAACTGTGACCTTCACCCAAATTATTTCACATTTCGGATGTCCGTCAATTTCCTTCTATACTATTGCACTTCTTATCGCTATAAACACGCTTCCCCCTTCACTGTCCAGCCTGTCTCTGCGGTATACATTCCAATCTGAGTTTAGAATTTCATTACTGTTTACATCTGGTTTCAGCCATGGGAACTTGGGAGCATGAGAGCTTGGGAGCATGGGAGCTTGTGAGTGAACCGATTGTGTCCAAAAGTATTACATTTACAGACTGCTGATGGAATTTGTGCGGAAGTATTTCAGTTAATTTGAAATACTTTTGCGACATCTCTCAGATGCAAGGAGGCTAGTAATAATTTTTAGTAACTTCAAATTCTTTTCCGGATTGGGCACCAGTCATCAATAATGTGTTGAGTAAAGGTGACTTTCTTCCACTACGGATGTGCATTTATTAAGACTCTTTCCCATTTTCACAACCAGTTTCTGTTTAAAAAGACAATTTCGAGTGTTCACCCTGATCAAGGTACCATACTCATCAAAGTGGCAGCGAACTCTCTTGATATGCTGCCGTTCGTGTAGGTTGCAAACATATCCGAAAGAATGTCGTAAAATAATAGCACCTTCATGTCCGAGGTCGTAATCAACAAAGTTAATTCCCATTCAATTTTAAATTGGCTTTAAGACATCATGGTCAGTTAGTCATAACAGACAACGTAACACCTCAACGTCCAGTGGTAAATATGTCACAACACATAACTAACACAAACACGTAAAAAATCAACTGAAAAGAAGTAAGCCAAAAGATAAAAACCCCAACTAAACTAAACTCCGTCAGAACAGGCCTCGGTAGGCCCAATGGTGCCGACCGACCGCTGTGTCATCCCCAGCCGATTGGCGTCACTGGATGCAGATATGAAGGGACATGTGGTCAGCACACCGTTCTCCCGACCGTTGTCAGTTTTGGTGACCGGAGCCGCTACTTCTCAGTCAAGTAGCTCCTCAGTTGGCCCCACAAGGGCTGAGTGCAGCCGACTTGCCAACAGCGCTCGCCAGACCCAGACGGTCCCACAGCCAGGTGCTAGCCGAGCCCGACAACGGTCAGCTTTGGTAATCTGATGGGAACCGGTGTTACCCCTGCGGCGAGGCCGTTGCCAATGTAAACCTCGAGTTACAATAATTTATCTCTACATTTAACTGGCTAGTAGGTAATATGTAATTACCTCGAAAAAATTATGAAAGTGCGAGAGACTCCAGTCAGGAGCCAAATAAAATAAATACATTTCTCAAATTCAAAACCAGCTAAAATTAAACGCATGTAAAGAAAAATATAAATTTAAGGCTTTGCTGGCTGGGTTATCCCACGGGGTGAGTCCAGGCCCCTGTTGGAAGGCGTGTACTTCCTCCCCGCACATTGAATCCCCTCCTTGCAGATAAGTAATAGTTGTGCCGCATGTGTATTTCTTAGAGTGTAGGCAAGTGCAATGGATGCATGTAAAGTGTAGAGTCATGTTCGTGTTGTATAATGCTGATGATGAGAGAAGATAAAAGGGTGAAATGCGTTACCTGTCCCGGCGGAGGTTCGAGTCCTCCCTCGGGCATGGGTGTGTGTGTTTGTCCTTAGAATAATTTAGGTTAAGTAGTGTGTAAGCTTAGGGACTGATGACCTTAACAGTTAAGTCCCATAGATTTCACACACATTTGAACATTTTTTTGCGTTGCCTGCCCCGACCGTGGTGGCCGAGCGGTTCTAGGCACTTTAGTTTGAAACCGCACGACCGCTACAGTCGCAGGTTCGAATCCTGTTTCGGGCATGGATATGTGTGATGTCCTTAGGTTAGTTAGGTTTAAGTAGGTCTTAGTTCTAGGGGACTGATGACCTCAGCTGTTAAGTCCCATACTGCTCAGAGCCATTTGAACCATTTTTTGCGTTGCCTGCACATCTACTCACATCGAAAAGCACTAACGAGGCCACAGAGTTTAACGTCTATATCGACGGACGGATCATCAATAATAGTGTCACGTGCCTCCACATCATGAGACACTTTTTTATCTTTTTTTGAGGAAGACAGAAGAAACAGAAACCTTTATTATTCACAAAACCATAGTATGTCCTTGTAACTTATAACTGTCCTGGAAGGAATCTCGTTGCCGTCCTACCATGCAGCAGGAAATAACAACAAAGTCAAAATAGGGCCACCTCCGGCACCCAGTAGAAAAGTATTTATGTATATTAAAACAAAATTAAAAGAAACATTGCAGTGCTATCTGTGCAACTGTTAGTTCTTCGTCGGCTACGGAGGGGTCCAACGTGTCTTGAGACTGAGGTATGCTCACATCCCTTGGGGTAAACGCCTGCAGACTGGTGGTCGCAGATGGTATTCTGTCCAAGAGTTGTGAGCACACCGCAGTCTGAAGAAACGTTGAACCCTAAAATTTACATAAGGGTGATGCAGAACACCATTTTCTATTTAATCATGACTCAGTTATATAACTATATTTAGTATCTCTGCACATTATAGATAACATCAGTGAAAACTAAGACGCCTCACACTTCTGGCCATTCTGTCTTAATTTTTATACAACGTCTTTTTATAATCGTTTCCTGAAGAAAATTGGTTTCTTTCGTTTGAACGAAGAACAACTTCGGTACAGACACCAAGCGAGTTTATTCTGTACCTAAGCCTGTCAGTCCTTATCTAAAAAAATTACTTGTTATCTAAGAGTGACGCCGTATACTGGCTTTCGACAAATAATTTTCAGTGCCGGCGTCTCGATATTTTGAAGTGGTGGAGTGTCGTTTACTATAAACCCGACTTTTACTTCACAATTTTCATCCCCACTAAGGAAACTGTCTCTGCAACCTGCATAGCAAAGAGAAAATCTGCCGAACTCATTATTAAAACTACGAAAGGTTTCTCCACACGATCGCTATGTCTATCAGATGTTAATTCTTTCTAAATTTTCCATTTTATTTCGGACATGTTATAACTGAAGACCGTTCTAAAAAGGACCGAGATATTTAGCTCTTACGTCGGAACTAATCAAGACAGCGTTAGTAGTTTACATTGCGCGTCGTGGCTCTATTTACCAAGCCAGTGGATGGAAAAATTACTGTTTCATCTCTTAACAACCCTACCGAATAATTTCCTTCTTACAACCTTCATCTTCTAAGTACGATGATCATGAGTGCGAATACAGAGCATGGTCATAATGTTCTCAAAAATAATGAAATATATTTCTCGAACACTTTAACTCATAATTTAAACTACCGTTATATGTACGCTTCTTAATCGACAAGCGCCATCTTAGAATCTCGAAACTGAACGAAACTAATGGTTGACAGCCTGTCTGAGAACAAAGTAACTGTATCACGTTTCAACACCGTGTATTACGTAGCTTTGTGCGGTAATTCAATATGCCATTCTCTAGAAATTTATATGGACTTAATTATTCGCCAGTGTGTTGCAGTAAAAGCTTCCCCTTTGTAAATTTTATGAGCTAAGGATCGCTAACGAAAATGAATGAACGTGAACACAGATACTTGCTCCTCTATAACAAAACCCGTCAGGAGCGCCGCACCGAAATAAATCGCATTAAATCCGAGAATCTTGCAGGGTCGACAACGCTCGTTGAATTTTCGTGCAAAATCGCAGCAGCTGCGTAAGCATACTGGCGTCCGTTCTTGACTACAAACATGTACAAAGGAGTGATAAATTCGAGAATATTAGTAAACCTAATATAATATAAATATTTTTTTGATAAAAACTGCAGTACGCTCACTAATTTCGAGAAAGAATAAAATCATTAATTTTGTCGAAAAATATATTCATGGTACCAAATCAGTTAAAAAACGTTTTAACACTGCAATATTGAGGATTTATCCCAACTTCGTGAATATTCCTCTTTGCTCTTGTGAGATGTACATAAATACACCAGACTTCTTTTTCTGTTGAGTAAAAATGAGTTTAACGGATTTCTAATTGCCTGGTGGATCGGTTCCGTTAGTATGGAACTGATAGGAAGCAAAAGTCTCCTCTATACTGGGTAAAAAAAAACATTCAGAACTTATAATATTACATTGCAGTACATTAAACTGCCAGAAATACGTTTTCTGTTGTGTAATGTTGTTATAAAATACGTTATTAAGCAATACGCACACTCTTCTTTATTTTCTATTATATGGCTCCAAAATATTCACCCGTCTCTTTCTCTCTAATGTGCTGATTATCAATGCAGGGTTTAAATTAATCGAGGGTACTTCAAGCCGGATTTTCTTTCTCCGTCTACTTCAGGGGCTTCCTTCTCCTTTCTTCCACTTATTCTCTCTTTCCCTTCTTAACACCTAATGGTGTTTTCTCGGAAATTTAGCCGGCCGGGGTGGCCGAACGGTTCTAGGCGCGTCAGTCTGGAACGGCGCGGCCGCTACGGTCGCAGGTTCGAATCCTGCCTCGGGCATGGATGTGTGTGATGTCCTTAGGTTAGTTAGGTTTAAGTAGTTCTAAGTTCAAGGGGACTGATGACCTCAGAAGTTAAGTCACATAGTGCTCAGAGCCATTTGAACCATTCGGAAATTTTATTTCGGTTATTTTCTACAGGAGCTTTTGTTTAATCAAATTTTAAAATGTTCGTTCTATTTTTTTTTCTGTGCGCTCTTTCGTGGGAGCGTTACCTGTTTCCCCTTATCAGTGTAACTTCACTTTCATAGTTTTCTTAATACAAAATAGAAAACAATTTTCTAAACTGTTCTACCTTCCACATTTCTGCACTGTATACACTTTCATAACAAAAGTGTACGGACTTTTCTATGTAATGCGGAACTGACCGTTAGATATCACGAGAGGCCGACCCACCGGTATAAAAAGGAGACGGGGAGTGTTGTGTTGTAGGTACAGAAGCAGTAACAGATGAGTGGCTCAGTCAGAAGAGCTTCGTGACTTCAAACGGAGACTAGTCATAGGATGTCACCTGAGTATCAAACCCCCTATTGATACTTTAATCCTTCTGAAGCTGCCCAAGTCGACTGTTGGCGACGTGATTGTGAAGTAGACACACGAAGGAGCAACCACAGCTAAACCAATACCTCGTGTACTTACGTACAGGGATCGTTGAGCATTCCAGAGGATGGCAGATAAAAATGGCATGAAATCAGCCGAAGGAATCACTCGTGAGTTACAAAGTGCTGTCATCAATCCATCTGGCACAATGACTGTGCGTAGGGAATTAAAAAGAATGGGGTGCCGTGGTCATAAGCCACACATTTCCGTCGTCACTTCATAGCGGCGCCTGAGGTGGTGTAAAGACAGATGCTACTAGACAGTGCATGACTGGAAACGAGCGATTTGGAGTGAATAAGCACGCTATACCCTGTGGCAAAACCGATGGCAAGATTTGGGTTTGGCGTGTGCCTCGAAACTTTGCCTGCCATCGTGTGTTTTACGGTATGTGGGTGTTTTCAGTGGTTAGTGTACGGCCCCTTATTGCGCTTTAGAAAACGCAAAATGCGAAAGATTATGAACAAATTTTACGGCATTGTGTACAGCGCACAGTAGAGGAACAGTTCGAAAGCGATGATTGTTTGGATCAGCACGACAGTGCACCCTGTCAGTAAGCAACTTCAGCCAGGCAATGCTTTGTGGACAATAATATTTCGGAAAAGAGCTGGCCTCTCCAGAGTCCCGACTTAAATGTGGTGGAACACCTTCGCGGTAAGTTAGAACGCCGACTTCGCCCGAGTGTCCAACATAACTACTTATTCTGGTTTCGCTCTTGAGGAAGAGTGGGCTGCCATTCCATTTAGACACCTTACTTAGTGTCCCGATAAGTGTCAAACCCACATAAATGCGAACTGTGTACGCACCCCATAAAAATGTCTACTAACAGTGGTCCGGATACTTTTGATCACTAGTGTACAGACACAAGCACAGGATGGCATAATTTCAGTATATATTTACATAGTCTGCAGATAGTCGTAAAATGAGCTGATAGTGTTTCGTTCCGTTCCATTCACGAACAGATATCCCTCTCTGGACATGATAAGTCGAATCTCATCTCTACTATCCCTACGGAAGCAACACATATGGTGTTGAAATTTAAGTGTGGATTGTTAGCCAAAAACTGGTTTTTGATTATTAAACAATATACTTACGAGATATTACATGTATTGCCTCTTGTGCATGCCAGTTCAGTTTTTTAACGTTTCTATCAGATCCTTTTACCAGTCAAATATTTCTGTGTTCAACTTCACATATCCAAATATTTGTCACTCTTTGCACAGGACGATATTTTACCGATATATGGCCAGATATTAATGTTAAGTCTATCGGCTAAAACTTCTTCACAGATAACCAAATCTTCTGTGGAAAATGTAAGATAAAAACTAATACATAACGCTATTTGTTAAACCTTTAGCATTTAATGTAGTTTACATGACCCTTACAGAGGGCTTTCCAGGCCTTAGCAAAGAAGCTATAAAAAGTATGTACAGATACATCGCTATTTTAATAGGTAACAACGTGGAGTAGGTTACTGAACCCACAAACATAAATGAGGTTTGCCATCTGTCAGCAGCATGATTCACTTTACACACTCGCGATGTGGTTGGTGAATGGAAAGGCGAAGTACTTGCTGGGAATCAGATAAATTAGTAGAAGACATTGGATACTCTCTTCTTCATAGGTAGCTAAGTAATTTTAGCAACCTCAGTAGATCGTCTTCAAAAATTAATTCACCTGCTGAATAAAATTTCTGAAAGATTTAAGTGCGAAATCTATACAGTAATACCCTCCTAAGGAAAGGCTCCAGTCGATCAAAATTCAGTCCATTCAATCAATCTTGTGATACCAGCACAAGTCAAACAGAGCTTGTACTTTGACTATAAAGTCAAGAACAGGTATGAGCGAGATAATGACGATAAGGTTGTAATTTTCTCTAAAACGTGCAACACAACACACAGGACGCTGGAAAGACCCTGCAGAAAAGAAATAGAAATAAAATTTTCTAAAATAATAGCTAACCAAACTCTTTTGTTTGGTCAGAGAGGTGATAAAACTTAGAGATGAATCCATGATCCAAGTAGCAGAAATAGGATTCCTACGGACAGTTAAGAACTGCTCCAAAAGAGACCTCATCGGAAATGATATCAGAAAATAATTAAAAGCCCTGCTGTATACGACTCAGAACTACTAAGTATCCAAATAAATGGTTAATGAACCGAAGACGGAGGACGTGTAAAGCTGTACATATTAAATACCACACGAATAATCTGCCATAAAATAGTGCATTTTCACATACTGGAGCCTTCGTCCTCACTGAGATTCATCTGTGACCTATAGGGCAGGCACGTATCGGTGTCAGCAATGACCAACGAACTAAGCGTAATGCTGGGAGCTCAGCCACAGCCGTGACGCTTTATTTTTATCGCTACGCGAGTCACTCAATGGAAACCAGAATACGCCGACTTGGGATGTGTGAGTACCGCGCGCAGAAATCGTAAAACGCAGCCGGAGGCTGACTCAAAGCATATTACTGAACCCGGTTTGGATACACAGTCACATATACATACACACACATATACAAAGAGCCTGGGTCTTGCTCTGCTACATTGTGTGTTGCTATCGCTACGAAGTTTGTGCAACAATCACAGACGCAGTTAACATGTCATTAACTTACTCATGGAATCGCGGATGCTAGTCAGTAACAAGAGATGGTAGCTTCCATAATGAATCACATTTCGTTTTGACCGAAGATTTCATTTTAAATGTTGATTTATCAGTTACTTTCTGTCGTAGGTACTATGTCATATCATCCAGCTACAACTAGAGACGATATACAGGCTCAGCTATGGTACTGAAGTGAGGCAGAGGTGAACAGTGCTGGTAATACGATTGAGCGACGTCACAGGCAGGGGAGATAGTATTGCCAGTTCTGAAGAAAAAACACAGTTAATATATTTTGTTCTCAAAAATTACTGGCGTACAGATATTCGAAACTATTTATGTCTGCCATGTGGATCAATCGAATGAGCACATCACTTTCGACACCAAAACACTGGGACTGATGACCATAGATGTTAAGTCCCATAGTGCTCAGAGCCACCAAAACACTATAGTTATTGATCTTGGTTACAGACGTTAAACCTACGGACCAAAACTCCAAATACCAGAAGAAATGATAGCTCGCGCTTTAAATCCGCGTTTAGAAATATTTTGACATCAGCTCCGATCAGCAACAAAGCATCCACCTACATGAGCTGAAAAATGTATTGAGTTCCGTAATTTTGGACGTGAGCTGAAAATGAGTCGTTCCTAGTAATGATCCGCCAATGTATTGGCACCTGCACTACCTCCATTTCTGCCAGTTTCGACCAGCAGTACCTAGGAAAGCATTGGGAATGGAGCACTCATTATACGATGTAGTTCGTTCTGGATCTCAGACATTTACATTCCATCCGTCGACGCGCACGAAGGTGAAATAATGAACGCCCATCGAAGTGTTGCGGAACAATGTCAGATGGCTAGCGCTACGAAATTACACAGCTGGGTAAGGGAATGAAAGAACTGTCATGCAATCGATTAAATGTCTTTGCCATCCTGGAGATCAAGGACCGCTCGACTGAAGTAAGAACCGCTGATAAGAAGAGACATCTGTTAATCATCGTACTGTCACTCTTCCTCAGATGATTTACGACCACCACTCTCTGAGATCCCTCTCCTTTAAGTTACTACGTAAAAATTTTGAGGAAGCAAAAACCAGAAAGAAATAAGGGCGACGAGGGAAGATCGGCGATCTGAGAGATGCAAGTGTGGAAACTAACCTTTATCTCATCGTCGGGCGACTCCTTCTTGACGGTGACGAGGCGCGGCGGCGGTGGCGGCGGCGGCGACGAGCGGCCAGCCATGTTGCGTGGCGTGGCGATCCACGCGCGGCGCGCGGCGCACTGCCAGCTGGCCGCGACGCCCGCGCCGCCGCCGCCGCCGCCCACCGCGGCGCATGCGCACTCTGTTGCGTCCGGTGTCCGCAGCGCATGCGCAGACTTCGAACCGAGCGTGATTCCTAACCACCCCATAAATTACACTACTGGCCATTAAAAATGCTACACCAAGAAGAAATGTAGATGATAAACGAGTATTCATTCGACAAATATATTATACTAGAACTGACATGTGATTACATTTTCACGCAATTTGGGTGCATAGATCCTGAGAAATCAGTACCCAGAACAACCAACTCTAGCCGTAATAGCGGCCTTTATACTCCTGGGCATTGAGTCAAACAGAGCTTGGATGGCGTGTACAGGTACAGCTGCCCATGCAGCTTCAACACAATACCACAGTTCATCAAGAGTAGTGACTGGCGTATTGTGACGAGTCAGTTGTTCGGCCACCATTGACCAGACATTTTCAGTTGGTGAGAGATCTGGAGAATGTGCTGGCCAGGGCAGCAGTCGAACATTTTCTGTATCCAGAAAGGCCCGTACAGGACCTGCAACATGCGATCGTGCATTATCCTGCTGAAATGTAGGGTTTCGCAGGGATCGAATGAAGGGAAGAGCCACGGGTCGTAACACATCTGAAATGTAACGTCCACTGTTCAAAGTGCCGTCAGTGCGAACAAGAGGTGATCGAGACGTGTAACCTATGGCACCCCATACCATCACGCCGGGTGATACGCCCACATGGCGATGACGAATACACGTTTCCAATGTGCGTTTGTGCCTCCTTGCATGTCTCTGCACTCCCTCCTGCCCTGTCTTCTCCCACCCCATGTGTCTCCTGCCTCCTCGTGTACCCACTGATGCCCCTCCTCTCTTCATCCCGCCGCTTCCCCTGCTGCCCCTTGCTCTCCCCTCCTTTTCCATCCTCTCTGTCCTTTGCCTCGGCAGGTCCCGCGTGGCAGTTTTAGTCTTCGTCGTGTGCGCCCCAAGTGGGTTTTAAGTGTGTTGTTCCGGAGTGTTTTTACTACGGTGTGCATGTCCATTCAGTGTCTTCTCTGAGTTTTGAAGAATCGCCAACTGTGTTTTTTAACTTTCTGGGGACTTTTTTTTATTGTCCTCCTTGAACGTCTCCGTGTTGTCTATATTTTTTACCTCCATTTTCTCCCATTATTCTGTTTTAAGTTCCCCTTTATCGCCTTACGTATGTGCCAGTTTATTCTTATTTTAAGTTAATGTCACTCGGCTGAAGAGCCGTTGACAGCCCTCCCCTGCCCATATGGGGCAGGGGAATGAAATCACAATAAAGAAAAAAAAATTCACAGATGTTTATTACTCCATTTCAATGTTTATATGATATTTTTCAAACTACTGTCCTCCTGAAACTTCCTGGCAGATTAAAACTGAGTGCCCGACCGAGACTCGAACTCGGGACCTTTGCCTTTCGCGGGCAAGTGCTCTACCAACTGAGCTACCGGAGCACGACTCACGCCCGGTACTCACAGCTTTACTTCTGCCAGTATCTCGTCTCCTACCTTCCAAACTTTACAGAAGCTCTCCTGCGAACCTTGCAGAACTAGCACTCCTGAAAGAAAGGATATAGCGGAGACATGGCTTAGCCACAGCCTGGGGGATGTTTCCAGAATGAGATTTTCACTCTGCAGCGGAGTGTGCGCTGATATGAAACTTCCTGGCAGATTAAAACTGTGTGCCCGACCGAGACTCGAACTCGGGACCTTTGCCTTTCGCGGGCAAGTGCTCTACCAACTGAGCTACCGGAGCACGACTCATGCCCGGTACTCACAGCTTTACTTCTGCCAGTATCTCGTCTCCTACCTTCCAAACTTTACAGAAGCTCTCCTGCGAACCTTGCAGAACTAGCACTCCTGAAAGAAAGGATATAGCGGAGACATGGCTTAGCCACAGCCTGGGGGATGTTTCCAGAATGAGATTTTCACTCTGCAGCGGAGTGTGCGCTGATATGAAACTTCCTGGCAGATTAAAACTGTGTGCCCGACCGAGACTCGAACTCGGGACCTTTGCCTTTCGCGGGCAAGTGCTCTACCAACTGAGCTACCGGAGCACGACTCACGCCCGGTACTCACAGCTTTACTTCTGCCAGTATCTCGTCTCCTACCTTCCAAACTTTACAGAAGCTCTCCTGCGAACCTTGCAGAACTAGCACTCCTGAAAGAAAGGATATAGCGGAGACATGGCTTAGCCACAGCCTGGGGGATGTTTCCAGAATGAGATTTTCACTCTGCAGCGGAGTGTGCGCTGATATGAAACTTCCTGGCAGATTAAAACTGTGTGCCCGACCGAGACTCGAACTCGGGACCTTTGCCTTTCGCGGGCAAGTGCTCTACCAACTGAGCTACCGGAGCACGACTCACGCCCGGTACTCACAGCTTTACTTCTGCCAGTATCTCGTCTCCTACCTTCCAAACTTTACAGAAGCTCGGGTCCCGAGTTCGAGTCTCGGTCGGGCACACAGTTTTAATCTGCCAGGAAGTTTCATATCAGCGCACACTCCGCTGCAGAGTGAAAATCTCATTCTGGATACTGTCCTCCTACTTGAAAACACTTCTTATAGCGCCTCTGCCAGTCCCTGAACAGATGGTACAGACCATTTTTTATCAGGTCCTTGAGATTCATCTCACTTTTCTTGAACGTTCCTTCAGAGTTCTCATCTCGAAAGTGCTGAAGCTTTGCCTTTCGTGAAGAGAATAAAAAAAATCACAGGGTGGAAAATTGGGGTTGTAAGGCGGATGCGCTACACAGCTACTGTTGAGGCCACACATTCTCATGTTGAAGTCGCCAACCTGTTTCAGAAAGTTCTGGTCGTTTCCTTGCAATGTGCTTCTTCAGTTTAGCCAGTACTGACGTGTGGATGCTGCTGTAACCGTGGTGTGACGGAGAACTCCATGCTGGTAAATGATTCCATGACAGTCAAACAATGTGATCACTATCTCTTTTCCTGCCAATGAAACAACTTTTGCCTTGCTTGGTGTTGAAGAACCTGGCCATTTCCACACTGTGCTGGTTAGTTTTCCTTCAGAATCATAATGGTGCAGCCATGACTCTTCGTTGGTGATAATCGATTCCAGAAATGCATCCTCCCCCATCAGTAAAGAGACGCAGTGCCTCGCGGCTTGTCTCTATTCACACAGCCTTTTGTTCAGAAGTCAACAGACGTCTCAGCCATCGTGCACAAACACGGGTTATATACAGGGAGGTCCATTGATAGTGACTGGGCCAAATATCTCACGAAATAAGCGTTAAACGAAAAAACTACAAAGAACGAAACTCGTCTAGCTTGAAGGGGGAAACCACATGGTGCTATGGTTGGCCCGCTAGATGGCGCTGCCATAGGTCAAACGGATATCAACTGCGTTTTTTTTAAATAGGTACCCCCATTTTTTATTACATATTCGTGTAGTACGTAAAGAAATATGAAAGTGTAAGTTTGACCACTTTTTTCGCTTTGTGATAGATGGCGCTGTAATATTACAAACTTATAAGTACGTGGTATCACGTAACATTCTTGCAGTGCGGACGGTATTTGCTTCGTGATACATTACCCGTCTTAAAATGGACCGTTTACCAATTGCGGAAAAGGTTTATATCGTGTTGATGTATGCCTATTGTGATCAAAATGCCCAACGGTCGTGTGCTATGTATGCTGCGCGGTATCCTGGACGACATCATCCAAGTGTCCGGACCGTTCGCCGGATAGTAACGTTATTTAAGGAAACAGGAAGTGTTCAGCCACATGTGAAACGTCAACCACGACCTGCAACAAATGATGATGCCCAAGTAGGTGTTTTAGCTGCTGTCGCGGCTAATCCACACATCAGTAGCAGACAAATTGCGCGAGAATCGGGAATCTCAAAAACGTCGGTGCTGAGAATGCTACATCTACATCGATTGCACCCGTACCATATTTCTATGCACCAGGAATTGCATGGCGACGACTTTGAACGTTGTGTACAGTTCTGCCACTGGGCACAAGAGAAATTACGGGACTATGACAGATTTTTGCACGCGTTCTATTTAGCGACGAAACGTCGTTCACCAACAGCGGTAACGTAAACCGGCATAATATGCACTATTGGGCAACGGAAAATCCACGATGGCTCCGACAAGTGGAACATCAGCGACCTTGGCGGGTTAATGTATGGTGCGGCATTATGGGAAGAAGGATAATTGGCCCCCATTTTATCGATGGCAATCTAAATGGTGCAATGTATGCTGATTTCCTACCCAATGTTCTACCGATGTTACTACAAGATGTTTCACTGCATGACAGAATGGCGATGTACTTCCAACATGATGGATGTCCGGCACATAGCTCGCGTGCGGTTGAAGCGGTATTGAATAGCATATTTCATGACAGGTGGATTGGACGTCGAAGCACCATACCATGGCCCGCACGTTCACCGGATCTGACGTCCCCGGATTTCTTTCTGTTGGCAAAGTTGAAGGATATTTGCTATCGTGATCCACCGACAACGCCTGACAACATGCGTCAGCGCATTGTCAATGCATGTGCGAACATTACGGAAGGCAAACTACTCGCTTTTGAGAGGAATGTCGTTACACGTATTGCTAAATGCATTCAGGTTGGCTGGCCGCGGTGGCCGAGCGGTTCTAGGCGCTTCAGTCCGGAACCGCGCAGGTTCGAATCCTGCCCCAGGCATGGATGTGTGTGATGTCTTTAGGTTATTTAGGTTTAAGTAGTTCTAAGTTCTAGGGGACTGATGACCTCAGATGTTAAGTCCCATAGTGCTCAGAGCCATTTGAACCATTGAGGTTGACGGACATAATTTTGAGCATTTATTGCATTAGTGTGGTATTTACAAGTAATCACGCCGTGCAGCATGCGTTCTCAGAAATGATAAGTTCACAAAGGTACATGAATCACACTGGAACAACCGAAATAAAGTTTTCAAACGTACCTACGTTCTGTATTTTAATTAAAAAAACCTACCTGTTACCAACTGTTCGTCTAAAATTGTGAGCCATATGTTTGTGACTATTACAGCGCATCTATCACAAAGCGAAAGAAGTGGTCCAACTAAAACATTCATATTTCTTTACGTACTACACGAATATGTAATAAAAAATGGGGGTTCCTATTAAAAAAAACGCAGGTGATATCCGCTTGACCTATGGCAGCGCCAACTAGCGTGCCAACCATAGCGCCATGTGGTTTCCCCCTTCAAGCTAGACGAGTTTCGTTCTTTGTAGTTTTTTCGTTTGACGCTTATTTCGTGAGATATTTGGCCCGGTCGCGATCAATGGACCACCCTGTATAGATGATCATTCATAATCGTAAAGACACTGCCATATGGAATTCTCAATACTTCTCTGAGGTTACGTATTGTTATCCGCCGATCCTCACGGTTAATCACAGCAGCCGTGTTGATGTTGACTTCAATCACAACAGAAGCCGAAACTCCAGGTCCAGCTTGCTTCACACAGACATATCGGCCTTCTTTTACGTCCTTGAACAATCTTAACAGTGTTGCACGAGCTAGTGAATCTTGATAGCACGCTTTCTGCAGCTTTTCTTAAGTTTCAGTGGCTGTATGGTTTAAGCGAACACACAGTTTTATTGCGCCGTACTGCTCCTCTCGTGTCGTCTCCATTGCTTGCGCTTCTGTAAAATTGAGCATTACGACCAACCTACCGATATGAGAGTGCTGCTGCCTATGGTCATTGTAGACAAAAATCCGCTCTTTCAAATATTCATGGTACAGATAGGAAACTATCGCGGAAGCTACAGGAGAAAATCTGTCTCAGTCTTTATTAATCAGCCCTTGCAGCCTACAGACACGTACTCTTACGAAGAATAACCTCCTACAGCTCTCCTCACGAGTTACTCCGTTCCATACTTGTAGCAGTTTTCAAATGGTTACCAAAAATTCGAAAAAATGTAAGGCGCCAATATTTTTGTCTAGAATGTGATGGACTACTTTGTATTAGGAAATTATCATCTAATTGCTATGAAAACAATATAAACTAATGTTAATACTAACTCCCAAACAAAATCTTACGTCAAGCGTCGAAAAAGGCTTGAACCACTAACAAATATAAACTGAAAAAAATTCTTGTAACATCCTTAAGGTTTACACACATTCCAGGAATATTTTATAGTGAAACCCTGTAAGTTTTTCAGTATCAAAACTTCTGTAAGATGATTGAAATTATTTTGCCTCAGGATGGAAAAATTATATCCCTAAGGACTTCATGTTCTATATTACCTCGTAGAAACTTCCACAGGGAAAGTCGTTAGGAAAATGAGAATGTAATTTTTCGTGGCGATATTCGTGGGTCAATGTTTCTCGTTTTGTGTCACGTCAAATTTCTTTGTACACTCAAGCTTTCAACAGCTTCCTCCGTCGTCATCAACAGAAATTAAATTTCGTTCTAACGGACCGTGCCGTACTTCCGTATTTAGTTCGCCTAGTTACGCAATGGAAACGTTATGAAGTACGATACTTCCTTATGACACTACGCCGTCGTCTGTGATGGAGGATAGTCAAGCTGATTCTGTTAGAAGGCATATGCTTGATGAAACGAAAATCTTATCCCATGTATCCACCTACGGGGTTTCTGTCATCAAAGAACCCGCTGAGCTCAGATTGTGCAACATAACATTAATTGGGATCGCGTCTATATGCCCATGATGATCCATGGATAAGGGCGCTCGATGCTAAAAGACTATGGAATAATACCAACATATTATAGAAATGAATGTACGTATGTATGTATACGTCTATATATGCATTTATGTACGTTCCACATCTCCCCCTAAACCACTGGACCGACTTCAGTCAAATTTGATACGCATACCACATACCGTCTGGAAAGAATGGCTGCGGGGGTAAAACCACCCACCTATCAAAGGAGTGGATGTGGGGGTGAAAACGTAGTGTAGTCCACGTCACGTAAATATCCAGACTTTATTCATATGTTATTTGGGAATGAGAGCTCTTTGTGGCTTGCAACAGACTTTAAACATAATCCATACCTTTCAGGAACTTCTTCTCGCTGACAACCGTCACAAAATGTTGAAAGGGAAAACTTTATCACTTACAACATTTTCACTGTTCATGCAGTAAAATTACCGCATCAGACATGACATTTTAATTTATTGCTTCTCTACTACTAACTGTATTCATGACGAAGTTGCAGACTGTATCCACGTACAATATCCACAAACAACACTGAACATACCTGCAAAATTATATCATTGTGCGACACATAGTTTAGCAGATATGACGTCATAGACACTGAGAAGTCGAAAAAACTTACCGCATCATGCATGACGTCTAAATTTATTACTTTTTTCCTACTAATTCTATTCGCAAAAAGTTTCGCATATAGTATCCACATACGCCGCTCAATGTATTTACAAAATCGTATCATTGTACGACACGTAGTTTTAAGATATGGCGTCATAAACAATGAGCTGCGTGAAAACATTGCAGGACGAAATTCGCTAGAGATACAGGTAAAACACGTGTACAAATATATTTGAAATGTATGAAATATATCTAAAATACTTTGTGAAATACGTGTATGCGGACAAAGCACCGGATAAAAAACTCCTTCTAAACCCCTGGATCGATTTCAACCAAACTTGGTACATGTGTTACCTGTTATCTGAAAAAGAAATACTGTGGGGATAAAAACTAACAACCTCTTGTTGGGCTGGGGGTGAAAACGTGTAGAGCGAAAGCGGGAGGAAGAAATGGACAGAAAGATAGAGGGAAAGAGAACATGGACATAGCTATGACGAAGGAGGAGATGGACAGAGAGAGGGGGAGGACACGATGGTCAGAGAGAGGAAAGAGGATGAGATAGTCAGAGAGAAGGGTAGGAGGAGATGGACTGAGAAGGGGTGGAGGAGGAAATCGACAGAGAGAGGAAGTGGGGGAGATGGAGAGGAAGACGGGGCAGGAGGAGATAAAGTGAGTGCGGAGAAGATAGAGAGGGCAAGTGGTGACGAACACAGAGCGGGAAAGAGGGAAGGAACAGAGATGACATCGGAGCCGGTCCCTGGACAGTTCTATCGAGGACACATCTTGTGATGTAGTTGGCCACAGGAGGATCTCAGCGTCACGCAGACAGATCGTAGAGACACGTGCCATGAGTGGACGAGCATTGTCTTGTTGAAAAATGATGCCGCGTTGCATGAGGATGCAGAATGTTCGTGACGTAAACGTTCCTTCAATCACTACCAGACATGAACTGAAGTAATACCTGATGGCTCCCCACACCGCCACGCAAGGAGTAACACCGTATTGCCTCCATAACAGTGGAAGAATGGGACCTGGTCCAGCTAATGTTAGTCTGCGACCAACGAGACGACACAGAATGTCGCAAGCAGTCACCTGCTTCCGATGGCAGGACCAGATGCGATCTACGTGCCTGGTATACAATACGTCGATCCTCCTTTCTGGTGGTCGGACTTGGTGGATCAGAACCTCGAAGTCAGTATGGCCGCCCGTACTTTCCCATCAGTCCAGCATCGGACCACTGTCACATCTGAGAGCAACACAAATCTGGAATTGCACGACGACTAACTGGCCAAATGGAGACTTGCAATGAGGCTACTTTCACACTCTGTCAGTTGCTGATAATGTCTCACATGGTTACGCGGCGTCTACGTGTCCTTCACAGTTGCCACTTGACATCGAACACCGGTCATGGCCCTTGTATATCCTACTAGGCCTGGTAACAACGCTAAAACGAACAACACTAATAGACACTAGTAGCCGATCTACCAGGCACAAAAAAATTGCAGCTATAATCAATTATACCCCCACAGATGTTGAATACGTGTACGAAGACGCATTGGCATAGCATCACATCTGCTGGATGCTTCACATTTTCGGTCAGATAGTGTATAAAGATAAATGTTTCCTCAAGATAAAAATGTCAAATTTGTACGAAAACTAATAGCTGCCAACTTACGATGGACCTAGACGTGAAATTCGTTATGAAGAAATAAATTATTCATTCAAAAATGTTGTGGCTTATTGCAATTGTTTTTCCTCACTAACGTATTTACGTTGATAAAGGACGGCATTTTATCGAAAGAGGAACCGCAACTGCATACATTTTAAGAAAAGTTTATTCTTACAGTCTAAGTTGCCTTGCAGCTCATTCCCTGAAAGTAAACATTTCTAAAAGTATTTCCTTTGTTTCTTAATATCCTTTCGGGCTTTGATAACATGAAGAAGATTAGGAATGGCGTGTACGCTATGTTCAGTTTGCTGGTCTTTAGTATTACTCATACGGAGCCATAAAGCAGACTGATTTCGCACAACAATCGAAAATCAACCACGCCTAACTAGCCAGTTGTGTCGACCAGAACCGGTTCGAGAAGGTTTTTTAACAAGAGAGACTTACTATTTGGCGCACCAAATGACGTAGGTCGCCAAACAAAACAGCAGACAACCAGAATTTGTTTGAATTGAGGTTAATAACAACACAGCTCACTTGTTGTTTGTGAAACACTCTTGCACGTACTCATTAACTTGAAATTCGCGCAGAGTGGATTTACAGTAGCTTTTTCTACCTAGTTTCAACTTATTTCTGTGTGAAGCTTTCATAGGTTTTCAACTTCCGTCCTTACGTGCATCGTAAATCCGCTTTTCCCAAGCGTGGTGTCGCGATGTTTTCCTGAGAGGCATAATCCTATGGAACGTGTTGAGGAATTTTGTTCTATCCAGAAGTTTAAACTTTATTAGTTTATAATGTGGCGCATATTACTTTTTTATATAAGATGTAATAATTTATAATCAGATTCGAGACAATTTGCACAAATCTGCACCTACAACAGTGGGCAACTACCCCTTCTGTTTTCCGGTAATTCGAGTGAAGGTACAACCTTGCCACAATTATTGCCTTATTGTTGCTACTTAATGGAAACAAAAATAAGAACCCCCTGGTCACTTGGACGTTTTTCAAGTCTACACGAAGTAAGAAGATAGTGGTCCACCAGCTTTATTTCATTTCACAATTGAGAGACAGAGTAGTGAGATAAATTTCATTAGACGCTACATTAACACTTTATACGAATGTAGAATATCTTAAAAAGTGTGTGAACTGGTGTATGAGCGGCCGGAAGATCATCAGTGAAACGGACCTTAGGCGATCTCAAATCTTCTCTGGTGTGAACTATTGCTGTCAAAAGTACTTGCTTAGTGTCAATTCTGGCGCAGTCTGCGTTGTTGTCACATTCCTCTTCTTCGGCTTCCCCATGCAACATTGCCAGATTTCTGGTAGAAAAATGATCTTACTATAGTCATCGGAGGAGACTGTAATCATTCAACAATTAACTGCGACAACTGCAGTGTTGTTAGTAGTGTGCATTGCAAGATATACTGTGAAACATTAGTGAATTCCTCCTCTGAAAACTACCTGTATGAGATTTTTCATGACCTCATTCAAATGGAAATATCATGGATCCAAAGACAACAAATATATCTGATTTCTTTGAGTATTTTTACATCGACTGGTATCAGTTAACATGAGGCAGTTATAGGAACAATGACCACAAAGATGCGAAGGAGAAGTAAAACAAGCAGAAGGATTTATATGTTCAGTAAAGTTAATAAAAAGGCTGTGGTGCCTTATCTCAGTTTTATTTATTTCATCATGTCAAAAGCATTAAACTTTAGCATACAATGTAATATTAGGCCTTATGGTAAAATTCTTTCCAGTTGCGGACATTCTCAATATCGGACGCAGACACTGAAATGTATCCACCAATAACAATTAAAACTTCCAAATACCGGACAGCATGAAAGAAAAAGAAGGTCGTAAATTAAACGGCAACAACCATTATCATATGAACGTTTTGTAAGCTAAAGTGCATACTGTTTATGCCTTCAAACGTGAGAGCTTATGTAATGAAGTGCTAAGATGTATTAAAACGAAAACGGTTAACGCCGAATTAAAATGTCGAGATCATCAATATCTACGAAAAGGAAAGGCTTACTTTTAGATACACTATCTGATATAAAGTATCCGGACACATGGCTGCGAATGACTTACAAGTTCGTGGGACCCTCCATCGGTAATGCGGGAATTCAATATGGTGTTGGCCCACCTTTAGCCTTAAGACAGCTTCAACTCTCGCAGACATACGTTCAGTCAGGTGCTGCAAGGTTTCTTGGGTAATGGCAACTCATTCTTCACTGAGTACTGAACTGAGGAGAGATATCAATGCCGGTCGGCGAGGCCTGACACGAACTCGATGTTCCAAAACATCCCAAAGGTGTTCTACAGGATTCAGGTCAGGACTCTATGCAGGCCAGTCCATTATAGGGACGTTACTGTGTAACCACTCCGACAGAGGCCGTGCATTATGCTCGATCGTGTTGAAAGATGCAATCGCCATCCCCGAATTGCTCTTCAACAGTGGGAAGCAAGGAAGTGCTTAAAACATCAATGTAGGCCTGTGCTGTGATAGTGCCACGCAAAACAACAAAGGGTGCAAGCCCCCTCCATGAAAAACACGACCACACCATAGCACCACCGCCTCCGAATTTTACTGTTGGCACTGCACACGCTGGCAGATAACGTTCACCGGGCATTCGCAATACCCACACCCTGTCATCGGATCGCCACATTGTGTACCGTGATTCGTCACTCCACACAACGTTTTTCCACTGTTCAGTTGTCCAATGTTTACGCTCCTTACACTAATCGAGGCGTCGTTTGGCATTTACCGGCGTGATGTGTGGCTTATGAGCAGCCGCTCGACCATGAAATCCAAGTTTCCTCACCTCCCGCCAAGCTTTCATTGTACTTGCAGTGGATCGTGATGCAGTTTTGAATTCCTGTGTGATGGTTCTGGATACATGTCTGCCTTTTACACATTACGACCCTCTTCAAGTGTCGGCGGTTTCTGTCAGTCAACAGACGAGGTCACCCTGTACGCTTTTGTGCTGTACGTGTCCATTAACGCTCCCACTTCACTATCATATCAGAAAAGTGGGCCTAGGATTGTTTAGGAGTGTGGAAATCTCGCGTACAAACGTATGACACAAGTGACACCCAATCACCTGACCACGTTCCAAGCCCGTGAGTTCTGCGGAGCGCCCCATTCTGCTCTCTCACGATGTCTAATGACTGCTGAGGTCGTTGATATGGAGTACCTGGCAGCACAGTGCACCTAATACGAAAACAGTATGTTTTTGAGGATGTCCGGATACTTTTGATCACATAGTGTATTTGGCCGCGAGGTTTTATGTTGGAAACTCACAGATCAGTGACATTTTAAGAAACAAAAAGGACATTCTGAAATATTGTACTGGAAATGATAACTTTACCAGTAAGCGTGCTTTTCCCTACACATTAGGCTTAAAAGTTCACACTTTGACTTTTGAATGGTTCTGCCGTACTCGGGCCAACATCTTCCCAGTTAGTGGACCTCTGACCAGCGAGAACCGCATAGAAGTTTGGACTTCACGATATTAAGGCGTCTGTAAGTTGGCTTGTGAAATTTAGAGGTTGATACAACATCTATTTTCTAATCATACAGGGTGTCAATTATTGAACTATATGAGTAAAACGTAAATTAGTTACAAACTACGGCGTGCACAAACTTTATTCAACAAGTAAACGTCACTACAGACATTCGGATTTAGGTTACGACATGTTCAATATGCCTGCCATGATTGGCATCGATGTGCACAAACGAATAGCAAAATTCTGCATGACTCGCTGAGGTTTCGAAACGTCGGATGTCGATGACCAACTGAATGGTTGTTTTCAGCTGAGAAATGGTTTTTCGGTTATTGCTGTACACCTTGCCTTTAACATAGCCACACAAAAAGGAGTCGCATGTGTTCACATCCAGAGAATATAGCGGCCAATCGAGGCCCATGCCAGTGGCCTCTGGGTACCCCAGAGCCAGAATGCTGTTGCCAAAGTGCTCATCCAGGACATGAAACACTCTCCTGCTTCGATGGGGCCGAGCTCCGTCTTGCATGAACCACATCTTGTCTAAATCAGGATCACTTTGGATGATTGCGATGAAATCATCTTCCAAAACCTTCACGTGTCGTTCGGTAATCACTGTTCCATCAAGGAATATTGCAGTGATTATTCTCAGTTCCCAAATGTGCAAATTTGCTTATTGACGCACCCGTCCAAATAAAAGTGGGCTTCGTCGCTACACCATATCCACATCAAAGTCCTGTTCGTCAGTTCTGTGGACAATACTATTGGCGAAACACAACCGCTGTCCCATGGCCCTGGGGCATAATGGCTCATGGGTTTTAATTTTGTATGGGCCCCAATGAACCACGGACCTTACCGTTGGTGGGGAGGCTTGTGTGCCTCAACGATACAGATAGCCGTACCGTAGGTGCAACCACAACAGATGGGGTATGTATTGAGAGGCCAGACAAACGTGTGGTTCCTGAAGAGGGGCAGCAGCCTTTTCAGTAGTTGCAGGGGCAACAGTCTGGGTGATTGACTCATCTGGCCTTGTAACACTAACCAAAATGGCCATGCAGTTCAGGTACTGCGAACGGCTGAAAGCAAGGGGAAACTACAGCCGTAATTTTTCCCGAGGGCATGCAGCTTTACTGTGTGATTAAATGATCATAGCGTCCTCTTGGGTAAAATATTCCGGAGGTAAAATAGTCCCCCATTCGGATCTCCGGGCGGGGACTACTCAGGAGGACGTCGTTATCAGGAGAAAGAATACTGGCGTTCTACGGATCGGAGCGTGGAATGTTAGATCCCTTAATCGGGCAGGTAGTTTAGAAAATTTAAAAATGGAAATGGTTAGGTTAAAGTTAGATATAGTGGGAATTAGTGAAGTTCAGTGGCAGGAGGAACAAGACTTTTGGTCAGGTGAATACAAGGTTATAAATACAAAATCAAATAGGGGTAATGCAGGAGTAGGTTTAATAATGAATTAAAAAATAGGAGTACGGGTAAGCTACTACAAACAGCATAATGAACGCATTATTGTGACCAAGATAGACACGAAGCCCACGTCTACTACAGTAGTACAAGTTTATATGCCAACTAGCTCTGCAGATGACGAAGAAATTGATGAAATGTATGAGGAGATAAAAGAAATTATTCAGTTAGTGAAGGGAGACGAAAAATTAATAGTCATGGGTGACTGGAATTCGAGAGTAGGAAAAGGCAGAGAAGGAAACATAGTAGGTGAATATGAGTTGGGGCTAAGAAAAGAAAGAGGAAGCCACCTGGTAGAATTTTGCGCAGAGCATAACTTAATTATAGATAACACTTGGTTCAAGAATCATGAAAGAAGGTTGTATACATAGAAGAACCCTGGAGATACTAAAAGGCATCAGATAGATTATATAATGGTAAGACAGAGATTTAGGAACCAAGTTTTAAATAGTAAGACATTTCCAGGGGCAGATGTGGACTCTGACCACAATCTATTGGTTATGAACTGTAGATTAAAACTGAAGAAACTGCGAAAAGGTGGGAATTTAAGGAGATGGGACCTGGATAAATTGAAAGAACCAGAGGTTGTACAGAGTCTCAGGGAGAGCACAAGAGAACAATTCACAGGAATGGAGGAAATAAATACAGTAGAAGAAGAATGGGTAGCTTTGAGGGATGAAATAGTGAAGGCAGCAGAGGATCAAGTAGGTAAAAAGACGAGGGTTAGTAGAAACCCTTGGGTAACAGAAGAAATATTGAATTTAATTGATGAAAGGAGAAAATATAAAAATGCAGTAAATGAAGCAGCCAAAAAGGAATACAAACGTCTCAAAAATGAGATCGACAGGAAGTGCAAAATGGCTAAGCAGGGATGGTTAGAGGACAAATGTAAGGATGTAGAGGCGCATATCACTAGGGGTAAGATAGATACAGCCTACAGGAAAATTAAAGACACCTTTGGAGAAAAGAGAGCCACTTGTATGAATATCAAGAGCTCAGATGGAAACCCAGTTCTAAGCAAAGAGGGGAAAGCAGAAAGGTTCAAGGAGTATATAGAGGGTCTATACAAGGGCGATGTACTTGAGGACAATATTATGGAAATGGAAGAGGATGTAGATGAAGATGAAAAGGGAGATACGATACTGCGTGAAGAGTTTGACAGAGCACTGAAAGACCTAAGTCGAAACAAGGCCCCGAGAGTAGACAACATTCCATTAGAACTATTGATGGCCTTGGGAGAGCCAGTCCTGACAAAACTCTACCATCTAGTGAGCAAGATGTACGAGACAGGCGAAATATCCTCAGACTTCAAAAAGAATATAATAATTCCAATCCCAAAGAAAACAGGTGTTGACAGATGTGAAAATTACTGAACTATCAGTTTAATAAGTCACAGCTGCAAAATACTAACGCGAATTCTTTACAGACGAATGGAAAAACTGGTAGAAGCCGACCTCGGGGAAGATCAGTTTGGATTCCGTAGAAATGTTGGAACACGTGAGGCAATACTGACCTTATGGCTTGTCTTAGAAAAAAGATTAAGGAAAGGCAAACCTACGTTTCTAGCATTTGTAGACTTAGGGAAAGCTTTTGACAATGTTGACTGGAATACTCTCTTTCAAATTCTGAAGGTGGAAAGGGTTAAATACAGGGAGCGAAAGGCTATTTACAATTTGTACAGAAACCAGATGGCAGTTATAAGAGTCGATGGGGTATGAAAGGGAAGCAGTGGTTGGGAAAGGAGTGAGACAGGGTTGTAGCCTATCCCCGATGTTATTCAATCTGTATATTGAGCAAGCAATAAAGGAAACAAAAGAAAAGTTCGGAGTAGGTATTAAAATCCATGGAGAAGAAATAAAAACTTTGAGGTTCGCCGATGACATTGTAATTCTGTCAGAGACAGCAAAGGACTTGGAAGAGCAGCTAAACGGAATGGACAGTGTCTTGAAAGGAGGGTATAAGATGTACAACAACAAAAGCAAAACGAGGATAATGGAATGTAGTCGAATTAAGTCGGGTGATGCTGAGGGAATTAGATTAGGAAATGAGACACTTAAAGTAGTAAAGGAGTTTTGTTATTTGGGGAGCAAAATAACTGATGATGGTCGAAGTATAGAGGGTATAAAATGTGGACTGTGAACGGCAAGGAAAGCGTTTCTGAAGAAGAAAAATTTGTTAACATCGGGTATAGATTTAAATGTCAGGAAATCGTTTCTGAAAGTATTTGTATGGAGTGTAACCATGTATGGTGGTGAAACGTGGACGATAAATAGTTTAGACAAGAAGAGAATAGAGGCTTTCGAAATGTGGTGCTACAGAAGAATGCTGAAGATTAGATGGGTAGATCACATAACTAATGAGGAGGTACTGAATAGAATTGGGGAGAAGAGGAGCTTGTGGCACAACTTGACTAGAAGAAGGGATCGGTTGGTAGGACATGTTCTGAGACATCGAGGGATCACCAATTTAGTATTGGGGGGCAGCGTGGAAGGTACAAATCGTAGAGGGAGACCAAGAGATGAATACACTAAGAAGATTCAGAAGGATGTAGGCTGCAGTAGGTACTGGGAGGTGAAGAAGCTTGCACAGGATAGAGTAGCATGGAGAGCTGCATCCAACCAGTCTCAGGACTGAAGACCACAACAACAACAACAACAACAACAACAACATGAAAAAAAATGGAGATCTTCAGCAACTATTTGTCACAGTGCCTCCCTGTTGATTCCCATCTGTTGTGGAGCTCGTCTGATCGATTTCCTGGGGCTGGTTTGAAACATAGCGCGTGTCTTCTTGATGTTTTCAGGCGTTTTCACCCTTTCTGGGCGACCGACATTGCCAACACTGTCATCACGAACACTACCCGTTCTCTCAAACTTGCGAATTAAATTCTTGATTGTTAGCACAGCTGGACCGGTTGTCTTCAGATTGAACTCTGTCGCAAACTTCCTTTGAGCCGCAGTTGGGCTGTTATTGTATGTATGTATCTATTGAACTGGGGACCTAGAAACGACGGAGAGGCTGAGTCCCCTCCGTAGCCCTCAGTGGTACACAACGCCACAACAGGCTACAGCAGTCCACTCACCCCGCCGCCACCCCACACCGAGCCCAGCCAGGGTCATTGAGCGTTTCGTCTCCCAGTGGACCCCCCCCCCCCCCCCTCCCCCGGAAACGTCTCATTCCAAACGAGTGTAATCCCAATGTTTGCGTGGTAGAGTAATTATGGTGTACGGGTACGTGGAGATAGTGTTTGCGCAGCAATCGTCGACATAGTGTAATTGAGGCGGAATAAGGGGAACCCCCGCATTCTCCGAGGCAGATGGAAAACCACCTTAAAAACCATCACAGGCTGGCCGGCACACCGGACCTCCAGGCTAATCCGCTAGGGAAGCAATTCGTTAGACTGCACAGCTAGCCGGCGGGCTACAGGGCTGTTATTTCTCGCATAGTAAGCCTTCACAAGCGCTACACGCTCAGGCAAGCTGTACCGTGCATATGACCGACAACAACAAGCCGCATGCGCATATTAATTCCCTTCTTGCCCCGCGACCAGCCGTGCAACTTGAACGTCCTAACGCAAACCGATCAGAAGTTATGACGATTTTATTTCATGTAGTTCAATAATTGTCACACTGTCTGTTGAGAACCCAGCTCAAAAGATGAAAACGTCGTGTCAGATGGGGAAGAACGGTAACAGAAATTTTTGAGGACTGTGAAGAAAGAAACACTTTTAGCTGTGACAAGACTGATCTTTTCTTCAGAATTCTTCCCAAGCAAAACAATGGCCTTGAAAGGTGAAAACTGTTCAGGAGACGTAATTTCAAAAAACAGACTTACTATTTTACTTTATGTTAATATGATAGGTAAATTTGAAAAGCCTTTAATTACTGGTGAGGCAGCAAAGCCTAGATGTTTGATGGGTACTGACTTGAGTAAACTGAACTTGGTGGTGGTGGTGGTTAGTGTTTAACGTCCCGTCGACAACGAGGTCATTAGAGACGGAGCGCAAGCTCGGGTTAGGGGAGGATTGGGAAGGAAATCGGCCGTGCTCTTTCAAAGGAACCATCCCGGCATTTGCCTGAAACGATTTAAGGAAATCACGGAAAACCTAAATCAGGATGACTGGAGACGGGATTGAACCGTCGTCCTCCCGAATGCGAGTCCAGTGTGCTAACCACTGCGCCACCTCGCTCGGTGTGAACTTGGAGTGGTATGCTAATGAACGATCTTGGATGATGAGGGCAATGATGACTGAATGGTTGCTGGAATTTGATAGAAAAATGAAAAGACAAAGGAGGAAAGTGATGTTGTTTATGGATAATACCACTCCACATTGCGCCACTGCACTAAAAGATGAGAAAATGTTCTTTTGCCGTTAATTCAACTTCACGTTGTCAACCACTGGATCAGGGGATTATTCAGAGTTTCAAAGTGTTTTACAAGCAAAAACTTTCAGACATATTTTGTCTCGAATAGACAATATTGAACCTGGATGTAAACTCGGAAAATTTATGAATGTATTGAATTAAATTCTGTGGATTTCTTCGGCCTTAAAACAAGTGACATCCACTACAATCATCAACGGTTTCAAAGAGGCAGCGTTCATTTTTAATGACAGTGTTTCTGCGGTTGACTACGGTGTCGAAGAAAACGATGTCAAGGAACATGAGCATGAACTTCAAAATTTAATAGAGGAATTTGATGGATCTGCGCGATATGCCAATATCGACAATACGCTGTTCTTATAAAGTACACCAACTCACAAGAGTTTCATCAAGAAAGGTGTGGTGACAATGTCGAGAAAGGACAGCAGGATGAACGTGAAAACGACATAACTAAATCGGACTTTAATCCACTTTCAAGTAAGCAGGCAGCTGGAGGGGTAATAAAAGTGAAACACTACTTTTTAGTGAAAAGTGATGAAAGTGACACAGTTTAACATTCATAAATCACTCTCTGGGTCAGAAAAAGATACACTATTACTTCAAACCAGCCGTCCAGAAAGCATGAAAGAAATTTTAATGCTGTCTTATACTAGTGCATGGAGATTTGTTAATGTAGTACAGTTCTTAAATAAAGATAAAATTTCACTGACGTACTTTTACAGCTGACAACAGTACAGTACTTTTCTGTCTACAGCAGATTGTCTGTATTGTATCGTAGAACGTAATTTTATCCGTTTCTGAATAGCGGACACTTCTTAAAAGAGGACATTTTTATTTTCCTCATAGATGTCCGTCATTCAGAAGTTTTAGTGTAGTAGCATCAGCCTTTACGCAGATAAAGCAATTATCTGTAATGAAGTGCTGTCTGAGAAAATATCACAAATGCTAAATCAGATCTTGATAATGTTTCAAAGTTTTGCAAAAACTGGTAATTTGCTTTAAATACTCAGAAATGTAAAAGTTTGCAATTCACAGAACGAAAAATCATAGTCTCCTATGACTGCAACATCAATGAGTCACAGTTATCACCGGTCATCTCATATAAATACCTGGATGTAGCATTTTATGGGCTAATTATTTGCATTTTTCTACTGCCAATCACATTTAATTATTTTATGTTTAATGTGACATATAACAGTGCGCAACAATGCGCTTCAAGCATGTTTTCCTCATCAATAGGCGTTTGTTCATATAGATAGATATGTCACTTAAAGATAAAATGTCTCCATCTAAATTAAGATAGGTTATAGTTTATTTTTTTTATTTATTTTACCACTGGAGTTGCTGTTGATGTATGTTGAGGTGGGAGGGGGAGGAGTAAGGGTGGCAGTGGGTGGATAGAAATCAGTGTCCAATGGTGTCTTCTACTGTCGTTGTTTGTTCCGACAGACTTCACAGCCTGTGGGGGATGAATACAGTTTTACGTCAGTTGTTATAATAAGCAGTTGAATTGGTTCAAATGGCTCTGAGCACTATGGGACTTAACATCTGAGGTCATCAGTCCCCTAGAACTTAGAACTACTTAAACCTAACTAACCTAAGGACATTACGCACATCCATGCCCGAGGCAGGATTCGAACCTGCGACCGTAGCGGTCGCGCGGCTCCGCAGTTGAATTCTTTGCATACAGCCACGTAAACGAAGTTCAGGTTTAGCGCACACCAAATTTCGAAGCTAAAATAAGATAATGCCTCAAACGCAGCAACTTTTTCTTCACTGAGAATGAAGTGCAGGCCCTTGTTGTAATGATTCCTACAGCCTGTAGACTCAAAGTACAGCCAAAAACTCGTTAAGATCAACACACGTACCACGCCTGTTGCGAACTCAATTAATAGAATAGACCAAAAATTACTCAGTGAACTACATACCTTCCTAGCAGAAAAATCACATTCTCTAAAGAACACGTATGAACTAATTAATAATATGAATCACCTGATTGTGCCACCTTAAGTGAAGCTTCTGTCCCTAGAAACTGAAGACCTATACATTAATGTACCTGTAAATGAAACAGTAGTGATAATAATAAAGAACATAAAGAAAAAGAAGGTAATGAACAGACCAGAATGAGTTTATAGACTTACTTAATTTAGTATTCTCATGTAATTACTTCTATTTCAGGAAAAAAATTTACTAACAATGCCAACGGCTTGCAGTGGGAAGCCCTCTTAGTGGCCTAATAGCTGAAATGTTTATGAACCTTATAGAGAATAAAACATTGAAATTAAAAGATATCACCACAAAGCTTAATTCTGTAAGAGGTATGCTGGTGACACACTTTTCTATTAAATGGTGCAGATGGTGAAGTAACAATCCTTTTTAAAAAATTCAATACTCTGCATAAAAAGTATCCAGTTCATCTTGAGTATGAACAGAACAACACCATATCATTTCTCGACATTAAAATATTAAAACAGAACCATCAGGTGTCTCCCAATGCTCACAGAAAACCTTCTGTTACAGACACAATTATCTACATCTACGTGATTACTCTGCTATTCACAACAAAGGGCCTGGCAGAGGGTTCAATGAACCACCTTTATGCTGTCTCTCTACCGTTCCACTCTCGAACGGCATGCGGGAAAAACGAGCACTTAAATTTTTCTGTGCGAGCCCTGATTTCTCTTATTTTATCGTGATGATAACTTCTCCCTATGTAATGTTTTCGTAATCGGAGGAGAAAACTGGTGATTGACATTTCATGAGAAGATTATAACAAACTCTTCTACATATCCCACCTCCCGCAAAAGCTACATATTGATAAATGTTATCAGAACTCCAGCTAGGAACAGAAGCCGTAATATATATCGCAATAAACAATGGATGTGATCCTTGACTTACTACTCAATATAGTGTAAGAAAAGATTAAAAAATAATCTTCACAAACAATACAAAATTACACTCACAACTGACAGCACACCAGCAGTTAAACATGCAAAAATTCCATATCTTAGTACAATGTCTGAAAAATTAGCTAGGTTATTGAAAAACATAGAGGTAAAAATCAGCTTCAGCACTACCAATGAGCTAATAAGCAAGCTTATTCGCCAGCCGAAGTGGCCGTGCGGTTAAAGGCGCTGCAGTCTGGAACCGTAAGACCGCTACGGTCGCAGGTTCGAATTCTGCCTCGGGCATGGATGTTTGTGATGTCCTTAAGTTAGTTAGGTTTAACTAGTTCTAAGTTCTAGGAAACTAATGACCTCAGCAGTTGAGTCCCATAGTGCTCAGAGCCATTGAACCAAGCTTATTCACACTATAAAATCCTCAGATGCAGATCACAAAAGGTGACATTTACAAAATTACTTGCAGCCAATTTAATAAACATTATATAGGATAGACTACCAGAAATTTTAGGACTCAGTTCGAAGAGCATATAGACTGCTCCAGACTGGAGAACTGTAACACGTCAACAGTAGTAACAAACATTAAAAACACAGACCACCCGTTGAAAATCGAAGACAACTTGAAATGTTGCACAAAATCAATAAAAATGAAAGAATGGATTTCATGGAAGAAATTGAAATACTCATTCACAATACAAAAAATGGAGATACATTCTCAATGAGATACCTGGATTCAAAAACTCAAAAATATTCAGTTGCCCAAAGCCAGTTCCAGTGCATTCGATTTAAGATGTGTCAGTGTGGAAGAAATGACATCCAAACTGTAATTTCGCGATATTCGATGTAAAGAAATGGTAGTCGATACTCAACCATACACATAAAGGTCGCAATATTGTATTAAGCATATACTGTTATCTTCTGTGTAGAAACATTGCGTGCAGTGAAAAACGTCCAAATAGTGCCAGACTAAGCAGTCCAAAAATGTCATGTTATGCGACAGTACCGCCAGTGTACCAGTGATACGAAAGAAGCTTCGAGACGCCAAAATCGTAAGTGAAAAACCGACATAATTGTGAACAGCGTGTCACACGATTATCAGAACATGACTGCTGGTTCACATATGAATCCGCTGCCAGCCACAACAAGCAACGAGGCACAGCAGAAGACACCACTAGACGTAGATTTACATCCACCCATAGCCCCGTCTCCACCATGTAGCCCAATAGCCACTCCAGCAGCGGTACAGTGATCGAAACAAGATTCTATATTGATTTAGTTTAAGACATTTTAAATAACATACTCGTATCTGTATGCGTAAAACGCCTGATGATCTAGAGGCTGCTTACAGATGTTGCAGAAAAATAGAAAAAAATTATTTCCCACAGTCTTGGTTCCTAAATGTAGCCTATATGCTCAAAATTGACTTTGTAGGGATATGAAACTGAACACTCACATATGCCCAGTCGTTAATACAGCAGGTTACAGACTTGGGGTCATTATCAGGATATTACAGAAATGCAATCGTTCTACAAAGGAGATTATTTGCAAAGCCCTCTTGCGAACTTTTTTAAAATATTGCTCGTGTGCGTGGGGCCCATTCCAAATAGGACTAAGAGGGGATGTTGAACATAAACGATGAAGGGCAGCAGAATTGTCACATAGTGTTTGACCTGTGAGAGAGAGCTATGAAGATGATGAAAACACTGAGCTGCCAAACGCTTGAAGACCGATGCAAACTATCCTGTGTAAGCCTGAATAGTACGTTTTAAGAGCCAAGTTTAAGTGATAAATCTAGAAATACACTGTAATCCCCTACGCATCTCTCTTGCAAGGATCTCAAAGACATTAGTGTTATGTTTTCTTTAGTCACTTTTATGTCGTCTCGTTGTCTCTGCAGTGCTGTACCATGGGAAGCAAGGAGAGGGGGTTGGTTGGTGGCTGGTATCCTCGTTCTATCGTACAAAATGCATGCAATTAGTAACTGGGTTCTTTATTCATAAACAAAGAGCTACTTAACTAAAGTTTCCATGTGCTGTGGTACAAGCTCTCTTCTGTGTAGTCCACGTAGCATCATTGCTGTTGAAGTAAAGTCCGCTGTGTTCACTATAATGCTGCTATGTGCTGCCTGTCTGTGTGTTAGAGGCTAAGCCTGCAGCTCTGTCTCGGTGACATGCTGGAACTCCACGGCGTACAGACTGGAACTAAGTGATGTAAAAAGCTCGAACTAACTGGCTAAACTCGAACGAACTGGTCCTCCGGTCCGCAGCGGCGATCCTCAATACTGGCGGCTGAGAGGGCATTGGCGGCACGTTTCCAGTGAGTCTTGTCGTTGGCCTCTATCGATACTCTCGTAACGTCAATGCCACATGGTGTGCTCGCGTCAGCGTATGCCAGCACTAGATTAACTACACCGCCCATAGAGGCGTTTAAAGAATCACTCTTCGAGTGGTAAAAAGGTAAGTATCCTCTGCCATACACTACACAGTGATTTATAAAGTACACATTTAGATGCAAATGGCGCAAATGACTCGGATATCCAGAGAAAAAAATTCTAGACAGTGGAACTGAGTCACTTGTCCTACTTATAAATTTGGGAAATTCAGAATGTGTTAACTAAAAATTATGCACATCTATATCTACACCTACATCAATACTCAGTAATTGGCAGTGTATGTTCTGGGCAGAAAAGTGCTGACATCAATATCAGCGATATCTCACCTGTGGTCTCATATTACATCTAAGATAATTGTGCATCATCAACACTTCCTTATTTCCAAGGCCATACTGGTAACTGGATCTGACCAGGAGAGGGGAGGGCCCTACAATCCCTGTCACACACACCACCACTACGGAGCCAATGGTGTGCAGTTTTTAATTTGCCAGCATGCTGTCATATGCTGTCCAGTATGAGGCATCCCACCACCCCACCTTGCCCGCGATCCACACACCTGTTCTAATGCATAACCAGAGCAGTGCTGGTGTAGTTACTGCATTCGCACTTTAATGGGAGTGAGAGTTAGTTGTAGTTCACATGCATGTCACACCTCATGTCATCTGCAGTACCTTATCATCCAGAAAACTACATCCAGCCATGTGCCAAGGCCATGAAGGGAGAGAAGTGTGCCCTGCATCCCCCAGACCCAGTGCCCACACTTAGCAGCCAAAGACATCCAGTTTTTTCACTCTGCGCACATGTTGTCATATGCTGCCTAGCAAGAAGCTCCTCCTCCCCCCCCCTCCCCCCCCCCCCCGCCCCATCCTATCACCGCACTTCTAGAGCGCAGTGTGGCAAGGTTGCTATGTTTGCACTTGCATGGGAATGAGAAACATCTGTAGTTGACATCTGCATGTTCTGCTACATTCACGCATTTCGTAGGAGCGACAGTCGTACATGCAACACACGTCTGCTCTTACCTCCACATTTGCACTTTTCGTGGGAGTGTGAAGCGACTGGACCAAGTGAGGTAGCACAGTGGTAAGCACACTGGATTCACATTTGGTAGGACGACGGTTCAAATCCGCATCAGGCCTTCCAGATTTAGGTTTTCGGTGATTTCCCCAAATCACTTAAGACAAAAGCTGGCATGGTTCCTTTGAAAGGACACATGTGATTTACCTTTGCGCCCTTCCCTAAGCCGAGCTTGTGCTTTGTCTCTATTCACTTCATTGTCGATGGGATGTTAAACACTAACATCCTCCTCCTCCTGCGAGGAGACTGTAGTTCACATCGGGGACACACACACACACACACACACATGTACTGCAGAGTGCTCATACGACGATATACCTGCAAGTACTGCAGAGTACCCAGAAGCTGACGCGCACCTGGCCACATGCCTATGCTCAGCAGACACCTAGATGCGGTGCAATAGAGAAGCTGTGATCTGGTGATACACAGCAATCGGTCGCAATCCCTTTAGTTTTTATTGTTCTTGCAAATCTAGATTTCGGCTGTAAATAGCCATCTTCAGTGCATTTGAACTACAATTCAACAGACTTGCAGCAGTACATGCCACATGTTCTTACAGTTGCATAGGCAGGCAGAAGGGAACTGAAGTTTCCTTCTGTCTATGCACCACCTGTAAGAACATGTGATGACATGAACTTGCAGTCTGTTGAATTGTACTTCAAATGCACTGAAGATGGCTATTTACAGCCTAAATCTAGATATGCAAGAACAATAAAAACTAGTGGGATTGCGACTGATTGCTATGTGCCTCTCTCTCCTTCCTTACAGTCTACGGTGGCTGTGCACAATGGTGCCTTATGAAATCAAAGTTGGTTAATAAGCACCCAGTATAATGAAGTATCTGAAATGCCTAAAATTCCGTCAGCTATGTTTGCATTACTGACTTCTAAAACTTCGTTTAAGGATTGGCTAACCAATTCGATTAGAAAAATTCATCTGAAGCTGTATGTCATACGCCATTGAATTTTGGAATGAGTAGGTAATATATTTCTTTATAAATAATTAAAAACCAAGAGATGCCTATAAAATACAAATAGAGAATTAGGAATTCGTATTTGTTGAACATGAGTTTCACCTTAAATACTACCCCATAAATCCCGAAAACGCGAAATAAAATCTAGGCCTGTTTCACATCGCATTTGTTCCTGTCTCCAGCAGAGGACTGCACTGTAGAAAGCGAGCCTAGTTACTCGTATATGTTTGTACCACAGCTTCTCACTGTCGCCAAGAGAAGGCTGTACTTACGAAAATCTGAATTGTTCGTTTGTTGTAGCATGAATTCATACTGTCGCCAACAAAAGACTGTTCTACATAAAACGATGTCTGCTCTAGTAAAAAGGGTAATTGTTCCTTTCTAAGTACAACGTTGGATTTAAGAGGCAATAGGGTCGTACATTAATTATTTTTCACATCCATGACGCTTCTCAAATAGAATATATTTTCCAACCATTCTCCACATCAATGATGCTTGTCAAGTGTCACAATATTCTAAAAAGTCTCCAAAAATACGTCTACAAAACAGGTGTCTCAATGTTAATTTCCACATATTCACATGATCGCCAAGTTAGTGTCTAAAATTCTAACGTATGTACTCCAATGGTATATTTCCATGCATAATAATAGTTGACACTTTAAAAGGTAGGCGTAAGGAATCTATGTCGCAAAACTAACCTTAGCAGGCTTATAACTGCAGAAAAAGACATGTTAGCTAAAATACCAACGTAAGTAGGCAAGCACGCGAACCAATTGACAGTCTGAATGTATCTAATGAGGCCTACTTTTAATGTATGTCACAATAAACCCTCAAATTAAATATTTCCGCATTTAAATTATTCTCAAGAACTATTTTAGGAGGGACAGAGATAATGCATCATGCTCTTCACTTGAAAAAATATAATCGATGATAGTGGTTGACAACTGTTGCTATTAGTACAAACGACACGGGCCTACTAGAGGCTATGTACAAAAAACATCTTTTGACAAAGTTTGCAGTCACAACTATGGTGGCAAGGCTCTCTTATAGGTTTATAGACTGAATTTCCTTTAATATTTTCCACATCTATGATGTGACAATATCGTAAAGTTCCTGCAAAATACGTCGGCAGCACGAAAAGTAAGATTTTTTACAACGATTATCTAGAACACAGTTGAGGTTAAGTAAAAGAAAAAGCGCTGTAAGGCTCAAATCAGTTCCTTTACAACATCTGTGATGTCACAATATTCTAAAACTCATCAGAAAACGAAATGGTTACGTTGCAGGAGTATCTAAATAAGTATAGTGTGCATTCAAATGTGCAGGAAACTATGGCTCAGGGAAATAAAAGCTCTAATCAACGATGCTAGCAACTAATTAAAGTACCATCACCACCACACCCACCCACCCACACACACACACACACACACACACACACAGAACATATTTGTCTTACTAGGGAAGGAAGGAACAAGATAGTTCACTACGATATACATTTAGGCGATGAAAAGTTATGGGATAGCGATATGCACATATACAGAGGGCGGTAGTACTGCGCACACTGGTATAAAAGGGCAGCGCACTTTGGGAGTCCTCATTTTTACTCACATGATTCACGTGAAACGGTCCCGACGTGATTATGGCCGCACGACGGGAATTGACGGACTTTGAACGCAGAATGGTAGTTGGAATTAGACTCATGGGACACTCCATTTAGGAAATCCTTACGGAATTCAATATTCCCAGAACTACAGTGCCAAGAGTGTGCTTAGATTACGAATTATCAGGTATTACTTATCATCACGGGCAACGCAGTGATTGATGGCGGTGTTTACGTAGATATGATAGTGCTAGTAGCCGCGCGGGATTAGCCGATCGGTCCAGTCGGCTTTCAGCCGTGATACCGTGCGGACGGGCTCGGCGCGCCGGGCAGTGCTCCGCAGGTGTTGTTTACCCGCTAGCGCGCGGTCGTTGTATTGCCTTATAGTACCTGTATCGACCCGCCATGGCGTTCTCATATCGAAAAGCTACAATCAAACTAACGTTCAACGCATCGTACTCGAGACCGAAGGCCCATGAAATTGAACGGTTTCTACGAGACATCATGCACATAGAACCACAAGAACTGATAGGCATTCATCTGTCTATTGTAACCAGCACAGTGTACCTCAAACTGATTGACGAAGCGGCGTGCGACAGATTACTCCAACGATCTGCAAACGGTTTTCGCTTCTGTCACGCAGACGGTAATGTGAGCGTGGTAGGAGTTGACCGTGCTGGTCTGGGGGTGCGTACCGCGCGCATCTTTGAACTACCGTTCGAAGTTCCTGCCAACCTAGTCGTTGATGCGCTGCGGCCATACGGCACAGTTCTGAGCCACACAAAGGAGAAATGGAACACATTCGAAACGTACCCTGTCCTTAACGGGGTACGACAAGTGTGCATAGAACTTAAGAAGCACGTTCCATCATATATTTTCGTTGGTGGCTGCTGCGCAATTGTTATACATGATGGACAACCGAGGACCTGCTCGGGCTGCGGCCAGGAGGGCCATGTTATAACTGAGTGTCTGCAACGCCGCCTCGTTCAGGTGCCCCGCAATGAACTTCCCGAACGATCCACTATGACCTCTCTCCCGCTACCATATGTGGAGGCAGCACGACATGATGTGGTGGATGATCAAAACCTGCTACCTCCTCAAGCCGCTGCCAGCTCCGTTGGACAGTCAGCGCCGTCGACGACGCCGCAGCCCAACGGTGCAGAGGTCCCTACAGCCTTTGCCCACCGCAGCGTCGTGGGCACCCAGCCACCGTCACTGTCGGGATCGGACACAAGGATTCCTAGCGACCGAGACTGTGTCGAGCCCCGCCCTCCGGTAGATGTCGAATCTCGGACCCGAAAGCAAAAATCACCCAAGCGACACAAGAAGAGGCGATTGTCAGCTGAAGAACAGGACAGGGATGTGAAGCCGGCGGAAGACATCGACTTCGTTGACTCGTCCACAATTGCAACGGACTCCAGTGGCATCATTCACCAGAAGGTGCCTGAAGACAAAGAACACTCTCCTAAATTTGGTGGCCCAGAAAACGAGGCGCATTGCGTCGACTCCCAAAATGTGGGCTCCTGTGAAAGCGACCAGCCACCAATGACATCACAATCGTCTCTTGGTGATTGGGCAGACGATATGGAGGCAGATGATGCTCAGCAAACATCGATATCTCCACCAGAGCCCATGGCTGACATTGAGCTCGGAGGGCTCTGCCAGTCAGGGACTCATACGGCGCAGTAATGAACAGCATGCAGATGGATGGCTGTGTGGTGTGTGTGATCACTGTGGGCTTGCACCGGCACACTGCCTCCGCCACATGATATGTTTCAGTCATACCGTGTGGGAACAGTCAATGTAAATGGTGTACAATTTACTGTCAAAACCCGTATGTTACACGACATGATCAGAGCGGCAGACTTGGACATTGCACTTCTCCAGGAGGTCTGTCCGGAGCTGTGTTTAGACCTATATGGCTACACCACCTACAGCCTACCCTTAGGTGATGGCGCAGGAGGGACGGCCATCCTTCTCCGAGATGGCATAGACGCGACGGACGTGACGTACTTGCCGAACGGGCGAGGCATCGCACTCACACTTGGCGCAGTCCGCCTCATTAACGTCTACGCTCCCTCCGGTAATTCGCACCGTGGTGACAGGCATGTCTTCTATTCGGAGGAGGTAGCCCCACTTTTGCAAGGAAATATGGACCATTACATAGTGGGCGGCGATTTTAACAGTGTTCTGCGGCCCGAGGACCAGATACCGCATTACGTCCCATGCCCGGCTCTACAAGCATTGATATGTAACCTCGCGCTCCACGACACATGGCTCTTACATCATGGGACCCAGAGTGGATACACGCACTTTACCAGCCATTCTGCCAGTCGTCTGGACAGGATATACGTCTCGCGTGTCCTCCGCACAGCAACCCGTGATGCAGAACTCTAGCCGACGGCCTTCACGGACCATCTCGCGTACATCTGCACTGTCACCTTACCCTGACAACTCACAAGACGCAGCAGGGGCCCGTGGACGCTGGACGTCTCCCTCCTACGCGAGGAAGCGTGTCGGCGAGCAGTCACTGACACGTGGCGTCGATGCATCAGGCGCCTGCCCATGTATGCTCCCACGTTGCTGTAGTGGCTGGGATGTGTCAAACCTGCACTCCGAAAGACCTTGATGGCCTACGGGCGTGACAGAGCAAACTGGCAAAGGGCAACATCGGAATTTTACTATACAGCGTTACGTGAGCTGGCGACGCAACACCGTTTCCCGAACGTCAGATGTCCGTACAACGCATCGAAGCTCGTCTACTTCGCATCAGGACAGAGCAGCTAGAAGGTGTCCGCATCCGTGCGCGAGTGCAAGACTGTATCCCCAACGAAACGGCGTCAGTGTATCACATTGTGCGCGAGAGGCACCACCGCAAATGTCAGCTCATTACGGCGGTAAACACGGAGGAGGGCGGCCGCGCAGTGACACAAACGGACATCGCGCACACGTTCGCCAGACACTATGGGATCTTGTACATGGAAGATCCGCGAAATGTACGTGATTATGACGAGCTGTTGCACGATTTTCCCGCTCCTCGGGACGCGGCACCCGATGATAGTCTGCTGTTGCCCGTTACACCCGACGAGCTGACATCGGCCTTGGCACGTGGAGCGCCGAACAAGTCGCCTGGACCGGACGGTTTACCCCTGGAATTCTACCGCACTTTTTACGACCTTATGGGCGACAAGTGGCTCCAAACGTTTCGAGACCTGATCTTCCCTGATTTCACTGTCCCCACAGAATTGACAGAAGGCATCTTGATCCCAGTACCGAAACCGAATGGTGGTTGTAGGGGCAGGACTTTCGCCCACTCACACTCCTCAACAACGACTACAAGATCTTCGCCCGTATCCTACGCGCGCGTCTCCACACCGCTATCGGGAACGCCATCTACACCGATCTGACATGTTTAGGTGGTGTCAGCAACATTCATACGGCGTTAGGAGCATACCGCGACGTAATTGCTTTGACGGTGGCCTGCAAAATACGAGGCGCCCTTGTCGCCGTAGATTTTGACCACGCATTCAACCGCGTCGACCACGGCTTCTTACGCGCAGTTTTGCAACGCATGGGCCTCTCTCCGGAGTCTGCACAGGTGGTCCTTCGACTGGTCCACGGAGCGCGCTCCCTCATGATGGTCAACGGTTATAAGTCTTGTCACATTGTTGTTGGACGGTCAGTGCGACAAGGGTGCCCCCTGTCGGGTATATTACTTGCTGCAGCGCTTGAACCAGCTTTACATGGTCTACGGCAGCGATTAACAGGTATCTCCTTACGGGACGTGACCTTTCGTTGTGGTGCATTCGCCGATGACGTGGTGTTCCTGGCCAGATCAGAGGATGATATTCATATGGCGCTACAGTGGCTACGCCAGTACGGGACGGTCGCTGGGAGCGTCATCAACGTGAAGGAGACAAAATACATGGATGTCGGAGGGGGGCTTTCCCACGTAACGGCGGTGCCCTTTGACAAGGTGCCCGTTCAAGTGTTTAGGAGTGCAATTCTATAGCAATGTCCGCCGCACGGCGGCGGCTACGTACCGCCGGCTCCTACACCAGACACGTGCTCTGCTGCAGGACAACAAGCTGCGTCGCTTGGATATGCTCCTCAGAACACGTTATGTCAACACCTATCTTGTCTCAAAACTGAACTATTTTGCGCATATCCTTCCCTTGACGGCTACGGTGGCCGACAGATTTCAAGCAGCATATGGACATTTCGTAAGCACCGGTCTGGTTTTTAAAGTCCGATACGCCACCCTGACACTGCCGCAGCGCGCGGGCGGTATCGGTTTAATTCATGTCTATAACCGTGCGCGATCGCTTTATCTCAACACTATGCGTCGCACATGGACCTCTGCCCACGCCACTCTGACAGGCACCCTGATAGCGGAAGTGCCACCACACTCTCTGCATCCCCCGGTTTCTGTAGGACACATTTCACCGGCACACACCCACATCAGAGAGTTCTTGATTGACTTCAGCTACTTACGGTCAGATCTTCCGACGACACTGAAGCCCAGCACAAAAGACTATTATCGCCTCTATCAACAGCTGCAACCTGTAAATACGGTCGCCCACGGACATCCTGAAGTTGCCTGGAACACGGTGTGGCGAGCGGTACACACGCCCTTTCTACCTACAACGGTGCGTTCATTGTGGTACGTGGTTGTGAATGGGAAGTTCGCTACTCGTCAGAGGCTACATTCCATACATCTGAAGGACAACACCTTGTGTCCGACATGCTCAGTCGTTGACTCGGATGCACACCGTCTGACGTGTGCCGCGACCAGCGAGTGCTGGCTACTGACGCAGCGCATGCTGGCATTACTCTTGCGGCGATTGCCGTAGTCTATCTCCCCTGATGATGTATTGTGCCCCGACGGCGTATACTTTCCATCAACCAGAACGAACGCCGTTAACTGGCTAAAAGGCATGGCCGTTTACTACATATTTTGAGATGCTCCCAAAGGCACACTCGACTTTTGGTCCCTATTGATGACGACACATGCAGCTTTCAGCCGCCACCCGAAGTACAGAACTCGTTTCGCAAATTATTTAGGTTCATTATTTGCGGATCCTCCTGCTCACTGGGGCGTTCCGGGTATGGGACGCTGAAAATGAGGAAGAATCCTGGAGCATATTGATCTTCTACGGACGGAATAGGGGGGAACCCCTCCCAACAGACGAAAAGACGACTCGGACGCTCGGCTACGCGGCTACGGCAGTTGTAGGATCTTTCTTTGTAATGAAACAAAAATAAATCTATAAATACAATACAAGATGAAAAACAAATTAAAAAAATAAAAACGTTATAAAAAAAGCGGTCTTGGGCGCTGAAGTCATGGACTGTGCGGCTGGTCCCGGCGGAGGTTCGAGTCCTCCCTCGGGCATGGGTGTGTGTGTTTGTCCTTAGGATAATTTAGGTTAAGTAATGTGTAAGCTTAGGGACTGATGACCTTAGCAGTTAAGTCCCATACGATTTCACACACATTTGAACATTTTTTTTTCGATAGTGCTAGTAGACAAGCAGCACTGAGTGAATTAACCACAGAAATCAATGTGGAACGTACGACGAACGTATCCGTTACGACACTGAGGCGAAATATGGCGTTCATAGACTATGGCAGCAGATAACCGACACGAATGCCTTTGCCAACATCACGACGTCACCTACAGCACCTCTCCTGGGCTCAGGACGATATCGGTTGCAACCTAGACCACTGAAAAACCGTGGCCTGGTCAGATTAGTCCCGATTTCAGTTGGTAAGAGCTAATGGCAGGGTTCGAGTGTGGCGCAGACTCCACGAAGCTATGGACCAAAAATGTCAACAAGGCACTATGCAAGATGTTGGTGGCTCCATAATGGTGTGGGCTGTGTTTCCATGAAATATACTGATCCTCTGGACCAACTGAACCGATCACTGACTGGAAAAGGTTATGTTCGGCTACTAGGAGAACGTGTGTAGCCATTCATGGACTTCATGTTCCTAAACGATGATGTCTTGTCACCGGGCCACAATTGTTCGCGATTGGTTAGAAGCACAGTCAGGACAATTCCAGCGAATGATTAGGCCACCCAGATCGCCCGACATGAATCCCATTGAGCATTTATTGAACATAATCGAGAGGACAGTTCGTGCACAAAATCCAGAATCATGCACTGGCAACACTTTAGCAATTATGACGGCTATAGAGGCAGCATGGCTCAATGTTTCTCCAAAGGGCTTCCAAGGACTTGCCGAATCCATGCGACGTCGAGCTGCTGCACTACGCCGGGAAAAAGGGGGGTCCGGTACTATGTTAGGAGGTACTCCATGCCTTTTGTCACCTCAGTGGTTCAAATCGCTCTGAGCACTATGGGACTTAACATCTATGGTCATCAGTCCCCTAGAACTTAGAACTGCTTAAACCTAACTAACCTAAGGACATCACACAATACCCAGTCATCAAGAGGCAGAGAATCATCTCAGTGTCAGAATTACATGGACTGTTTATAAACATACACTCACGAGAAAGACTACCAAAGATTGTAGTTTAGAGATGCGACATTTTCAAAGACAGTGTCAGAGTCGATATCTATGAAAAAAATAAAATTACTTACCTTTTATTGTGAGACGTTTCACAGTTTGCAAGAACAATGAAGTTCCAGAAATTAAATATTTCAGCTTCAAAATTGTCTGTATTAGTTATTAAAATGCATGCTTATCGTAATGTATGAAAGCGTCCACGAAAATTTGAGCAAAATGAAAGTGCATCATATGTAAGATTGGGCACACCATGCAAGCAAGCACAATGAGGCAACAAATACGCGTAACGTCTAATGCAAGACGTTGCCTGCTAGCACATAAATGTATACAATCCTCCATTGCTATAAATACTAAGCAAATGCCGCAAACCGTATAAAAGTGATGTTATTCTCTATAACGCATATGTGTGTATAAGCGGAAGAACTTGTGTTCCAAAATTTAGTGGGTCACAACCGGAAATGACGTCAGCGATTCTACCAATCCTTGATGGCGCTACGGGCGAAATATACGGTTAATATCAAGTTCTCAACCACATTGTTCCTATTCGGGACCCCAGTAATCCTCCAAGACGCCGGTCAGGGAGCCTGAAGATGGCATAGTAAAGCGCCGAAACTGGTAGCCAAATAATACAACAGTATGGAAATTAGACGACTGAAGGGTGTTTGATTTGACACCCTATATTATATAAGTTTTACTGTACAGCCGGAGGTTATCCACGTCAACCAGTCAACACCAATTGTCTTATCGTATAGTATAAGCCTACGAGTCGTTTTATATGCGAAATGTCGCCTCCAATTGAACATACTTTGTACCTACGAAACTTTATAGAACTACCGAAGCAGGCTGCTTGCTATGAATGCTGCACAGCAATAAAGAATCATAGACAGCGTCTCAAATCCGTTAATGTAGATGTATACTGTAGTTTCGTGTGGCGGAATAGTATGTGAATTCCACGTGCGGTGTATATAAATTAATGACGTTATAGCATATTCAGCAAAATGGATGCGAATAATAACGTAACGCAATAATTCAATGGTAAATTCCACAATTTGTGTGTGACACAATCACGAAGGACAGACTGTGCCGCTGACGGTGGAGAACAATGTTTCCCGCTGTTTTAATAAACTACCTTTGTGTCGTATTTGTAGACGTCAGAACAGCTTATTAAAGCTGTCTGTAGACAGACTACAGTCGATGGTTTACCCGCACGCCAGTAGACAAACAGCAGAAACCATGTTAAACACCATACAGTTGCTGTTCTGTAAGTTATTCGTTGATTGTCATCTCATGGAAGTAATTGACACAGAGTAGAGTGGAGCACATCGGAAATACTATTTGATGGTGTTTATTACACTTATGGAGTCTTACATAGGATCAAAACACATGATACATTCTGTTCCGAGCCATAAGATCCCTGTGACCGAAAGACTACTTGCTGCACCTTGCGAGGAGGTTCATCATCACCTAGCAGACACTCCTTATAGTCTTTGACTGTGTGAGCCTGTGCGATGCACGATGCACATCCTTAGCCCATCTCTGGATGACACCACATCTTGCACGGTGCGCACACATCTTCTATCTGAGCCTTACAATCTGCACAATCTGCGAGCCATTCACCTCGTCTTTCACCAAGCCGATAAACTTCGTTCTGAGGTATGCCGGAAGGATTATTGGCCTCTTCGTCCAGACGTGTCGCATTCCTCCGGATTGTGCACAATTACTTCATATAGATCTCAGCCTTTCACCCAATAAACGAAACAAAATAAAGTAACCTGACATCAACGAAGTTTTAGGAGGTGGAGTACCTTGCATATTGCTTAAATTGTGGAGAGGTGGTGAGCTGCCTTGTGGCGGTTGCGGGATCTCTCTCTCTCTCTCTCTCTCTCTCTCTCTCTCTCTCTCTCTCTGTGTGTGTGTGTGTGTGTGTGTGTGTGTGTGTGTGTGTGTGTGTGTACAATGTCAGGCAGCTGCAACATAAAGACGTGCTGAGCAGCAATGCTGACCAGCCTCGTGCAGAGGCCACCTTACATTGTTTTAACAATAGTTGTGTGTATCTTAGTCTCACTCATGTTATTATTGGAACTTGTTGCAACAATTTTCTTTTGTTAAGGGTTAAACCACTCAAAGATGACAGTAACAGCTCTGTTATAAATTTCTGTAGACTATGTCAGTTAATGGATCAGTGTGGGGTGAACTGTTCCACAGTAATATACATTGTATATGCAATTTTCGCATACAAAAGAAACAAAAAAAGTGTTCAAATGTGTGTGAAATCGTATGGGACTTAACTGCTAAGGTCATCAGTCCCTAAGCTTACACACTACTTAACCTAAATTATCCTAAGGACAAACACACACACCCATGCTCGAGGGAGGACTCGAACCTCCGCCGGGACCAGCCTCACAGGCCACGACTGCAGCGCCCAAAAGAATCATAGCATTTCATTCTTCGAGAATATGTTTTATTCTAACATAAATAAACATGACATTTCTGTCATATTAGACATCTCACGATTTGCAATTTACAGCATAAAAAACCCCTAGCCGTCTTGATGGGATTTTCAACATTAGCAACCACCGACGCTACCATGACATCATCATGATCACATCGCCAATGTTCCAACAACTTCACATTTAACTCAGCAGTCACTGGTCCATTTTGGCCAACACATATTTTCAGTCGGATCTCAGGGAGTAATGGACACCTCTCGGCCTCAGTATTAGAGACAGGGCATTCTGGTAACAATTCGTTAACCCACTTCACTTTCTCCAAACGCTTCACGAAGACATGCGACTTGGATGGAATAAATGAGCGTATGCAACTCAACACCGTTTCAAATGACATACCAAATGAGTACATATTGTGCCGGTGGTGATTCACCATTAACCATTTTGCAGAAATTACATCCAGTTCGTAGTGGGGTGCTGTCAACTCCATAATAAAATCACCAGAAGCAATCACACGACATCAAGCATCATTCGACATCCGAAATGATAGCTCCTTTGTGACAAATCGATCTTCTGTAGTGCAAACTCCATGCCAAAGAACACTTCATACATGACTACACTTAACGACAAACTAACTCTGATGCTGCTGTTATCTGCACCCAGATTAAGACTGATGTTATCTGTAGCTGGCAAACTGGTTACATCTAGATTCCGTGTGAAGCACTCCCCCTAGCAGAGTTCAAACCGGTATAAAGGCGAAGGGTGGACACGCCCTGTATTAATATCCACTGTTACTGTTTTGCTGCCACATGGAAGGTTATTCTTCACATTTTCGCTGTAGCATCTAACAATCAAAAGTGGCAGACAATGTTTTACACAATAAAAAAGTGGAAAACTCAGTTGCTGAATGGGAATCTGCGTATGGGAACATGACATCACTGAAAGACATCCACAAAAAGTTCATTCCGTGGATTTTGAAACTGTTCACGTAACTTTTGGGTGGGATTTCGCACATCCAATAGCACTCTTTGGAGCTTGGGAACAGATGGTGTCGGATCGTATTCGATTTCAGAGGACAGCTGAAAATATACGTTGAATTGTAGCGCCAACATTACGTGCTCACCTGTCTCTTAATAGAGTGGACATCTCAGGTACCGTTTCCTGAGCGCCAATTTCATCTGGCTCCCCATAGGTGGCCAGTGGCTGCACGCAACTTCTTGGCTTCTGACATGATATGAACTAGCTTATAATGTGCAAGTTGAACAGCGGTAGTTAATTTTCTTATCATAAAATTGTGTTTCTTGGCAGCCAATGTAACAATGCAGCACAAAGATATAGAGAAGTAACACCTGCATTTCAGTCTCTCGAATGTGCATAGCCGTTTCCTGTTGCATTTAATGTGGAGGTAGAACATGTGCATTTGAGACTGAGTTTCATTACGCTTATCTTCAAGCAGACATACGTTCAAGATCATGTTCACAGAAAAATGCATACGAAATACGATGCATGTGTCGGTAAGATGGGATCTGCTGATTAATGGCATATTTTTTCCCAATCGGAAAAGATGTAACTGTTTTGAGCTTTTTGGACCAGTATGGCGGTGTAATATAAAAGCAGAAGACACTGTGAGTAGCTTGTCATTGTTGCTTGACCATCATTGACGCAGCCATCGTACTCATCACCATCGTTCAATGTTTTCTTTTTTTGAACCCAAATTTTAAGTATGGCATGCACTAAACAGTATTTCTATTAATGAAAAATGCAGATACTATGGTGTAAGTCATAATTTTGCAAGTGAAGTGTTGCAGCAGAAAGATAACTTTCTTGGTCGCATGGTGTTCAGTGATAATGCAACTTTTCATCTACGTGGGGAAGACAAATACCGATAACGTTGTAACTCTTCAGACTTCCCCGGTGATATGTTGACGTGTTGAATAATCCGTTCTTCTGTCGGTTGTACACGCCGTTCTCGCACGATATTTCGACGGCTCCCCCAGGGAGCAAACCGAAGAAGACAGCGAGTCACACAGTCAAAATATCGTGCGAGAACGACGTGAACAGCCGGCAGAAGACCAGATTATTCAATAAGTTGCCGATAATTTTCGTATTCGGTGATGGGGGGTCAGAACATCCTCATGAACCTCTACAGTATTGAAGAGATTCGCCAAAATTAAGCGTTTTCCGCACTGTGTCCTGACATCAAGTTCAAAGATCATTTCCTTTTTTTCGCTGAAGATATAGTAACAGGGTGGCTTATCAGGATATGTTGGAGGAGTGGAGCTTTCCCCAATTACAAGGTGAGCCTGAAAACTTTATTTAGTAACAAGATGGAGACCCTCCTCATTCTCTTTGTACGTAAGCCGAAGTCCCCCCATTGGATTGGTCATAATGGTCAGTACGACAGAGCTCTTTTATTCTGGCCTATTCTTTCACCTGACCTCATGCTATGTGATTTTTTTTTCCTTTGGGACTTTATAACAGGTTGCGTCTATGTTCTGACGCTGCCTAATGATTTACTCAATTTGAGACACAGAATGAAGAGTGAAGAGGCTATTACTTCCATTATTTAGGACTTGTTAACCAAAGTGTAGGAAGAACTGGCTTTTATGCTCGATTTGTGCCGTATAAACATAGGTGCACATTTTGAACATTTCTAAGAAAAACTATGTTAGTCTAGCTTCAATTTTATGTGTAATTTATTACAAATAATTTAATTTTCGATTCTCTTAATACACCTTTAAACCTTGCATATTCTCTTTTAGACATCCTGTAAGAGAGTGGAAAAAAAGTATAATAAAATTTATATCTATAGTATTTTTTAGCTTTTCGTTTTTCCTTCTAGTCGTTCTGCAATACAGAGAGACAGGCAGACAGACAGAGAGAGGAAATTTACTGTGGCAGTACAGTATTTACGTATACATATGTAGTTTTGTATAAATCAGGGAGATGAAATTCAAAGATGATGATGATGATGATGATGAGGCAAATGTGGGAGTATGGTACATAACTTTCTGATATTGTGTGTCCACATATGAGACAAAATTCAATGAAGAGACAGTACAAGGTATTTGATGTTAAAAGAAAGGAATGGAAATACATGGGCGGAACGTAATGCAGTGTGTGTGTGTGTGTGTGTGTGTGTGTGTGTGTATTTTGTGTGTACAAAGCAAAGAAAAAGAAATAAAACTTGTTCAAAGACACACAGTTCGTGGATTAATTTCCCTGTAAACTCATCATCACTGCAAGTTACATCCCTTACGCAACTTTTCTTTTGGGATAAATACTTTTGAAAATGATACAAAAAATTCATGTAGTTCAGATAATTTCGAGCACAGCCAACATGGCTATATTATTATCGGATATTATAGTTTTATGGCTGCTATAATACTAGACTGTGGTTGGCTGTGTAGTTTTAATTGTGGCCGGCTGGAGTGGCCGAGCGGTTCTATGCGCTACAGTCTGGAACCGCGCGACCGCCACGGTCGCAGGTTCGAATCCTGCCTCGGGCATGGATGTGTGTGATGCCCTTAGGTTGGTTACGTTCAAGTAGTTCTAAGTTCTAGGGGACTGATGACCACAGCTGATAAGTCCCATAGTGCTCAGAGCCATTTGAACCATTGTTTTTTTAAATTGTGAGTAAAATAATGGGGCCTCTGACTGGAGGAGAGAGGGGGGAAGGGATGGGGAAGGAGCATGATAATGTTTTAAAATGAGTTATGATCTGTCATGTGATGATGAAGATGTCATAGATAAGGAAGAGGTGGCTTGTTTAAAAATGTTCAAATGTGTGTGAAATCTTATGGGACTTACCTGCTAAGGTCATCAGTCCCTAAGCTTACACACTACTTAACCTAAATTATTCTAAGGACAATCACACACACCCATGCCCGAGGGAGGACTCTAACCTCCGCTGGGACCAGCCGCACAGTCCATAACTGCAGCGCCCCAGACCGATCGGCTAATCCCGCGCGGCGGTGGCTTGTTCAAAAATGGCTCTGAGCACTATGGGACTCAACATCTGAGGACATCAGTCCCCTAGAACTTAGAACTACTTAAACCTAACTAACCTAAGGACAGCACACACATCCATGCCCGAGGCAGGATTCGAACCTGCGACCATAGCGGTCGCGCGGTTCCAGACTGAAGCGCGTAGAACCGCTCGGCCACACTGGCCGGCGTGGTTCGTTCCTCTGCATGTAGGCAAGTAGTACGACTCCTCTCGATGCTTGTCACGGGGGAAGTATTCCACAGTCTTTATTGCCTTCTGTTCTCCTCGTTATTTATCTGATCAACTCGTTAAATCTTCAGTATTTTTTTTTTTTTTTTTTTACGCACAGTATTTCAAAACCTTCTACTCTCATCTTGTCTGAACAGTTTATCGGCCATATTTCATTTCTGCGCAACACTACATTCCAAATACACTCAGAAAAAACTTCCTAACACTTAAATTTATATTCATGTTAATGAATTTTTGTTTTCAGGAATTCTTTTGTGACATTGCCAGACTGCATTTTATATCATCTCTGCTTCTGCATCACCTGCTATTTTGCCCACCGAATAGCATATCTCGTTCACTACTTACAATGTCTCATTTCCGAATTTAATTCCCTCAGATATTACCTATTTCCTTCCCCATGAACCATGCACCTTGCCGTTGGTGGGGAGGCTTGCGTGCTTCAGCGATACAGATAGCCGTACCGTAGGTGCAACCACAACGGAGGGGTATCTGTTGAGAGGTCAGACAAACGTTTGGTTCCTGAAGAGGGGCAGCAGCCTTTTCAGTAGTTGCAGGGGCAACAGTCTGGATGATTGACTCATCTGGCCTTGTAACACTAACCAAAACGGCCTTGCTGTTCTGGTACTGCGAACGGCTGAAAGCAAGGGGAAACTACAGCCGTAATTTTTCCCGAGGGCATGCAGCTTTACTTTATGGTTAAATGATGGTAGCGTCCTCTTGGTTAAAGTATTCCGGAGGTAAAATAGTTCTCCATTCGGATCTCAGGGCGGGGACTACTCAGGAGGACGTTGTTATCAGGAGAAAAGAAACTGACGTTCTACGGATCGGAGCGTGGAATGTCAGATCCCTTAATCGAGCAGGTAGGTTAGAAAATTTAAAAAGGGAAATGGCTAGGTTAAAGTTAGATATAGTGGGAATTAGTGAAGTTCGGTGGCAGGAGGAACAAGACTTCTGGTCAGGTGACTGCAGGGTTATAAACACAAAATCAAATACGGGTAATGCAGGAGTAGGTTTAATAATGAATAGGAAAATAGAAATGCGGGTAAGCTACTACAAAAAGCATAGTGAACGCGTTATTGTGGTCAAGATTGATACGAAGCCCACGCCTACCACAGTAGTACAAGTTTATATGCCAACTAGCTCCTCAGATGACAAAGAGATTGATGAAATGTATGAGGAGATAAGAGAAATTATTCAGATAGTGGAGGGAGACGAAAATTTATTAGTCATGGGTGACTGGAATTCGAGAGTAGGAAAAGGGAGGGAAGGAAACGTAGTAGGTGAATATGGAATGGGGTTAAGGAATGAAAGAGGAAGCCGCCTGGTGGATTTTGCACAGAGCATAACTTAAGCCGGGAGATACTGGAAGGTCTCAGATAGATTATATAATGGTAAGACAGAGATTCAGGAACCAGGTTTTAAACTGTAAGACATTTCCAGAGGCAGATGTGGACTCTGACCACAATCTATTGGTTATGAACTGTAGATGAAAACTGAACAAACTACAAAAAGGTAGGAATTTGAGGGGATGGGACCTGGATAAACTGACTAAACCAGAGGTTGTAGAGAGCTTCAGGGAGAGCATTAGGGAACGATTGACAAGAATGGGGGAAAGAAATACAGTAGAAGAAGAATGGTTAGCTTCGACAGATGAAATAGTGAAGGTAGCAGAGGATCAAGTAGGTAAAAAGACGAGGGCTAGTAGAAACCCTTGGGTAACAGAAGAGATATTGGATTTAATAGATGAAAGGAGAAAATATAAAATTGCAGTAAATGAAGCAGGCAAAAAGGAATACAAACGTCTCAAAAATGAGATCGACAGGAAGTGCAAAATGGCTAAGCAGGGATGGCTAGAGGAAAAATGTAAGGATGTAGAGGCGCATATCACTAGGGGTAAGATAGATACTGCCTACAGGAAAATTAAAGAGACCTTTGGAGAAAAGAGAACCACTTGCATGAGTATCAAGAGCTCAGATGGAAACGCTGTTCTAAGCAAAGAAGGGAAAGCGGAAAGGTGGAAGGAGTATATAGTGGGTCTATACAAGGGTGATGTTCTTGAGGGCAATATCATAGAAATGGAAGAGAATGTAGATGAAGATGAAATAGGAGATATGATACTGCGTGAAGAGCTTGAGAGAGTACTGAAAGACCTAAGTCCAAACAAGGCCCCGGGAGTAGACAACATTCCATTAGAACTATTGACAGCCTTGGGAGAGCCAGGTCTAACAAAACTCTACCAACTAGTGAGCAAGATTTATGAGATAGGCGAAATACCCCCAGGCCTCAAGAAGAATATAATAATTCCAATCCCAAGGAAAGCAGGTGTTGACAGATGTGAAAATTACCGAACTATCAGTTTAATAAGCCACGTCTGTAAAATACTAACACGAATTAATTACAGACGAATGGAAGAACTGGTAGAAGCCGACCTCGGGGAAGATCAGTTTGGATTCCGTAGAAATGCTGGAACACGTGAGGCAATACTGACCCTACGACTTATCTTATAAAACAGATTACGAGAAGGCAAACCTACGTTTCTAGCATTTGTAGACTTAGAGAAAGCTTTTGACAATGTTGACTGGAATACTCTCTTTCAAATTCTGAAGGTGGAAAGGGTAAAATACAGAGAGCCAAAGGCTATTTACAATTTGTACAGAAAGCAGATGGCAGTTATAAGAGTCGAGGGGTATGAAAGGGAAGCAGTGGTTGGGAAGGGAGTGAGACAAAGTTGTAGCCTATCCCCGATGTTATTCAATCTGTATATTGAGCAAGCAGTAAAGGAAACAAAAGAAAAATTCGGAGAAGAAATAAAAACTTTGAGTTTCGCCGATGACATTGTAATTCTGTCAGAGACAGCAAAGGACCTGGAAGAGCAGCTGAACGGAATGGACAGTCTCTTGAAAGGAAGATATAAGATGAACATCAACAGAAGCAAAACGAGGATAATGGAATGTAGTCGAATTAAATCGGGTGATGCTGCGGGAATTAGATTAGGAAATGAGAGGCTTAAAGTAATAAATGAGTTTTGCTATTTGGTGAGCAAAATAACTGATGATGGTCGAAGTAGAGAGGATATAAAATGTAGACTGTCAATGGCAAGGGAAGCGTTTCTGGAGAAGAGAAATCTGTGAACATCGAGTATAGATTTAAGCGTCAGGAAGTCGTTTCTTAAAGTATTTGTATGGAGTGTAGCCGTGTATGGAAGTGAAACGTGGACGATAAATAGTTTAGACAAGAAGAGAATAGAAGCTTTCGAAATGTGGTGCTACAGAAGAATGCTGAAGATTAGATGGGTAAATCACATAACTAATAAGGAGGTATTGAATAGTATTGGAGAGAAGAGAAATTTTTGGCACAACTTGACTAGGTTGCTGGGGCATATTCTGAGGCATCAAGGGATCAACAAAATTTAGTATTGGAGGGCAGCGTGGAGGGTAAAAATCGTAGAGGGAGACCAAGAGATGAATACACTAAACAGATTCAGAAGGATGTAGGTTGCAGTAGGTACTGGGAGATGAAGAAGCTTGCACAGGATAGAGTAGCATGAAGAGCTGCATCAAACCAGTCTCAGGACTGAAGACCGCAACAACAATTACCTATTTAATTCGATAACAGCATATTAACCTTTTCTTACCTTGGTTGATTTTCGTCTTGTAACCTCTTTTCAAAACATTGTCATTTCCTTTCAGCTGACACTCCAAGTCCTTCGCCGTCTCAGACGGAATTACAGTGTCATTAGAATAACGGGCAGATTTTTATTTCTTCTCACTGAACTTTGATTCCCTTTCCAAATTTCTCCTTAGTTTCATTTACTGCTTGCACATTACACAGAATTAATAACATGGGACATAGGCTTCAATTCTGTCTCACTACCTTCTCAACTACTGCCTGGTTTCATGTCCTTCGGATTTATAACTGCTCTCTGGTCTTTGTGCTGTTTACAGATACTGTATCGCCCACTGCATTTTATCCCTGCTACTTTCAGAATTTCAAAGAGGATATCCTGGTCAGCATTGTCGAAGGCTTTACCTATATCTAGAGGTGCTGTAAATGTTGGTTTGTCTTTTTTCATTCTACCTCCTGAGAGACGTGAAATCCATTCTCTGCAAGTTATTATACGATACACGACGGAGGTTACCTTGCACCACTACTACTCATTCCTCTTCCTGTTCCACTCGCAAACGGAGCGACGGAAAACGATTGTCGATATACCTCCGTGAGAGCCTTAATTGCTCTTATCTTGTCTTCGTGGTTCCTATGCGAGATGTATGTCCGTAACAGTAGAATAGTTTTGCAGTTTGTTGCAAACGCCGGTTCACTAAAGTTTCTGCCTAGTGTTTCGCGAAAAGAAATTCTTCCCCCTAGGGTTATTCGTTTGAGTACATGTAGCATTTCCTTAATACTCACGTGTTGGTCGAACCTAGAGGTAATGAACCTAATGACATATCTCTGGTTAGCTTCGACGTGTTTCATTAATTCGACCTGGTTCAGGTCCCAAACACTCGACAGGACTTAATGGTCGGAACACAAGTGTTCTTTAAACTGTCTCCTTTATGGATAAATGGTAATGTCAGTATTCCTACACTTTTTGCTACATTTCACGCAACCCAAACTGATATTCTTCGAGGTCGGCTTCTACCTATCTTTTCATTTAGCTGTAAATTCGTGTTGGTATTCTGCAATCCTGACTTATTAAACCACCTGCCGCGTAATTTGGAAATATTACTTATTTGTGTCCATTTAATCAAACGCGTAATTATTTGCCACCGTGACCACAATCAAGCTGTACTACTAAAACTGTATGATTTTCTCATGTGCAGATAAACTGTCTTATTGAAGGTTAATTTGTTGTGTGTCGCCGAAAGCCATTTCATCCAGGATACTATATTTCCGTAATTCTAATCACAGCCAACTTAGCCAAGTCGTAGAGTCACACGTAATCTTCCACAGACCTTTCGGAATTTGACAGTAAGATGATTGATTTAAGGAAGCGAAATAATTTATAACACTGGTTATCACTTACAAGGAGAGGTCCCCAGCAGTAGAACCGACTTTTTGAAACACTCTATATAGTGATGTAGGTTAAGATCCAAGGAATCAAACCCTGCAGCCATTCATCCTAGTGGGCCCCCATTTACAAGTAATCAACGAAAAAAATTTCAGAATTTCGCGTGTTGCTGTATTGCTTTAATAATAGTACAGCTTGTAGGATTGGGTGCATAATGTAATGGTTAACGTAGTGATATCAATGCAAAAGGTTGTAATTTCGATTCTCGTCAGATGGTTCGATTTCCTTTAATCTTTATCGAAATTTCTCTGATCACTACTGTTATTCAGTTAATTGGTTTACACGCATTGTTTTATTTATGTTCCTTGGTCACTTTATTTTTATCAAGATATTAACTTCCTCAATTGCTCTTATTTTTTCTTACTGTCATTCTTTTCCCACTTGAATTCTTTATGTTCGTGAATGTAATTAGTTTTATTTATTTATCATAATGTTTAAACATTTGAAAATGCCGATCTGTGAGTTAAAAAACAAAAGATGAAATAACCTTTTTATACAGACTGTGCAGCGGTGTCAAGAACGTATTTTTCGTTGCAAGATAGACACCTTTTTGGACTGCATTCGTCATGTAAACATTCAAAACAGAAATTCTTATTTGACCGTAGACAAAATATACACGTATGATTATTTAAACGAAAGCAAGGATTATAAGTAAAACGAAATTGAAACAAAGTGAGAAGTAGAAATAATGAATACAATAGCATGAATGAAAATGTAAGATCTTAAAATAGAATAAATTAAATTGAAGTTAACACATAACCATAATCACTTGCCTGAATTTTTCATCATTGGCATATCGAACTCGAGAAAGATACATATCTTCGTGACATAAAATCTCTGCCAGTTTTTGAATATTGGAGACGCAGCGTAATATTTTTGTAAACTTGCGACTTGCCGACCTGTGGTAGACATTATTTCACATGGTGTGATCAACAAACTGCTTGGCAATCGTCTAGCGATCGGTCGAGCAATTATTGTCACTGCGATTAATTGTGGCTTATTGACTGGCAAGGGGTGGCTCTTTCACCCAAGGCCCCAAGAACTCAATTTTTGACTGTCCCTCGTTCTTCGCACTCCCACTCATTTGCTTCAATACATCTGCTTCCCCTCCCTCACCGATCTTTCTCAAATTTTCTTTTACTATTGTTTCTACATCTTGAATTTTAATATAAACTGCCTCTAACAGATTTGTGTTTATTCGTCTAATATGCCATTTTTCGTTTTCATTAAATTATTCGCTTAAGACTCTGAGTTTATTATCCACGCTCCGTAATTTCGCTTTCATGCACTGAAATGCATTGCATATAGTACTTTTTATTTCCTCAGTGCTGTCAACGAACCCTTTAGCCGCTCGACATGGATTTTTCCGTTCTCTGTCTACCGCTGACTTGGGACCGCACAGATCATCGACAGCAAATTCCGTTCAACAATTCATTATTACACTTTTTCATTTTGTAAACCATGGCTAGCAAATCAGAAAACCACATTAGAACAGTCACGCAACTCACACTTGAGATTTTTAATCGGATACTCTGAACTCCAGGTCTGTGTGTGAGCAGAACCTGTCATTGATTGTTGCATGTCATCATATCCCAACAGTACCCATTCCCTAAGGCACGCGAGCTGGCTGTTCATATACACCCTCATTAAATTCTTAATTTGTTTGGTCAGAGGGTCTATAGGTGCTTTACAGCTATAAATGGTGTTTGTAATCAGTTTTGCAGTTACTAAAGAATTCGTGTTTATGTTATGATATCCCTTTCGGTTTATTGATTTAAAACCTCGTCACTGGTCTGCAATGAAGCATATTTATAATTGTAGTTCGCTATCTAGATCTAAAAGCAGTTCGTTGCTGAAAGTAATATCTTTCGTAAAGAACAGTTCTTAGATCAAGAAGTTAACAATAATTTGTAATATATTTCATTCCAGACCACTTACAACGTTTAAATCAATAAAAGGCAATCGTATGGTAATACGAATAAACAATTTTAGTAGGCACAAAGACGGGTTATTTGGTACAGTACCTCTTGTATTTTGCTCTCTGCGCGCTTTTGGACTATGCGCATGACCTAAATTTTATCGTCTTGCATCTACACATAGACTTAAAAAAAAAATTTCAAAATACGAACCCCCATTTTCCAAGAAGTAGAGGTCCCCGTCCATGCGATCGACTTTTTGAAACAATCACACCCTACAGCCATTCACCCTGGTGGGCCCTCGTTCGGGAGTAATCGAAGTAAAAATTTTAGAATTTCAAATGGTGCTCTGTGACTATTGAAAAGAGCATCCATGAACAGACTGCTTGTATTGCGTAATTGCTGAGGTACTGGCTTCACATGCGGAAGGTTGTGAGACCGAATATTGTCAGGTATTTCAAATTCTGTTATTTTTAAATTTTTATCAAAATGATTTTGATCATTATTTTTATTCAGTTAATTGGTTTAAAAATAATTTTTCTATTCCTTCGTCACGCCATACTATTATCATATGAAATACATCATTTGCTCTCATTTTTCTTTTTATCAGTCTTTTTCCACTTGGAATCCTTGTTCATGTGAATGATTACCTGCATTTATGGAAGAAGCACTTGTAAAGAAAGCTATCAACCGTATCATCTTATCCCAGCAAACTTACAGGCAACGTTATAACGCGTGAAGTCTCTCAGCCTACCAGATCATGGCAGTCACAGAGGATGGGATTACTGGTAGTTGGGAGCTCTAACGTTGGGCATGTGATGGAGTCTCTTAGGGATATGGCTGCGAAGGAGGGGAAGGAATATAAATTGTTCAAATGGCTCTGAGCACTATGGGACTTAACTTCTGAGGTCATCAGTGCCTTAGAACTTGGAACTACTCAAACCTAACTAACCTAAGGACATGACACACATCCATGCCCGACGCAGGATTCGAACCTGCGACCGTAGCGTGTAACGTCCACGCTTGGGCGTACGTTAACTCTTTAAAGCCTGTACTATGGTAAGTTGACGGGCTTCACCTTATAAGAAAGGATTTTAGTAAATATGTTGACCGCGTGTACCTGAATGGAGGCAAAATCAGACTTACGCCCACTCAGTACCAACAATAATACGTCAAGCAAGTATAGAGTGCAACTACACGTTAGGACGGGCAAGAAACATACACAGCCGATGCTATCAATTGTTAATAATACGGTCGCCAGCCTAATTAGGCATCAAGTGAGTTTTTCCTTGTACAAGTGGATGTATGTACAAGCATAACAATACGTAGTAATACTGCATTATATGGTAAATTTTAGAACCAGAAAAATCTACTGAACTAATACTTTCATTTTCTGTACTAATTCGGACAAGCTATAAATACACAACATTACACTACAGCGATTACTACAAACTGTGTTTTGTCTATTAATCTGACTGAAATCGGGCATAGGTTACCCTAGTAATAGCACTTTTGAAACACACATACAATGTCAATTTTAATAGGGGTAAAACACTGATAAATTTCGGTTTTATATTGACTTTAACTTTGCTGGTCAAATCAGTTCAGTACACTTCAAAATTTAAATGAATAGAAAAGAAAAGAGTGGAAGGGGGGGAGGGACCCTGAAACTGTTATGATCACTATGTTGAAACTATTAACTATTGGAAACATTAAGCACTCAAGATTTACAAAATATGAGTTACTACTCTTTTTGTCTTATTACTTCCTCATTTAACTACCATTAATTTTGTCTCAAATTAATTAAGCTTCATTACTAAACCAATTCCAAAATTATCTTCCAACTTTGTCAGACCTTTGTTCTTTGCTTATATTTTCATTAACAATAAAACTCCTTAAACATCTTTCTAGCATAGATAGGTCTGCAGGTAATTCTTATTAACATAAACTTTAAATCTTCATTTCGGGACACTCGGATTGCACCACATGTGGAAAGCACCCTGTCCAGGTTAGTGACTAGGATAATTAATTGATAGGACAATTCTGGTAAAAGTTAAGTTGTTATTGAACAGTCAGGAACAAAATTAACACTGGTCCACACGAATACAATTCTAAAGATTCAACCTGTTCGAGTCGATGCGGCGGTTGGCGGGCGGCAAGATGGCGAGGCGCACAGCACACATACAATCACAGCTATGGCTCTTGCTGTATCGGCACTTTGCTTCTTCTTAGCGTCGCAATCCTTTTCAATTCAGTGCCTATAGAATATAGCCATGCTGTATAGTCGTCGGAAACGGCACATCCGACGCTCAATGAAACCACTTTTTCCAGGATAGCCTCCTCGATCCGGAACGTGTTCCTCGGACCGATGCCCAACTCCGACTGTATTGTTGAGCCCGTTATGCCGTGCCGCGCCCGTGTGCATTTTCCCGCGCTCGCCTGCCATCCACCTTTTACCGCTCCCCTACAGACAGGGTATTCACCAAAGGTTTTGCATTCTACATATCCTAATACATTGCCTACGTATGAACCAGGCGCACAATTACAATTTTTAAACATGTTACAATAGATTCAACGTAAGTTACACTTCAATTCTGTTACAGCATTGCTTGAAATTTGACATAAATATTAATATTCACCTCGAAAGTTGCTTACAGTTTCTTTAACATAATGACACGAAAAGAAAAAGAAATGAAATCAAAACATTGCTTACACTAATATATCGAAATGGTTTTCGGCATTTACCCTTTCCTTTTCAGTCCTTTTCTCCATACATTCTTACATTTATAGTGCATTTGGTAATCTGAAACTCACATAACTACATTAGCACACTGATATTTGTATACATATATTTACAGAGATTAGTTACATTTTGAATAAAATAGTTTCAGCATAGGGTACAGCACATTTACTGCAAATTGCTTTCTGAGTATACTTATGTCACTCACTCCTAGGAACATACAGTTTCAAGTCCACAACATTTCTTACACCTAAAGATCTTTTGGATTTTGGGTAAATCAGGTAGTAAGCATTATCGAGTGGAATGTTCTGTATTATATACGGTCCATTATAAATGTATTTAAATTTGGAAATTTCATGGTTCAGTTCACTAGATTTTTCGTGGGTTTTTAAAAGAACATAATCTCCAATTTTAAATTTTGAAACTTTCAGATTTTTATCATGTCTTTTAGATCTCGATTCAGCTTTTTGCTTTGCCCTTTTTCTTACTAATTCTTTCTTTTGACTCAACCCCAAACTTGTACAAGGTGGAAACTCTAGTTTTTCCTCAATTAAACTTTTACTTCTGCTGCCTAACAAAATTTCTTCCTGTGGGGATCCAGTAGTTTCATGATGTACTGTGTTCATGACTTTCTTAAGTCCAATATAAATCTGCCCCAGACTCTAAATCATGCCCCTTCCTGTTTTTTTCCACAACGCACCTTGGTCGACTGTGACATTGTCCCAAGATACGTTCCTGACCTGTGAACGATTTATATCTGGTGGCTTTTTCGGTTTCTGGAGTTCAAAGTCTTTATTTACTTGAACTCGTTGCAAAATAAACACTGAGTCGTCAGGTGGTTCTTTCTTTCTTTGTTCAGTCTCAACGTCTGTGTTTTGTTTTGAAACTTCATCATCATTAGATACAATATCGCAGTTAACTGTATTTCCATTATTTCCACTATTCCCGAAATATTCGTCATCTGAACTATCGTCAGAATCCGACCATTCTGGATCGCTTTCAGGTTCTAACATAAAAACTTTCCTGAGACAGGCATTAAGTTCTCCCTCTGCATTTTCGTCAGGCTTTGATTTTAATTCAATATCCTCTTTTGGCAAAACGACCTCATCATCAGCTTTACTCACATCCACTGTTACTTCATATTCAGTGTAATCCTCGTGGACTTCAATTACTTTTGGGTAATTACCTGCCTCTTCCTCACGGTGCCTTTCGGTAGCAGTTTGTACTGTTTGCGGATTGTTAACAGAAGTTACTTCCTCGTCAACGCTAAGGATTTCATCCTCCAATTCCTTTCTATCATTAACCTTCGTCCTATCGGCAGCACGCGTACTTTGCGCGGCGCTATTTACTTTCTCCTCTTTAAACTCGGGCCACGTCACCTTATCGACGTCCCTACTATCTCCTTTTCCACTAACTAATTTCTTTGCCTCATACTCCTTCTTAAAATCCTCCCACTCACATTGCTTTAGGCCCTTGTACACATCGTCGATCTGCACACGCCAATTACTTACTTCCGCTAATCCATTCTCGCCTTTTACTTCATTGCAAACACTGCTATCCGCACCTCTCTGTGTATCCACAGTTTCATATATTATTTCCTTCGCCACGGGATGATCACTCGTCATATATTCATCAGCTCTTACGGCTATGTTCGTACCTAATGCTGCCGTATTGCTAGCGGCTTTTCTCTGAACAGCTGTTCTGCTAGGCTGGGCTGTTGCCCTCTGATGCTCCACTCGCCTGTTAACATGTAGCGCTCTGCGCGGCGGAGATGACTCATTCTTGCTCGCACCTGACGCTTGTTTCGCTACAACACGTTGCGTCGTTCCACGCCTGTCTCTAACCTGTCTCATAACATTACTATCAGTTCGGTGACCTTTCTTAAATCGGGGCCGGTATATACTGTCCGCTTCCGTTTGGCCCGCAACGTTCGCGGAAATCAGTTTCCCGCGTCATTGTTATTTTGTCGGTGTATCCTCTACCGCGACCTGAATAACTTCCTCTTCCTCGGCCTCTACCTCTACCTCTCTGTATCATATTGACGCGAAACCCTTCGCCGTCATTTCTTTCGTCATTATTACGGTTATTTCGGTTACCAAAATTTTGATAATTGGCACGACTTTCGCGCCAATGGTCTTCGTCTTCGACCCTTTCGAGAAATGCTTGGAAGCTACGATGATTGCTTCCCACGTATCTCTTTGAATCTTCTGGAAGCTTTTTATATAGCTCCCAAATAGTTTCTGAATCTGATCTTCGACCTCTTAAATGTGTCAATTTCCGGTACCAATATTCGCAGAATTCTTTCAAAGAATTCCTGCCCCTGTTATCATGATGTTTGGCCATGATAAACTCGCGCCATAAATGATCCTGTTTTTGTTCGGACCAATATTCTTCCGCAAACCTTTGCTTGAATTCTTCGAACGTCATTCGTTCGATATTCAAATTAACTCCCCAGCGCTTAGCGTCACCTGCTAAGGCGCTAATTACTACGTTTATCTTTTCCTGATCAGACAAGTGTTCAGGAAATATCCTCTCGCAATTTTTGATGAAATCTAACGGATGCCATCCGTTATGTTTCTTGGCGGGACCGAAGCGTTCCTCACCTTCTAACAGCTTCGTAATTGGTGTGCCATTACAGACAACACCAGGCCTATCTTCAATTTTACTCTCAAGATCGAAAATTTTGCCTTGAATTTTGGAAGTATTTTGTTCACATTTTTGTACATATCCGGTAACTTTCTCACCTAAATCTCTTTCAGGGTCTGAAACTGCCTTTTTCAATTGTGAGATTCCGTGTTGACATTCGTTGACGATCTCAGTTTTAAGACCGAAAACTTTTTCGTCTACTTTTGTTTCAACTAGAGGTTCTACTTTCTCTTGGATGTTGAGAATTTCAACATCGAACCTACTGTTAATGTTACCAATTTCCCCCTGCATAGTATCCATATTTTTGTTAATGGTGTCAATTTCAAATTTCATAGTATTTACCACAGAACTTAAATTACCCACTTTTTGTTCTACCTGTTCTATTTGTCTACTAATTTTAATTCCTTGATCTTCGACCTGTGCTTTAATTTGACCAACTTGTGTTTTAAGCTGCTCGTCAACGTGTGTTTTAAGCTGCTCGTTCTGTGTTTTGAGCTAATTACTTTGTGTTTTGAGCTGCTCCTCAACGCGTGTTTTAAGTTGACTAACCTGATTACTGACTTGTTTCTGAAGCTGATCATTCTGTGTTTTGAGCTCATCAACATGTGTTTTAAGCTGATCATTCTGTCCTGCAATTTGTTTGGTCAATCGTTCAAATAATTCGTTCATGCTTAAAATTTTCACACTATTCTGTTCTACAGAATCAGTGTGTTCCGATCCTACTTCAAAATTTTCTTTCGGTTCTTTCTTTATCTGTGGTGAATCAAACATGTCAGTGGATTCATTCACATACCCGCTATCATCTACAAAGTCACCCTCTACTTCCTGTTTCGTCCCTTGCTGTGTTCGAGACGATCTCGACATTTCAATCTGTTCGTTAACGTGTTCCTGATATATGTACGCCAATTGTCTTCCTCTAACGCCATCTGTTATCTGGCCGCGTAAACTCCTGCTACTGCCAGCCGCATTTTCCATTACGCTCGGCACATCTACCGTGTCTACGTTCCTGTCCATCCTGAATGCCAATTACACCTCTCCACTGTACTTGACGTTCACTGCTATTTACTTTACTAACTATTATTGCAATTCGAGCCACTAAACATCCACTGTTCGGTATTCACTTTAATTTGTGACCGACAACAACTGGATGTCCTGTCACCGGGAAGCCACTTGTAACGTCCACGCTCGGGCGTACGTTAACTCTTTAAAGCCTGTACTATGGTAAGTTGACGGGCTTCACCTTATAAGAAAGGATTTTAGTAAATATGTTGACCGCGTGTACCTGAATGGAGGCAAAATCAGACTTACGCCCACTCAGTACCAACAATAATACGTCAAGCAAGTATAGAGTGCAACTACACGTTAGGACGGGCAAGAAACATACACAGCAGATGCTATCAATTGTTAATAATACGGTCGCCAGCCTAATTAGGCATCAAGTGAGTTTTTCCTTGTACAAGTGGATGTATGTACAAGCATAACAATACGTAGTAATACTGCATTATATGGTAAATTTTAGAACCAGAAAAATCTACTGAACTAATACTTTCATTTTCTGTACTAATTCGGACAAGCTATAAATACACAACATTACACTACAACGATTACTACAAACTGTGTTTTGTCTATTAATCTGACTGAAATCGGGCATAGGTTACCCTAGTAATAGCACTTTTGAAACACACATACAATGTCAATTTTAATAGGGGTAAAACACTGATAAATTTCGGTTTTATATTGACTTTAACTTTGCTGGTCAAATCAGTTCAGTACACTTCAAAATTTAAATGAATAGAAAAGAAAAGAGTGGAAGGGGGGGGGGGACCCTGAAACTGTTATGATCACTATGTTGAAACTATTAACTATTGGAAACATTAAGCACTCAAGATTTACAAAATATGAGTTACTACTCTTTTTGTCTTATTACTTCCTCATTTAACTACCATTAATTTTGTCTCAAATTAATTAAGCTTCATTACTAAACCAATTCCAAAATTATCTTCCAACTTTGTCAGACCTTTGTTCTTTGCTTATATTTTCATTAACAATAAAACTCCTTAAACATCTTTCTAGCATAGATAGGTCTGCAGGTAATTCTTATTAACATAAACTTTAAATCTTCATTTCGGGACACTGGGATTGCACCACATGTGGAAAGCACCCTGTCCAGGTTAGTGACTAGGATAATTAATTGATAGGACAATTCTGGTAAAAGTTAAGTTGTTATTGAACAGTCAGGAACAAAATTAACACTGGTCCACACGAATACAATTCTAAAGATTCAACCTGTTCGAGTCGATGCGGCGGTTGGCGGGCGGCAAGATGGCGAGGCGCACAGCACACATACAATCACAGCTATGGCTCTTGCTGTATCGGCACTTTGCTTCTTCTTAGCGTCGCAATCCTTTTCAATTCAGTGCCTATAGAATATAGCCATGCTGTATAGTCGTCGGAAACGGCACATCCGACGCTCAATGAAACCACTTTTTCCAGGATAGCCTCCTCGATCCGGAACGTGTTCCTCGGACCGATGCCCAACTCCGACTGTATTGTTGAGCCCGTTATGCCGTGCCGCGCCCGTGTGCATTTTCCCGCGCTCGCCTGCCATCCACCTTTTACCGCTCCCCTACAGACAGGGTATTCACCAAAGGTTTTGCATTCTACATATCCTAATACATTGCCTACGTATGGACCAGGCGCACAATTACAATTTTTAAACATGTTACAATAGATTCAACGTAAGTTACACTTCAATTCTGTTACAGCATTGCTTGAAATTTGACATAAATATTAATATTCACCTCGAAAGTTGCTTACAGTTTCTTTAACATAATGACACGAAAAGAAAAAGAAATGAAATCAAAACATTGCTTACACTAATTTATCGAAAATCAGAAGAAAAAATTATTATATGTACAGTTGTTGTTGTTACAAGCGGTCGCGCGGTTCCAGACTGTAGCGCCTAGAACCGCTCGGCCACTCCAGCCGGCGAAGGAATCTAGTGTGCACTCTGTGTACATACCCAGCTGAGTCATGCCAGATGTCGAACAGGTGCTTCCGGACGCCATGAAGAGCACTAGGTGCCGTCAACTGCAGGTGATGGTTCATATCGGTAATAACGATGTGTGTCGCTTTAGATCGGAAGAATTGCTCTCTGGTTTCGGGCGGCTAATTGAAGTGGTAGAGACGGTCAGTCTTGCTTGCGAGGAGGCGGACCTCACCATTTGTAGCATCGTCGACACGGCCGACTGTGGACCTTCGGTGCAGAGCCGAGAGGAGGATCTGAATCAGACGCTCAGACGGCTTTGCAACGTGTAAGCTGCAGATTCCTCGACTTGAGCCACAGGTTGGTGGGTTACCGGTTTCCGCTTAACAGATCAGGAGTCCAACACACACAAGAAGCGGCTACGGGGATAGCACGGGCTGTGTGGAGGGGACTGGGAAATTTTTTAGGTTAGAGGGTTTCGAGGAAACTGCAGGAAGGATGTTAGTGTAGAAGAGCGCATGGCAAAGACACAAGCTGCGTAGATCCACTAACAATCGCTATTGCAATTGTACATTCTCGTAACTGTGCTTGGAGAGAACCGGTGCTCCAAGAGCTGATAGAAACCACTGAAGTTCAAATCTTTATAGGTACTGAAAGTTGCCTAAGGCCTGACATAAGTCCAGCAAATATTTTTACAAAGAACCAAACGGTGTTCAGATAGGGCAAATTAAATCCAGTTAGTGGTGGAATGTTTATTGCTCTCAGAAGTAGTTTACCTTGTAGTGGAACTGAAGTAGACAGTTCCTGTGAATTAGTATGGGTAGAGGCTGTGCCTCACAACCAGAATAAATTATTAACTGGGTCTTTTTGCAGACCCCCTACTCAGATGATACAGTTATTGAACAGTCACAGAAAACCTGAGTCTCAGTTAAAATAGATACCCCACTCATACAATAATAGTAGGCGGTGACTTCAATTAAAACTGGTTAAGTTGGCGAAAACGCATGTTTAAAGTCGGCGGTAGAGATAAAACGTCGTCCAAAATAGCACTGAATTCTTTCTCCGAAAATTACTTTGAAGAATTAGTTCAGGAGCCCATTCGAAGTGTAAATGGTTGCGAAAACATACTTGACTTCTTAGCACAAATAGTCTTGAAAAAATACAGAGCTTCATGCCGAATACAGGGATTAGTGATCACAAGTCGTTACAGAAAGACTAATTACCGTAACATCCAAGTATATAAAAAAATAAACGCAAAATGTATCTATTTAAAACACCAGATAAAAATTCACTTGACGTCTTCCTGAGAAACTGCCTCCACCCCTATGTAAGCGTAGACGAGATGTGATTTAAATTGAAAGAAATAATATCGACGTAACTTGAGAGGTATATACCAAATAAATTAAGAAGTGTTGGTACTGATCCTCCTTGGTACACAAAACAGATCAGAACTCTGCTGTGGAAGCAACGAAAAAGGCGTGAGAAATTTAAAGGAACGGAAAACCTCCGAGACATTTTACTGAAGATCGAAACTTTGCGCGTACTTTGATTAGAAATGCTTTTAATAGTGTCCACAACGAAACGCTGTCAAGGAATCTGCCAGAAAATCCAAAGAGGTACTAACTGCATGTAGGGTACACTTAGGGCAAGACACAGTCGAACCATCACTGCATGATAGCAATGGCAATGTTATTGATGACAGTGCTACTAAAGCAGAGTTACTAAACATGCAAGAGGCAAATATTGGGAGGGCATGAGTAGAGTTGGTTCTGTGTCGAGAAGCACTCTCCCAGTTCGCTCCTTGCCACTTTTCCTCAGAAGGATAGTAGTGACCTATGGTCGCCGGTAGGCACAGTGAAAGGATATTCAGAATTAGTTGTTTATTTCCATAAAAATACGGATAGCGTCTTGACTCGTGGTTGGCGTTATCTGTGAATTCCCGGTGAGGAATCGCATCGTAAGCGGCCTTCACACAACTCTCGGCAGCTGACGCCACGCGCTAGTTGGCGGTCCGTCACTTGCAGTGGGGCCCAGCTCTGGCTGTAGCCCAGTCAACGAAGACCAATAAATGGCGATTATGGGAAAAATTCGTGTAGTCGTAAATTTTTGTATGGTGGTAGGAGGGAGTGTCATGAACAACATACTTAAAATCCTGAACTGTAGTGTGTGAGTGTTGGGGCGAGGAGGCGTTAGAGGTCACGTTTTTACGCTTTTCCTGAATAACTCGAAAACTGTGGCTTCTACCGAAAATGTTGCCCAGTACAAAATAAAAGTACGCTGAATTTCCTACAAAAAAGGTCCTATTCATTTTTTCTCTATGACCAGTAGTTTTCGCGTTACAAGATGTGTAAAAATAGGAAATTTATGAAAACAATGCTTTAATGGTATAAAATTAACGTTTATTGTTAAATGAAGTTATGCATCGCAATGGGAGAGGTTTAGAAAAAGTGATCCTCTAATTCTATTGCACAATGTAGATATCCTCGGTGTAACGAAGCAGCTTAAATAAGTTAATAAAGATAGTACACCAGTTAATGAAGGTAGTACACCAGTTATGTTTTTTCATAATGTGCTGACACGATTGCTCCAGATTCAGCAATCATATACAACCGTTCACTCAACGCACAATCAGTGCATAAAGACTGGGAAGTTGTGCCGGTCCCACCAACACTCAAGAAAGACAGCAGAAGCAATCAGGCGCTGATGACCCCGACGTTGAGCGCCCATAAGTCCCAAAACACACACAAGCAATCAGCTGAATTACAGAACCATATCAGTAACGTCGATTTGCAGTAGGGTTTTGAAATATATACTTTCTTCAAACATTGTGCATTACCACTAAGATAACAATTTATTGACAAATAGCCAACATGGATTCAGGAGATACCGTCCTTGTTAAACACGGCTACCTCTTTATTCACATGAAGTAAAGACAATTATGTACAATGGATTTCAAATTGATTCCATAGTTTTAGATTTCCAGAAGGCTTTTGACACTGTTCCTTACAAGAGACTTTTAATAAAATTGCGGGTCTACAGAGTATCGTCTCAGTTGTGCGGTTGGATTCGAGATTCCCGCCAGAAAGTTCGTTGTTCGTAGTACCTGACGGAAAATCATCTAGTGAAACAGAAGTCATATCTGACGTTCCCCTGGAAAGTCTTATAGGTCTTCTGCCGTTCCTGGTCTATATAAACGATCAAGGAGTCAATCTGAGGATCCCTCTTTGATTGTTTGGAGATGAGCTGTCATTTACTGTCTCGTAAAGTCATCAGATAATCAAAACCAGTTGCCAAATGATTCAGATAAAATATCTGCATGGTGCGAAAAGCGTAAATTTACTGTAATTAATAAAAAAATGTTAAGCTATCCACATGAGTACTGAAATGAATCTGCTAAATTTCGGTTACATGATAAATCACACAAATCTAAAGACTGTGAACTGAACTAAATGCTTAGGGATTACAATTGAGAATTACTTAAATTGGAACAATCACGTAGAGAATGTGAGGAAAGTAAACCAAAGACAGCGTTTTATTGGCAGAACACTTAGAAGCTACAACAGATCTACTTAAGACATTGTCTACACTACGCTTGTCCGTCCTCTTCTGGAGTACTGCTGGGTAGTGTGGGATCCGCATAAAATAGGACTGACGGAGGACATCGAACAGGTTCAAAGAAGGCAGGTAGGTTTGTAGTATCGAGAAATAGAGGAGAGAGTACCACGGATACGATACGTGATCTGGGGTGGTAATCATTAAAAGAAAGGTGTTTTTCGTTGCGGCAGGATTTTTTCATGAAATTTCAATAACCAACTTTCTGCTCAGAATACGAAAATATTTTGTTGACGCATACTTACATATCGAGAAATGATCATCATAACATAATAAGAGAAATCAGGATTCGCATGAAAAGATTTAAGAGCTCGTTTTTCCCGCGCTATTCTAGAGTGGGACGATAGAGAAATATCGTAGAGGTAGTTCGACGAATGCTCTGCCAGACACTTAACTGTGAACTGGAAAGTTGTCATGTAGATGTAGATGTAGATTTAGATGTAGATAAAGAGTATGCGGAGACATCTAACGAGTGTTACGAAATTGTGATGCACGCTCGAGGCTACGCATGGACACATATGTGCACCCTTTGCGGGTGTTTCTGAACAGTTTGGAATATTTGACAGGGAACATTTCCTCCATGAAGCTTGGCAACAGCAGCATAGGAATCTTGGATAATTTAATGCTTTATGTATCACACTGAGTGACAAATGAAAATTTGTGCCGGTTCCAGGAATCAAACCTCGATTTCCCGCTTTCTTCGATAAGTCACCTTCCATTAGGTTACTAAAGAGTGTCACCCAACCGAACCAGATTCTGACTGTCACTCGATGTTTCCTCCAATTTATCGAGTAGCGTTTCTCCCATCACAGGGATGGGATCATTGCAAAGGAGTGGAGGAAGGGAATATTGGCTTATTTTACCTAAAAGAGATGTTTTATGTAAATATATGAATAATGCGAAAGCAAACATTTACATGAGAATATTTAGCTAATGCATCAATCTCGTTACTATGAAACACGGGTGAAAAATGGAAGTTTTATCAAGTAAGTTCATTTTTCCGTTATTTTTAGGTAATTAGCACCGAATGAGATGTAACTTGGAATTTATGAGCATTTTTTTAGTTATCACTGACGTATTGTTAGTATGCTCTTACAATCGTTTAAATATTTATTCATCTACATCTACATGGATACTCTGCAAATCACATTTAAGTGCCTGACAGAGGGTTCATCGAACCACCTTCACAATTCTCTATTATTCCAATCTCGTATAGCATGCGGAAAGAATGAACACCTATATCTTTCCGTACGAGCTCTGATTTCCTTTATTTTATCGTGGTGGTTGTTCCTCCCTATGTAGGTCGGTGTCAACAAAATATTTTCGCATTCGGAGGAGAAAGTTGATGATTGGAATTTCGTGACAAGATTCCGTTGCAAAGAGAAACGCCTTTCTTTCAATGATGTCCAGCCCAAATCCTGTATCATTTCTGTGACACCCTCTCCCATATTTCGCGATAATACAAAACGTGCTGCCTTTCTTTGAACTTTTTCGATGTACTCCGTCAGTCCTATCTGGTAAGGAATCCACACCGCGCAGCAGTATTCTAAAAGAGGACGGACAAGCGTAATGTAGGCAGTCTCCTTAGTAGATCTGTTACATTTTCTAAGTGTCCTGCCAATAAAACGAAGTCTTTGGTTAGCTTTCCCCACAACATTTTATATGTGTTCCTTCCAATTTAAATTGTTCGTAATTGTAATTCCTAGGTATTTAGTTGAATTTACGGCTTTTAGATTAGACTGATTTATCGTGTAACCGAAGTTTAACGAGTTTCTTTTAGCACTCATGTGGATGACCTCACACTTTTCGTTATTTAGGGTCAACTGCCACTTTTCGCACCATTCAGATAACTTTTCTAAATCGTTTTGCAGTTTGTTTCGATCTTTTGATGACTTTATTAGTCGATAAACCACAGCGTCATCTGCAAACAACCGAAGACAGCTGCTCACATTGTCTCTCAAATCGTTTATACAGATAAGGAATAGCAAAGGGCCTATACCACTACCTTGGGGAACGCCAGAAATCACATCTGTTTTACTCGATGACTTTCCGTCAGTTACTACGAACTGAGATCTCTCTGACAGGAAATCACAAATCCAGTCACATAACTGAGACGATATTCCATAAGCGCGCAATTTCACTACGAGCCGCTTGTGTGGCACGGTGTCAAAAGCCTTCCGGAAATCACGAAATACGGACTCGATCTGAAATCCCTTGTCAATAGCACTCAACACTTCATGTGAATAAAGAGCTTGTTGTCTTTCGGCCGGCCGAAGTGGCCGTGCGGTTAAAGGCGCTGCAGTCTGGAACCGCAAGACCGCTACGGTCGCAGTTTCGAATCCTGCCTCGGGCATGGATGTTTGTGATGACCTTAGGTTAGTTAGGTTTAACTAGTTCTAAGTTCTAGGGGACTAATGACCTCAGCAGTTGAGTCCCATAGTGCTCAGAGCCATTTGAACCATTTTTTTTGTTGTCTTTCAGAAGAACAATGTTTTCTAAACCCATGTTGACTCTGTGTCAATATATCGTTTTCTTCGAGGTAATTCATAAGGTTCGAACACAATATATGTTCCAAAATCCTGCTGCACATCGACGTTAACGATATGGACCTGTAATTTAGTGGATTACTCCTGCTACCTTTCTTGAATATTAATCTTTGGGTACGGATCTTTCGTCGAGCGAACGGTTGTATATGATTGTTAAGTATGGTGCTAATGCATCACCATACTCCGAAAGGAAACTAATTGGTATGCAGTCTGGACCAGAAGACTTGCTTTTGTTAAGTGATATAAGTTGCTTCACTACTCCGAGGATATTTACTTCTACGTTATTCATGTTGGCAGCTGTTCTCGATTCGAATTCTGGAATATTTTCTTTGTGTTCTTTTGTGAAGACATTTCGGAAGGCTGTGTTTAGTAACTCAGCTTTGGCAGCACTATCTTCGGTAGTACCTCCATTGCTATCGCGCAGAGAAGGCATTGATTGTTTCTTGCCGATAACATACTTCACATACGACCAGAATCTCTTTGGATTTTCTGCGAAGTTTCGAAACAAATTTTCGTTGTGGAAACTGTTATAAGCATCTCCCATTGAAGTCCGCGCTAACTTTAGAGTTTCTGTGAAAGATCGCTATTCTTGGGGATTTTGCGTCTGTTTAAATTTGCCTTGTTTATTTCGTTGTTTCTGTAACAGTGTTCTGACCCGTTTTGTGTACCAAGGAGGATCAGATCCGTCGTTTGTTAATTTATTTGGTATAAATCTCTCAATTGCTGCCGATATTATTTCCTTGAATTTAAGCCACATCTGGTCTACAGTTATGTTATTAATTTGGAATGAGAGGAGATTGTCTCACAGGAAGGCGTCAAGTGAATTTTTATCTGCTTTTTGAAGAGGTATATTTTTCGCTTATTTTTCGAGGATTAGGGGATTACAATACTCAGTCTCGCTACGACAGCCCTGTGTTCACTAGTCCCTGAATCGGTTTTGATGCTCGTTATTAACTCAGGATTATTTGTTGCTAAGAAGTCAAGTTTGTTTTCACAATCGTTTACTATTCGCGTGGGCCCGTCAACTAACTGCTCGAAATAATTTTCAGAGAATGCGTTTAGCACAATTTCGGATGATATTTTATGCGTACTTCCGGAATTAAACGTTTATTTTCGCCAACACATCGAGTGTTAATTAAAGCCACCACCAACTATTATCGTATGAGTCGTGTACGTGTTTGAAATCAAACTCAAGTTTTCTTTGAACCTTTCAGCAACTGTATCATCCGAATTGGGAGGTCGGTAAATTTACATTACAAGAAAATTTGTACCAGAGCTAAATGCTTTGTGTCCCATCTGTTTTAAGGATCTCTCGAAAATAGTCTTAGACATCGAAATCAGGTGATTCTGTGAGACATTTAGGCATTTTTCTAACCATTATAAACAAGTAAAGGAGAAATGACGTACATTCTTTGCGGCCCAGTTCGATAAACTATTTTAAAAAATGAAAATTGATACCGGAATCAGAAATTTAACCTTGTATTTCATGTATTTCGAGAAGAATCGTTTCAATAACGAGCTGTTTGGTTATCCATATCTGAATGCCGAGAAGAATGAACTACTGTGACCAAGATCTTTTGCGAAATAAATATCATCCATATATTCTATATGTAACATCACCTAAGCTATAACTAATAAACTACAAGATTTCAGCATTTCGTCGTAAGCAAGCGGGAGGATTATTGTCTGACATCCCTGCGACAGTGAAAATATTATTAATGGCGCATAAGCTCGGACTGGACAACGATTAAACAATGAATAGGCGGAGCTCTTTTCAAATCAATCATCCTCACATTCACCTTAAATTATTTGTAGAAATGAGGTAAATTATAAACCAGAATGATTGAATGAATATGCGGCTCCCACCCTGTACGTCATGTCCTTATCACAGTAAAAGAAAGAAGATGCTTAGTGGAACATATGCCTCAACACAGAGCCTGGACGCTCACAACGTAACATATCAAAATAAACTATCGGAGATAGTGAACCTTAAGTAGGCCTATTCACAGAAATAGACGAAAGAGTCAAAATGCTAATCAACGATTTTTGTTTTTGTCCTTTTAGTGTTGGCTGTTGTGCTTTGTCCAAAGACTAGCTAAAATGTGAAGAGGTAAAGGTGACATTATGTCAAAAACTGAACGAATAATGCCATCCTCCATCGAAACTACGTCCCATTTCCTCCCAGTATAGTCCGTAGGTGATTTTTTAAATTTTCTTTCACTAACTCTGTGCATAGCTTGGCCTTTTAAATGAAGATTAAGGTTCAACGTCCGTCTACTACGAGGCCATTAGAAATAGAGCACATATTAAGTTTGAAGAAGAATGGGGAAGAAAACTGTAAGTGTCCTTTTCAAAGGGACCAACCAGTCATCTGCCTCATGTGACTCAGGGAATTCATGGGAAACCTAAATCTGGAAACTCGGACGACCTGATACCTCGTCCTCCCAAATGAGAAAGCACTATCTTATCACTGTGCCACCTAACTCGCTCTTGGCTGTTTACACATCAAATTTTCAATGAGTGTAAAGAACATTCTGACACTTCATTATTTTGGAGTTAACTGTTTCGCTGCTGGTGACTCCGAAATAGCTCAAAATGCCATGTGTGATGTGGTCGCTCCACGTGGCAGGGACCGCCCGATCTGGCGCTGCGCACTGTAGCTACCATCATCTTCTCCCTAGCATACATGCCGTCTGCTACGTGGTTCGCTTTTCCTGGATTTGACAATTTTCATTTTATTATTAACTTTGCCCTTCCGTTGTCAAGGTAATCTGTGAGAGTGAGTCCACCATCTCTCTGTAAATCGTGTAAACTTTGTTATGTGTGTTATCGTATTTTAACTATTTGTGTATCGTATACTCTTCTACGGTAGAACTTGTGGACCAGCTCAGCATTTAGCTAAAAGAAGGTGGGAAACCGCCTAAAAACAACAGCCAGGCTGGTCGGTGTACCTGCTCACATGTTTATCCTTCACACGGATTCATTTCGGGTCTGGCTCATTTTCCTATCCCACAAGCTAACGCTCTGGGCGTTATTCTTTATGAGCAGTTAGCAGATGTTATCACTGCAGACTTTATTAGATATTTACTCGACCAGGAAGTTTTTAAAAATAAAGTACACTCCAGATATCATGTATCTGAGACATTTCTGAAGTCAGATAACTTTACAAAGAAGCACATATAAGAAAATTTATTTTCTGTGTGACACGTTTCGAGAAAAGGAACGACACACAGACAAAAACTACATTTTTTACGGCAGTAACGCGATTACTTTTTCTTTCGTTTTCTGTTCTCACTGCATACGATGTATCTTCTTATAGATCAGTTTTGTTTCAATGGCTCAAATGGCTCTGAGCACTATGGGACTTAACATCTATGGTCATCAGTCCCCTAGAACTTAGAACTACTTAAACCTAACTAACCTAAGGACAGCACACAACACCCAGCCATCACGAGGCAGAGAAAATCCCTGACCCCGCCGGGAATCGAACCCGGGAACCCGGGCGTGGGAAGCGAGAACGCTACCGCACGACCACGAGATGCGGGCAGTTTTGTTTCATTGAAGTTCTGTGGAAGAGCCATTCTCGAAGCCGTAATGGAATTTCCTCTTCTCATCGACGACCTCCTGGTGATTTCCTGTCGTGGAGGTGTTTTTGTAATATCTCACGAATGAAACTTAGATGAAATTCGGAGAGTAAAGAGCGCTTTCTGGTACGAAAGTTTCAAATAACATGGTAATTTAGTATGTCAATGTTTAATGTGTGGAAAATGAGGTTTTTATTCCATTTCATTATTTTGCGAGCACATTCCATGAACTAAGTATCATTTCGCATTTGTCCATTGAATCCATAGGCGATTTTAATGCAACAGAAATTTCGCATTAATGTTTTCGGAATCAGTTTGGTGGCCCATTTCCCAGATAATATCGTTTCCTATTTATGGGATGTGTTCAGTATATGTGCATCTCTTATGTCATGCCACTTTAAAGCAATCACAGACTCTCTTGGATAAATTCCGGCTATTCTCTTTGGAGATTTCCCTCAGATTTTGACATATTTTTTCTGTTCATTCGAAATGTGCTTACCTATTTTATTCCTCTTACACGCAAGCAGTAGAAAAGATATGGATTTGTGTACCAGTTTTCAGTATACAGCCTACGTCCTCTTCCCGAGCAAGATTCCAGAAGCGTTGTCACAATATCGCTTGTCATTCCGAACTACTTTTCAGTGACTGCTGTGTCACACTTTACGCCAGTGTAAACTAAAATATCCAGTATTAACCCCGTTTCACTCTCACGTAGGTAAAAGGTTTGATGGCAAAACGAGTTCTATTATGTACGTTGAAGGTTGGAGAGGGGGTGCGGAGAGAAGGAAGAAAAAAAGGTAGGAACTAATGATATCAGCTGCACCGGGACTTCATGCGTAATTAGCGGCGACCAGACAGAATGTGTACCGGACAAGGATTCGAACATGAGATCTCGATGCTACCCTTCTATTTTGTGTTGGTGCACCTATCTCCTTATCTAACTAAGTTTAATCTCAAAAATAAATAAATAAAAACGAAAATCAAATCTACTTACTTCATAAGTGCTCCAACCAAAAACAGAGATTATCACAAATGCGTTGAATATCTCATCATGCTTCCCGGCCGACTCACACTCCCACCCATCTGCAGTCGCCGTCTAGATCCTCCATGCTCGCTAATTTTGGATTACCGCTGGAGGCCGAACGTAAATGTGCATTCGCACTGACGGTTAAGGATTGATTGACCATCGAGGCGAAAGAACGGACACGAAGCATTCATATAAAACGAGTTCTCTTAAAGGGAATGTACTTTTTGAAAGCCAAGAGTTCCTTGGACTACATGATGCTTTCGTCAAAGCAAATGTTTTAGAGGTGAAAGCTGTTCTAAGCTTTTCTCTCAGGTATGAAACAACTGATCTTATTTTGTACATCCTGCCATCTACAAAAACAGCACTATTATTGCAAAAATGTTGCATGCGGAGTAACAATAATTATCTACCATTGGGCTTTATTTCATCAAAGACAGGAGTGTTGATGGGAGATCACCTGACCAATATTCATAACATTTATGTTTTTAGTTCTTGCTATAAGAAGAGCTACTGCCAAGAGACTATACATGTATTTTTTCCAGGCATTCAAACGGTTTTTCTTACAAACAGGAGTTCTCTGAGCAATATCACTGTAGCACTTACTTAGTCGAGTCCACAATAACTGAAACTAATTTCTTCGTCGACAGTGTCAGAAAACGTTCTAGTATAGGCATACTAGTGCTTTCCGTAACCATAAAGTTCACATCCGAATGTTCTGTATCAAAATCGTGAACTCTGGTATTCCGTTTTTTTCCTGGTCTGTTGAAAATTCTCCACAGGTTTGCCTTTTTTCACTGGAGCATGCCATTTCATCGTTTTTATTGCCGTCGATCGCACGTCCGGAAGGTGATGACAAAAAGGAAAACAACTTTCCTTTGTCTGCGATGCCGAAGGGCAAGAATCATCAAAAGGTACAGAGTCCTAAGTTTCCAGCAAAGGAAAGGAGAACTCTAGCTAACACTTTCTATAAGAATACTTCCTATTTTCCCTCAAAACAGTTCACTCATACACATCTTCAGAGATGTTGAGCACAGTTCAGTGCAGATCAAGAGATAGACAAAGTGCCGTTTCGAACCAGGGGTTCTCCTATTTATAAGTTAATTAGAAAAACCACTAGTAGTCCTACAAACCGCTTGAGGTGCTACAAGTTACATCCTATAACCGTGTCGCAAGAATTCAATAAAATGACTTCGAAACGTATATATCCGATATTAGCACTCCTCTCTCGCCCAACTCCTGTCGCACATACAGTGTGTAAACGGGAACTGTTTACAACGTACCACGTTGGTGTAGGGAAATCCGAGACGAACAACTTGATACAACACACCTACTATCTGTCAAGCTGGGAAATATCAAACTGGCCTACAAAAGCCACCTAAGCTAAGGGCACATGCACGCCGCGCAAGATTTTCAATATCCAACCGCTCTCTTACGCCACCGGCTTTGTCGGCTGTTTCAATAACCTTATTAATTTCATTTTTCTGCTGAGGATAATGAAAGAAAAAATACTTTTCTAAACGTTATACAAAAAATAATTAGGTCTACAATTCAATCTAGACTTAACTCTTACAGGTACAGTAGCTTCTTAGTAAGAAGACCAGACAAGCAAAACGATTTAATTATTAATTTTATGCTGCTGAAATCCACAATATTTTGAGATACAATTTATACAAACGTTAATTCCACATTTTGGAAGTCCAAGAACAACTGATTTGAAATACTCGAAGACATTTTAGCCAAAAACTCGCGTAGTGCTCGTGGCTGCAGCTTAGGGGACATTTGTACACTACTGGACATTAACATTGCTACACCAAGAAGAAAAGCAGATGATAAACGGGTATTCATTGGACAAATATATTATACTAGAACTGACATGTGATTACATTTTCACTCAATTTGGGTGCATAGATCCTGAGAAATCAGTACCCAGAACAACCAACTCTGGCCGTAATAACGGCCTTGATACGCCAGGGCATTGAGTGAAACAGAGCTTGGATGGCGTGTACAGGTACAGCTGCCCATGCAGCTTCAACACAATACCACAGTTCATCAAGAGTAGTGACTGGCGTATTGTGACGAGCCAGTTGCTCGACCACCATTGGCCAGACGTTTTCAGTTGGTGAGAGACCTGGAGAATGTGCTGGCCAGGGCAGCAGTCGAACATTTTCTGTATCCAGAAAGGCCCGTACAGGACCTGCAACATGCGGTCGTGCATTATCCTGCTGAAATGTAGGGTTTCGCAGGGATCGAATGAAGGGTAGAGCCACGGGTCGTAACACATGTGAAGTGTAACGTCCACTGTTCGAAGTGCCGTCAGTGCGAACAAGAGGAGACCGAGACGTGTAACCAGTGGCACCCCATACCATCACGCCGGGTGATACGCCAGTATGGCGATGAGGAATACACGCTTCCAATGTGCGTTCACCGCGATGTCGCCAAACACGGATGCGACCATCATGATGCTGTAAACAGAGCCTGGATTCATTCGAAAAAATGACGTTTTGCCATTCGTGCACCCAGGTTCGTCGTTGAGTACACCATCGCAGGCGCTCCTGTCTGTGATGCAGCCATGGTCTCCGAGCTGATAGTCCATGCTGCTGCAAACGTCGTCGAACTGTTCGTGCAGATGGTTGTTGTCTTGCAAACGTCTTCAAATGGCTCTGAGCACTATGGGACTTAACTTCTGAGGTCATCAGTCACCTAGAACTTAGCACTACTTAAACCTAACTAACCTAAGTACATCACACACATCCATGCCGGAGGCTGGATTCGAACCTGCGACCGCAGTGGTCGCGCGGTTCCGGACTGTAGCGCCTAGAACCGCTCGGCCACCCTGGCCAGCTACAGCCATGCGGATAAGATGCCTGTCATCTCGACTGCTAGTGATACGAGGCCGTTGGAATCCAGCACGGCGTTCTGTATTACCCTCCTGAACCCACCGATTTCATATTCTGCTAACAGTCACATTGGATCTCGACCAACGCGAGCAGCAATGTCGCCATACGAAAAACAGCAATCGCGATAGGCTACAATCCGACGTTTATCAAAGTCGGAAAAGTGATGGTACGCATTTCTCCTCCTTATACGAAGCATCACAACAACTTTTCACCAGGCAACGCCGGTCAACTGCTGTTTGTGTATGAGAAATCGGTTGGAAACTTACCTCATGTCAGCACGTTGGAGGTGTCGCCACCGGCGCCAGCCTTGTGTGAATGCTCCGAAAAGCCAATCATTTGCATGTCACAGCATATTCTTCCTGTCGGTTAAATTTCGCGTCTGTAGTACGTCATCTTCGTGGTGTAGCAATTTTAATGGCCAGTAGTGTAAGTCAATTTGAGACTGTTTCCCAGACTGATTCAGCACAAGTGTCCTATATCAACATTTTCGTACCGACTTCACCTACACCTCTGTGTCGCATTGAAAAAAGTTATTGGTTACACGCTATATACTTCATTAACAATGGAGGCACGAAGAGTGTTTCCCAATACAAACGAGACTAGCAGTTACGGCGTTAAAGCGTCTCCAGAAAGTGCTGCATGTTGTGCTGCCAAGCACACAGATGGGAAATTTCAGGGACTGAGATATTTGCCTCTTAGCCGTAACACATACATCGTATAAACGAAATAAATGTCACTATATAATGTACGAAAAACGTGCTATCAAAAAATATTAACTCTGGGATCACGTTATTTCATTTTCTTGAATGTAACCACCAACATTTACAAAATATGTGCCGTCACCCAACCTTTATGAATTTTAAGGTAGGTGGGGACGAACTCTACGTCTAATACACTGAAGCGCCAAAGAAACTGGTATAGGCACGCGTATTCAAATACAGAGATACGTAAACAGGCAGAATACGGCACTGCGGTCGGCAAGGCATGTATAAGGCAACAAGTGTCTGGCTCAGTTGTTAGATGGGTTACTGCTGCTACAACGGCAGCTTATCAAGATTTAAGTGAGTTTGAATGCGGTGTTATAGTCGGCGCACTAGCGATGGGACTCAGCATCTCCGAGGTAGCGATGATGTGGGGATTTTCCTGTACGACCATTTCACGAGTGTACCGTAAATATCAGGAATCCGGTAAAACATCAAATCTTCGACATCACTGCGGCCAGAAAAAGCTGTTGCAAGAACAGGACCAGCGACGACTGAAGAGAATCGTTCAACGTGATAGAAGTGCAACCCTTCCTCAAATTGCTGCAGATTTCAATACTGAGCCATTAACAAGTGTCAGCGTGCGAACCATTCAAAGAAACAGCTTCGATATGGGCTTTCGTAGCTGAAGGCCCACTCGTGTACCCTTGATGACTGCACGATGCAAAGCTTTACGCCTCACCTGGACCCGTTAACACCGACGTTAGGCTCTTGATGACTCTAAACACGTTGCCTGGTGGGACGAGTCTCGTTTCAAATTGTATCAAGCAGATGGATGTGTACGGGTATGGAGACAACCTCCTGATCCCATGGATCCTGCATGTCTGTTCAAGCTTGTGGATGCTCTGTAATGGTGTGAGGTGTGTGCAGTTGGAGTGATATGGGGCCACTGATACGTCTAGATACGACTCTGACAGGTGACACGTACGTAAGCATCCTGTCCGATCACCTGCATCCATTCATGTGTATTGTGCATTCCGATGGACTTGGGCAATTCAAGCAGGGCAACGCGACACCCCACACGTCCAGAATTGCCACAGAGTTGCTCCAGGAACACTCTTCTCAGTTTGAACACTTCTGCTGTCCACCAACTCCCCAGACATGAACATTATTGAGCATACCTGGGATGCCTTGCAACGTGCTGTTCAGAAGAGATCTCCACCCCCTCGTACTCTTACGGAGTTATTGAAAGTCTTTTCAGGATTCATGGTGTCAGTTCCCTCCAGCACTACTTCAGACATTAGTCGAGTCCATGCCATGTCGTGTTGCGGCACTTTTGCGTGCTCGCGGGGGCCTACACGATAGTAGGCGGGTGTACCAGTTTCTTTGGCTCTTCAGCGTATAACTGTATGTGGAATTCGTTCGTTTTGGTCAGTTCATAGCTTCTTGTGCTGCTTGTTCCAGTATTACTCACTGGCTTCTTCGTCTTCCGCCTCCTCCTTCTCTTTTGTTCTTCATTGGTCTCTTATAAACATTCGAGATTCCCAAATCACCTCCCTTTTTTTCCTGCTCAGATATTCGTGCATAATCAACAGTCAGCGTAGTCCTCTGTACCCTGTTATTCCCGCCATTGTCAATCATTTTTCCCTTATTTTCAGTTTTGCTAGTTCTGTTTGTTTGGCTGCCTGAGAAACTCTACATGGAGGGTCAATGAAAGGACACGGAAGAATAAAGCAGCCTCAGAGCTGCTTAGCTCCTATACATTGAAATGCATTTCTTTAAGAAATTTGAAATAAAAAGCATATGCAAGAAATTCAGAAACCCTTTTAATACACACAACCTTTGGAAAGTACAGTAAAATTGTCAGAAAAAAGGGACAGTATAGGACATACCCAACACCTCTCTCTCTCTCTCTCTCTCTCTCTCTCTCTCTCTCTCTCTCTCACACACACACACACACACACACACACACAGACACACACACATACACACATACATTCGCACGCACACATACTTTCTTACAGGTATGCAAATCAAAGTTGTTTGTGTTGTCTAACACTATGATTTTAGTTTTTACATCTATCTAAAAATATATTTGCTGAAGAATCTGATTTAATGCCGGGATGGTTCCTCTGAAAGGGCACGGCCGACTTCCTTCCCCATCCTTCCCTAATCCGATGAGACCGATGACCACGCTGTCTGGTCTCCTTCCCCAAAACCAACCAACCAGAATCTGATTTGTTCAGCATCTTTTTTTTGCGATTATGTAAGGACGATAGTTCGTCCCAACGCAGCTTCCCGATTCAAAGATTCATGTGACTGAATGACGGAAATTTTGTGTACGAATATGAACATTTTATGGACGTTATATACTTACACCTGTTTGTTATTTGGAACAATGTGAGTTACTTCTTTTTAATTTTGCTTTTCTTCGCGTCACGGTGTTTGATTCTCACAGTTTGTGTGTCTTTAGTATACTGTTTCATCTTAAGACCCGCTCCAAGGCAAGAAAAAATGTTAATGTCGAAATAGTTTTTGTATTCCTTTTGCGTTTGCAATCAGAAAATCGCGAGGTGAAACATTTGTACAATCGTAGCTGATGGGCTCACCTGTCTGTCGATGTGTAATATCCCTCAAAACATTCTCGTCCAGTCTCCATCTGCGTGTAATACCTTTAGGAAATACAGATAGCGTAGCCAAAAGAACTTGTCCGTTACATACGAACGGTGGTGGCAGCGTAATGGTTGTGACAACATTAAAGGGAGGGAATCATCAGACGAACGCACAGTCCTGCCATTCCGCAGAAAGGAAAGTTGGTTCACAGCTGCAAGTAGATCCAGATAAAGCGATACGAGTGGAACAGGACACCAGTCAGAAAGCCGCAGTAGTGTCGGATGGTGCGCTGTGGTTAACACACAGCTCGATGGAAGAACCCCACGTCCACAGGGTTACACATGTATTGCATCCACCAAATATGCTTAACGAATGACTATGGCACAATACACAGGATACAAGAATGAAAATACACATAATTGGAGAGATGTGGGAGAAAAAATGCTTGTATGCACATGCAAAGATAAAATCTAGCTTTACACAGAAATAATATAAATATCGATCGTTTTCAACAGTTTCGTGTTTGGAATCAATATATGATTTTATCCAACGTTCAAGGCAACACGTCTGTGCGCTAACTGCCCAGATACAAAATCTTAAAATCTGTACTTATACTCCTTGAGAAATAAGGAAAGTAAGTTTTCAAATTATTACACTGGGAAAACAAAGATCAAGTACAGCTTAACGCAACATATTTGAACCATTTTGGTTTTGCTAATACATCGTGCTGTTTGTTGGTTGATTGGTTGGGTTGGTGTGGAGGGAGGAGACCAGACAGCGAGGTCATCGGTCTCATCGGATTAGGGAAGAACAGGGAAGGAAGTCGGCCGTGCCCTTTCAAAGGAACCATACCGGCATTTGCCTGGAGCGATTTAGGGAAATCATGGAAAACCTAAATCAGGATGCCCGGACGCGGGATTGAACCGTCGTCCTCCCGAATGCGAGTCCAGCGTGCTGTTTGTAACGAAGACGAACGTCAGCACGAAAGGAAGAACTTCATAAAGTAAGTTCGAAAATGCTTATTAAATAAATTATAGTAAAACTCCAATACGCTAATATATAATTATAAAATACACATAGTAAAAATTTTGGAAAAAGCCGTCATTGTGTATTACAGTTTTAACTTGACACAGTGAGATATAAGGTTTTGGTATGAAGAAGATCCAAAAAGTGAAAGTCGTTCAACTAGCATTAGAGAGATGCATGGTGGGTATTACTGGGAGAGATTGGGAAACAAACGGATCTGGGAACAGACTTGAGTGACGGTTGTAACTACCAGTATAATGAAAATAAAGTTGTAAAGGGGAATGGGGGGGGGGGTACTATAGACAGACGAATTAACTGTATAGGGACCAAAGGACTTCATTCCTGTATTCCAGGAGATAAGAAAATGCTGTAACGACGATCTAATGGAATGTATGTAAATGATATTGTGATAAATGCAGGAAGACAGAAACGCTCGGAAAAATCTAGAGGAGTCTCTTATCGAGCTGTGGGTGTCAAGTTGTCGGTGATGATGATGCTGGCGACGACATATACACCTGTGGTTTTGATATATAGTTTCATAGCTCGTATTCTCAGTTTCTTCCTCTAGGCACCAAAGCTTTGGCACAAATGGTTCAAATGGCTCTGAGCACTATGGGACTTACCTTCTGAGGTCATCACTCCCCTAGAACGTAGAACTATTTAAACCTAACTAACCTAAGGACATCACACACATCCATGCCCGAGGAAGGATTCGAACCTACGACCGAACCCAAAGTTTTCATTATTATTCTTAGGATATTTCTAGCTTCTCGTAATCCTACCTGATAAAGGTGTCATGATGACAAACAGTATTCAAGAATCGATAGAAAGACAGTTTTCTGAGCCACCTCTTTCATGGCTGAATTACAGTTCCTGAAAATTCTTCCAACTCAACCCGGAATCTTCATCTTGTACAATAGTTTTATGTTGCCATTCCACTTTCGGTCGGTTCAGCTGGTTGCTCCTAGGTATTTTACGATTTTTAGTGTTTCGATAATTCATCAACAAAATTTTAATCGAACACTCATGCTCCTTTTCGCCTATTTATACGCAATACATCATATATACACCCGTTGAGAGTTTACTGCCAGGCTGTGTATCAAGGATCGGATCCTCTGAAGGTCTTATTACTTTGTCCGCTATAACACTCCATTGGGCTATTCTCGAAGATGTTTATGTCCATCTGTTTCGTTCCACATCATTTCACGAGTGCTGCCAACAGTCATCTATTTCCTTTGTATTTCGGGCAATGAGAAACGGCAACAGTCATTTGGAGTATAATTTTGGCATAGTGCTACCCTTAGAGAAAAAGAAATCATCTAGTAATAATCAGTAGCCACTATATCAGTTCCATAAACTGTCGGGTGTCTACGGCGCATCCTTCATGGGTTAAGTAAAAGCAATTCTGCGCGTCTCTTTTTTTATCGCATACCTATCAGTGTTGTATTACGTTTGTGGTTTTGGATATCATTATGCAGTGCACCAACGGCGGCACACGAACAGTCAATAAACTTATCCGTTTGGAAAATGCTTCCACCCTAGACCGGAAAGCCAAAGATATGCCTTGTACACATTTGTATTCACACTTCCCTCCATTACCGAATTAATTTTTTGATGCCTTAGTACAAGTCCTATCAAACTATCAGTTCTATTGCTCATGTTGTGACAAAAATGTCTTTTCAGAACTTCTTCACAAGTTCTTCAGTCTACACAACTGCTCTTTAGCAGTGTTGTATAGCACCATATTTCAAAAGCTTCTATTGTATTCTTGTCTGTACCGTTTATCTTCTATGTTTCACAGAAGGGTACACTGCAGACAAACACTTTCAGAAAAGGCTTCTCATTGCTCAGACTTACATTAGATGTGACACACTTCTCTCTCTCTCTCGTAAAAGTTTTAGCTGTTGCCAATCAGTACCGTATATCCTCTTTACTGTTTTCGTCGTCAGTATTTTACTGTGCAAATAGCACATTTATCGTGAAACTTAAGGATCAGAATAAATAATTATCACTGTCGCTGACACTGGCTGGAACCATCACAATGTAGCATCATTTAGTCCTGTAAGGTACTTAGAAGTCGCTTCGCATCGGAAGCAAAGATTTTTGGCTTCCAGAGCTTGGACGGGACTTGTGTATCGTTTGTGAGAACCGTTATATAATACATAAGCAAGTCACCCCTCAAAAACTATTGACCTTGCCACGACGAGGTCAGTGAATTTCCCATCTTACGCCTGTATCGTCGCTCCAGTGATTTCCTGTTCGTCTCTACTCCACTTAGATTCATTCCCTATCGCATCACTTGCCTTAACATCGCCAGGCGGCATTCAGTCTCGTGGTGGGTTTTGGTCAAAATATTGTGCCTCATCAGTCGGAGCGCGTGCGTGCATGTGTGTGTGAATGCGCGCGTGCGCGTTGTGTGTGTGTGTGTAACACCGCTCTACCGTTATCCAGTCAAGACACGGGAACGACTCCTATGTTTAAAGAAAGGCAGATCACATATAAGAATCTGTGTGGGGAAAGCAAATAATAGACTAGGCTTCGGGGTGAGCTTCGCTTCTGTTGGATCTCGTGATCATGGTACTGTGGCTAAGCTTCATTGGGTTGTACACTATTCTTACACAGTCACCAGAATAGTGCAGAGAATCCAAGGCGAAGATAGCTAATGGAAGCTGGTATTTATTGATGTAAGGTGGTTTATCGCGTAAACTCTACACAAAGCACAGATCGGATTTGTCGCTCAAACAAGAACTGTTCCCCTTACTTCAACTCTTCTCCTACCATGGTACAATCTTGTAATACTGGAGAATCGTGCATAAACCGTTTGGTTTTTATGAAGTTGTTATATCCGTGACTGGTCACTATTCCTGCACCACAGTCGTTAAGATAATCGTCAAGGTCATCCATTTGTGACTCGTGGACATTTTGATCTATGTGCATCGATATTTAATTGTTTGGGTATTACATTACCTGCAGCATAGATGGGAAACTAGCTCATCATTTGTCTAGAAGTATGTATAAGCCTCACAAAATTTGCAGCCAGGATGGTCAGTGCTTAAGTACAGTGGGAGGCAGCGAATCCGTCGTCTTCCAGGGAAACAGCTCCTTGAACCTGTACTGCAGTGCGGAGACAAGCTGGCTGTGGCTCCGTTATACTCTGGGGAACATTCACATGGGCATACATGGGTCCAGTGGAGCTCGTACAAGGCCCCATGACGGTCAAGGAGTATCGTACGCTGGTCGCAGACCACATATGCCCCTTCGTGACGAACATATTTTCTGACGGCCGTGGTATTTTTCAGCAAGATAATGCGCCATGTCACAAGCCCAGGAGTATGATGGAGTGGTTCGAGGAACACAGCAGCGAGTTCCAATTTATATTCTGGCCCCAGCTTGCCAGGTCTGAACCCAATCGGACACATCTGGGATGTGACTGAACGTGGCGTCAGAGCTCATCGCCCCCTCCCGGAATTTACAGATTCGTCTCCCAATCTGCAGTGACTTGTCTGTGCAAATGTGGTACCAACTCCCTCCAGCTACCTACCAAAGCCTCATTGCTTTCATGCTGCGACGCGTCACCGCTATTGTCCGTGCCAAAGGAAGTTATAATTTTATCACTGATCAGTGTGCATAGAGAGTGTCCCAAAAGGAATGATTTGTGTTCAGGTACATGACAGGAACGATCATTGAGAACAAAAAAGTCTAGTAATCAAGTGCTAAGAGCTCTGAGCACTTCTTCATCCTCGGTACTGTACAACAAATCTCTTCCACTGACAGCTCTTTGCTTTTCATGCTTTTGGGAGGACTTAGTGTGGACGAAAACAAGCTTTTCGTGAACATGGGCTCTCAAATGCATACCTTAAGAGCTATGAGTACTTGTTCAGTAAAAGACACGCATTTCACAGTATCTAAGATGAAGCAGTACTCATTGTTCCAAAGGCATGAATTTAAAAACCCTCATTTACTAGACCTCTTCGCTTCAAATGATCCTTTCTGTCATATCCCCGAACACTGAACATTCCTCCTGGTCACTCTATATATTGTACTGTATTGTATGTTAACCGGGGACCTAGAAATGACGGAGAGGCTCCGTCCCCGCCGCACCCGCAGTGGTCCGCAACCTCACGACGACCACCGCAGTCCACTTCACCCCTCCGCCGCCCCACACCGAACCCAGGGTTATTGTGCGGTTCGGCCCCCGGTGAATCCCCGAAGGGAACGTCTCACACCAGACGAGTGTAATCCCTATGTTTGAGTGGTAGAGTAATGGTGGTGAACGCGTACATGAAGAACTTGTTTGTGCAGAAGTAACTGAGGCGGAATAAGGGGAACCAGCCCGCATTCTCCGAGGCAGATGGGAAACCGACTAAAAACCATCCATAGACTGGCCGGTTCACCGGACCTCGACACAAATCCGCCGGGAGGATTCGTGCCGGGGACCAGGCGCTCCTTCCCGCCTTGAAAGTAGTGAGTCAGACCGCACGGCCAACCGGGCGGGCCACCACCCTACATATAGATTACGAAGGTACTGATAACCTCCCTTCATCATGCAAACGAAACTGGATTGTTGATATACAGAGAACGTTCGTGTACAGCAACTGACACTCGGAAAAAACTATTTGATCAGGCCAACAAAACTGGTTCTGGCTTACTGTATATGCACAACACCGAGAAACTCCGGAATTCGGTTTTCATCTTGAGTAAGTTGGGTCGTATGTAAACATTGTGTATGACAGTTACGATGGCTACACTTCGTCCAGGGGATGTGTCGACCAGCTAACACCTTCATGGAATTACGTACTTCAGTGCCACCGCCAGCTGTGGCCACCCAACATTATCGCCTTCGTGACTGGAGAAGCTTTCAAAATGGCAAGGACAACCATGTTCATGTCTGGTGGAATCAACATCTATTGCTTGTATTGATTATCTGGCTCTCAATCAACTGTGCGACATCTCTGGTCAATGCGTTAGGGTTAACTTGTGAACTTCAAGTCTTTTAATAGTGTATGTAACAATTATTTCTAACGAACTTACAGCCTGTTTCCATTACGTTTCAACACTGCTGTACCGTTGCACCTAGCAATACACTTTGAATCATTTATGGTGTGCTGTGCTAGAGTACGCAAAATAATCCTGAGACAAAAGGAAGGAAGGAAAATTGGAGTTTCAACTCCCGTCAGTCACAAGTTCATTAGAAATGAGGCCCAGGCTTGCGCTGCGGAAGGAAATTGTCCATGAAATTCGAAAGGAATCATCCCAGGATTCACTTTTAAGCAGTTCAGGGAAAGAGCAGACAGCGTAAATCCGGATGGCCCAAATATGAGTCTTGTGTCTTACCACTGCACCGACTCGCCCGATCCCTACAACAAACTCACAGCCTATTTCTATTTTGTTCCGACAACTTAAGAAGAGTTCGGGCAAGAGATTTCATTTTGTACTATTTTTACAGGTAGTGAGAAACAACCCAATAAAAAAGTCACAGTAGGATAGGGAAAGTTGAATCGAGAAAATTTTTCCAAAAAACCAGAAGTCTGAAATGCACTGTTGTGGACCTACGGCCACAGAACAAAAGTAAATCACGACGAACGTGCTGAAGGATGGACATTAACACTAAGTGCCCTAGATAATATATGTTAAGATAAAGAAGGAAGTTATCAATAAAATTAGCTGAAAATAATTATTTAACTTAACAACCAGAACTAGACAAACTTTAAATTTCTATTCGTGGCAGGTTAATTCAGACTCTAATTTTCTTTGATGCTTACTGAGTAAAGATTGATTATTATATCAACTACGTTAAAAGTACCGTAATGTCATTAATTTTCTAAATAATAAGATATATTGCAGAAACAGAACTGCACTAATGCAGCCGACACGTAGTACTCTGACAGATAACTAAATCTAAAGGCCAAAAGTTGTAATTTTTGAAAATGTTTAAAGACCATGAATGAACTTTTTATTCTGATACGTGCAGTAGATGGGTACATCTAAACTGAGATAACGCTGAAAAAAAATTAAATACTAATCACCCTTTTGTTCTCAGGTCACATTTTATTACAGCAAGGTCTCGAAATTCATAATTCCAACATCCTCATAGAGTTAACATTGCTGGAGAATCGATTGGCGGATCCTCTCTAGAATTCCTAGTATGTAGCGAATGATCGCCACGACGTCAAAAATTCTTGCGACCAGATCTTCATTGGCGTTGATTGGTGTCTGGTAGACACAATCTTTCATAAAGTACTACACAAGGCAGTCCAGGGGTGTTAAATCAGGCGATGTGCGAGTTCACTCTCGGGGAACACTGCACACAACCCACCTGTGCCCTTACGATTTATTCACATGTCGCCTGAGCGTTAGAGTGGAATGTGACAAAGCACCAGCTTGTTGGAATAACGTCATTCGGCATACGTAGACAGGAAACTCTTCCAATAGTTCGAACAATTCTGCTTACGAAAACCGTAAATAATTGTACCCATTTAATCGGACAATAGTATGGAACTCCAGTCAAATTCTCACCGAAAATTCATGACCAGACATACACCAAAACCTTCTCCGGTGCCTATTTCCTTGAATATAATGGGGAGTTTTGTTCTCCTACTAATGATGGTTATGGACGTTCAGTACTGCTTCCCTAGAAACAATAGATTCATCCGTACACAGGATGAGGTAAGACAAAATCAAATTGTTGCGTCACTGGCGCCATTTTAGCACTCCCGTAAGCGAAAACTCGTGAGACAGGGTGATAATTACCCGCATAGCACTGCAGCCATGCTGAAGAGTCTACTAAATATGCTGTTCATTTCGGTGAGAATTGGCTAGGCCCTCAGCACTATGGGATTTAACTTCTCAGGTCATCAGTCCACTAGAATTTAGAACTACTTAAAGCTAACTAACCTAAGGGCATCACACACATCCATGCCCGAGGCAGGATTCGAACCTGCGACCGTATCAGTCGCGCGGTTGCAGACTGTAGCGCCTAGAACCGCTCGGCCACCCCGACAGGCGTTGAGAATTGGTGGTCTCTACACTACCGAATGATGTAACACCAATGTGGTAAGACTCCAGTACACTGAGGTGACAAAAGTCATGCGATACCTCCTAATATCTTGTCGGACTTAGTTTTGCCCTATGTATTACAGCAGATCGACGTGGTATGGACTCGGCAACTCATTGGAAGTTCTCTTCAGAAATATTGAGCCATACTGCCTCTATAAGTGTCCATAATTGCGAAAATGTTGCTAGTGCAGAATTTTGTGCACGAACTGACCTCTCGTTTATGTCCCATAAATGTTCAATCGGATTCATGTCGGACGATCTGGATGTCGAAATCATTCACTCGAACTGTCCAGAAAATCCTTCAAACTAGGAGCGAACGACTGTGGCCCGGTGATATGGCCCATTGTCATCCATATATATTCCAGCGTTGTTTGGGAACATGAAGTACACGAATAGCTGCAGATGGTCTCCAAGTAGCCTAACACAACCATTTCCAGTCAGTGACCGGTTGAATTGGACCAGAGGATCCAGTTCATTCCATGTAAACACAGCCGACACCATTGTAGAGCCACCATCAGCTTGCACAGTGCCTTATTGACAACTTGGGTCCATAGTTTCGTGGGGTCTGCGCCACACTTGAACCCTACCATAAGCTCTTACCAACTGGAACTGTGACTCATCCAAGTAGGCCACGGTTTTCCAGTCATCTAGGGTCCAACCGTTATAGTCACGAGCCCAGGAGAGGCGATGTAGGCGATATCGTGCTGTTAGAAATGGTACTCGCGTCGGTCGTCTGCTGCCATAGCCCATTAACCCCAAATTTCGCCGCAATGTCCTAACGGATACATTCGTCGTCTGAAGTTATTTCATGCAGTTTTGCTTGTCTATTAGCACTGACAATTCTACGCAAATGCCGCTGCCCTCAGTCGTTAGGTGAAGGCCGTCGGCCACTGCCTTGTCCGTGGTGAGAGATAGTACCTAGAACACGGTATTCTCGGCACAGTCTTGACACTGGGGATCTTGGAATACTGAATGCCCTAACAATTTCCGAAATGAAATGTTCCATGCGTCTAGCTCCAACTGCCACCCCACGTTCGAAGTCCATTAATTCCCGTCGAGCCGTCATAATAACGCCGAAAACATTTTCACATGGATCGCTGCGCCAGTGCACTGCCCTTTACTACCTTCTGTATGTGATACTACCGCCATTTGTATATATGCATACAGTTATCACATGATCTGCCACCTCAGTGTATATAGATATGAATGCACTTGGTAATTCAGCACTGTTTATACATTGGATAATATACGTTACTTGATTAGACGTTCACGATCAGTCACTCCAAACTACCAAACTTCTGTTCATGAGTGCGATAATTAACCCAATAGTTCCATTCACTCGGGGCGTGACATCTACATTGACGTGAACTCATATAGCACGCGTTTCCGCTTCATCTTATGTATTCCGCGCGCCACCTTCACTATTACGTGACGCCCACGTACGAACGCATTTCTGGAACCCAGCGACCGCTACGGTCGCAGGTTCGAATCCTGCCTCGGGCATGGATGTGTGTTATGTCCTTAGGTTAGTTAGGTTTAAGTAGTTCTAAGTTCTAGGGGACTGATGACCTCAGAAGTTAAATCCCATAGTACTCAGAGCCATTTGAACCATTTGAATGCATTTCAGTAATCCCGTTTTAGTTTCATATCAGCGCACACTCCGCTGCAGAGTGAAAATCTCATTCTGAAAAGACCCCCCAGGCTGTGGCTAAGCCATGTCTCCGCAGTATCCTTTCTTTCAGGAGTGCTAGTTCTGCAAGGTTCGCAGGAGAGCTTCTATAAAGTTTGGAAGGTAGGAGACGAGATACTGGCAGAAGTAAAGCTGTGAGTACCGGGCGTGAGTCGTGCTTCGGTAGCTCAGATGGTAGAGCACTTGCCCGCGAAAGGCAAAGGTCCCGAGTTCGAGTCTCGGTCGGGCACCCAGTTTTAATCTGCCAAGAAGTTTCATATCAGCGCCCACTCCGCTGCAGAGTGAAAATCTTATTCTGGAATCCCGTTTTAACTCACACACAGCACGTTATCGTGACACTATTTCTTTTATAGCCAACCAACGCTACACTCTGCTCACTGGATCCTCCACTCTCTATATCTTAGCGCCAACCGCCACTATTTTTGTCGCCAAAACAAAAGCGACGCTAGCGGCGCTGATGTGATATAGATCTCAGTAATTGTATAAGTAGTACTCAACCCAGGCAGAAGAAATTCCTTACTTCGGATAATCTTCTGCATTTAAAGCTCGGCGCTTTTGTGGATAGAAAATATGTAAACCATTTCCCTTTGTGACGTTCCAAACAAGCCGAACAGTGATGTCGGGGTCGTGAGCTGTTGCTCTGAAGCTTGTTGAATGCATTATTTTTCAGCGTTCTTTGCGCCCTATGTCGGCGTTATTGGGAGAAAACGCCCCTATTTCTTCAAGCGACGGTTCACAGCCCTAAGGGTGATGACTGATGGTAGTCTTCTGGTTGGGAAATATCCAGCAAATTATCCTTTAGTGCCCACTGCGCTACATCCTGCTACTCCATAAGTAATGTCGGCTAGGTACTTGTTTGCGTAGCTGTTCATGGTGACACCAGTGACATACAGCACTCAGCCGCCAGTGCAGTGGAGCATAATAACCACAGCATATTACAATAGCGGCTTATTCGGACAAAACCGCGTTGCTAGACAGACAGAAACACATTTGCTCATCCGACAAACTGGTAATTGATTCGCTGTCGTTTCATGGTTCTGACTCCACAATGGTGCACTTCCGACGTACAGCTATTTGGAAAATTACTACCAGGTTATCCCTCTCCACCCTATATGTTGCGTTTTCCTTGTTAAGTAAAACCTGCTCTCACTCCAGAACATATGCCACCACAGAAAACACAGGACAGAGGAGCTCACGTTGAGGCTTTCAGACAGATACACGACCGTCGTCAGTGCACGAACACGGACTGAATTCTTCGATGGTTCCATCCCATCTCTCGACACCACGTCAAACCGAGACGAAGGCGAGTGCATCTCACAGGAAATAGCGATGAGACACAAACCGGCCTTTTGCTAGCGCCCAGGAAACGTGCATTCCGCCATTACCTGGTTCACGGACAATGAAGCAACTTGAATCGCACATGTTAGTCGGCGGATTACACTTTCTTCTCTGTTGATGATGCTGGCCATTTGTAATAAGCTACGTGGCGGCCGGCCGCGGTGGCCGTGCGGTTCTGGCGCTGCAGTCCGGAACCGCGGGACTGCTATGGTCGCAGGTTCGAATCCTGCCTCGGGCATGGGTGTGTGTGATGTCCTTAGGTTAGTTAGGTTTAAGTAGTTCTAAGTTCTAGGGGACTTATGACCTAAGATGTTGAGTCCCATAGTGCTCAGAGCCATTTGAGCCATTTGAGCTACGTGGCGTGATTGTCTTGTCGCAAGCGGAAAGTAAGTTTCGCTAATACCATTCACTCTTGTGACTGGTTTGAAGCGTGCTGCCAGGATTGCTCATTCTGTGCCAGTCTCTTCATTTCAGAGTAGCACTTACATCCAACGTTCTCAGCTATTTTTTTCCACATTCAGAGTGAGGCAACTAAGACAGGGAATCCTAGATATATCCAGAATGAATAAATCACGGTCCAATCATATAAATGTTACCTCGTCGATGTTCGACTTTGAGGTGCATTAAAGACTCACAGACGGGAAGGGGGCGGCACTGGCAGTGGTGACTACATAAAGCATGTTGGGGTGGGAAGGGGGGGGGGACGTGAAAAACAGTTCAGTCGTTGTGGTAATGCAGAAACGGAGAGATTTTTTTCTGACATCCAAAAGGGCGTGATATTTGGCTTTCGGGCCAAGGGTGGAAGAATTTTCCAAACGGCTAAGTTTGTTGACTGTTCGTTGCCGCCGTTGGTGTATGGCAAAATGGTGATATCCAAAACCAAAGCCGAGGCAACTTTTGCGTACTATGGGCCATAGATGACAGGGGTGAATACGGCTACGGAGATGTGTACAGGCCAATAGACGTGGAGGTGTTGAGCAACTGACCGCCCAGATGAACCAAGGGGCTACCAACAGTGTCTCCTCAAGACTGTCCAGCGAACGTAGCTGTGCGTGGGTCTCCACGGCAGGAGCTAGGTTCATGCTCCCATGTTGCCTCCTGTTCATCGGTGACAAAGGCTGCAATGTTCACGCCAGTACCGCAACTGGACGTCCACTGAGTGGCGACAGGTGTCTTTTCCAGATGAATCGCGTTTTATGCTCCATCAGACAGATGGCCGTTGGCGTGTACGGAGTGAAAAGCCTGAAAGCAAACACACTGCAACCAGGAGGTAGAGTTATGGCCTGGGGAAAGTTTTCGTGGCACTCCCTGGGCAATCTCGTCATTCGGGAAGGCACACTAGATCAATGGATCAAATCCATCCTTGGGAATCATGTCTGTTCCAACAAGCAATTTGTTTTGCCCCAGCAAGATGACATCTACCAGCAGGGTGATGTAACGTGTCACACAGCTCACAGTCCAAGTGCGTGGTTTGAAGAACACCAGGCTTCGTTTACTGTACTCCCCTGGCCACCAAACTCCCTATATTTAAACCTAGTCGAGAATCTTTTGGACACCTCAATTGGGCTGTTTGCACCACGGATCCTCATCCGAGGAACCTAGCGCAGCTGGCCACAGCACTGGAGTCGGCAGGACTTCACATTTCTGACGATACCTTACAGAACCTCACATAGGCCGTGTCCTTCATGAGCGACAGAAGCGAACGACAGCGAACGACTTCTGGATACGTGACGCTCCAGCGATAAGCAGTAGCATCGGGCGAAAAGCTCGGTTGTCCTGCGTGCGAGCGACCATGTCATGCTACGAGATGGCTGCTCAGAGCCAACCAGCTGTTTCTACACTCCTGGAAATTGAAATAAGAACACCGTGAATTCATTGTCCCAGGAAGGGGAAACTTTATTGACACATTCCTGGGGTCAGATACATCACATGATCACACTGACAGAACCACAGGCACATAGACACAGGCAACAGAGCATGCACAATGTCGGCACTAGTACAGTGTATATCCACCTTTCGCAGCAATGCAGGCTGCTATTCTCCCATGGAGACGATCGTAGAGATGCTGGATGTAGTCCTGTGGAACGGCTTGCCATGCCATTTCCACCTGGCGCCTCACTTGGACCAGCGTTCGTGCTGGACGTGCAGACCGCGTGAGACGACGCTTCATCCAGTCCCAAACATGCTCAATGGGGGACAGATCCGGAGATCTTGCTGGCCAGGGTAGTTGACTTACACCTTCTAGAGCACGTTGGGTGGCACGGGATACATGCGGACGTGCATTGTCCTGTTGGAACAGCAAGTTCCCTTGCCGGTCTAGGAATGGTAGAACGATGGGTTCGATGACGGTTTGGATGTACCGTGCACTATTCAGTGTCCCCTCAACGATCACCAGTGGTGTACGGCCAGTGTAGGAGATCGCTCCCCACACCATGATGCCGGGTGTTGGCCCTGTGTGCCTCGGTCGTATGCAGTCCTGATCGTGGCGCTCACCTGCACGGCGCCAAACACGCATACGACCATCATTGGCACCAAGGCAGAAGCGACTCTCATCGCTGAAGACGACACGTCTCCATTCGTCCCTCCATTCACGCCTGTCGCGACACCACTGGAGGCGGGCTGCACGATGTTGGGGCGTGAGCGGAAGACGGCCTAACGGTGTGCGGGACCGTAGCCCAGCTTCATGGAGACGGTTGCGAATGGTCCTCGCCGATACCCCAGGAGCAACAGTGTCCCTAATTTGCTGGGAAGTGGCGGTGCGGTCCCCGTACGGCACTGCGTAGGATCCTACGGTCTTGGCGTGCATCCGTGCGTCGCTGCGGTCCGGTCCCAGGTCGACGGGCACGTGCACCTTCCGCCGACCACTGGCGACAACATCGATGTACTGTGGAGACCTCACGCCCCACGTGTTGAGCAATTCGGCGGTACGTCCACCCGGCCTCCCGCAGCCCACTATACGCCCTCGCTCAAAGTCCGTCAACTGCACATACGGTTCACGTCCACGCTGTCGCGGCATGCTACCAGTGTTAAAGACTGCGATGGAGCTCCGTATGCCACGGCAAACTGGCTGACACTGACGACGGCGGTGCACAAATGCTGTGCAGCTAGCGCCATTCGACGGCCAACACCGCGGTTCCTGGTGTGTCCGCTGTGCCGTGCGTGTGATCATTGCTTGTACAGCCCTCTCGCAGTGTCCGGAGCAAGTATGGTGGGTCTGACACACCGGTGTCAATGTGTTCTTTTTTCCATTTCCAGGAGTGTATAAAACGGCGCCCCTAAGCTGTAGAATACTGTAGCTGGAGAGTAAGGCTACAAAATTAGGTTAACTTACGAAACTGAAGCGAAAAGGAATGCTGTGCATGAAATTTACTAAGGTAGGAATCTCCATGAAGAATTTCATAAACATCATCAACTACGAAGATCACCAGACAAATTCTTCGAATACACGTGAATGAGCAGAGGAGAATTCGATTACCTCATCAATAAATTAAAGACGAATGTTTTTCCATGATCAAGAACTTTCAATAGCCAATAAATGCGGAAGAATGACTGAATACAAGAGTGACTACATTAAATATAGATATAATTTAACAACGATTTATGGCAGCTAGGTGCGGTGTAACGGTAGCGTTGCAATTTGTTGTTATGACCACTTATTTCTTTTACACAAATCATTTCATAAAATATTTGATCGATTTCTTTCATTTTTTATTTTCAAGTTTTATTCAGAAAGCATGATCTTGCTAACTCCTTCTTTGCCTTCCTTACGTTTCCTGTACTCGAAACTCCTAACTCTGGTACTTAATTCGAAGGGAGTCTTTTTCACATTTAAACACTGTACCAATGTATCATTGTATGTACAAAACAGCTAGGCCTTACAAAGACGATATTTTTGACACTTCATTTACATAGCTTGTCAGCAGTTTTCGTGACATATTTCAATTTTTCCTCAACTCATTAATTAAGTTTTCGTTGATTATCCTGATAACTTCAAGTAGATAAATATTTTCATGCAAAACCAAACCTCACGCTGGTCACTTTGATACCCAGTTTACCTGTTTTTGTCTCTTTGTTTGGCTATGAAGATTCGGACATAACCTCATGGCGTAATTTATAGGGAGTCTTCTTTTCGCTCTGCTCACGCGTTTACAAAAACGTATCGAGTGTTAATCATACGATAAAATAGTACTTTCTGCGTGCTGTCATTTCCAAAAATTGTCATTTCGATATCTTGAACCATTTATGACATACGACGATTTTTACGACCACTTGATTCCCGAAGCGCAGGAAAGATTCGGACGCACGGCGAGCGACCAGTCCGCGGATATAACAAAAAAATGGTTCAAATGGCTCTGAGCACTACGGGACTCAACTGCTGTGGTCATAAGTCCCCTAGAACTTAGAACTACTTAAACCTAACTAACCTAAGGACATCTTACACATCCATACCCGAGGCAGGATTCGAACCTGCGACCGTAGCGGTCGTGCGGTTCCAGACTGTAGCGGATATAACAACCAATATCTCTAAAATGAAAAGATACATCATTCCGGTCTCATCTTTAAATACAATTTAGATATACTGGTTGCATTTCATATGCAATAATGTATGGCCTTAAATGAGCTATACGGCAAGTCTACGCAATGTGATTTTACCTCTACAAAATCTTAAAAATTTCTTGCAACCATGTGCTCAATTTCGTGTAGCACAGTAACTATGCCGAATAACGAAAATAAATTCAGACCTTAATCGAACAAAGATATCAAGCTATAAGGTGCGGAAGAATCAAATTTTTCACCGAATATCTTTCTTAAAATCGGATGATTACTATTTCATAGCTGCCACCGCATCCGCTCCACTGCTTTGCCATGAAGATATGTAGCTGTCGCTCTGTGTCGCGCGTGCTGCAGCGACAAGATTCAGACACGTTTGAATACCAACGTCGCCATTTGCAGTGGTAGAAAGGCAGCGACACAGATGTCGCTCACGTAGGACACTTTATGTCACTATACCTGCGGTTGTGTTTTGTCGCCTGAGGCTGCCGCGCGCTGTCGGTCGCCTCTGTCGCTTACGTTGGACGCGGTGGTATCCGCGTGGTCTTTGATGCCTTGGCATGGTTCGCGCGGCTCCCCCAGTCGGAGGTTCGAGTCCTCCCTCGGGCATGGATGTGTGTGTTGTCCTTAGCGTAAGTTAGTTTAAGTTAGATTAAGTAGTGTTTAAGCCTAGGGGCCGATGACCTCAGCAGTTTGGTCCCACAGGAACTTACCACAAATTTCCAAAAAATTCTCTTCCTGCACGTTTCACAGCAATCCAGGGTGCAAAACGTGATTATTGAGCCTTTAGACGGGTGGCTACACTATTTTGACTGGGCAGTGCACACGGAGGTGCAGTTTATAGTCGCCGAATTACTTTTTTCTGTGGCATTTGGAAGAAGATTCTAAGAGAACTTCAACTACATAACGTGTATGAGACCTGATCACACGATGATTGTGGAACAGCGCCGCAGCCTACCGTCCTGCGGTCAGGAGAAGAGGTTCCACAATCGTCTGCCGTATTATACCACATGTAAGCAAACACATAGCTGAGGTATGGTTCTTCTGTTTACTTGTGCGTTTGAAGCCCATCAGTCTGCGTTCTGCTGTTGTAGCAGCAAGATTTACATCTACATACATACTCCGCAATCCACCATACGGTGCTTGGCGGAGTGTACCTCGTACCACAACTAGCATCTTCTCTCCCTGTTCCACTCCCAAACAGAACGAGGGAAAAATGACTGCTTATGTGCCTCTGTACGAGCCCTAATCTCTCTTTTCTTATCTTTGTGGTCTTTCCGCGAAATGTAAGTTGGCGGCAGTAAAATTGTACTGCAGTCAGCCTCAAATCCTGGTTCTCTAAATTTCCTCAGTAGCGATTCACGAAAAGAATGCCTCCTTTCCTCTAGAGACTCCCACCCGAGTTCCTGAAGCATTTCCGCAACACTCGCGTGGTGATCCAACCTACCAGTAACAAATCTAGCAGCTCGCCTCTGAATTGCTTCTATGTCCTCCCTCAATCCGACCTGATAGGGATCCCAAACACTCGAGCAGTACTCAAGAACAGGTCGTATTGGTGTTTTATAAGCGGTCTCCTTTACAGATGAACCACATCTTCCCAAAATTCTGCCAATAAACCGAAGACGACTATCCGACTTCCCCACAACTGCCATTACATGCTTGTCCCACTTCATATCGCTCTGCAATGTTACGCCCAAATATTTAATTGACGTGACTGTGTCAAGCGCTACACTACTAATGGAGTATTCAGACATTATAGGATTCTTTTTCCTATTCATCTGCATTAATTTACATTTATCAATATTTAGAGTTAGCTGCCATTCTTTACACCAATCACAAATCCTGTTCAATTCATCTTGTATCCTCCTACTGTCACTCAACGACGACACCTTCCCGTACACCACAGCATCATCAGGAAAAAGCCGCACATTGCTATCCACCCTATCAAAAAGATCATTTATGTAGATAGAAAACAACAGCGGACCTACCACACTTCCCTGGGGCATTCCAGATGGTACCCTCACCTCCGATGAACACTCACCATCGAGGACAGCAAGATAACTTGCTCATAAATCTACTGAGACATTCACAATGTATACGACAGACGAAAAAGTTAATATTGTGTCTGACGAATGTTACCAAATTATTAGAGCAGTGGTGCAGCTGTATGTTGTAGAGTATCCAGATCGCGCCAAGCACTCGCGATCTGTCTTCGCAGTCATTTTGAAAAAAAAATTCTAGAAACTGGAAGGATGGAGAAGCGAATACGCCAAGTAAAAAGAACAGTAACTGATGAAGGAAATGAAACTAACATTTTATTATCAGTAATGCACCACACAATGCAATTGTCACTAAGATGCATCTCGGACGTACGACAGGAATCAACCTAATGATTGCTCTGCGAACAATATTCCATCTTGTTTTATCCTATTCATATTTCACTGCATTTACGTCTTCAAGGCAATGGATTCCAAAATTTGTTACTGTTCTCCAACTGTTATCTACAAAAAGTTTAAAGTGATGCGGTATATTTATGCAAAACTTTGTTTTTGGAAGAATCATTGCTTACGAACCATGGACAAGTCAACCATCGCAATGTGCACTAATCGTTAGTTGGATACCACGCTGGCCAAAAAATGGATAAAAGCAACGCTCTTGGTCTATCAACGTTTGGTGCTTGCTTCTCAAGGCTTGCATATTTGACACCTGCTTTATTGATGGAAGTCTAAATACACTCAAATATGTCGAGATCCGAAGATATGCAGCTGCCACAGTTATTGTTAGACATTCCACTGGACGTAAGACGATCACTGTGCTACCAACATGACGGTTGTCTACCCCCCCCCCCCCCCCTCCTCTATTCACATCAACACCTTACTTCAATACTCCGCAACCCACCTAACAGTGTGCAGCGCAGGTACATCTGGTACCACCAGCTGATTTCGCCATCCCTTTTCCAGTAGCAAATAGCACGTGGGAAGAATGATCGTCGGTAAGCCTCTGTATCAGCTCTAATTTCTGGAATTTTTTCGTCCTGGTGATTTCACGAGATGCATGTGGAAGGAAGTAATATGTTGTCCGGTTCTTCCCGGAAAGTGCTCTCTCGAAACTAAAATAATGAACTTCTCATTGATGCTCAACGTCTCTCTTGCAGCGTCTGCCATTGGAGTTTGTTGAGCATCTCTGTAACTCTCTCGCGCCAACTAAACGATCCTGTGACGAAACGTGCCATTCTTCTTCGAATCTTCTCTGTCTCTTGTATCAGTCCTACCTGGTAAGGATCCTAGATTGATGAACATTCCGCACATGTAATGGCAGACCCTCTTAAGAGAACATTTCGAGAGCATTGGAACGGTCGTTCAAGAAACGCAGAATGTTCTGCACACTCAGCAAACTTAACACTTCTCCCCTTTTACCTGTGGCGAAAATTAAAAGAAGAGGTTCATTAGCAAACACCGACAACTCCTGATGACATGAAATTCCTTATAATACAGGCCTGTACTGCCATTAACACCAGATTAAATTCAAAATTCAGTATTGTTTCTCTGAAATCACTTTGGGCCATATAGCAATGCTCGAAGTCAACATTTTGAGCACTTGGTATGAAAGCCATCTTAATAAACACATAAACCATACCTCAATTACGTGTTTGCCAACATTTGGTACAATGGGGCAGACATTTGCGGAACCTCTTCTCCTGAGGGTGGGAACGTGGTTTGCGGCCATGTTATCTTGACACCATTTCATCAAGTCCCATACAAGTTATGTAGTTGAAATTCTCTTAGAAGCTTCTTTCAAATGCCACAGAAAATGTATACAGGGAGATTCACTAACTATTGCCACCAAGAATAACTCCGAAAGTACGATAGTAGCTAAAAAGTTTGTGAGACAAAAGTTGCATTGGACAACAGGGCCATAATATGACGTTGGTTTTTTGTAGCTAGGTGGGGTCGCGTCAGAGATATGAAGGTCAACTTTGTATTTTTTTTGTGGGATGCTACAGTGTTGTACTTATTTTCTGATAGCGGGTATCGAGACGAATCCAGTGATGTGTAACAGTAAGGTCTTTGAAGGTCAACGAAGGTCACAAAGGTGGCATGAACGTCCATTTAGAGAAGGTGTTCGAAGTGATGACCATTGGTATCAATGCAGTGCTGCAATTTTCTTATCATGGATTGAGTGATATTCCTTATGACTTCGGCACTTATCGAAGCACATGCTCTGGCAGTTCTCGTTCGTATATCGTGCAAATAGTAAATATTCGCCGAATACGGCGTATCTATCTAACGCGTCATTGACATGCAAACACTAATAACCACGGTAAGACTAGTATATCGTCGAATCAAGCGAATGTCAATGATGTATTCCTTCGATGAACAACTCGATATGCTTCTCATTTACGGAGAACGCCAACGAATTTCAGTTAGAGCTAGAGACTTATACGCTGAAAGATATCCTCAACGCACTCACCCTACACGTCATACATTTATTTTTATTTATTTATTTACACGTCAAGTTCCGTAGGGCCAAACTGAGGAGCAAATCTCCAACGTCTTGGAACATGTCAGTACATGAAATTACAACATAAAAGTAATAACAGATAAAAATAAAATGTTTATGAACTCGAAAACAGTCAATCCGTAAGTTTAAGTAAACGTAATCAACAACACAACAAAAATCAGCTTAATTTTTCATGGAACTCCCCAACAGAATAGAAGGAGTGACCCATGAGGAACCTCTTCAGTTGCGACTTGAAAGTGCGTGGATTACTGCTAAGATTTATGGATTCGATCGGTAGCTTATTGAAAATTGATTCAGCAGTATACTGCACACCTTTCTGCACAAGAGTTACGGAAGCCCGATCCAAATGCTGGTTTGATTTCTACCGAGTATTAACTGAGTAAAAGCCAATTATTTTTTGGAATAATATAATATTGTTAACAAGAAATGACATTAAGGAATATATATACTGAGAGGCCAATATCAAAATACCCAGACTCGTGAACAGGAGTCGACAAGAGGTTCGTGAATTTACACCACTTATTTGCCCGAACCGCCAGTTTCTGAGCCAAAAATATCCTTTTTGGAATGGGAGGAATATCCCAAAATATAATACCTTATGACATAAGCGAATGAAAATAAGCAAAGCAGACTAATTTTTGTGTCGAACGATCACTCACATCAGATACCGTTCGAATAGTGAAAATAGCAGCATTTAGTATTTGAACAAGATCCTGAACATGTGCTTTCCACGTCGGTTTACTATCTATCTGAACACCTAGAAATTTGAACTGTTCAGTTTCACTAATCATATGCCAATTGTGTGAAATTAAAA